>NC_136069.1:732803357-733403357 GCF_964261635.1 Lissotriton helveticus | reverse complement strand
ACTCCTCCCGCAACATACACGCACCACTATTCCCACACACCAAGAAGTATGTTAACATATTCCCCAACAATATCTCCCAAACATAAACGTATGGGATTGAAGTTCCCCAAAAAACATGTCTACTCTTGAAAGATATCTCTAAAGGGACATCTATGTCAGTGTCCGCTAATGCAGGCTGAATTCAGTATTATAATAAAATGAGATATTGTAAATTGATACCCATCTATCATCCTAAAGTAACATCGGTTAGAAGCCCAGATAATGGAAGCGGCAAGTGTCATGGAATACTGCTCATCATATTGCCAAAAACGCCACGCAGGGAGGTTGAAGGATTCAATGCCCCAGGAGAGTGGGCACTGGGGGTCAAGTGTTCCAATATATCCACCCAGACCAAGGCAGTGACCTTGAGATATCAAATTCTGTATTATCAAGTCCTCATCACTTCCCTCGTGGGCGGTTTCTGGACTGCAGTCTCCACCGGCCTCAGTGGTGTAGCAAGGGGGGTGGGGGGCGGGGTGGTGGGGGCAGTCTGATCCGGGCGGCACGGGTTTTGGGGGTGGCAGCCTCCTCCTGCTCTAATCTGCAGTCTATGTTGTAGCCGTCGTGGGCGGCAACCGCCATCGAATCTCGCTAGCACCCCCCCAACTCTTCAATGAATCTGCTGCATGGCGACAAACGCGGGGACAGCCACGGGCGGCCATAGGGCTAGCTCCACCACTGACGGGTCTTCCTCCTCGCCACTCCACCCTGGCTCCCGGTGGCTTTGCATGATCTCTTCTGATTGTTGCAGTTCTGGGCGTTCGAGTCTCACCACCCTCTCCGCTTTGGCAAGGGTCTAGACCTGATGATTCTTGTTCTGGAGGGTAAATGCTATGCCCAATTGGTATGTCCACCTGTATTTCACATTATTTCTTCTGAGCTTTTTAGTAACAGGACCGAACTGTTGGCAGCGTGCCAGGGTGGAGGGAGCTATGTCCAGATAGAGGGTGCAGGTGACTCCCTGAAAGGAGACTTCTCCCACCTTGCGTGCCGCCTGGAGAAGTGCTTCTTTCATCTTGAAGGAGTGAAGCTTTGCTATTACATGTCTCAGTCGTCCAGTGCCTCTAGATCCCGGGGTCCCACACTGTGAACTCTATCTATTTTAACTTTTGCCCCTGTGGATCTCTGCGAAAAGGGATGTCAGGAAGGACTGTAGGTCGGGTCCCTCAACTCCTTCCTCCAGGTTCCACAGCCTGACATTGTCGTCTGCGACCTGTTCTCCAAGTCTTCCCACTTCAAGAGGGAGGCCCAGAGGTGTGTCCGGAGGATATTCACCAAATCCTCTGTTTGGCCTGTATGTTGATCAAATTCCTGCATCTTAGTCTCAAGGTCTAGTGTACGGGTGCCCACAGAGTCGACTTTCTGTTGAAGGGAAGCTAACTTAGTCTGTATGTCCGAGCGAAGTGTCTCTAGGGAGCGTTTCAGTCAGATTTGAGTTGTAAATGTAAATCTAGTTGAGCTTATATAGCGCACAGCTACCCGCAGTGGGTTTCCCGGCGCTTGCTTAGGGAACCCTTCCTGGTATTCCCCTGTGAGGTAGCAGGGTATCCACAAGGTGAAAGTCAGGCATCCCGCCGCGAGGGGCCGTTGTGGAGATTAAGCAAGCTATTGCCCAGAATCGCAGAGTGTGAACCCGTGAGTCGAGGAGGCACCGGGGCGAGAATTATAGAGTCCGTGGAATTTTTAGCCCAAGACCCGCCGAGGCGGGGAATTGAACCCTGGTCCAGGACCGATCTCAGCTTCCGGGTCTGCTGCCTCTAACCCCTGAGCCACACTTCTCCACGCACGCACGCACGCACTTCCTTCATGAATTTCTGTAGGGACGCTAGGAGGTCCTCCTTTGTCAGCGCCACGCTGCTCTTTGCTTCCCCTTGGGGGCTCTCTCGTGCCCCGCCATAGGTGTACAATAATTGGAGATCCTGTTGATATGGGATTTCTTAGGCGGCAGAAAGTCGGTAAATGGGAGACCAGAATCGCAGGGAGCCGCCTGAAGCATCTAGTAGGGGTCTGGGACCTCACACCTTCGTCAGGGAGCTCGAGATATTAGTCCTTCCCCAGGAGTTCCTCCACTTCCCTTGTCGGTTGCGTGCAGACCTCCAGCTCAGGCAAGGGTCGCTTCTCCCATGTCCTCTACACTTCTGAACCCCCAGAGAGCCTTCCTGTTACCTCGTTACTTGATGAGTATTTCTGCTTACTTTGTCAGTTATCTGGTGCTGCCCCTGTCCATGTGGTGGAAGTCTCTATCCATAGGTCTTATTAGAGCTAAAATCTCGCCCCCCCGGGGGTTCTTCTCAGGACCCCAGCCGATTCTCCTTCAGATGTGTTACATATTGGTGTGGGGGGGTAGTCAGTTGCCCGTCAGTATTTTGCACCTCTGAATGCCCCTGGAGTGATGGTTACAGGTCGCTAGTGCTCTCCCATCAGATCAGGGCCCGGTATCACCTGTGAACTGTCTCAAGGGCTCATACGCTATTCTTCTGCTGGTGTGAGTGGGCCAGATGTACTAGGATTCATCTGCTTTCCGCTACCAATGCAGTGGAGCCTACACGGATCATGTTAGTTCAGTCATCTTGTATAGTCACGCCCCACCCCAACACTTTTTTTTAATGTTGAGGATGGCTTGAGGGAGCGCAGCTGCCCCCCAGAAACATTAAAAAAGAAACATAGTAAATCTCCTGAATCATTGAATCCATGACCTCAGGAGGGCTTACCATCACTGTGGCCTGATAATGTTTTGAAGAAAAGGCTTGGACACGTATGTTTTTTTTAAATTAAATGTTATTACACAAAATCTGTTGAGTTCTCCATGGATTGTTACAGTAACAGAAAAAGAGAGATTGCAAGATTTAATATTGCAGTACAAGCAGATCAGGTAAAGGACATTATAAGAATAGTAGCGCAAGAAAAAAAACATTCAGCATGAGAATCAACAGCATTATCATGTAACATGAGGAGTAGTTGGGATAAGCATGTTGCCACTTACTGCCCTGGGGACTAAGAGGAGTATCGTGAAATGTTGCCTTTCTCTCCCCAAGGGAGGAGAAGGGGGAGTCTCCAGAGCTGTCTTAGGCTTAGGAGGAAAGCTAAGTAACCCAGGCAAGAAAAGGGACGGGTGGCGGGGAAGAGGGGGGGGGGAGGAGGGAAGCGGGAAATATAAAGGAAGAGGGGGTGGTCACAACAAACCTAACATTGAAGTCTACGGGAGGGGCAAGGGACGGAAAGGGGAACTGGAGTAGCAGGTCATCGAATAAGAGTGTAAAGGAGGCAACACTGCGGACGAAGGAAGGGAGGCTTCGAAAAGAGGGATCCACCCCAAAAGCGGGAATGCTCACTATCACTTTAGGTCAGCAGAGAGGCAAGAGCAAGGTCTCCTTCCGTTCAGTTGCCTAGTCAAATAGGTGAAGAGCATGAAGTTGGGCGGTTGGAGGTATAGATGTTCAAGCCTAGACATGTCGCCAATAAGGGGGGGGGGCAGAGGCGTGTCAATTTCTTGTCAATATTAGCTAATTTGTGGGTTAGTTATTGCAGGGCTAGGGTGTGCCAGAGCTTTGTGTACCAGGAGGCTATTGGAGGGGGGTTGGGAGACTTCCAGGCTAGCGAAATCAGCTCTTTCAGCTGTGCCTGTCCTAGATTGGGTCAGGGACCAGCCTGTATGTGTCATTGCGTTGAGTGCTGCGGGATGCAGTCCTATAATACCAGGAATTATATAGCGCAAAGTGTTTTGATGTGACTTCCAGAAAAGAGTAATGGGCAGGAATGTCCACCATATGTGTTGAAAGACTCCCTTTTGCTCCCCACATCGCCAACCGGCTGGCGAGAAATTTGGATAGATGGAGTGTAAGCAGGCTAGGGTATAGGAACACTGGACCATGACCATATAGGCTGTTTCTTGTTGAAGGATACACCTATAAATCTTTAAAATGTCGCTGTGAGGGTGAGCGGACCACAGGTCGGAAAAGCAGGCAAGGAGGCCGGATATAGTGGGCTATGCCGGTTTTTATTAATGTTAATGGCAAGAAAGTAAGAGCGATAACACGAGCACAAAGTCTGTAAGTGAGGGTCCGGGTTCTGCGTCAGGCTTGGCTCCGGTTCTTGGCTGCCGGGTCTTCTGGCGGGTCCGACGTCGGGGAGTAACCTCGGAGGTAAGTGAGAGAAACAAGAGACCTGTTAGTCCCACCGGGGTTCTCAGGAGAACCCTACCACCGTCACCCGGGGCGTGCAGGAGAGAAAGGAGTGACCGTGAGGAGGGGAGGAATCGAGGGGGGAGGGGCAAGGCGAGAGCGTGTCAGGTAAGGGTGTGAAGTGGGGGGGGAGGATACTTACAAAGTGAGGGTGCTTTACAGTCTCTACAGTGCGCTTATGACTTTATACGTGCCTAGAAGGGAGATATTTACATAGGAACTAACAGGAGCACCTAGCGAGCTCTGAGGGGGATTACGGGTACTCACAGTGTCCGCCGTGACTCTCCGCTGAGTCACGGCCGCTCTCCAGCCACCTCCTCGGGTCTCCACCAGTCCTCCGTCCACACGTCTTCTCCGGTCTCCTCTTCTCCTTCCACGGCTCCAGTTCGAGTGTCCTGCCACGATACTCCAACGACGTTCTGGTCCCAGGTCTCGGCTTTTCCCTGTTCTGACGCTGCCACGGGGGTGGTACTTCCGGGGTCAGAGGGTTGTCCTTCCTCGGGTCGTAGGCCTCTGATTGGCTCCTGCAAGAGAGAGGAGGGCGGGATACCGTTGGTCACGGGAGGTTCGCCTTCTCCTGTTGCTGTCATCGGGAAGCGTTCGCGGGGAGGCAGTCCCGGCGGAACGGAAGGTAATGCAGGTGAAGGTGGATGATTTCGGGGTAGGGGCCCCTGGGTCGCCGCCTCACATCCCCTTCCCCTAGCTGTCATTCTTGTACAGGTTGGAGGGGTCGGAGCAAGGGGGTAGCAGGAAAGGTAATCGGCATTGCCTTGTTCCGACCCTTTCCGGTGTACGGTTTTGAAGTGGAAGGGCTTCAGGGAAAGGAACCAGCGGAGGACACGGTCGTTTTGCCCTTTGTTCCGTGCCATCCACTCCAAAGGAGCGTGATCGGTATAGAGGAAGAAGTCTCTGCCTTCCAGGTAGTAACGTAGGCTTTCTACAGCCCACTTTATGGCCAAGGCTTCTTTTTCCACTACAGCATAGTTCTTTTCTCTGGGGAATAGTTTGCGACTCAAATAAAGTACCGGTTTCTCGTTCCCTACCACATCTTTCTGTGACAGCACTGCCCCTAACCCTTGGTCGGAAGCATCCGTCTGCAAAATGAAGGGTAGTGTGTAATCAGGGCTTATCAGAACCGGGCTGGAGGTCAGGGCGTTTTTTAGGTCTGTGAAAGCGTGCCATAAGACGGGAGTGGGGTTTTTCAGGATCTCCTCGGCTTTGACCGTTTTCTTCAGTATATCGGTGAGGGGGGCTGCTCTCTGTGAAAAGTTGGGCACGAACCGCCTATAATACCCCAGAAGACCCAGAAAGGCTCGAAGGTCTTTCTTAGTGTGAGGGAAGGGTAGGGATCGTATGGCCACCGTTTTGCTTTCTTGGGGTCTTATCAGGCCATCCCCTAGGAGATACCCTAGGTATTTCACTGTTTTTGCTGCTAGGGTGGTTTTGGCTGGGTTGATATCAAAGCCAAAAGAGCCAAGGGTAGAGACAACTTCGTAAAGATGGACCAAATGTTGTGCCCAACTGTCGCTAAAAATGACTATGTCATCTAAATAGGCCCCGGCGTACTGGAAGTGGGGTCGTAGGATGTAGTTCATCGCACGCTGAAAGGTAGCCGGGGCACCATGAAGCCCAAATGGCATGACTCTAAATTGGTACAGCCCCTCCTGAGTGGAAAAGGCTGTTTTCTTCTTGTCCTCATCCCTGAGGGGTATCTGCCAATACCCCTTGCAGAGATCAAGGGTGGAGATGTATTTCGCTTTTCCGATCCTCTCAATCATTTCATCGACCCTGGGCAAGGGATAAGTATCAAAGCGGGATACTTTATTGACTTTCCGGAAGTCAATACAGAACCTGACAGACCCGGCAGGTTTCGGGACGAGGACGATAGGGGAGTTCCAGTCACTGACTGAGGGCTCTATGATCCCCATTCTTTGCATCTCCTCTATTTCCTGTTTTATGACAAGCCTACGAGCCTCAGGGACCCTATAGGGTCGTAACCGGACCACTTTCCCTGGTTCGGTTTGTATCACATGCTCAGTGACGGAGGTTCTGCCTGGAACGGAAGAGAAGACCCTTTTTACAGGCGTTAGGGCTTCTCTAAGTTCATGGTTTTGCGTGGTGTCCAGATCGGGATCAAGACAGGGGTCAAAAGAAAAAAGGGGGGGAAAGACCTGTCACCGATAACACCGGCCGGGGTCCTTCCCATTTTTTTAAAAGGTTGACATGATGAATCTGGGTCGTGCCCCGAGTGGGGTCCAACTCCACCTCATAGGTAACCGGGGTCACCTGCTGTCGAATGGTGTAGGGGCCTTGCCATTGACCTAGGAGCTTCTGGTCTGAGCAGGGCATCACGAGGAGGACCAAATCGCCTACAGCGAAGATCCGGTTTTTGGTGCCCTTGTCATACTGCCTCTTCTGGGAGGATTGGGCGTTCTCGAGGTTCTGTCTCACTATATCCCGGATTACTGACAGGTGGGTCTTCAGATTGTCTAGGTATTCGGGTAGGGGGCGGGTGCGATCTGGCTCCGCTTCCCAGGCTTCTTGGGCCATGTCGAGTAAGGTACGAGGGGGTCGGCCATACAATAATTCGTATGGGGAATATCCCAAGCTGCTCTGGGTCTTACACCGAATGGCAAAAAGGGGCAATGGTAGCATGTCTTCCCATCGCTTGGCTTCTAAACCCAACAATTTTTTTAACGTTTGCTTGATGGTGGCATTATATCGCTCTACCAAACCGTCGGTTTGAGGATGATAGGCGGAGGTTCTGATTTGCTTGATCCCAATTGGGAACAAACGTTCTTCATGAGAGCCGAAACAAAAGGTGTGCCCTGATCGGTCAGGATTTCCCGGGGAAAACCCACCCTGGCGAATATAGAAATAAGGGCTTTGGCGATGTTTTGTGCTGTGGGTTGGCGTAAAGGGACAGCTTCGGGGAAGCGAGTGGCATAATCGACTATGACCAACGCATAGCGACAACCGCTTCGGGAGGGTAAGAGGGGTCCTATGATGTCCATTCCTATTCTGCTAAACGGGACGTCAATCACTGGGAGGGGTTGTAAGGGGACCCTAGGGGGTCGATAACGGCTGTTCTTTTGGCAGACCGTGCATTCCCGGCAGTAGGTTTTAATCCTTTGATACACGCCCGGCCAATAGAACTTCTCGAGGACCGTTTGACTGGTCTTCTCATCTCCGAAATGGCCGCCTAACAGGTGACTGTGGGCCAAGAAGAGGACTTTATCCTGAAAAGGGGCAGGGACTATCAGCTGTGGGTTCTGTTGTGCTCCCCCTTTACGGTATAACAACCCGTTCTTCTTGAAGAAGTAGGGACCTACTTGTAGGGGATCCTCGTTCTCTAGGGCCCTTCCCCAGGCTTCTTGTAGGAGGGGGTCCTCTTGTTGGGCTGCCCGGAATTCCCGGTCGGTCTGCCAGGGGTGTTCTTCCGGGATAGCGGGATAAGCAGCCTTATAGTCTTTTTTTTCTCTTCTCTTCTGGTTCTTGGACTTGGGGGGGGGGGGGGGGGGGGGGGGGGTCTTGGATCGGGGTCCGGGTAGGTCTCACCCTTCGCATATGGGGCTTCTTTCCACCACTGGGTCAGGGAATCCGTGGTATCCTGGAGGAGAGAAGGCAGTCCAGGGTAGTCGCTACCCAATATGGCTTGCTCGGGAAGAGCCGGCACAAGGCCCACGGTGAGGCTGGTTCCGGGATCTTTCGGATGTTGTACGCGCACCTGAGTGGTGGGGTATCCTTTGTTGTCCCCGTGAACACACTGGATGACTACGATACCTGTAGGTGCACCAAGTGGGCGGTCTAGGTCCTGTGGTCGAAGCACGCTCTGTCGGCACCCGGTATCAGCAAGGGCCATGACTCGTTGTCCCTCAATGGATACAGGACAGTGAAAAGGGGGGGTGAGGTCCCCGGAGTGGCGCACACATAGTTCCTCGCAAATCCGATCTCCATCAGTTCTTCCTTCTGGGGGCACACGCGGGCTATGTGTCCGAAACCCCCACAGGAATAACACTGGGGTCCTGGGTTGGGGGGCCGGAACAGGACCGGCGTTGGAAACACAGGAGGTGGTTCTGTTCTTCGGGGCAATGCGGGTCTTGGAGGACGAGGCGCCGTTGCGTTCTGGGGTCGGTGTTGTTGTTTCTCCTTGCCCCTTTGATGCTCTTGGGCTTTGCTGAAGGCACAGGCGATTTCTATGGCCGTCTCCAGCGTGAGGCGGGAATGCTGCCTTACCCACCGTTGGGTTGCCGGGTATAGGGAATTCAAGAACTGTTCGAGATATATCTTCTCGAGGATGTCTTCTTTGGTGGCGGCCTCAGGTTTGAGCCATCTGTTTGCCAGGTCCTTAATCCGAAAGGAGAGAGCCCTTGGGTTCTCTTGGGGTCTCTCTCTCGCTTGTTGCAGTCTTACCCTATATGTGTCATCGTCTATTCCAAGACGTTCCAGTATGCATTTCTTTATGTCCACATACGGGGTGTTTCCCTGCACGTTGGCCTGTTGATAGGCGGCCTGCAGATCGCCGTGAGTAGAGGACCGAGGTATTGGCCCCATCGGTCCACAGACCAGTTGGCGGCCTGGGCCAACCTCTCAAAGTTGGTGAAGAAGTAATCTGCGTCCTCTCCGGGAACATACTTCTGTAGGACTACGGAAGGGAGTGTGGTCGCGGGCCTTGGTTGCCCCAGGGCGTCTGTCAGTTTCCCCATGGCTTGTTCATGGGCGACCCCC
Organism: Lissotriton helveticus; assembly: GCF_964261635.1. NCBI lineage: Eukaryota > Metazoa > Chordata > Amphibia > Caudata > Salamandridae > Lissotriton > Lissotriton helveticus. The sequence continues at coordinate 733,394,409 of NC_136069.1, read as the reverse complement.
TGGCCTTTAAGGACGTCGTGCAGCTGTCCCCTGTCATCTTCCGCGGTTTTCAAGTACTGCTCCATCAGTTTCCCAAACTGTTCTTGCGATTCCGCCATTTTTCTCACCACGGCCTCCATGCTTCCGACTGATCCCACTTCTGACACCAGTTGTGAGGGTGAGCGGACCGCAGGTCGGAAAAGCAGGCAAGGAGGCCGGATATAGTGGGCTATGCCGGTTTTTATTAATGTTAATGGCAAGAAAGTAAGAGCGATAACACGAGCACAAAGTCTGTAAGTGAGGGTCCGGGTTCTGCGTCAGGCTTGGCTCCGGTTCTTGGCTGCCGGGTCTTCTGGCGGGTCCGACGTCGGGGAGTAACCTCGGAGGTAAGTGAGAGAAACAAGAGACCTGTTAGTCCCACCGGGGTTCTCAGGAGAACCCTACCACCGTCACCCGGGGCGTGCAGGAGAGAAAGGAGTGACCGTGAGGAGGGGAGGAATCTAGGGGGGAGGGGCAAGGCGAGAGCGTGTCAGGTAAGGGTGTGAAGTGGGGGGGGGATACTTACAAAGTGAGGGTGCTTTACAGTCTCTACAGTGCGCTTATGACTTTATACGTGCCTAGAAGGGAGATATTTACATAGGAACTAACAGGAGCACCTAGCGAGCTCTGAGGGGGATTACGGGTACTCACAGTGTCCGCCGTGACTCTCCGCTGAGTCACGGCCGCTCTCCAGCCACCTCCTCGGGTCTCCACCAGTCCTCCGTCCACACGTCTTCTCCGGTCTCTTCTTCTCCTTCCACGGCTCCAGTTCGAGTGTCCTGCCACGATACTCCAACGACGTTCTGGTCCCAGGTCTCGGCTTTTCCCTGTTCTGACGCTGCCACGGGGGTGGTACTTCCGGGGTCAGAGGGCTGTCCTTCCTCGGGTCGTAGGCCTCTGATTGGCTCCTGCAAGAGAGAGGAGGGCGGGATTCCGTTGGTCACGGGAGGTTCGCCTTCTCCTGTTGCTGTCATCGGGAAGCGTTCGCGGGGAGGCAGTCCCGGCGGAACGGAAGGTAATGCAGGTGAAGGTGGATGATTTCGGGGTAGGGGCCCCCGGGTCGCCGCCTCACAGTCGCGCTATAAGCTTCCCTACTGCTTATCCCTTATGTCTTGGGCACAGTCTGATTACCACATCTCTTGTATAAATGGCTAGGTATGAGTCAGGACTGTTGTAGTACCTTATAGATCATGGATACAAACCTGCGGGCACCATCAATGTTGCGGACAAGAGATTAAAAGGGAGTGAGGGGGCATGTAACATCTAAGGCGTTGGAGGGGAGGGGGGGTTGTAGGGCCTAGTGGCGTAACTGGAAATATTGGTGTCTGGTAGTGTCAAGGATGCAGAACTAATTCCTGCAATGCTCATAAGATTTGATGGATTTGCTTTAAAAAAGATCTTGCAGTATTCTGCATTCGCCCTTGACCCATGCTGGGAAGGAATCTTGTGAGAATTCTGTTAAAAAATCCAGGTTGTTCGCAGTGGGAGTATTTGGAGAGGAAAAAGTGGTGAGGTTCATTCGAAGTGCGAGTCTATCCCACACCTCCAAGATAGTTTGCATCAGAGTGATGAGTTATGTACTCCGTGGGCACAAGTGCTTTGAGACCCAAGCCAGGTCCCTAAGTGGTCTTCATGCCACTGATCTGTCCATGTGCACCCAATGCTTTTCACTCTCTCTCGCCACCCATTCTGAAAAAAGGTGAAGGTGGGCAGCCCAATAATTATTTTGGAGGTTGGGGCACGCCAAGCCGCCCGGTGTCTGGGGAGCATAAGAAGGGCATTAGAGATGCGAGGTTGTTTCCCCGTTCCGAATGAAGGTGCACAGACCCCCTTGTAATGCCTTAATATTATCCGTGGGAATGGGTGTGGACAGGGAATAAAATAAATATAAAAGTCGGGGAAGAATATTAATGTTTACCACATTGAGGCGTCATAGCCAGGAAATGTGGAGAGGGCTCCTTCGTGGTATGTCTTCAAGAATTGCTTTGCGGCAGCGAGGCCAATTGGCCTTTATCATGTGTTAAGGGTACTGGTAATGTTAAGGCCTAGTTGTTGGATGGAGCGTGTGGCTCACTGGAATGCAGAAAGAATCTGGAGATGTGGGAGACATTCAAGCAGAACAGTGAGGTTGAGTGCCTGGTACCTGGACATATTGATTTTATATCCAGATACCGATTCAAAGGCTAGAAGGACCTGTACCACTGCAGGGAGGGAGGACTCGCCATTTAGTCTAATGTTCTCTGTCATTGCTGTGTTCAGGGTAATTTTCTTAGACATCAGGTTGGGGCCTAGTCCCAGCTTGTGCAGGACTGCTCAGAGGAATTTTCAGCTAACCCTGTCAAAAGCCTTCTTGGCATGTAAGGACAGCAGAAGAGCTGGAATATTGTGCCTCTGTGCCTTCTCGACCAGTTGCGCGAGTCGACTAATATTGTCAGGACCTTGTCTATGTTTAATGAAGCTCCTCTGGACTGGATTTATCAAACCGGACAGGAATACCTCCAGACGGTTGGGTAGTATTTTTGTGTAAAGGTTTGCGTCTGTGTTCAGGAGGGCTGTCGGGCGCAAGGAAGAACAGAGAGTCTGATCTCTACCAGGTGTTGGGATGAGGAACATTTCGGTGGCCGTGGGTGTGAGGCTGGTGGTTTGAGAGAGAGAATTCTAAAGCTTGAGGAGATGGTCTCAGAAACAGGGGCTAGGCCGTCTGGGCCTGGTGTCTTTACTTTCTGGAGTTCTTTGAGTGCTCTCCGGAGTGTGTCCAATGTGAAGGGTTCCTCCAGATCACAAATGATATTGGGGGCGTTTTGGGCCACAGGCATTCCTGCCAATTAGGAATCAATGGTGATTTGATCTTTCCCACCCTCCGTATATACGGTTTGGTAGAATGTTCTGAAGGCCTCCTGCTTATCAGGTTCCCTCACAGCTCAGCCTGACTTCTCCAGTCGCTTCTTGGAGATATGAGATTGAACCTGTTGTTGTCGCAATTTGTGCGCTAAGAGAGTACACATCTTGTCACCCCTTCATAACATTTTTATTGGAGTGCCAGAAGTGACCTTTCAACCTTGTTGGTTCGTAGTACCCATAGTTGACCCCTCAGGATGGTCTATTGCTGCTTAGTGCATTTGGTGGGGAGTTGCTTGTCTTTTTGTTCAAGGGAACTGATCTCCTTGTGCGATTTGTCTCTATTAGGCAAGTTTCACAGACCCTGGCTATGGAAATGGAGAATATGATTCAGCACTGGGCTCGAAAAATCCACTCGACCGCTCGCATAGGCGAGCTAAATTTAACAAGGGCGAGCTATTTTTAGGTCCTACTCGCCCTTTCTGGCGAGTAGGAAGACAAACTAACTTTTGTCCTATGTCTGTGAAAACTGAGCAAATGTGACAAGATAAAAAGATTTAAAGGCATTTTTATTGCTCACAAAGTTAATGAGCAATAAAGAGGCCTTTAAATCTTGTTATCTTGTCACATTTGCTCCGCTTTCAGAGATGGCGGTCAAGTAGGTTTCAGTTAGGTCGAGGAGATTTTTCAAGGTACTAGTCCTGCAGGACCAGTACCATTTGTTTTGATTTTTCGAACCCTGCGAGCAGATGATGGCTTTAAAACTATCCCATAGTGTGTGAAGGGAAGTGTCAGTTAGCGTATTAAGTGTGAAATATTCATCGACTGCTTTTTTAATGGTAGCTCGGTTTATTGGATACCGAAGAAGATGAGAAGGGCGGTGCTAACGAGATGGAGCTTCGGAGACTGTCTGGGCATTGTGTCCAGGTGAGTTCAATGCATGTGTGGTCCGATATTGAGATGTCAGATATTTGGGCTGATTCCAAGCCTCTCAGGAGGGAGTGGGAAACTTAAATGTAGTCAAAGCTGGAATAAGAGATGTACTTGGAAGTATAAAGAATAGTCTCTCCCATTAGGGTGGAGGTAGCGCCAGGCGTCAACCAGTCCTGCTGCAGTTAACTCCTTTCTGAGCAGTCCAGACATGGCTCATGCACCTTGAAAATGTGTAATTCTTCTGTCAGTCAGGATCCCATACCAGATTAAAATCACCCCCCACCACGAGGCCCCCTCCTGAATTGCCCAGTTATTTTTGTAGTTCTTGTTGGAGCTGGGCATCTTGTTTCTGGTGAGTGGCGTAGATATTAAGGAATGTCAAGATGTCTCTGTTCCTCTCAACAGTTAATGCAAGTTATCGCCCATCTGGGTACCTAGAGTGTTTCACTACTCTAGAGTAAAAGCCCTGTTTGAAGCGGATAGCAACCCCCAATGTCTTAGTGTTTGTGTAAGCCCAATGTCGAGAGTGATATCTAGGGTGAAGTATACAGTGACAGTCTTCCCTGAGAAGATACGTCTCTGGAAAATAGATTATGTTTGGGTCACGCTATAGCAGGTATCTCCATACCTACTTGGCAGCGCTTAATAGAAGTCGTGTTCCCGGACGTTTAGAGAGAGGAGTTTAACTGCAGCAGGGGTACCCACAAGTGTGTGCAGGAGTAGAGTGAAGCCGTGTCTAGGTGGGCGTCCCCCTAGGTTCTGGCTCTGCAGCCAGAGAACCAAAACCCCACAATGTGCTGCCTCCTAGTGTAGGGAAATCATTGGGAGACCTACATGGGTAGTATTGGAAAAACTAAAGGGCAGGCAGGGCCCAACCATGAGGATCACTCCATCCAGAGATGAGTGGGAGGGACCACCCCAATCTCTTACGAGGTGTAACCCTCAAAGGAGAATGAGCCAGTAAAGGGGATAGTTGGCCGGTAAATTAACTAGTAATAAACAACCTGTAGGGGTAAGGAATGGTTACTTAGAGAAAAAATACTAAAAATGGGTGAGTTCAGCTCCTGCCCGTGGGCTCAGCTTTAAAGTGGAAAGGCTGTTGTGTAATTTGTATGGCCCATCAGCCTGGATGAGCTGAGTCTGTACTGGAAATTAGTGGGGTTATTGGTCATCAGTCGAGCTAGAGAGTTATTGTTACATGTTGTGAAGATGGGCGATTATGTCTTCTTGGGCAAGGCAGGAGGCTGCAGCCCCAGTGCCACGACAGTCTTTCAGGTGGGCCTCCAATCGCTAGTCACTAGATTGAGAAGGAGTGAGGCACTCTCCAGGAGTATTGTCTTGTAGGTTGAGCATGCGTTTTGCTTCCTATAGTGAGTGAATTGTCCGCTTCTTGCCATTCCATTGGAAGAGTAAGCCAAAGGGGTGAGCCCACTGATATTTGATGCCTTGTTCCAGCAGGTTTTTCAGTGATTGGTTTGAAATCTCACCATTTTTTGAGTGTCAGTGGGGAGAGAGCTTGATACACTTGCATTGTGTGGCTGCGAAAGACAAGGCTATGAGGTTGCCTCCTTTTTCTAAAAGAAGTGGACTAGGGTCAGGATATCAGGTGTGGGGCTTCATGGCAGATGGCACCACCCTTTTCCACCCCGATGGCAATGAGGAGGTCTCTGGTGAATGTCTGAATGTCTTCTCCCTCAGCGCCACGTGGAATTCCCCTTATACAAATGTTATTACGGCATCCTTCACCTTCATTCCTCCCTATGTGTCCATCGAAAATAGGCCAATAGTCATCCAGTCACTACTCCTTCATCTTGCATGTAGAAGGAATATAACTTTATGCAGTGTAAATTTTTAGCTGAGGGGGACGGGTTATGATTCATGGATGAGTTTGGGTGAGAGAGTGGTGCATAATCGTTCTTCGTTGATAGGCCTCGCGTTAACAGCGCATGCGCTTTCTCTTCAAGACCTTTTGATTACTGTTAGTGGGCTTGGAGCCCTCCCATTACTTGCCATTGGCAGGCTTCAAAACCACTCTAAATTGCTTGCTTCCTGCTGCTCAGTTCTGCAGTTGTTGGGACTTCTCTCTTCTTACGTGTGACCCTCCCCTAGAGCATGGTCCAAGTACTTGTGTCCTTATTCTGCTTGCACTTTAGGGACCTATATTTTTCTTTTTGTTGAGCCATTCTACAGAATGCATATTTCCTAGCAGGCTCTGTCCTTTGCATGTTGTTTTAGGCTGTCCAGCTTGACTTCCTCCCCCATGAGTACTCGCTATCTGTAAACGGGCCTTTAAATCTTGTTCTTATCTTGTCTCATTTGCTGTGCGTTCAAAGACAGAGGTCAAATGTCAGGCTTTGTATTCTGTGGGAACTTGTTTACTTTTCTTTCTCTGACTTCAAAGTGAGAGAATTTATGTGACAGTCCAGCTGCTGAGTGCCCATGTGAGAGGACAGGCTGTAAGATGTTATCTTTTTTAGCACACAACAATAATGATCTCTGCTGATATTTTAGAATACATCAGAATGACAACAGTAGAAATGAAGCACTTTTTTTGTAGTTCTGAAATGTGGTAGAAATACATTTTTTAATACTATCAAAACAAATCAATACACTTGGTATTGACATTTCCGGACATCATTTGTGCACAGTAAAACTTTGTCTGTGCAAATGTGATGGCCATTTTCAGTTGAAGTGTATTGTCTGTAATGGCAGTGCGCTATCACAACACAATCAGAGAGGGTAGGGTCCAAGGGAGATATTTATAGACCACTCACAGTTATAGCCCCTTAAACGAAACACTGTATACAAAAATAATAACTGTGGGTCTGGGGAAACTCAAAAATTCTGTGTTCAATCAATGTGTCTAAACCATTACCTGATGCGCTAGGACCCATCACTCTGTGATATGGAATCCCATCAGTTACTCTAACTGGACCGTCCTGTTGATCATCATTTGGGCCAGTCTCAGTAAAGCGGTGTGTCCACAGCGCATACTCAGTACACACCGATAGATGTAACCAAAAAAGCAGTGCACAAAGAATAACAAGTGAGGTGACTGATTAAAAATGGATAGTGGTTTCAGAGAGAAACTTTAATAGAGAGCAAACCACTTCCAAGGTTAAAAGACGTGAAAAGCAAAATAAACAGTAGTTTCAACAAATATCTACTGCCTGTTAGTGGAGGTCGACATGTTTCTGCAGTTGTAGATACAATGTGTATCTCCTGCTTCCTCAGGACCAAAATTATATTTTGCTACTGCTTGTACAACGTGAGTGTGTGTAGAACAAAAATTAAACAAACATTAGGATATCACCTGATAAGGCCTTCTCAACGCTCCTGTTAAGTAGAAGCTGATTGCCACAGGAGAAATGAATCAAGTATGGAGAACACATAAAAGAAAACAGAGAGAACCACATTAACAAAGGTTATCTGTCATGAGTTTCCATTGCTATTAATGTTAATGTACTAGCAAAAATTCACAAGTACAGAGCCCAATCATTCCTGATTTGTAAATGCCTCTCACTCACCTAGAGTTTGAGAGACCGGCGCCGCTCCTCGCCTGGCCACAGCTCAGGAATCGGGGGCGCCGCTCTAATGTTAATACAAAGAGAACCACAGAAAAGACCAGTGAAAAAACCTCATAAGTGACCGCCAACTCATGAATCTTAGACCAATAGATTCAAGCAGTAAATTCAAACTGTTGTAAATAACATCTTTACTGGCACACTCCTCCAGTGCTTATTTGTTTCCAGCACCAAACAGATGTAGAGCCATAAGATTAAAAAGGTATAGAGAATCCAATGGTATATCTTCACATCAGACTCAAAGCAACTGATGTTTAAACTGAGTTTAACCATTGTCGGTAACGCTGAAGATCAACTGATCAAAGCACATTCTAGATGACGTATTAGAAAGTGTTTAGTTCGCATACGGCATATGAAAGTATACAGGGGAGCAAAGGTCGCCGAGCTGTAGTCAAAAGATTATAAATTCGTTATGACCAATACTCGTGCAGCCGGGTGTTAAGTGCCCCGTTGAAACCACTTAATAGCCACATATTTAGGAAGCTACACTTTCTATACTATAAAAAAATAGGATTACCCCTCGCAGAGTTTCATCCGCCACCAATACCGCACGTCGAACAGGTTCACCTACCTGTCCGTCGATACCCCAGTCAGGCATCTGCGCTGTACGGGGAGGTAACGGTAAAGGCTCTCTCACCTCTTTTCTAGATGCGGACGTATAGATTCATTCCGGCATCATGGTGGTGCGCATGCGCCAAACCTCGTGTCGCGCAACTGACAACGTGTTAGTGCAGCAACCGAGAGTCGTGGGAATTGTAGTCATAACATCGAGTCTGGTCAACTCGATGTTATACCTGCCGTTTGTTGGGAAAACTGTAAATAAATTACATCGACCACGGAGTTAAAGGAAAAAGTTTTAAAGTGATATGAGATTAGCACTTAAAGAGTGTATAATTTCACTCAATGATAAAATGTTATCAAGATTGTTACCAATTTCCGTGACATTCATGGGAAAAGAAAAACTATATTGCATATGTATGTATCTGTGAACCATACAATATAGATGATATTACAGATCATTTATTTTAAGTGTAGCAAGTAGGCAAAAGATAGTGGGCCAACCAATGTATAAACGAGTGCCTGAAATAAGGTGTGTTTTTGTAAACAGAACAATCCCCTCAATGGGCACTCGAGTGTGACCAGGCACATAGACATAGTCCTAGAAGTGAGTAGGACAACCTATACATTCGCAAGTCACTAACTACAAGTTCACATAGCTATCCATATACAGTTAGGGATGTAAATACTGGAGGTCAAGACACCGCATCACTCTACAATGAGGTCCAAGGTATGTCCTCATTCAGGCCATTCTTATCTGTATTCAGACTCTAGGTGAGTGAGAGGCATTTACAAATCAGGAATGATTGGGCTCTGTACTTGTGAATTTTTGCTAGTACATTAACATTAATAGCAATGGAAACTCATGACAGATAACCTTCGTTAATGTGGTTCTCTCTGTTTTCTTTTATATGTGTTCTCCATACTTGATTCATTTCTCCTGTGGCAATCAGCTTCTACTTAACAGGAGCGTTGAGAAGGCCTTATCAGGTGATATCCTAATGTTTGTTTAATTTTTGTTCTACACACACTCACGTTGTACAAGCAGTAGCAAAATATAATTTTGGTCCTGAGGAAGCAGGAGATACACATTGTATCTACAACTGCAGAAACATGTCGACCTCCACTAACAGGCAGTAGATATTTGTTGAAACTACTGTTTATTTTGCTTTTCACGTCTTTTAACCTTGGAAGTGGTTTGCTCTCTATTAAAGTTTCTCTCTGAAACCACTATCCATTTTTAATCACTCACCTCACTTGTTATTCTTTGTGCACTGCTTTTTTGGTTACATCTATCGGTGTGTACTGAGTATGCGCTGTGGACACACCGCTTTACTGAGACTGGCCCAAATGATGATCAACAGGGCGGTCCAGTTAGAGTAACTGATGGGATTCCATATCACAGAGTGATGGGTCCTAGCACATCAGGTAATGGTTTAGACACATTGATTGAACACAGAATTTTTGAGTTTCCCCAGACCCACAGTTATTATTTTTGTATACAGTGCGCTATCACACCATGCATACTCCACTCCACTCCACTTCACACTATTCCTCTCTAAAACACTCTACTGCACCGTATACCCTTCCACTCTATGCCATGCCATGCCACTCCACACCATACCATACCACTCCACTGTAAGACACTCTACAACATAGCTTGCCACTCCACTCTACACCCCACCCCTCCACTCAATGTCCCTCGACTTCAGGTCCCTCCACTCCATTCTTTCCCACCCCACCCCACTCCAATCTACCCCAACCCAATCTATCCCAACACACTATACTCCACCCCACTTCACTACAATCTTCCCCACTCCACTTCAGTCTACCATACTCTAATCCACCTAATATACTCAACTCCAATGTACCCCACCCCAGACCAGTCTACCCCCACTCTTCTTCACTTCACTCTACCCCACTATGTTCCAATCTACCATTCTCCACTCTACCCCTAGCTCCCCCACTCCACCTTACTGCAATCCATCAAATCCACTCCAGTCTAGCACACTTCACTCTACCCCATTCTACAGCGCTCCACTCCACCCCACACCACGTCACTCCAATCTATCGCACTTCAATCCACCACACTCCACTCCAGTCTAACCCACTCCAGTCTAGCCCCATCTAATCCACTTCAATCCACTGTACTCCACCCCACCCTACTCCATTCCACTCTAACTCACTTCCAACTACCCTCAAACCTACCCCAGTCTATCCCACTCCAATCTACCCCACTGATTTCCAATGTTCCCTACTCTGATTCACCCACTTTACCTCAATCCAAGTACCCCACCCCACTCCAATTTGCCCCACCCCAATCTACCTCATTCCACTACACTCTTCCACAATCTACCCCATTCCAATCTGCCCAACTCCTGTCTACTGCCTCCAACTAAATAATCTCCTATCTACCCCAATCCCTCCAAATCGACCGCACCCCATTCCACTCAATCTACTCCACTCCACTATAATCGAACCCACACCACTACAGTCTATCCCAGTCCAATCTGCCCCACACTTCTCCCCTCAATCTACCCCACTCTACACCACTACAATGTACCTCACTCCAGTCTACCTCAATTTACCCCAGTATACCCCACTACAATCTACCCCACTCCATGCTACCCCAATATACCCCACTCTACTGTAAAACGTTCTACCCCACTCCATGCTATCCCCAATCTGCTCCACGTTACTCTGAACCAACCTATCCCAGTCTATCCAACTCCATGCTACTCCAATATACACCATTCCACACTACACCACACCACTGACGTTTAGCCAATAGCTCTTGCTTAGGCGACACCTATTGGTTCTGCCAATGCTTGTTGTATGATATGGATTAATTATCTCTGTTATCCTTCAAAAGTCATTGCTTTAACATATATCTGGCATGATCATCTGCACGAGGGAAGGTTTATTTGCTTGTAATGTATTAGTCGAAATGTTGGAAGGACAGCTGACATGCTTTGTTACATGCTTTTGCCACAGTTCTGTGCTTGAGCATGTCTGTTGGTGCTGTTTGCATGAGGTGTGTTGTACACTATGCAAGTGTATAGGCTCTGTTTACAGTTTTATGGATGGATTTAAATTTAGGAAATGTGGGATACTTGCCAGAAAGGGGTGACTTTGTCCCTTCACCCTATTCAGCAGTGTATACGTCAGTGCACACTAGGTAGGAAGGACGAAACATCAGCTGCTTTTGACAGATGTCCTGCATCTGCCAGAATAACTGATATTAAGGTCCACTATGTTTTTGCAGAAGCCTTGCACCAGTATGTTTTCAGGTGTGCCAGGGTGGCATGCTACATGAAGATGCAAATTACTTTTAATGGTTGTATGTTTGATTAGCGCTTAAGTCATGAAGAGACGTGTACATGTGGCATAAGCTCGCAAATAACAAATAAGCCGGGTCCATTAGGGATGTTACCACAGGGACAGTAGCGATTTTGTAAGATCATGGATCCCTGGTTAGGCCCAAATGATCTAGCACCACATGCTTGAAAGTTAGATTAGTGTAGCTTGACACCAGGGTCTGCAAAGTTCATGGAGTAGGGACTCTTCCTTTTGCAGAAAGCATGTTCCCTATACTTAAATATCAGTAGCTTTATACAAGCTGCTCAATAAACAAACTTTACAAATATATAAAAATCAGTAGCTTGATTTATACGCAGTCTATTGCTACTCAGATATGTTACAATAGTTCCCTCTTGCATAGAAGCACACTAGGGTGCTTTCTTAATCTTATTCGATCATTAGAGAATTTGGGTCCAGATGTATCATTATACTGATTGGAAAAGCTGGTCACAATTTGCGACCAGCATTTTTGCCACCAGTATTGAATTTTTCAGACCCACCTATGAACTAATAGTTTGCTTCGTATAATTCAGAATTAGTATGGATTGGAGTCCGACCTGCCTAATTAATATAAATTTGGTAGGTCGCAAATTGCAACTCTAGTAGATTGGATATAATTACAGAGATGGTGGCCTCCAAGGGCCAGTATACCACCATGTATGTGATTTAATTAAAATGAATGTTTTATTTCTTCATTTTTTAAAAGCAGCCAAATTACTTTAAAGGAGGTGGGCTTTTTAATAAAAAACAACTTTTTTTGTTTTTAAAAGTTTCTCATGAATCTGGTACTGCCTACGTCTCCAGATTTTTTTTCTCCATAAAGAGGAAGGAGTCCAAAGTGGACCACTTCTCTTTTGTGATTTTAGTTACCTCCCCTACTTGGGGTTCAGTAACTTTTCAATGTTTTTTGACCAGAACACATCTGTTCCTGATTTTTGTATTTGGAAGGGGCACCCAAAACACGCCCATTCGAAATACTGAATCAGTATCCAGTTGCAAACCAATTTTAGGAGTCAGTAATACTATCCTTATTTCAATGGGTGGGAGGAAGGGATATAGATAAGATGGTGGGTGGAGCAGCCCAGCCAGCTGAGCTACTCCCACCCTCTTTGCCAATCCACTAACAGAAGAATTGAACCAGCAGGTGGGGGGACTTGATTTGTTTCTTGTCTCCCCCCTTCCAAATCAAGCTTCTTGTTTCAGTTTCACTCAACTTCTTCATCTAACAATGCTTCTCTGTCCAAGAGAAGCCTTGCGAGAAGGTATGTCTGTCTGTGCCCCAGCAAGGAGCCAGCGTTTTCTTTTAGTTGAAATTAAAATCCAAACATTGTTTGACTTGTTTCGGACTGGCTAAGACACAGCGTTCTATGCCCCAGTGAGTAGTCCGACACTGTTTGAATTTTTTTGTTAGTCCTAGAAAATATCCAAACAGTGTCTGCCTCCTTCCTGGGGCACATACACACAAGTCTACGTGCAAACAAGGAAAAAAACACTGTTTTGAATTTAGTTTTCTTAGCCGAAGGGAAAATCCAAGCAGCATCAGGCTCCTTGCTGGGGCACAGAAACGCATGCCTGTACTCGGGCAAGGAGCCAATCACTCTGTTTGGGTACAACCTGTAAAACAAAAATCAAAACAGCATCCAACTCCGTGCTTGGGCACAGCAGTGTTTCTTATTGGTTATGCTGATAGCATAGCCAGTTATCCAGCAATTCTGGAATTCTGCACAGCTACCAGCATACGAGATATGGTATAATATATTGACCAGGCTCAAGAAATGTAAATGCCTTTGTACATTACAGAATTGGGTCACCGGAATATTTTGTAACATTTTGGGGGCATTCGATAAGGTGTATTTAGGGAAGAATAGTATGATTATATTGAAAAGTAATTGATGTAATGGTATTATGGTATTTTGATTTAAATGTAATTGAAGATTATGTACAGTTTGGAGGTTTGTCCAATGCTTTGTTTGATCTTTAGGTCGAGCCTAGAGCAGCGGATGCGCTGCTTGCTCGACTTTTAGTAAGGGGTAAAAAAAGTGCTACCAGATGCTGCCATGGCTGGCCTAGAGCTTGAGTGCATGTGCGCGCTCTTTGCGTGCCTCTCTCCGCGCTTCAATTCCCTCTCCCCTTGCGCGCCTCTCTCTGTGCTTCAATACCCTCCCCCACCACAGATCGCGTCCCTCTGCTGGCCTCCATTCCCCCCCCCCCCCCCAATTCCCTCCCTCCCCTCTCTATACTGCAGCAGGCCGTGCAATCACTTTCATCAGTTTCACTTTCCTGGCCAATGCTTGTTTCACGCGCAGCCAATGCTTGTTTAGGTTGAGCGACCGCGTTGCTTTTGAGTTCCATAAACAAATGTGGGGCCATCTTGGCGCCTGTCAGCCTGTCCTTTCTGCTAATGCCATGGATAAACAGCCACTGTCTCCTTCCTCATGCGTGCTCACATTTAACCAACTTCTCCTAAGCGGTGAGTCATAGGAGACACATTTCCACTGGAGATATGAGGGAACGAGGGTCTTAGGAATTCGAGGACTTTGGTGCTCAGTTGTGTGCCTTAAATTCCAGCTTGCTTTTTTTTATCCGAGTTTTTCGAAGACCGCTCAGGCGGGCCGTGGAAGTGGCACTCACCTCTCCGCATACAAGAACGGCTGTCTTCCCTGCTGCCCGCAACTCTGCCTTGCTGCCAGTGCCCACATCTACGGTGCAAGGTAGGCGTTGTTGGTCCTCTGTTCCGAAGAAGTTCGATCCTGCCCTGCCGTAGCCCCCGTACAACAATTCAAGCATGTCTCAGCTCCGTTTAAAGCCAAACTCACTGTTGCGTCCCCACTCTGATGTAAGACCGCATTTAACACGATCGTTCCCACAAGCAAATCGGCATCTCCCATCAGTTCCCGATTTTGCACCACCGGTGTTCTACCGAGGGCTGCTGTTAACCAGTTGTCAGTGTGTTGAGGCAAACACAAGTTGATCGTCTATAAGGAAATGTCTCTCTGCTTTCCCTAACTTTAAAAATAGTTTTAAAGCAGTCTTCATGCTCTCCCAACGCAGTTCACAGCAAGCATGCAGGCTGTGTTGTCTGTTGGTTAATACTGCTGCATTCTTTAGCGCTGTGCTCTCTTCAGTGCTGGGTGTTCTGCCCAGTGTTAGCTGCTCTGTTAATGGTGTTGTATTCAAAGCTGGATACAGTGCTCATTGCTGTATCTTCTGTTTATTTCAGGCTGCTCAGTTCAGTGGTTGCTGCTCTGATCGCAGCTTTGGTGTTCTTTCATTGCTGGGATCTCAGTTCAGTGCTGGTGCTCTGTTTAGTGCTTTGTTTGTTTTTCAGTCCTGTGACATCTTTTGAGTGCTGGGTTCTGATCCGCACTGGGTGCTCTTGTAATGTCTGGGTCATTTCACAATAGTCTGGTTAGTGGCTGCGCCCCTGAGTGGCGGCACTCAGTGCTTGGGTGATTAGCCCGATCATTTTGTGGTGCTTGGTTTAGTTACTGCGCCCCTGTGTGGTGGCACTCACTGTGATTGGGTGATTAGCCCGATCATTTCATAGTGCTTGGTTTAGTTGCTGCGCCTCTGTGCGGCGACACTCAGTGCTTGGGTGATTAACCCAGTAATTTCATAGTGCTCACTTTAGTGGGTGCTCCCCTGTGCGGCAGCACTCAGTGCTTGGGTGATTAGCCCGATCACTGCACAGTGCTTGCTTTAGTGGCTGCTCCCCTGTGCGGCGGCCCTCAGTGGTTGGGTGATTAGCCCGATCATTGCTCGGTTTAGTGGGTGCTCCCCTGTGCGGCGGCACTTAGTGCTCGCCTTCAGTGCTACCCTCGTGCCTCACTCTTGTTCACAGGAAGCAGAAAGGGTGTGTGTGTTGGGAGTAGGGATCCCAACCCAGGAAACCGAGAGCAGCAGGCGGCTGCTGCTCACTTTTGCAGGCGCGGATCCACCCCTCCGCTGACTGACTGCTCAGGCAGCTCCTGTAGACCGTGCAGAGGCGCAGACGACCGGGAGCGGGGGGCACGCTAAAGGCCACTCTGCCCCGGGAGGACACGCTGCATGCATCAAGTCTGTTTCAAGATGGCACGCCACCTTACAGCCTCTCTCAGAGGACACGTTTCTTGTGCACAGCCTGTGTAGGGCACGCTGTAGTTGAATGGGATTTTTATTAGGACAGTGTTGGTTCTCTGAGCAAAGACTACAATAAGTATTGGCATAGCCAATAGGTCTCGCCTTTGGGACCTTATAAGTGTTTAACCATGCAACAGTTGATGTTGTTGCACCAAGGATATTGTGCTGCATAACTAAAAAAGCGAGACCTATTGGCTATGCCAATGTTTGTTACATTGGTTGTCTGGAATCCTCAGTAAATCTAAACAGTAAAAAGGGTACATTGTTTTGGGAAGTATTGTCATCTTGGCATAGCCTTACAACCAACAAGTAAAACACATGAATTAATAACTCATTTGTTTATTCTATCTTATTTTGTTAATTCCTACATCTCTTGCATTGAATTTGAAATCCAGATTCCTAATAACTTCGTTTTATTCTCCATCAGTGATTTAGTTCTAACTACAGTAGTCTGTGGGAATTTTTTTACATTTTTTAATTTTACTTTTATTTGTGTAACCATAAATCTATAATATTCTGCATGCTTTCTTATTACTCTGTATTGGTGAGAACAATGCTAAAGACAAAGTTTGCCTATAGCACCAAATGTCAGTACCATATGATTTCTATGTTTGACATTTTCGAGTGCCAAGCTTTATTTATTAGCAGTAACAAAACACTTCAAAGGTTAAAACACAACAAAATAAAAATCCAATAACAATTTCTAGAAAAAGAGAAAAATGTAATTAGCAAAATGACAGAAATCCAATACGGGGAATTGGAAGTATGAAATTGCAAAGATTTCTGGCAAATATTCACCAAAGAAGAGTAAAGGGCCAGTCAGTAGTAGCTGTTTGCAGTTGACTGGTACCTATGCGCAGCTTCAGGAAGACTGTGATAGAGCACAGGTCGGATACACCAAGCAGCAGGTGTCGTCCCAATTAAGGATTTTAGCTTCTGAGTTTGTCTCTGAAATGAAAGTCAAAAATAGTCCTCTCAAAGCCAAATAGGTATTGGTTGAGGTACAGTTGAAGCAGTTGTTTTTGACAGGGAAAAACTGGGCGGGAGCAATTTAAATTTCACTGCAGCAGAAGTCCTCACGTCTGGCTGTCACGTTTTCCATTTTCACCCAGCCAAGATTTCAGCCTACAGATCTAGTTTTTAGGTCGAGCCTGGCGTAAGCAGCGTGAAGCACTGTCGCCAGCGAGCTCTATTGTTAGGGACTTGCCTTGGAAGTGGGACAGGAGATGGGCATGCGCAGAGCGTTCAGCGATTTCAGCAGGTGTACGCGCATGTGCAGCCACGCCATCTCCTGTCCCCCTTCCTCCAGCAAGCCAGCTGCATGCAGTAAGTGCGCGCGCACACACACACAAAAACAAACACACACTCCTCCCCCCCAGTCCGTGCTTTCGCTTTCCCTCCGCGTTTCACACACACACACAAAAACAAACACCCCCCCACCCACCCACCCTGTGCTTTCGCTTTCCCTCCGGTGTTTCAGGCCACGCTCTCCGACTCGCTCTCACCTGTTGTAATCCTGCCAGTGGGCGTCAGGATGCCAGGGGCAGCAGAAGAGCCCGGCCCCGGTGACCGGGTGGAATGGCAGAGGCTGTGACCGGGTGGAACGGGGAGAGTCCACTGAGTCCATCCCTGCAGAAGCAGGTGCAGCACATCCGGCGCCGAGAGCCACCCGGGGCGTGTGTGCGTCACTTCCTGCAGTGCTCTTGGCCCGGCTCTACTGGTACAGTGGCCACTGGACGTGATACTTGAGCGCTGGGGCTGCTGCGAGTGCGGTGAGTAGGACTCTCCGGGGGTCTGCATCCTCCGTTCCCCTTTTGCCATGGCATTTCAAACCAGACTATCTTTTACTTTCTGTTTCGTGTGGTAATGCTGTGTTCATCTGAACGTGGCCAGAATTTGCTGCTGCTAAAAGCGCATTAGTATTGACCCGGGAATGATGTAGTATCAAAAGTGAGAAGTACCATGTTGAATGAGTATTTCCCAAGATGATAGAGATGCTGGTACATATGAGGTCTGATTCACAAAGGGAAACGTAATCATTTGTGTAAGTTTATATTAGCTGTAGTAACTTTACACTGTTTCGGTATTCACAAACCTCAAGTGCAGTTTTACTACTAGTAATTTTACAAGTGTAATTTTGCTATTTGTAAAATTACACTCGTACTTTGTGAATTCCAAAAACTAGTAAATTTACTACGAGTGTAATCTTACTCACAAGTGTATTTTTACCTTTGTGAAACAGGCCCAGAAGGTTTGATCTTAAATCGCAGGCCAAAGCAGAAGTTTTTTCAGGCAGGCATGTTTCATTTCGGTCAGTGGAGAAGTATTTTATCTCGATGTGTTTTAAAATGCCAACTTTAAGCAATGATAGCTGTTGAACCACAATTAAAATAAGATAATGCTCCATAGACCAGTTTTAATCTGCTGCTCTCCTCATGCTGGCCAAGTCTATCCGCCTTTCCTGTTTTCATGTGGAAGTCACAAACTGTTACTGGGAGCCGAGCATTTTTATTATCCCTTGTCTGCTTTTCCTTCCAAACAGTTAGGAACTATACAATCGGTTTCCATGTTTCACTAAGGTGTATAATCGGTGGCGAACCTCCCAGTGTGACTCCTCACTATGACACTGGCATGGCCTCCATGCCCCCCTGACACTATTGCGGTGTCTGTGCTCTCATCGAAATGTCATGAGCACATTTGCAGTCTGTAGTACTCCTAATTACAATGACCTATATAAACGTATTTTACTCTGTATAATACTGCTGTATATTACAATGCATCATATTTCAGTAGTGCTCCTCTTGATGTCAAGTGTGATGGTGCGTGAGACCGTGAACTGGAAAGATTGAAGCATTTCAGTGCTCTGGATTAGGACTGTAATTGGACTTAAACTTAAACTTTGTTTTGCTGTTCTTATTGTACAAACGTAGCAGCTTTTTAGCCCGCGCAGTCATGCATTGGCTGTTGTCCCTGCACTTGGAGTTGCCGACCATGTAAAATTGCCTTGGGAACTGGCTGCAATGCAGGCCTGTGTGACTTCCTTCCATGCATGTAATGTCTTCTCCTACCCTCCACCCCATCACCATTCACCAACAACGCCTTCCCCACTCACACCTACCTCCTGAACAGAGCAAGTGGTAAGTGTGAACGTCAATTGCAACGAAAAGACAAGCATTTGCAATGCATAGGTCTTGTATTTTAGAAACTTTGACCTATTGGTATAGTAAATGACAATGCCTTTAATTATTGCTGTTTTTTTAACACATAAATAAAAAGCAATGTCATTTACAATGCCAATAGTTCAAACTCGCAATTGCGAGACCTATTGCATTGCAAATGCTTGTTTAATAGGGAGGTCAAAATCATGCCACAGGGCAACCCTAAAGTTGTTAGCTTGAAATAGTCCCCTTTGCCATGAGTTCTCTCCGACACTCGGTAGGTCTTGGTCCAACTATTTTTCAAGGCCAACTTTTCAGACTTTATGGAGCAGTTCCTCTTGACACCTCGAAGGCTCCCAGGATCTCATGGACAGTACTTATGGGCCGGGTTCCTTGGAGTCCACTTCTCAGTCCTGGGTACAAGATGGTGCAGGTCCAGCCTTTCAGAGTTTCACACAGGTCACAGACTGCAGATGGAGTCCACCTTTGTTCTTTCTCAGATGGGTTCCGATGAGCTGTGGTTGAGGTACTTTTGTGGGTTTCACTAGCTAGTTGGACACTCCCTAACCTATGAGGAAAAGGTTCCCAAGGGCAAACCTTCCACTTTTAAAGCATATTCTGATCCCACAGTGCCCTATTCTAAGTAAAATCCAAGATGATGCAGCCTTTCTTCCCTTGAAGGTGGGTTGTGTGCAAGCCAAGGTTGTATTTAGGGAAATAAGCAGTCCTTTCCACCACAGATACACCAAACTGGTTCTGAGACCAGCTCCCCCTCCCACTGGACTGGTACCAAGCTGGCAACAGAGATCACAGGAAATAAAAGGTTTCTTTTCCCCAGGTCCACGGTCAAATTTACCTACAAATGGGCAGACCTCATCCTTTTCACTTTCGAGTTAATGAAGTTCCTCAACGCTTCCCAGCTGCCTTTCTTGAGGTGATATGTGTCAGTCTGCTAGGAGATTAGATACTAAAGGAGGTAATTCCCGGTTCGTAACTGTGTCACTAACCCCGCCTTAAGCAACAAGAGTTGAAGGACTTAGCAGACAGTAATGCTCGAGCACACGCGTTAGCAACACAATGCAGACTGTATGACATTGTGAACAAATTAATTACTTGGCTAGAAAAGAGGGTCAAGGGAAGAAACTGGGTCTGGAAATCCAAGAACCAAGTGGGTCCATATACACAAAGGGGACAGACATAGAAAAGGCCTTTGCGGCCGAATACGAGACCACAAACAGGTCTCCTACTGACCGATCTGGGTTTCCTTTAGGATCTCTCCCTCCCAACTCTGTCTGCTGAGAACAGGGGCGAACTGGAGCAGAACTTGTCAGTAGAAGAGATAGAAGGGGCCTTATGAGAACTACAATCGGGGAAGGTCGTGGGCCCAATCAGGCTGCCTGTAGAACTATACAAAAGCATTGCAGACAAGGTAGCAAAGCCCATGCTCAACATGTTCCAAGCGTCCAAGGATGAGGGTTGCATGCCAGAAGATCAGAGGTTGGCAACCATTGTGGTTATCCCACAATAAGTTTAAGGCCTGCAGCTCATATAGGCCCATATCACAAAGTGCTGGCAAAGGCCTTGGCAAATAGACTAAGAACAGTAATAACTTTGGTAATCCATCCGGACCAAACCGGATTTATGCTCCACAGAAGCACCTGGCTTAATCTACTGCACCTCTAAGGGGTGCTATATATGACCGCAGCCCATCGTCCGGAACAAGCCGTATTCCTTTCACTGGGCGCTCGAATGGCATTCAAAAGCATTGAGTGGACATATGTATTTGCTACCTTGACTAAATGCGGGTTTGGCCTGTGGTTCTGTGCCTGGTTTAAGCTCCTCTATCGAGACCCAGTGGCGAGAGTGAGGGCCAATGGCACATTGTCTCGACTGTTTGCACTGTATAAGGGCATGATGCAGGGATACCAACTATCCCCAATGATGATTACGCTGGTGCTGGAGCCCCCGGCGGCCTGGATCCATCCTGACCCACTTGTAAATTGCATTAGAGGAGAGGGAGACTGGGAAGAACGAATTTCCCTATATGCCGATGACAAACTTTTTTATGGCATGCAGCCCCACCATACATTGTACCAGCTGCTACATAATTTCCAGCTCTTTGATGGTTATTCTGGATATCACACCAACTGGGATAAGTCCCTTATCTTTCCCCTTATTAGGGGCCTCCCCACCCTGCCGTCAAAGTGCGCAGCCTTGACAGTGAGAGACAGTTTCAAATATTTAGGCATCAATATAGCGCCAGATGCTGATGACTTCCTGGCTTAGAAATTCTCCCCCGACTAGAACGATTGCAGAACAATGTGGCTCACTGGAGGAGGCGCCCAGTGTCTCTTATGGGCAGGGTTGCCCTCTTTAAGATGACGGCCCTCCCTCACTTGCTCTATATCCTGCAAAATACCACTAGACTTCTTTCAGAAGTTTGACAGAGAACTCCATAAACTACTTTGGGATGGGGGAGTTCGGAAATAGCACTATGAAAGCTCCAGAGGGGAGTATTTGAAGGGTGCCTCACAGTCACAGATATACACAAATATTATTGGGCAGCCCACTTAATTTCAATCAATGACTAGGTGTTTACGGATTTAGCCAAACTCGCATACCGAGTGGATTGACAGGCAATGTGCATTTGCGACTATCCACCACTACTGTACCGAAAAGGCAGGAAAGAAAGCTACAACATTTATGCAGATGGCGGTCAGGGTGTGGCGAGAAGCCACTAGATTTCTGGGTTGGGAAGGCAGGCTAATCGAAAGAACTCAGATATGGGAGAGTAATCTGCTGAGGGAAGTAGGAAACTGACGGGATTTCACAAATGAGGACTATTGGGCATTGACTACTTGGGGGACATCTTTAATGGGGCTGGGTTCTGATTTTTGAAGATCGGCAGGCAAAATATGAGATGGCAAATCTGAGAGGTTTCGATATCTGCAGTTAAGATACGTGCTAAAGAAACATGTCTAGGGAGAGTAACAGCTGCCAGAAAACACACCCTATTGCTAGATCCTATGACTGACAAAGCAACCCCCCTAACCTATAGGAAACTAATGAACAACTCCCCGGACCCTTTGAAGACTCTGAGACAGACTTGGGGCTAGTAGAAGACAACGACTGGGTGGAAGCAATCCAGAGTCCCAGAGAAGTAGCTATTCGCACCAGCTTCCGCCTGATACAGCTGAGGATACTGCATAGTTCCTATTCCTCCTGATCACGCATGCACGGTCTTGGGCGAAGCACCAGAGACCTGTGGGGTGTGCAGAAGTAGGCTCTTTCTTCCACATACTGTGGACCTATCCCAGAATCCCAACAATACTGGAGGTGGGTAGTACAGGTACATTTCCAGAGTCACGGTCCTTGATGTGCTGTTGTGCTGTTGGAGGCACGGTGGCATGTCCTGTATATAACTGGGGAAGAAGTGTGGCCCAAATATCAAAAGACATGGGTGATGTTTGCGTCCGGATTGGCAAAAAGGAGCATAGCCAGGGCCTGGGGACCAGATCGTCCTCCGAGGGTTGGCTGACTGGGAAGCAGACCTGGGCTGGTGCCAGTGGATGGAGAAGGTGATCTATCAAGGTCATAGATGCCTGAGAAAATTGGGAAAACTTTGGGGTTAATAGACTGCATTCAGAAGATCATAAGAAGGTATCACGGAGGGACCAATGCTAAGTTCATGAATGGGTTTAAAGCATATCTTGAACTGTACTATGCTGTGCCTTTTGTACAATTGTATGCCAGTACCGGCTCTTTGACTTTAATGGATTTTGAGAATGTGTTTTGCGTTTCTCCAAGTAATGCCAGTCGGGATATTGATTGTTTTAGCCTGTCGGTGTATGCTGAGCAACTGTTCAATAAAAAGATTAAATAAATAAAGTGTTTGAACTATTCCGATAGCTGGCCTCAGACCAAAGATAGCAATTATGATTTTATTCTGAACACTAGTTTTTCTCATAGGACATCTATAGCCCTTCACAATGAAAACATCTTTTGGTCGCTAGTCATTTTAGGTACAAGCCAAAAAAATGTTTTAAGTGCCATTTTTAAACACTAAGCACCCTACCTAGTGGGCTACAAGGTCTTCTCAGATGTGGCGTGTTTAATATTTAAAAGTAGAGTTCTTTCCTATCCAAAAGGATTATTTTGATAGATTCACATGAAGGTTTAAAAGCTGTAGAAGTCCGGCTACATATTTAAGCCTAAAACCATTTTTTTGTTGCTCTAGTGGATTGTATAATAAGTGCTGCAGTCCACAGGTGACCTTTAACTTTCCATTCCATTGGTGCATTTTCCTACAACATATACTATGGCCTTTCTATAAAGTTAAGGAGGCCAGTGATGGGTTAGCCAATTTTACAATGTTTTAAGTTACAAAGCACATTCACTGGGGCCTCGACAGCAGTGCCCCCGTGAGGAGACTTCAAACGCCAGCAGCTCCAGGCATTACAAAATTACTCTTTCTCAGAATTATCATTAAAGCTTCATGATTCTTTTAAATTATTGTGAAATATTGTTATTGTTTCTTCTGCAGTGTTAATGGAAGTCTGAATTTTAAAGGAAGATCATTTAAAGGAAGATCATGTATTTCAAAAGAATATTATTTTTTTTCAGAACAAAATTTTATTGGTTTTCAGAAACAGACAGAATACAGGAAATAATGCACCGCTCCCGAAAAGGAATCAGAGATGCAGCGCGTTCATTAGATAATCACATTCAGATATATTCCGTCAACATTCCCCCCACAACTCACCCTCCGCTGCCCCACCCGGTACCCTCCCACAACCCCGCACGGTGTGAACAGTGTCTATCAAGAGAAGTGTAGCCAGTAAAAGAGCTGCGTGTGAGCCCCTTCATCCAGAGACAGGTAGGACTCGTGCAATGTCAGTGTCTCGAGGCACCGGGGGGTCCAGCAGTAGGCCCCGGTAGTCCGCCCACTTTTTCCAGATCCTAAAATGCTTCGTAGGACACCCCCTGGCCTCAAATATTGGGCGTTCCAGCCCCATATTATAGTCCAAGCCTCGTTTCCATACTTCTAACAACGGGGCTCGAGGCGCCTTCTAGGCCCGGGCAATGTCTCGTTTGGCCACTACGAGGTCCAAGAGGAGCAAGTGGCGTTTATACACATTCCCCCCCACCTGTTCCAACACATGCAGGAGGCCCAGCTTCGGTGTGCGGGGAAGTTCCCAGCCTAACACCTCCTCCAGACAATCCCACACTCCGGACCAGAATCTCTGCAGTCGCACACACTCCCATACCGTATGAATAAAGGAACCCGTCTCACTTCCACATCTCAGGCACGCCGGGGAGGCAATCAGCCCCGCCCTCCACAATCGGTCCCTTGTATAATACGCCCTATGAAGGTATTTAAATTGAATAAAGCGCAGACGCATTGCGATTGCTGCCCCTCTAGGGGCTTCAAGGGCTTCTCTCCAGTCTTCCTCCTCCAAACTGCCCAACTCTTCCTCCCACACCAGGCGCAGCTTATCAAGGGACTGGGAACAGTGGGTAACCAATGTTTGGTATATGCTAGAGATTTTCTTGGATTCCAATTCCCCCATAAATAGTTTAGCTTCTAGGGGACTGAACTCCGGTAGAGAGGTCAAGTCCGCTATAGCGGGGGTCAGGGCGTGCCTGAGCTGCAGGTATCGAAAGAACTGAGATTGGGGCATTTCGTATTCATCACGCAGAGCCTGGAATGATTTGAGAACCGCGCCCTTCATAACGTTGCCAAGCGTCGATATGCCGATGGCGTCCCAGCCCTCAAAGCCGCGCAGGGACGCCAGAGCTGGCAACCTCCCGTTGTGCCATAAAGGGGTCTCCCCCGTCAATTTGTTCCACCAACCCATGTGTTTCAGCGCCTCGCGCCACACCCTAAACACCGTCTGAGTGACCACCGGGAGTCTCTTCCGGAGGGCCGCCGAGTATAAGACCGTGTGGAGTGTATGTGGGTCCATCAGGTACCTTTCAAGAGCATAGGTCGGGTCGCCCCGATCCCCATACCACCAGTCATTGAGGACCAGCAGGTGCGAAGCTTGGTAATAAGACTGGACGTCCGAGGTCGCCAGTCCTCCACAATAGGTCGAGAGGAAGCAGGTGCGGAGCGCCACCCTCACTGCCCCCCCTGTCCATAAGAACCGACCCAGAGCCGAGTTCACTTGCCGAAACCACTGCGGTGAAATAGGATATGGGTGATTCTGCAGTTGGTAGAGAATACGGGGCAGCGCCACCATCTTGAAGATGGCTGATCGCCCATATACATTAAGAGGCATCCTGGACCATATTTGCATATCTGACCTTACTTTATCCCACACGGGGAGCACATTGCGGGTCCACGAGACGCCCGGCTCATCGGTCAGAAAGACACCGAGGTACTGCAGGCCTTCCGTCACCACCTGGAGGGCCGAAGCCCACTGGCCTAGGGCGTCACCGCCTCCTAGGGCCCAAAATTTCGACTTTTGCACATTCAGCGTGAGTCCGGACACCTCGCCAAAGATGCGCATGATCTCCAGGACTCTAGGACCAGATCTATTCAGATTCGTAAGAAAGAAGAGGACATCGTCCGCATAGAGCGCGATTTTATCTGACGGGCCCCCCATCTACTCCACCCCATGCAGCTGCGCATCCACTCTCACCCACGCCGCCAGTGGTTCCATCGCCAAAGCGAACAGATAAGGCGAGAGGGGGCACCCCTGTCGGGTACCTCTGCCTATCCGGAACGAACTAGATACTGCTCCCGCTACTCTCACCGCCGCCGTCAAGTCAGTATATAGTAAATGAATGTAGGACAGGAAGCGCGGGCCCAAATTGAGGCGGAAAAGAAGCGCCCGGAGAAACTGCCAGCTCAGGGAGTCAAATGCCCTATCAATATCCGCCAGGAGAAGGGCCGCCGGGATCCCCGCCGCTCGCGCAGCCTCCACTATTAACTGTGCTCGTCGGATATTATGTTGCGTCGCTCTATGGGGCATAAAACCGGCCTGGTCGGGGTGAACCAGGTCCGCAATGTAAGGGAGTAGGCGCTTCGCCAGCGTCTTGGCCAACACCTTCGCCTCGAAATTAAGCAAGTAAATCGGTCGGTACGATTCAGGGCGATCCGGCGGCCTTCCCGGTTTGCAGAAGACCACCACTTCCGCGTGTCGCCAGTCCGCCGGCAGACATCCACGATCCCTGGCCGCCTCCAGAGCCTTCCTATAACGCATCCCCAGTTGGAGATGGAACGTTTTCATGAATTCACATGGGAAGCCGTTCGGTCCAGGGGCCTTGCCTGAGTTCAGCTCACCTAGTGCCTCCCCCAGCTCCTCAGCCGACAACGGGAGATCCAGACGGGCACGAGCCTCGTCCGAGAGCGCCCGGGGCGGAAGGTCCGCCAGGAATTTGTCTACCTCTTCCGCCGGGAGAGACTCCCGGGGGGCATACAACGTCGCATAGTATTGCGCAAAAGTGTCGGCCAGGACCGTCGGGGCCACTAGAGGACCACCCAGCTCGTCCCGGAGCCCCGGCAGGGGCTGGGCCTGAAATGTGCCCTGGCACAGCCGGTAAAGCATCGTGCTAGATTTATCCCCCCATTGATATATCCTACTCTGAGTAGCTAGCCAAACTTGGCGGGCCTCATCTAACAATAGGGAGGAGTACACCTGTTGATGATATAACAGCTGCCACACCGCGTCACCACCATCACCCAGCGTGCTTTCCGCCTCCCAGCTACGGACCTGACTCACCGCCTCCTCGACGGCCAACTGGTGGGCCCGACGGTTCGCTGCGCACCACGCAATGTCCACTCCGCGGAGCACCGGCTTCAGGGCCTCCCGCTGAGTCATGGCATCTGTTTCGGGTCCATCATTCTCCGGCCAGTAATGAGCTATCGCCTCCCTCATGTGAGACTGGTAATCATCACGCAGCAGGTGCCACGTAGAGAGGCGCCAACGAAACGGCTGTCGCGTCGCATCTAGGAGTAGCGTCAAGGAGATCGGAGAATGGTCCGACAGGCCTCTCGGAAGTATCGAAGTAGAGCCCACCCTCCCTATCCAGGGTTGGGGGACAAAGAGGTAATCCAGGCGTGAGAAGGATTTATGGACTGCAGAGACGAATGTGTACTCACGACAACATGCATGCTGGTATCGCCAGGCAACCATCCAACCCATCCCCTGCGCCATCCTGTTCAGTTTTGTGGCAACCTCGGGTAGTGGACCCACCCCAGGCCTATATCGGTCAAGTCGTCCATTCATCACATCGTTCCAATCCCCACCCACAATAGTCCACACATGCGGAATCTCGGCCCAGACATCAAACAGTCGTTCTATCAGAGCCTCCTGCAGTGGTGGTGGGGCATAGACACTGCCAAATACCATGGGCTCACCACCCACCATCCCCTTGACCAACGCTTATCGACCATGCACATCCAACCACTGTGTTTCATGTACATATCGTACTCTGCTTTGAATCAGAATCGCTACCCCTCTGGACCCTCTCGCAAACCCGGCGTGAAACACCTGGTCGAATCCGTATCTGCGCAGACTAAGGGTCTTGGTGCCCATGAGGTGTGTTTCTTGAAGGAGCAAGACATCCGCCTTTTCTCTCTTCCCCATCCGTAGCACTGCACCCCTCTTAATTTTATCAAGCACCCCTCGCACATTCCAGCTCAGCACTCGTAATGAAGCTCGAGGGGGATCCCCCTCCTGACCATCAACCGCCATCAATAGGCCATACTTGCAAACTGTCCGGCAGCAGAGGCCACACACACAAATACACACACTTCCCGACTTCCGTAGACACCATGCAGAAACCAAACCCCCCCCCCAACACCCTCCCAGCCCCTACTCCCCCTAACAGACCTAACTTCTACCCCCCCCTTCCTCAAACTGAGACAACAGCCCACCCTCCAGCCCCCCACCCCATACCTCAGCAACATTGAAGTACCTGTCGCGGTGCAGACAGTGTCCAACCCCCAACGAGAGGCCAGAGACTCACTGCTCCAATGGATCCCCCCTAACTACCCACTAGGCTTCAAACAACCCCCACCCAACTCGCGGGCACAAAGTCCGGGAGAAGGCCCGCTCTGTCTCGAGCGTCTCCCGACCCACACTCCACCCTTCAACAAACTGTTATGCAATACAAGATCAAGTGGCATGACCGCCATCAGCATCTGCCCCCCCCCCCCACACCAATGGAGCCCTCTCGGCCCCTTCGGGCCCTAACCGTCGCCAAACATGATGCAACACAGGGTCTCAAGTTTTCGGGGGAGAGGAGGTTGGTGCATCTACTGCCTCCTCCGGTTCCTCCTGGGGAGGCGGGCGCTTCTTGGAGCGCGCCCTCCAGTTGCTCCTGCTGCGTGACCTGCGTGGCGTCTTCCCACGTTCCGTTGTGGATGACGAGTCCGAACCCCGTCTCGGCGGAGTATGTACCTTGACCCGCACTGTCTCATCCGTCCACTCAAATACGTCCTCCGGAGAATTAAAGAATTGAGTGCGAGATTGAAACACCACTCTCAGCCGGGCCGGATATAGCAGGGCATAGGGGATTTTTAGTTCCCGCAGGCGCGCCTTCGCTGCAGTGAAAGATTGTCGCTGCTGCTGAACCAGTCTAGTATAGTCGGGGAAGATGAGAATTTTGTGGTTATCATATATTAGGGGATCCTTGGCTCGGGCCTGTCGCAATATTACGTCTCTGTCGTGATAGTTGAGCAGTTTGGCTATCACCGCGCGGGGACGGGCACCTGTAGGTGGCTTCGGGAGTACAGCACGATGTGCTCGCTCTATGACGAAGCAGCGCGACATGGAGTCCGGTGGAAGCCAGCCCTCCAGCCACTGAGTCAAAAACTCCTCCATGTTCCCCTTCTCACAGTCCTCCAGGAAGCCCACAAAGCGCAGGTTAATTCTTCTGGCCCGTCCTTCCGCGTCCTCAACCCGCAGCGCCAGGCCCCTTTGAATCCCCTCCTTGGTGGCAACCTTCTTCTTGAGGATCACCACGTCATCTTCCACACCCGAAATCCTGGTCTCAGCTTCAGTAATGCGGGCCACCGCGTTGCGTAAATCCTGTCGAAGCAGGGTTACATCTGCACCGACCGCCCCTATCTTGGCATCCAGCATGTCTCTAGACTGCGTGATCGCCGCCATCAACGCCGCGTTGTCGGGTCCGGGGCCCTGGTGGCCTCCGGCGGCCCCGGCACCCCCACTCGGCCCGGCAAATTTATCCATAGGGCCCTGTTTCGAAGTGCCCCTACTGTTGCCTCCCCTGGTCATGGCGCACTCCAATTCCTCAACAGCGCTCTAAGGAGCTTGGGGTCCGGTGGCAGCCTTAGCCGCCAACTTGTATGTCAGGAATAGGCACCCCCCAGACAGGCCGGCGCGATCTCCGGCACCACAAAGAATGCACCAGCGGCGCTGCCCTCAACACGCCAGGAAGCAAGCCAGTCTTGTGTCGGGCCCCACAGGGAGAGTGCTGCAATGTTCTCCGCCTCAGGTATCGCCGGCCGCCACCCAGGTCGCGCTCCGCTCTACTCCGGCGGAGACGTGTAAGGCAAGCGCCCAACGGTGGCCAGACCCTCCCAAGGGCAGTCACTCCTCACCAGGGCAAGCCCCCGCGGCCCGGTATAGCCGCCGAGCAATAAATTCCGTCCCTCCAAAGCTGTCGCCCCCAGGGATCAGCTCGGGCTCACCATGCAATGTCGAGAGGGAGGGGGGCCCACGGGGGGAGGTGAGGAAGACGGGGGACGGATGAGCAGCCGCCCCCTGGTGCTCAAAGGCTCCAAGCCCCGCGGTCCGCTCCAACCGCCGAACGGGGCCGGCCTCTGGAGCGTCCCCTCCCCCACTAGGCCTCGCACCACGCCAGCACCCCTCACCTGACCGAGCACCGTCCGTGCTCCGGGCACTCCGCTCGCCGACCACTGGTCCCACCGCCGCACCGCCCTCCGCTCTGCCCACACGCCTGTAGCTGGTCTCGCTGTGGGGGCCGCCCTCCGCGCCCCTGACTCCTTGGCGTCTCCTCACTTCCGGGCGGGCCGCCCGCAAAATCGAGGTCCCGGCTCCGGGGCTCCGTGCAGGCCACACCTCCGTCCCGGCTCCAGACCGCTGAAGGAGGCAGAAACCAGCAAACGATGGCGCTCAAACCGCCGTCGAGTCTCCCACTACTGCTTCGGTGTACAGCCACACACTTTGGGGCAGAATCAGGTCGGGGGAACGCAGGATA
Source organism: Lissotriton helveticus (assembly GCF_964261635.1). NCBI lineage: Eukaryota > Metazoa > Chordata > Amphibia > Caudata > Salamandridae > Lissotriton > Lissotriton helveticus. The sequence continues at coordinate 733,364,648 of NC_136069.1, read as the reverse complement.
TCTGCAAGGATAATGAGCGGCGGGACGGAGCTCGCTCAAGCCACGTCCGCCATGCCTGCCGTCTTGGCCACGCCCCCCAAAAGAATATTATTTAAATTAAAATTGTTTCAAAACAATTGTGCACTCACCCTTTTCTTTTCATTTCTGCCTTGCTCTCTTTCCTCTCTTCTTTCGTTAGCTTGCTCCCTCTGCCCTCTGCTTTTTATAGTTTCTCTCCTTTCTTTCACACTCTGTCGCTCCCTTCTGCCATGCCCTCTTTCACACTCATATTCTCTTTCTGTGTCTCTCCTCCTCTCTCTCTCCCTCTTATATTTTTTTCTTAATTGAATTCACTGACCTCCTTTTAGTCTGTATGTCTTAAATTAACACTTGCTCCTTTTGGTAATGACCTATCATATTGTACCCTTTCATTAAAAAAGTAAGAAACTTATTAAAGTAGATGTGGTTCTTGTACATTTAGTTATACAGTCATATTACCTTTGTCAATAAGAAATATATATTTTTACAAATGCTCCTTATTTACATATTAAGATGCAGTTTGTTTTTAACTGACTTCATCCTACTGGCTTGGGGATTTTAATTGAAAACTATGCTCAGGAAACATCAAGGAATTATGCAGGATCGTAGACCACAGGGAAGACTCTTTTTGCCATTTTCATCATGATCCCCAGGGGGACGTTATAAATAATATACTCATGAAATGGCAACTGGAGCTCCACAACGAAATAGATCCAATCATGGGGCAACCTCTCCCCACTTTTTATAGAGCGGAATATTGGTCTACAATCGATTATTTTATCACGACGAATACCCTTAGATCATGTATTACCAAGTCTCAATTCACAGTATTTAGCGATCACGCCATGCTCTCCTGTGCCTTACATTGGTGTGATCTGAAATTACGTAATGGCACCATAGTTCCTAAACCAACCCCAGTAAAAAAAAATTGGTTTGTTTTAAAATGGGATAAATCGATGAGACTATATTTTTTGACAGTCTTATAGTGGCAAACCATGAGGATATTAACCTCTGTCTGGACCCACTTTTAAGTCATACCCAGGTGATTGAGGCATTTAGTAATCTCTTAAATCATATTAAATCACAACTGACTCGCTCAATCCCGGTAAGAGATACTCCACAGCATCGCTGTTTCGATAAGAACTGCGTTATTGCCTCTGTAAATCTTCACAAAGGTCTTAAAAAATCACCCAGGTATAGATTAATGTTCGCACATTGATGAATGCCTATAAATCAGCAAAGGAAAGTAGATTAAGACAGCTCAAATCAGCGGCTTGGGATAACCTAAAGCAAGCATCTTCTCTTTGTGAAAGTACTGCGTTCTGGAAGATGATTAATACCTTTTTTTAAAGACAGTGGTGAACCCTCCTTGGATGTACACATTGATGAAGACTCCTGGATAAGGTACTACCAGGAAATCTTAAAAAAAACAAGCGAAAAGCACTCATTTGATACTTGTCCCCGTACTAAGGTCTCCACAGCTCTTTTGAGCTAGAGGATTTTATATTAGCCCTGAGTCAATCACCATCCTTGGAAGCATCAGGGCCAGATGGAGTCCCTATGGACATCTTTCTTTCAGACATCCCCTTCTGGTCCCCGTTTTTAACTGTGGTTTTTAATGCATTAGCCAAGTCTGGCCCCCTACCCTCCTGGAAACAATCTGTTATAATTCTGATCAATAAGAAAGGGGATGTTTCTACCCCTGCTAACTATCGCCCTATTTTTTTGCTCTATAGCACTGCCAAGCTAATGGGTAGGTTATTGTTAAATAAACTGAAAGTTTGGGCAATGGAAAACATGATCCTCGCAGAAGGTCAGTACAGGTTCAGACAGGGTAGGGGCACCATCTATCAGTGTCTCAATTTGACACTGATATTAGGAAAGTACACCTTGGCAAAAAAGGCGCAATATATACATGACCTTTATGGACCTGTCGAAGGCCTTTGATAGCGTTGTCTATTACAAACTTTGGCTCATCTTGAAGGAAATGGGAGTAGATGATGCAATAATCGATTTTATAAGGGACCTATACATATACACCACCACAATGGTCCGTTACGGGAAGCATGGCGAATGCACAAACCCATTTAGAATAGAAAGGGGTGTCAGACAAGGGTGTGTTCTGGATAACGCCCTGATAAACACTTTGAAAGATACCACACATGTCCTGACATCCCCCTCCAAATTCTGCTTTATGTAGATTACGCCATTTTGCTGGCAAGAACTCCCTTGACTCTCCAAAACTTGATTGCACAATACTCAGCCTTTAAGACCGATTTGGACTTGCAGGTTAACAAAGCTAAAACATACATTATGGCGATGGGTGGGGATAAAAAGCGGCCGATGAGTAATCAGCTAGATGGGGGAAAAAATAGAGCAAGTCCATTGTTTTAACTACCTAGGGGTTGTTTTCGATACTAAACAGACTTGGAAGGAGATGCTGTAGAGTCAAGCTAACCTCATGGCCCAAAGTATGGCTGTTTTTTTTAGATTTTCCCAAAAACTTGGCTGTAAGCCATTAATTGAAATTTCTGAAATCTATCTGGCCAAAACGCTATCAGTTGCCACATATGAGGCAGCTATGTGGGGGACATCGGACGTGAGGGCACTTTAAGTCATAGAAGATACATTGGTTAAAAGATTATCACTCCCTTCAGCATGTAATAATTTTATTTCACACACGGAAATACGTTTGCCATTTATTACAGAGGTCATTAAATTAGCCCCACTTTCTCTTTGGCTTTCGGTGTGGAAAAGGAGCAATATTGATTTGAATCAGAAGATTTTGAAAGACATAATGAACCTAGAACAAGCTCATAAAATTCTCTGGCTATTATACCTCCGACAAACAATAACATCGCTGGGGCTTGCCTATTTAGATCACGCTCCGACCCTCTGCGAACAATTTCCTAAAACAAGATTGAAAGATATATTTTTTTAAAGAAATCTGCTGTAGATAGATTGGACAGATACAGAGGCAAACAATCTGTAAAGGTCTATGAAAGTTTACCGCAGATTCCCAGTGATCCTCGTTCTTATCTTTCGTTCCTAGAGCACAATCATTATCGTTATATTCTAATTGAGTTTCGATTAAACTACATTTCTTTCATGCTGGGCTACCCTTATAATGTTTTCTCTATAAGCAATTCACCGTTCTGTCCATGTGACAAGGCAAGCCAATCAAATTCGCATATTGTATTTTTTTTGTCCATTTTACAGAACTGAAATAAATATTTTTATTGTTCCACTCCTAGAAAAATTCCCTCTGCGCTCCCCAGCTCTAGCCCTTTCCCTATTTTATCAATTAGAAACTGCGTACGTGTGTTGTGCATTGGCTTCTTTAGGGCTCGCCTGGCGTTGGAGCGCGAAGCGCTCCCGCCAGCGAGTTCTATAGTCACCTTCCTCCCTGCCAAGGGAGTGTGAGCTGTGAACGAGCAGCTCTAAACCTGCGAACGAGCCGACTCAGGTCCGTGAACGCGCGGGAACGTCAATGTGCACGTTCACGCGCATCACGCTCCTGTCCTCCCGCGTCTCTGCCGAGGCGCGCTCCAGGCCGACTTGCGGTGTGCGTCACAGCGTGTTCCAGCGGCCGGAGGTAGGTAAGTGAGGGCCGGGGGGGATTTGTTTGCTTGTTTGTTGCTAGCTTGTGATTAAATGTTTTTTTTAATGAGGGCAGACAACAGGAATCGCCCGTGTTGTGTGGCGATCTTGCGGCCCCTGTGAGAAGCGTGGCCTTGGAAACTGGGCTTCACATGCGTGGGCACTATTTTCGCTGAAACTTGTTTTTTTTGCTAGCTCCGCCATTGCAATAGGAGGCGCAGGGATCAAGCTGGAATGAGGCAGGCACGTTTGTGGGCTGTGACACTGCATGTGATTTATAAAATCATGAGTGGTCCAACCTGTAATATGTTCATTGTGGGTGTACGGAAGGTGAGAGAGGGGTGAGGATGCTGTTGTGTTTTGCATTTCTCTGGAGGTGTATGGGTGTGTTGCACGTCTCTTCCCCCGTTGCCGCAATTCCTCGGCTGGTATGTGTGTTAATGCCAGGCACATGTCAATGTAGCTCTTGGATGGGTAGTTTCCAAGCACTGTTACCAGCAACCTGCGAGATTGCTCATTCGGTTTATGCTCCTGCTACAAAACTCTTACATTACAATGCAGTGACATTATTAGGAACACATTTTTTACTTCTATTTTACTCTGCGCTGCATACAACTCTTTTACTGGTTCTAAGAGCTGTAAATAATAGCTAGTTACATTTCTCGTGTGTAGCATGCTGAGAGCGCTGCGTGGGTTCTTGCCATTGACCTCGTTGCTTGAAAGTCTGTTTATCAAGCAATGAATTACACACTTTGTTCTCAGAGCGAATGGAACCCCCCGCCCCCTGCCCCTCCCACTCTTGAACGCTCCCACCCTCCACACTAACTGTTGGGAGCCCGGAGCTGCCGCCTGCTCGGTAACACACTCTGCGTGTCTTACCACAGTTAAATTTCTCCTGCATTTGATGAACAAACCACTCACTAATGACCAAAACAGTTGAATAAGTCGCTGACGTCTTTCACCAGCTCAGGGTTGATAAACATGTCCACCAAGTCTGCCAGCACCGCCGTTCTGCTTCAAACTTTCTAAAGTGCCTCAAGACTTAGTAGTGGGTCTTGTGTGCTGCACTATTACATTTTTCAGGCGTGTTTGTGTTTTAATGCATGTCCCTTAATTGTGAGCTACGGAGCTTTTGAAATTAGGGCGATGATTCCCAGTGGGAAAAAACATACACTGTTAGCTATAATTTATATAATGGCAGTGATTACCCGACCACAGTGTCATGGACTGCGACCAGCCAAACATTGCTCATCCCTGCCAAATAGGGGCCATTGAGCAATGTGATAACTGCGACCCTGGAGTGACTCACTCACTGGACTAGTAAATATGGTTCTTGAGTGTGTCTGTGCAGCAGGAAAAATAATCAATGTATAGGTTCTCATGGTGATTAAGAATGGACCAAGAATTATTTTCCTTACCAGTTTTAAGTACAAAAACACTCCATTTTAGATAACTCTCCACAGGTAGGCTGCTAATAAGAATGTTTTCTTTTTGTATAGTACGTTGTGAACTCAATCACCCTCAGACACTTCTAAAGCTATAACAACCAAGCATTAGAACAGGCAGGAAGATGTTGCCAGCATTGCAAGGACAAAACAAGCATTTGCAATGCAATAGGTCTCGCATTTGCGAGAGTTTGAGCTATTGGCATTGTAAACGATAATGCCATTTATTTTTATGTTGGTTTCAAAACAGATAAAAAAGGCATTGTCACTAACAATGCCAATAGCTTAAACTTTCGCAAATGCGAGACCTATTGCATTGCAAATGCTTGTTTTTATTTGCAGCCATGAAAACTTACAAGGCTTTTAGCATAACGGTTTTGCAAGAAGTTTAAGATGCTGCTATATTTGTCTATTTTACCATGAAATGTCAAGTTTAAAAGAGAATTGTTTGTTTTGTATTACAGTGTGTTTAAGGTTCGGCTTTTGTATTACAAGAAATTATATTTTATATGTACTTCCATGCATTTCTATTGAATTGCGAAAAAAAGTTGATTGATTGATTGACTTTATCCTTTTCTTAGCAAAAAATAACAATTTTGAACAGAAACGATTTTCATGAGAATAGATCCTGGCAAAAAGGGCAGTTAAATTTGGGGTGGCATTGGCGGGTCACTGCAAATTAATTCTCTGTACTGAACTCAGGTTCAGTACAGAGATGTTAACCTCATCCATGCTCATGACGAGCTGAGCTAGTCATGAGGCACGGCGCTCCGATGCTCATGACGAGCTCAGCTCGTCATGAGCCGTTGAACGCTCACACGCGGGGATAATTCCCCTGCTGTGCTGAGCGTTCCACGGGAACGGGTGTGGTCATGACGAGCTGAGCTCGTCATGAGCACACGAGCACCGTGCCTCATGACGAGCTGAGCTCGTCATGAGCATGGGGGCGCTGCGCGCGCCCCCCGCACCCCAGCACGGCGTCATGAGCACACGAGCACCGTGCCTCATGACGAGCTGAGCTCGTCATGAGCATGGGGGCGCTGCGCGCGCCCCCCGCACCCCAGCACGGCGGGGGAATTACCCCCACACGGAAGGGGTTAAAGGTGTTTTTCAGGGTGATCCAGAAGGCTGCTGGAAGAGGAATAACTTCACGATCGAGTAGACTTGGCATTCCCTTGCAGTCAGCTAAGTAGGCGGAATTAGAGGAAAGGGGATTCATCACACGGGGTAAAATTAGGATGTAAAGCTTCTGTGGATTGTGAATAGCAAGCGGGTGCTTCAGCCAGCGGCATTGTCCATTATTTGCCTTGAAGATTAACACAAGGAACTTGAACTGAGCTATGCTTTTTTTTTGTTTTAATACTTTTTTTGAGTTCATTGGTAATCCTCACAGAGAGGATATTATTGGAGCTGAGCTATGCTTTATGCCTGCCGAAATGTAGACCGCGGAGGGCCGTCGATTTCTGCTGAGAAAGCAAGACAAGTATGTGAGTTGCAACTTTTTTTTTTTGATTTTCAAAAACCTTTATTGACAAAATTGCTGATATAAAACATACTTGTATGAAATCAGAGCACTATATACATTAGCACATTTGCTGTTAAAACAGAAGCCCAGTAAGACAGATCAGCATGAGGCAATAACTTTTACAGACACCACGAGGGCACATTTGGGAAACAAACTACTGCAGTAGAAGATCATACAGACTGCGGGAAAAAGGAGCAGGCCTGACCTGAGGAGAGTGAGGACAGGGAAAGGCGTGGCTACTGACAAATACCAGCGGCAGTACAAACCTTCCGCCAGTAGTGGGAGACCTTTGGACACAACCAAGCAAGATAGGAGAAGTCCGCGGCAGGAGCAGAACAGCGAAGGCATCTGTCACTGGGAATGAGTCCCAATTTATGAATGTAAATGTAAATGTGGGTGTACTTGTAAAGCGCACTGCGACTCCATGGAGTATTGAGGTTCCGTAAAAATTATTACGACATTCTGGGCATTACCGAAAATGGACGAGTTTAGTATCTATGAACCGTAAATGGCGAGTTCGATAAGTGTATGCATTTTCGCTACACTACCTTTTAGGGTCCGCCTAATATTACGGGTTCTTCATCTGAACCCTCGGGTTCCATTTTAGATACGGCATCCATTTTGTTTCTTGCCCTCACGTAGTCAGCGAGCAGGTAACTGTTCGCCCCCTGACCCTCTGTTCCCAAGCTCTGCGGAAGACGTATATTCCTTTCATGCGTCTTTATGGCCGGAGGAATGACACAGCGAAGGCAGATGGCTCAGCTTGAGGGTAATCTGGTCGTGCCGGTCTATTGTGACAGCCGTGCAGACGATGGGACCCAACCCTTTGATCCTACGATCATGCGTCCGATATTACCCCCACACACTTTCTTTCTACACGTGTCTGACTTCCTTGCAGCTGTTCTTGTCTCTTCTTCTTGGTCATTTACAACTCTAATGGGTATGCCTAATGGTGGGAAGATGTGCTTTTACAGTTGGGAACCGGTACTGCTATTGTAATTATGTTCCGGGATTCTGAAAACATGAAAGCGACCCTTTTGAAGTTTACTGTGGGAACTAAATCATAACCTTTTGTTCACATGTTGTGCAATGGCAACATTTTGTATAAAAGAGAGCGACCTACATATGCAATTTGAAGCAGACTCGCAGAACCTACATGCCGATGTACTTCTAATGACTCTTGTTTCCCTGCAGTAAATAAACGCTGATCTTTGACGCCGAAGGAAGTGTCCCGTGTCTCTGTAGTTGTGCGCCGAAACAGGTATCCCATGAAGGTTATAGGTGTTGTTCCCTGGCACCGCTGGTTCTGTTAAAAGTCCAGTCCTTCAGTATCCTGGCGCTGAAGACCGCTGGGGAACCCGTCCTGGTTTTCCCTGTGAGATGGTCCCTTTCTGGGTATCTCCAAGATGAAACCAGGCATCCCCGGCGTCTGTGGGGGGCCGTTGTAGAGATGAGGCAAGCTTACTGCCCAGAGTTGCCGAGTGTGTTCCCTGGTTAGAGTAGGCACCGAGGCGAGAATTATCGAGTCCGTTTTGACCCTGGTCCACGACCCTGCCACGTCGGGAATTGAACCCTGGTCCCGGGCCGTTCTCTGCTTACGGGTCTGCCGCCTCTAACCAGTGAGCCACACCACTCCACACTGAAGCTGAACAGGGGTGTGATAGAGCCTGTGCAAATATTTAAAATGTGTGAGGCGCAGGCGATAGTTCAGAAATAATCACTTCGTTTGGTTGCAACAGTAAAGCCAATCGGCCTGGGAAATATCCATACAGAGGTCCTCGCCCCATGCCAAACGAGTGCAGTCAGTGGAGATAGAAGTGGCCGCAAGCGTGAGGGCATAGAGTTTGGTAACCAGCCTCCGAGGAGTGGGAGACGAATATAGAAAGTCAAGAGTGGTCATCGAAGGAGGGGGCTGGGGGAACGTGGGATGCTGGTCCCTACAGATTGCCCGCAACTTATAAAATGGGACCAGAAACGGCAGCGGGAGAATAGAACGTGTCCCCCGGGTAGAGGTCCGCTAAAGTTGTCAGACTTAGGTGGGTGGCGTGCTTGGCCATACAGGAGGGCTGGAGAGGAGGGAAGGCAGGGTGCCGAAACAATCGGCATCGTGTTTGCCAATAACCACGGAGCACCGGACAGACAGCGTAGACCATCCCAGGCCCAGCGCAGGGTTTCAACGGTGTCTACTTCAGTGCGTGGGCGTTTGGTAGGGGCAAACAGGGCGATAGCGAGCGGCCACGGGGCTGCAAGATCAGCTTCAACCGCCACGTGCAGCTGGAAAGGAGTGGGAAGTATCCAAAAATGCAAAAAAACTGGCCTTAGCACATAATGCGTAGAGCTTAAAGTTAGGGGCACCCAGGCCACCACACGACATCGGGAGGGTGAGAGTGTCATATGCTATCCTGGGTTGTCTACAAGCCCAAACGAGAGATGATCAGCGAGCGGATCCTACGAAAAAAGTGGGCTGTGAGAGGAACAGGGATGTTCAGGAAGAGATACAGGAATTTTGGGAGAACCACCATCTTGGCAATGACAATACGGCCAGCCAGCGTTGGGGAAGCAGATTACAGTGGGGTATCTTGGACTCAAGCCAGTCCACCACACGACCAAAGTTACCCCTCCAGAGTTCATCCACATCCCTGCTAAGCCAGATACCCAAATAGCGAGTAGGACCAGACGCCCAGACGAACTGGTAGTCCGGGGCAAAGAAAGCAGTGGCGTCCGTGAGAGGGAAGAGAACGGACTTACTCTAGTTCACTTGGATACCAGAGTATCCACCAAACCGTATGATCTCGTACACCAAGAGGCTGAGATTTTCTTTGGGGTGAGGAACATATAATGTAATATCGTCCGTGTACATGGAGACCAAGAAGGTGCGGGCGGCAAAGCCAATGCCCTTCTGAGTATGGTGTTGTTGAAGTCTGGCGGCGAGGGGCTCCATTGCGATGGCAAGGAGAATGGGCGAGAGCGTGCACCCCTGGCGGGTGCCACGCCCAATAGGGATGGGATCAGAAATTCGTCCATTAATCCGAAGACGGGCGGTGGGGAGAGTATAGAGGAGCAGTATCTTGTGTATGAATACTGGGCTGAAGCCAAGGCGTGGGAGGCGAGATAATAGGAAGGGCCACTCCAGGGTATCCAGGACCTTGGTAGCATCGAGAAGAGCCACCACTGCGGGGAGAGCTTGATTTATCTGATGGAGGATGGAGAATATGATCCGAAGATTGTGTGAAGTGGCGCGTCCAGGAATGAAGCCGGACTGATAAGGGCGGACAATGAGAGGCATGAGAAGAAGAAGGCGTGAGGCAATTAATTTTGCAAAGATTTTATTGTCCGTGTTAATAAGGGACAGGGGGCGGTAGGAGTCACGGCATTCAGGAGGTTTGTCCGGCTTGAGGAGAAGTGTTAGCATAGCCTCGCGGAGCGATGGTGGGAGGAGACCACTCTTGAAGGAATCATTATACACAGCGGCCAGGTGTGGTACCAGAAGAGGGGCGAAGGTCTTGTAGAATGAAACGGGAAGACCGTCTAAACTAGGGGCCTTATCGCCCGGCATACTATTAATGGCTGCGAGTATTTCCTCTTTAGAGAAGGGCTTGTCAAGGAATTCACGATGATAGCTTCCAAGCCATAATAGCTTGATGATATCGAAATATTGGTTAAAGACCTTGCGTGAGGGGGTGAAGCCCGCAGTGTATAGTTGCTTGCAGTACTCCGTAAATCGTACCTGTACTTCCTCAGGAGAGGTAGTTCGACTAGGGCCACCATCCTGAAGTGCTGCGATGAAGGATGCGGCGCGAGGAGGAGGGAGAAAGCTGGCAAGGGTTTTTCCGGGCGGTCGCCCTCGCCAAAACGGCGTGCCAGGGTCTCTCTGCCGAGGAAGGAGAGTTCTCTGTTGGCCTCCTCAGTAAATTCTGACTGTTTCTCGCGCAGGCGAGCTAAAGTGTCTGAGCTGGGGCAGAGAGCCTGGGCAGAGTCCAGAGACTTAATTTCCTATTCTAGCCTGTCAAGAGTGCTGCGTAGAGATGCATTCGCCACAAATGACAGCCTTAAATCCCTCCCAGAGTGTAGAGGGAGAGTCCACAGAGCCCTCGTTCAGCTCAAAATAGTTGGTAATTCTGGACCTCGTCACAGAAGACAGAGTCTCGAAGCGCGTTCGGGGGGAGACGCCAGATAAAGGCCCGCTGAGGGGGAGTGAGGTACTCGAAGGTTAAGCTGAACCGGCACATGATCCGAGAGGGTATGCGCCAAATGCTCTATGGAGACAAGCCAGGAAAGGACATCAGGAGTGGTGATCCAACGATCCAGACGGGACCAGCAGCCGCGAGTTCCAGTAATGCAGGTGCCCTCGCGGGCATCAGGAAGCATGTCGCACCAAGCGTCGTAAAGGGAGTTTTCAGAAAGGATGCAGCTAAGAAGAGCCTGGAGCGTGGGTGGGTGGGAGGCATAAGGGCCGGAACGGTCCATGACTGCGGACAGTGTAACATTAAAGTCCCCCCCCAACCCCCCACCCCGAGGAGTGCGGCAGGGCCTAGGGACGAGATAAGGTGCCAGATGTGCGCAAAAAAATCCGGGTCATCCATGTTAGGGCCGTGCACTGCAGCTATCGTTAAAGGTTGAGCCTGCAGGGAGCCATGAATAATGATGTAGCGCCCCTCAGGATCCGTGAGTACCTGGGTGGTTTGCCAAGGGAGTCCCCTGCGTATCAAAATGGACAACCCCGAGTATAGTTGGAGTAGAAAGAGGAGTGTGATTCTCCCCAGTGTTGGGAATATAATCTAGTAGCAGTTGCAGGTAGCAGGTGGGTTTCTTGTAACAGACAGATGTCCACTTTGTGCCGAAGGAGGTGGGCGTGGATGAGCGGGGCTTTGGGGTGGTCATTTAGACCGCGGATATTCCAGGTCCAAATTATAGTGTCTGTCATGCTGTGTTAAAGTAGGGAAGGGAAGAGCGCAGTGCGGTGAGAGCGGTCAGGAGTTTAGGGTGTGGACGCATGGTGGTGTGATCTGACTGAGAGAAGGAGGAGTGATATAGCAATGTAGGGTGTACAAAGGAGCCAACAAGCGCCAGCCTGGGCGGGGGACTGGGCATAATAGGGGAAACAGTTGCCACAGGCTGGAAGACGGCAGGTGGAGTCGTACCTAAGAGAGTGGCCTCAGGAATGTGCAGCATGCAATGCTCCAGGGCGGTACAGGAAACAGTTGTGGCGGTGATATGATGCAAGCAAGATGTCAATAGAATATCCAGACATGTAAACAACATCGCCTCAGAAGAAGTCAGACCATACCCAAGAGCCCCCCCACCCAAACTGACCCCCCACTCGCATTGAGAGGCAAAAACATAAGTTATGCAAAAAACAACAGAATGCATTCAATCATAGACAATAGCACCTCAAATGGAGGACGCCAGTAGCCACTACCCCCCCTCCCCGACCCCCCCGCCCACACCAACCCCCCAAACAGGTTGAGAGACCACCCACAACCCCCCCCCCCCCCCCGGAAACCGCCGGGGAAGGCAGGGTGGCCAAGCCAGAAGGGGAATCAGACTGCAGGATACATCACAACATAGAAAGAGGAACCGCTATGCCCGACCTCCAGGCGCAGCAAAAGGAGGCAAACATTCATAAGGACAATGGGACGCGAAGCGGACTTGGCCAACATGTGAACATACAGTCATGGAGGGAGAGATGAACAGCCAAGGCACATGAGGAGAACAAGTCAGTCATTATCGCTGAGGTTGGCTGCTACTGAGTCCTCAGAGGATGCAGGGGTGGAGCGATGGGAACGATCCAGTTTCTTGGCGAAGGCGAGAGCGCCCTTAGGGTCTGGGAAGATCAGACTCTGGGAACCCTGCTTGACTCGCAATTTGGCCGGGTAAGCAAGAGAATAATAGATCTCATGTTTTTGTAGAATGCGCTTTGCGGGCAGGAACTCACGTTTGGCAGCCTGCACAGCCAGGGTATAGTCAGGGTAAAATGACAGTGAGTTGCCCTGGTTGCGGATATCACCTTTGTCTCTGGCGGCCCAGAGAATTGAGTCTCGATCACGGAAATTTAGGATTTTGCCGATGATAGGACACGCTGACAGTCCGGGGGCAGGGCGGGGGCCAAAGCAGCGGTGTGCTCTTTCCACAATGAAAACCAGGGAGAGCATGTCACCAAACAGTTTGCGCACCAGTTGTTCCACATAGTCTTCCATCCGCGGGATGTTGGTAGACTCAGGAACACCTGTGATGCGGAGGTTGCTCCTACAGGAACGCGCCTCCAAATCCTCATTCTTGGAGCAAATTAGTTCCAGAATCTTGTCCAATTGGAGGAGTTTTTGGCAGTCCTAAGTGGCGGAGACCCTCGACTCGACATGCAGCAGGCGGGTGTCGTGAGAGTCCTCACGGGATTTAACCACATCAAGGCGGGAGGACTGCTGTTCCAACTGAGTAGCGATGCCAGAGACCGTGGATTTGACCTCCAACATGATGGCCTTGAGGTCATCTTCACAAAAAGCGGCCATCTCTGCAGGGGCAGTCTGGTCGCCCCCGTCGGCGGTTGCGCCCTCCTGGCGTGTCTGTCTGCGCTGGTCGAAAGTGAACCTGGGTTGTTTGGGATCAGCCTTTCCCATGGCGGCCACCTGATAGCACAGGGGGAGCTTAGCAGGAGGGCGAGTGAGCAATACCAGTCGTGTAGTGGCTCAAGTGGAAAAACGATGAGGTTGGAGGGCAGAGAATTTGAGGTGACCGCAGACCGTCCGTCCTAAGGGGGCAACCAGCCAGGTCCCCGGGTCAGTGTAGCTTATAGGCTGGGGAGCTGTGCACCACACAAGCCAAGCGAGTCCGAAGAGTAGTTCAACAGTAGAGGTTTTCACCCTACGGCGGGGCAAACGTGCCAGGGAGTGTGTCCGGGGAAGACGGTGACAGCGGGGATGCAAGGAGGGGCGCACGGCAAGCCACCACGAGGCCAGGCCCAGCAGGCACAGAGGGAGGCAGTAGGAATGTGGCAAGAGTTGAGACACTAGGCCTCGCAGTAGGCACGCGCGCCCTCAACCCACTCGGCGGCAGCCCCCGCAGTCCGCACCCCCACCTCCAATAATGATCACATGCCACAGCGTTTGGAGGATGACTGATTGGGGCCCAGTAGGAGGAGCAGGTGGGCAGAGCCTGGGCAGGCGAAGCTCGCAGGCCGGATGCAGGCGGTGGCAGGCAGAAGTGCCCAGATCGGTATGGCCGTAGTCCATAGGGCCCACAAGGGGGCCGCGATCCGCAGCTGATGGCATCCTGGCGAGTAAGAAGGAGGCGAGTAGTTAGCAGTTAGCAGGCATGGCAGCTGCAGGTGCCTTCACTGGAAGCCAGACTGCTGCAGCGGGAAGGAGGATCAGCCCACAGTGGGGAGACGCGGGGACCGCGCCGCCCGCTTCACCAGGCCCGGTGGAGTATGGCCTTTACAGCGGGCACCGGGGTGCTGACTCGAGGCGCCCGCCCGTGAGCAGGCAGGGCCGGGTGGTGCAACACGTGTACTCCCGACCCGCTGCGAAGCGAGCCCCCCGCAGCAAGACTCACCGGCTCAGGCACTTGAAGCATGGATGCGGCCTTCAGGTTAGGAGAGTTGCCTCAAAGGGATCGCAGACGGGCAGCCAGGGCCAAACCAAGCCGGGTGTTGGTGATGCAGAGTCCAGGCCCAGGACTCGCGCGGCGGCGAAGGCAAGCTGCGCCGGGTCGTAGGGCCGCGGAAGACGGACCAAACTGTGCCCCAGGATCAGGTAGGCAGCGATGGCGGGGTTCGTGGCTACAATGGGAACGTGCAGAATTTTTATGGATTACAGGTTTGGCCGGCAGAGCCGACTCAAGGTGCAGCCATTTTGCAACTAGCTAAGCCCCGCCCCCCATGTGAGTTGCAACGTTGATATTTTTGGTAGTGGGAGAATTTATATTTTGGGAGGCCTCACACTGTTTTTTGCAGTAATCTAAATTGCGCAGGATGAATGTGCTTGAGGGAATGGGCCAAGGGTGTTTATGTTACAAATTGTTAGGTAGGTAATATTTGGTAGCAGTGTCTGTATTGTAGCTGAAAGAGTTTAGTATCTTTTTGTGTTGAATAGAACTCAACATTTTCTGGATTAGAAGAAGTTGCATTATTTTTAAAGTTAATTTTGCATTATAGTTATGCAATATGATAATTATACTAATTATATTATATTATATTATATTATAATAATTATGATAACTTGCAGCACCTTTAAAGTTTTCAAAATAGGATGTACCTCTCTTTTAGAAAATCCATCTTTGTCACATATAGTCTGTATGGTATGATTTTTTATGAAGGTATACAGCTGATGTTTTGACTTGTTGGTGTACGGGCCACTAAACAGTATTTATTTGTCAAGTGCATTTGGCTAAATTAACAGGCAGGCTTGACTTTGTTCATAGTTGTGCACAAAGTGTACAGGTGCATAAAAGTCAAGTGAGCCACTTGGACTGTAGGAAAGCTTGTCCTACTGCAAAGCACCTAGGCTGACCAGCAGCCATGTAACACTGCAGGTCAAGCCAGAGTGTGGGTTTGCTATCTGAACAAGTTTTTCCCGCTTTATAGCCCTACATTTGGCATTAGGGGGCAGATTACGAACTCAGTCGGAAAGCCACCAACCAAGGTCGATGGTTTCACTTCTGACCACCTAATTACAATTTAGGTGGTCGGAAGTGAAGCTGGCCTGTCATTCCAGCTGGAGTCGGAGACCGACCCGTAATCCACATGGACGGCATTTTACGCCGTCCAGATTACAATGCTCGTAATCCGATTACGATGCTCGGTTCTGACAAGCTTTCCATGCCAGGCTTTCCGACATGGAAACCCTGTTGGAAAGCAAGTTTGCGGCCGAGGGGGCCCCTATGGTGCTCCCTTGTTGATCCCTGCACAGTGTGGCAGGCACCCTGAGATACCAGCCACGCGGTGCAGGGATGAACACAACCTCCCATTTCCCTATGGGAGCTTGTGTGCTACAGACGTTTTCGGCCATAGCACATGCTACCATAGGGAAATGCAAGTATGTGACAGCACCATGTGTGGTCGCATCGTAATTAGGCAGTCCGGACCGCCGACCGGAGGTCAGTCGGACCCGTACCTGTGACGGTGTTTTATCCACCAGACATCGTAATAAGCCTCTAGGTATGTAAACTGTCATCATGCGTAATATCCAAATAAATAAATGTAGGCCTGATCACAGACAGTATTTTGCAGTATGTGAAGTAGTACATCTCGCATACACACTGCAATTTACAAACCAATGGCTGAAGAGCTCTGCCTCCCCTATATTTTCAGTGCAGAGGACTGCTACGTTTGTGGCCATCTCTGAACTTTTAGGCATATGTTTTGGTAGTGAATGTGGGAGGGGCAAGGGGTAGTGGCTTGAAAATAGAGAATACTTACTACTAAATGGCTGGCATTTATGGGGGCATTTGGGAGTGTTGTGTAGCATTTTAGGACCCTACTGTAATTTTCCCGATTCATACCCTTATATAGGCATAGAAATCATAACCATATTTAGACATAGCTCAGGCAGTCCAAATACGGCAGGGCTACTTCCACTAGTTCCGAAAATCCACAACGATTTCTTGGAAAACTCGGCTTCAGCAGTTAGGGACTTCCCCTTGCTTAATACTGACTTGTCCAAGAACTAATGGAGTTTTCAAAGAACTGAGACTCTTTGATGACATTATTATGTCCACCTTTACGTCAAACTCTGCACCTTCAAAGTATAAATATGCCCACACTTGCCTTAGCAAACTCACGGTGGTTTGGAGCAGTTCGACTATATACTTGTCTGACGCATCCCACTACAGCAAGTGCCTAAGGAAGCCGATCCTCCAGCAGACGTACTCAGGGAGATGCTGACATTTCTTTTGCCGAGAAATCCAGCTCCAGTGTTTCCAAGCTACCCTTGTGGGTTGTTGGGAAATTGAGTCCTGAGCCTGACCTTCTTAATTCTAAACCAAGGTACGGAGCTGATTAGACCCTTAGAGAAATCTTGGATAGATTCTTGGCAAAGAATACTACATTTATGCTACACCTCACTTACTCCTTCCCTCGTACTAGGCTTAGGTTAGGTACATCAGGGTAGGCGTATTTTAGACGCACCAGTTGAGTACTTTTTAGCCTCTGTTATTTATGTATGTATTTATCTATGGTTTAGGAACCATACAAAGCTCTTACAGTATTATTTTATCCTACTCTTTTTACTGTACGCTTTATACTTTGCAACCAGTATTACGATTGTAGCAGTTCATTTTTTCTGCTTGAGAAAGAAGACTGTTCAATAAATACCTTTTATTGAAAACGCCCGTCTATCTACTTCTCAGCAAACTCTGGTGAAACGAAGCATGCACGAATGACTGAGTAAAATATCTATCTATTGTTTCCACGACTCTGAAGATCAGTTTTATCTTGGGGAAACAAAGTTGTCATGTTTATGCGGTTGTCCGAAACTAAATCCCTTCTTGTGAACTCAAGAACATTTTTAGTGACCTCTGAGCTAGCTGACACTCACAATTAAGTCTAATATATTTCAATAGAGACCTAGTAGACATAAGTCCTATGTCACATCTATAGGATACATTATTCCAATGCGCAGAGCTTATTGGGAATATAGGAACTACACTACAGGAGGGACATGCTAATAATAGTAAGACAACTTCAGTTCACAAACTACACTTGTAAAATTACTACAGCTTTAAAAGTTTCAAAACGGCTATATGCAAATCAGTCTTGACCCTGTGCCTCATGGGAACAGTCCAGCCCAAACTGCCAAGCCAGGTCTTCCCTGAACTGGTAACCAGCATCCTGGGAACTTCGGGCAAACAAAGCAAACACAAGGAGATATCATCTCCTTGTATTTGATTTTTTTCTCCCTAAATATGGCAGGGTATGCCCAGACGTGGGTCCCTTGCTCACTTTACCACTAAATTCAAGCTAGCCTGGCTGATGACGGGTGTTACCCAGAAACCAGTCCCACGATGCTTGTTCCGGTTCAGGGAATACCTGGCTTGGCAGTTTGGGCTAGACTGTTCCCATGAGGCACAGGGTCAAGACTGCTTTGAATATAGCTGGGTCTGAATTGAGGTGGCAAACTGAGCTAAAGAATGATGATGGATTCAACCCAGATCTGTGACTGGGGATGAGTGTCTGAAAAGTTTCAGCACTCCATGCATCATCTCCTTGTGTTTATTTATCCTTATATACATTTATCTTGGATGTATATATCTCTTGAATGGATCTCTTGGATGTATCTCTTGTAGATGTATTTTACTTCAGGTATATATATTTGTGTGTTTTACACATATGGTTGTCTGGCCTTCTATATGGTGTATGTCGCTGCATTTTACATACACCTTTCTTGGTGACTTGGTTCAGTCTTACTTCTCTTCAGTGAGCCCCTCCGTTACATTATTTTCGAGGATGCCTTATATATCTCCTAGGTTCCTAGTGTATGAGCAGTTTCTATTTGCCATTGTTTCCTAGTGATTCTATCCAGTATTCTTTGTTCTTTCTCTTTTCTCCATCATTCTTCGTTGGAGGTCTATTTTTTTTAATCTGTTTATCAGGATAGTTTCTCCGATGATCGGTGGGTTCTCATTATTCATTGTATGTTTTTCTGTGACTGAACGTGCTGTGTCTGCTCCTTCCATTTGGTTTGAGCCAGGACTCTATGGACTATTGTCCTTGGTCCCTTTACATTCTTCGATCTAAGGTTGCAGCCCCTTTTGGGGCAGCATCTTTTACTCGTACTATGCCGTGTTTCTCACCGTCTTATAGCATTCTACTCCCTACAGGCTTCCCATAGTCCCTCTTGGAGATCAGTCCTTTCGGTGAGCATCTTGCTTGAACTATCATCTTCAGATAGTGTGGTCTCTTTCTATGTTTTGGACTGGCTTTTCCTATTTGGGGACCTTTGGTGAGGTCAGTTCATAGTCCCACTTCCAAAGATGGTATCGCTTGGGTATCTGCTACCAAGATAAGGAATCTGCTGCGAGATGTCTCTATTGGATGCATACCTTCAATAGCACCTTATCTGATAGAGACAGGATCTAGCCGCAAATTCCTTATCGACCAACCCATCTTCCTTGCTCTGCGATCTAAGTGCCCTGTTGTTTCAGAGATTCCCTCTTTGCATATTACTACTGATCTTTCAATCTGTACTTGTTGATGCTAGATTCATCCCTTTTTGGTGCACTGTTTCCAGAGACTGTTTCTCTAAGTGGTTCTGCGTTGTTAGAGCGAATATAGTCAGAAAAGAAACTGATGTCAGTTTGTCAGGGGGGAGGGCTTATATGGGCTCTGTTGACATCACAGTCAGGAGACAATGTCACTATGGAGTCGCTCAATGCCCTCTACCGATACATAGAGAAAAGGTTTCCGGATCCAGTCTGGCATCTGGGGAGGATTCTAAGATGAGGAATATGTGGCTAGATCTTGTCAAAGGTAAGTAACTTGTCCTTTAAAGCCACCTTATGCTGCTTTTGATTTCAGTCCTCAAATTGCATTTCACAACTGCGTTTATTAGTTACAGCTTTGTTTCATGGCTCACAGCCACAACCATCTGATTCCGTAATGTAAATAGCCTTAGAAATGTAAATTTGTGCTCCTTTAAAATAGAAAGTGCTTCTATGGCGTGGATCAAGTCAATTGTTCATGAAATGGATAAATTTGTTTTAATAAAAGTGCAAGTAGCTTGTTTTTTTAAAGCAAATACTTTTTGGAAGGAGCCTGTGATGTTGCGGCTGATAGGTTCTCTTTTGATGGCATGCTTCTGTTTTTTTGTATTTATTTGTAGATTTTCATTGGAAACGTGCTCGTGCTTGTTAGCATTTTTCTATGGATTTTTGTTTTCCCAACATATAGTTTCCCTTGCTTTCTTTGTTTTTTTCTTCATGGCCATGTCTTTGGTTGCTATTTCAATGCATGCTTAACTGATGGCATTTGTTTGTTATCAATTATGTCATGTGTGCGTTTTTTAAAAGCTATTGTTTTAAACTATCTGCTTCCCTAATGTAAATAAATGTAGAAACGTAAATTTGTCTTGTTTGAGTCAGAGAGTGCTGCTACAGCGTGGATTGGGTTAGTTGCTTATGGAATAGGTGGGTGCGTTTTGATAGGATTGAAAATTAATAGTTTTTTTAAGCGAATACTTTTCGAAAGGAGTCTGTGATATTGCATCCGATACATGTTCTTTTTACGCCATTTTCCCTTTTTAGCATATTTGTAGGTCTCGCCTAGCTATTGCGTAAGCGATGCTCTGTGAGATATTAAGTAGGGGCTTTTAAAAGTGCTCCCAAAGTCTGCAGGCGGATCGGGTACAGTGCATGTGATCCGGGCGCGCGCACCCTTTGTCAGCCTGCGTGATCACTTTCGCGGCCGCTTTGATGTTCTCAGTGAGCCGCGCGGCCACTGAGAACATCAAAGCGGCCGCGAAAGTGATCACAAACGGGTACAGCTGTGCTCCTTGCATTCCCCCTCCTTTTTAGCCCATCCCTTTCAACAACAGCAGCAGCTGGCAGGCACCGTAAGGGGCAGAGCGGCGCACACAATTAAACTCAGTTTACCCGTGGCCTTTATTTCACTCTCTCTTACCTAATTTATTATGTGTCTTGCTCTGTATGCAAAAATACAGTCTTCCGATATTTCTCCCTTTCTCCAGCTTTCTAACAGTTTTTTTCGGTCCAAGCACTTCACAATAGACTGCTCCTGCGAATGTTTTGCTTCGTTTGTTTAAAAAAAGTCCTTTTAATTTATAATTATGTTCTTTATTTTGTATTTGGTTGTTGTTGCTTTCCACTCTTAGCACTATTTTGGTCTGTATTGCCATATTAGCTTCTTCAACAGATTAAGACACTTTCGCGGCTGCTTTAAAACCAATTGCTCTAATTACACCAAGCTGTGAGCCCCCCCCCCTCCCCGCACACACCCACTGGCGGCCTCGCATCCACCCGCCACCCCTCCCCCACTGCGCCAAACAGCCATGTACGCTTTCCAGGAAAAATTCACATCAGGGCTTTAAGTGGAAGCTTTTTCAACATTATATACAAGCCATAGTTGCTGTTTATTTATCTTATGCAACTAACAACCATTGACTCAGTCAATAGTCCGGACTTGTTGAAGGTTAGATGTTTGTGGTATCATATATCTGGATGCAATGACAGAAACAGCAAAATACAAGTCGGGCGGCACACTATGCTAAGCACAGATTTTTAGCTTACTGTTTTTAAACCACACCCCTTTGAGAGACCCCCCCCCCTCTCCCCTCATTGTTTCATCCCACTTAAAGCCCTCAGTGTATGCCTTTTAGTGTTTATTTCTGTTTCATCCTTACAAATTCGAGTGTTGCTATGATTTTGTCCTCCATTTTCCATTCTTGTCCACCTAGTTTCTCCTTCTGCGCACTTGTTAACTCTGTGTTTGTGCCTCGCATCCATCCCTCCCTCTTCATCAGTGATTTAAGTGGGATGAAAAAGGTGGTGGGGCCTTAATACCAGTATGACTTGAAGCCTTTACACGCAGCGTTAGCTATGTAAACAATACAGGTGAAATAGCATCTTGTGTTTGACAAATTCATAAATGGGCTCTCACTGGTGAAGCATAATGCATATTTGAATATTTTATTTAATAGCTAATGAAGCACCTTTACGCAGACCAGAATCAATTACAACATGATGCATTTAGTACATTAGTTATTCAGTTGCCATGAAATGCTCTAGGCCGTGGAACACCAATGGTAAACACATGTAGCCGCCTGTCTCAGTCCCTGTGTGGTGACTTGTGGTGACATCGCGTTGCAGCACTCGCCTGTGACAGACAAGAAGGACGTGTTTTTCAGCTGGCAAATGACTGAAGTAGAGTGCCCCATAGGGTGTGGTTCAGTGTTCATTGTTGGCTTTACCGGGGAATGCCCTGGCACACTTAAAGCACTGCTCTTCATGCATCACTCTCGTCGTTCGTTTCCCTCTTCTCCCTTCCCTCCTTTTATTTTCCTACCCATGTACTCTTCCCACACTGTCTCCTCCTCTCACACTTGACTCTTCCCACCCGTCCTTCGCCCTCCCTGTCTTTGCTCCATCTCACTCGTTCCCAGTCACTCTTCTGTGTCTCGCCTTTGCCCTGCCTTTCCTCCTTTTCTCTCACCTCTTTCCATGCCTTCTCCAGTTCTATACTCCCACCAACCCTTCTAATCCATGTCCTCTCCCTCCTTCTCTTCTTTCTCACTCTATCCTTCCCTGACTCTGTTCACAGTCTCTCCCTCTCCATTCCCTCTTCCCCGCTCCCTCCCCCCTTCAACTCTTTCTCTCACCCTTTCCTCCTCTGCCCCCACCCCTTTGCCCCAGATACAGAGTTCCTTTCATGCCTTTGATCTCCTTGCCGTGCAGCTCTGGCTGCTGACCTCTAGCCCTCACCTGACTGGAGCAATGTCCCTGGGGGTGGCTGGGACAGCCCTGCTTTCATGGAGCAACTCTCAGTTCCTGTACCTGCTGGCACACGCTCACCTCCCCTGCCCCAGGCGCTCACTTCAAAGCTCAGCTCATGAGTAATAGGTAATCCGAACACAGCACTTCCCTTGCCCAGCAGTAAAACTATTAACCCGTGCACTGCCGGGCCCACGCTCAGGAAGCCCCACCACTGAAACCTTTCCTTCCAGGAGGGTGTGCACCGACCAGCCATGCACCCCACGTCTGCATCAGCCACCACTCTCCTTCAGAGCCCACTCCCACTTGTAATGTCCCGCCTTTGGGTATGGCCCCCCACCTAGAGGGAGGCGGGAGAGCCACTTAAGGCTCGATCCAGAGGCATGATTCTGGCTAAGCTTGGGGTCCTCTTGTTAGTATTGCCTGCACCGGCAGGACTTGGCCCACCCAAAGCCATGGTTGTTGGCCCAGGATGCTTTCTAGCTCCTCCCCTTCTCTCTAACTGCCCCCGCCCCCCCCCCCCCCCCCCCCCCACCCCCAGCTCCACTTGCTCTGGTCCCAGCAGCCTCTCATTCAGTCTTTATTTACTAAATAACAAGGCCGCGCTGAGACTTCACTGGACCCACGCATGCGCGCACGGGGTCCAAGAGGGCACTTTCCGGGTGTGTTTCTTGCATAAGAGGGCTCTGGTGGAGTCGACAACCGCCTGGGGCTTGAGGTCAGTCAGCACTCGCTCGAGACGGGCTAGTAACGTGGTTGTGCAATGAAGCATTTCACTAGGAGCAAAACAGTGAAAGCCACGCCCTGGGCACTGCTCACAACTGACAGGAAACTACCCGAACAGCATCGGACTGCTGCGCAATATCTGCAGACGGGCTGCACACGGCCCTACAGGGCGCTGCTGGCTGCGGTCATAGAGCTCGCACCTGTCTCACTGCTCCACACCCGTCTCACTGTCCACACACCCGTCTCACTGTCCACACACCCGTCTCACTGTCCACACACCCGTCTCACTGCCCCACACCCGTCTCACTGCCCCACACCCGTCTCACTGCCCCACACCCGTCTCACTGCCCCACACCCGTCTCACTGCCCCACACCCGCCTCACTGCACACCCACCTCACTGCTCCACACCCGTCTCACTGCCCACACACCCCCAGTGGCCCTCACCCATCTCACTGCCCCACACCTGCCTCACTGCCCACACACCCGTCCCACTGCCCCACACCTGAACAGTGCCCAACACCTGTTCCACTGCCCACGCAATAAAAAAAGTGTGTGCACACAGCCCTACAGGGCACCGCTGGCTGCTGTCCTGGGGCCCTGCACCTGTAACCAGACATACCCAACCCTCTGCCCCACACCCGTCTCACTGCCCACACACCCGGTCCCACTGCCCACACACCCGTCCCACTGCCCACACACCCGTCCCACTGCCCACACACCCGTCCCACTGCCCACACGCCCGTCCCACTGCCCACACGCCCGTCCCACTGCCCACACGCCCGTCCCACTGCCCACACGCCCGTCCCACTGCCCACACGCCCGCCCACTGCCCACACGCCTGACTCACTGCCCACACGCCTGACTCACTGCCCACACGCCTGACTCACTGCCCACACGCCTGACTCACTGCCCACACGCCTGACTCACTGCCCACACACCCGTCCCACTGCCCACACACCCGGACAGTGCCCCACACCCGTCCCACTGCCCATGCGATAAGCAGGTTATGTTATGTTATGTTAAAATTACTTATAGAGCGCACTTACACCAAGCGGTTTCATGGCACTGAGACCGGGATGGCAACAGTAGCAAAATAACGGAAGGTTACTCATATGCTTGTGAGAACAGAAGGGTTTTGAGACTTATTCTGAATTGGGAATAGCAGGTTACAGATCTAAGTTCAGTCGGGAGAGAGTTTCAGAAGTGAGGGGCCAGGAAGGAGAATCTGAGGCCGCCATGGTTTTTCCGTTTAAAGATGGGGATCATGAGCAGGTTGAGGTGGGAGGAGGGGAGTTCACGTACAGGGGCATAGCGGTGGATCCTAGAGGAGAGAAAAGCTGGGCCCTGGCCAGCAAGGGCTTTAAAGATGGTACAACCCAATTTGAATATGCAGCGTTTGGCCACCGGGACCCAGTGGAGGCTCTTCATTAAAGGGCTGACGTGTTGATGCTTAGGTTGATGGAAGATAAGCCTGGCTGCTTGGTTTTGTATCCGCTGTAGGCGGCGAAGTTGGTATATTGGAACGCCAACGTAGAGTGAGTTCGCTTAGTCAATACGAGAGATTACCAGGGCCAAGATAACAAGAGTGAGGGCCTCAGTGGTCAAAAATCGACAGATCTTCCGAATTCTGCGAAGGTGGACGAAGCAGGAGGATTAATTTGTGGTTTCAAGGACAGGTCATTGCAGATTATGACCCCAAGGCTTTTTACTGTATCCACTGGGCGAGGGGGGTTGCCCAGGGGTGGGGGCCAGAAGCTGGAATTCCATGGGGTTGGCAGCACCTCCAGTCAGGATCAGCTCCGTTTTATCTGGATTAAGTTTTAATTAATTGGTGTACATCCACTCGCTGATGGAGGTCATGGTAGACTGGAAATTGATGACTGATGTATTGGAGGAGTCGATGTCGAACACCAACTGGAGGTCGTCAGCATAATTAAAGGTTATGGCTGGGCTATTACGTAAGGACACGATCAGGGGTTGCATGTATAAATTTAAAAAAAGGGCGACAAAGAACCCTGGGGGACACCACAGGTCAACCTGTTTTTTTTTTGGCCGAAACGTTGGCCAGGCGAACTGCCTGGAATCGCTTATGTAAGAAGCAGGAAATCCATCTGAGGGCCAGACCCTGGATACCAGCATTACTGACACGGTCGATCAGGAGATTATGATCGACCGTGTCAAAAGCGGCTGATAGATCTAAAAGCACCAGGGCCTGGGTGGTGTTTTTATCGGCTCCTCTCCTAAGCTCGTTCATGACCGCCAGAATGACAGACTCCGTGGAGTGGGCTGGTCTAAATCCCGCCTGCCGAGGGTCGAGAAACTGAGAGTGCTCAATGAATGAGCTGAGGCAGTTTGTAACATGGACCTCTAGTATCTTACTGAGGTAGGGGAGCAGGGAGATTGGGCGAAAGTTACTCAATACCGACGGATCGGCGTGTGTTTTTTTTAGAATCTGGACAATCACGGCATGTTTAAAGGTGTCAGGGACGATACCTAATTTGAGGGAGTTGTTAAGGAGTGAAAGAGGCGGGTCAGGGGAGGACAACAGTCATTGGGGGAACCGGATTCCACCCTTTTTAGGAGAGCCAGAAACTCTTATCTGAAGATCGTGGGGATTTGGTCCAGCGTAAAGGGGCTTTTACATAAGATCGGAGGGGTGGTGAGGGATGTGGTGGTTGGGAATATTATTTTTAATGGAGGCGATTTTCTCGATAAAAAACAAATTCAGGGAGTCGCATAATATTTGTGAGGGGACAGGTTTAGCGATCACTCTATTGGGTTGTGCGAGCTCATCGACTATTGCAAAGATGTCTTTAGTTTTCGTAGCTGAGTTTGTGATTTATGAAGAAAAATAGGCTGTCTTAGTCTGGAGGATAGAGTCTTTATAGTCTTTTAGCAAGGCTACATAGATGGTTCTTTCCCCAGGTGCATACGCTCGTCTCCATCGGCGCTCTGCTTGTGTAAGTGCCAGTTTCTTCCTTTTCAGCTCATCGGAGAACCAGCGTTGGGCATCATGGGGGCGTTTAAGGTTGATTCTCTTGAAGGGGGCAATCTTATTACTGGCTGATTCAAGCCATTGGTCGAGGTTTATTGCCTGATGACAGAGGGAACCTTGATCAGAGGGGGAGCCTTGGTCAGAGTGGGATGTAGCTGATAAGAGTGTGCAGAAATCGCCAATATTGGCCCGCTTCTAGTTTCTGGCCAGGAGGTTGCCCGCCGGGGGAGGTTTAATGGGAGGGATGCAGGCCATACTGAACGAGATAAGATGGTGGTCTGACCATGTGCACGGGGAGACTAATGGGGGTGTAATTTCGAGGTTGGAGGTCCAGACTTGGTCCAAAATGTGTACTTTGTCATGGGAGGCATTGGGCACATGTTGGATACAGTTTATGCCTGACAAAAGGTCTCTAAACTCGACGTAGCTGGCACTTTCGTGTGCATCAGAGGGCCAATAATTAAAATCTCCGAGGATAATTATCCTGGTGTGGTTGATAACTAACTGGGAGATTAGTTAGTTAGTAGTTGAGGGAATAAGGGCATGTGGTCAGGGGGTCGGTAGAAGAGGGCACAAATAAAGGGGGACTTGGGGGATTTAAATTTTAGGATGAGGCTGTCGACCCGAGGTATACCACTAATCTCAAGAGCAGTAAATTTGTGCTTCTGTAGAATAATGGCTGCCACCCCACCCCCGGCTTGCCTGATAGCCTATTGGACTGGAGTATGTAGTAACCTGTGGGCACTGCTGTGAGGATATTGGGGGTGGATTCGGCTGTGAGCCAGGTTTCTGACAGGAGGAGGATGTCAGGTCTGTCAGAGTCGAGCAGTTGAAATATTTCAAGTTGGTGCCTCAACATATAGTGGGTGTTTAGATAGGTAATGGTGACGGATCCTGCTGCCGGGGGATTGAGGTTAGAAGGTTCCGGGGGGTCTTTGTTGAAGGAAGGAGGACCCTGCCCGGTGGGCCGGAAGGGGAGTTCAGGAAAAGAGTCTCTGGAGGATAGAATGCCTAATTTCCTAACCGACGCCCTGACGCATGGACTGATTGGCCAGTTGCCATGTAGTTTTTGCAGCTCAAGTGCTGTGTAGGTGGTAGAATGGGCATAATAACTGGCCCCTGGTCCCGGTCGGGCGCAGACGGGCTTGCCTTCGGCGCGCCGGCGGCACGCAGGCTGCGCACTCTGCTTTGTGGTGACATTAATGTAGAGGCCGGCGAGATCACTAGACCGCCAACCGACCGGAACTGCCTGATTTCCCTCCACTCAATCAGGATTTAGAGCCCGCGGTGGACCGGGGAATGAGGCCGGGGGTGGGGCTAGGCAAAGAGCAGCAATGACGTAAGTAGTTCACACAGCTCTGTTGGGCTGTGTACACACAGCCTAACAGGGCACTGGTGCCATGGGGCCCGCACCTGTAACTAGCCGGATTCATCCCACTGCCCCACACCCGTCTCATTGCCAACACACCCGTTCCACTGCCCCACACCCGAACACTGCCCCACAGCCATCCCACTACCCATGCGATAAGCAGGTGTGTGCACACGGCCCTACAGGGCACTGCTGGCTGCGGTAATGGGGCCCGTACCTGTAACTAGACGCACCCTTCTCACTGTCCACTCACCCTTCTCACTGTCCACTCACCCTTCCCACTGCCCACACACCCGTCTCACTGCCCACACACCCGTCTCACTGCCCACACACCCGTCTCACTGCCCACACACCCGTCTCACTGCCCACACACCCGTCCCACTGCCCACACACCCGTCCCACTGCCCACACACCCGTCTCACTGCCCACACACCCGTCTCACTGCCCACACACCCGTCTCACTGCCCACACACCCATCCCACTGCCCCACACCCAAACAGTGCCCACACACCCATCTCACTGCCCACACAACCAAACACTGGCCCACACTTGTCCCACAGCCCCACACTAGTCCCACTGTCCTCACACCCGTCTCACTGCTCACACACCCGTCTCACTGCTCACACACCCGTCCCACTGCCCCCACACCCGTCCCACTGCCCCCACACCCGTCCCACTGCCCCCACACCCATCCCACTGCCCCCCACATCCGTCCCACTGCCCCTCACACCTGTCCCACTGCCCCTCACACCTGTCCCACTGCCCCTCACACCTGTCCCACTGCCCCTCACAACTGTCCCACTGCCCCTCACACCTGTCCCACTGCCCCTCACACCCATCCCACTGCCCACGCGATAAGCAGATGTGTGCACACAGCCCTGCAGGGCACCCCTGGCTGCTGTTATGTGTAAAGAAAACAAAAATAAAAGGCATTGTTATTTCCAATGGTGGCCTTTTTTTCTACAATACAGACGTTTATTCATTACATTATTATTATTTTTTTTTATTGAAAATCCATGAGGGCACATAGCAAGGCACATTCAGAACAGCACAAAAAAAAAGAAAAGAGAAGGATCATGGCACACAGTTTTGTTCTAATGCATGGAGCCATATTAACCATAAAATCATAACAGTAAGAAATTCCCTATTCATATAAAGGAGACACAGCTACTATGAAAGGAACTATTCAGGCCAAACAGAAAGAGTAGACTTAACAAAATGTATGCATCCATGTAGGCCACAACTTGGCCCCAAATCTCACGACCTAATTTCTTTTTCTGTCTGCCTTTCACAGCATGACAAAAATCTGGCTCTCCATAGTTCAAAAGAAGGAGTATCCTTTTGCAATTCATTACATTATTAAAACCCAGTTACTAAAGCAACGTGCTGTTTTCTGTAACAGCTGTTACTTTTAGCGCTGTGACATCTAAAACGTTGGAACAGAGTGCTACATAAAACTAGAATAAATAATGCACCATGGACGCTTTTAAAAACAAATTGATATAAACCAATGCCATTTAAAATACCAACAACTTCAAACTTTGCTAATGCGAGACCTATTGCATTGCAAATGCTTGTTTATGTAGCTTTTCCTCCAAAACATGCTTGTGCTTCATTGTTGGCATTTTTCTGTGGATTTTAGTTTTTTCAATCTATGATTTCCCTTGCTTTCCTTATTTTTTATTGAGGATTGTTTGTGTTCTTAAACAGTTGGTATATGTACTGTGGGCCAACCCTGTCATCCCTGCAAAAGAATATTGTTGCTCCAGATATTATTTGCTTTTTAATAATTATATAGTTGCTTTCTCGTTGAGGCGCGTTGCCTAATTGGCTGACTTGGTCCAGCCCTTTCTGTTTAAAACATGCTCACAGGAGGAGCTATGCGCGCATCCAAGATGGCCGCGTGAGCCCAGGGCTCCCGAGACCCTCGCCACCTCCCGCATTTATCCTGAAAATTATCCTGCCAACATCGTCGGGCTATTGAAGACGCAACCCAGCTGACATACTAGCTGTTTTGAGAAATCGATTTGGACTCCGGGAACCGAACTTATGATACTCTGAATATTTGTGTCCTGCCCCATGGACACTTCCGGGCCTCGGGTGGTCTGAGTGCCCAGGCTGTAATTCAACAACGGCTGCGGAGTCTTGGTTGCTGCCCCGAGTTGACTTTCAGTTTCGTTTTTGGGTCTTCACCCTCTCGCATCTCTATCCTGTCGCAATAGCCTGTGTTGCGCCCGGACCCTGGATTTTCTCTCTGAGCCCAAGGCGGTGTGTCTGTGGTCTACGCCGTATGCCCGCTAGCTTGCTATTGGTAATATTGGTGGAAAACGCACGAACCATTTTCACCAGGTCCAGGGCGCTTCCGGGGGGCCTGCCGCCAGACATGGCGGGCAAACCCGACAGCGAGAAACGCAAAACCAAGACCCCTCTCCGAGGTGGTTCCGTTCAAACGAACGTCATGGACCGCTACACACAGCCTAAGGTGTCGCCCGGAGGGGCGAATAGGAATCTGGGTGAAGTGACCGAAGACCCCGCCATGTTGGTTGATCTTACATTGCAAGACGTCATGGGCGCCATCACTGGTATGGAGACTTCTATAGACCAACAGTATGAGGCCATCGCCCTCAATCTCGACACAGTTGCCATTGACATTCAATATTATCAGAATGGATTTATCAAAGACCAACGAAAAGGTAAAATCCTTGGACTTAAAGACTTCCAGCCTCACTACAGATGTCGCTGACCTCCAAACAGAGGTGCGTAATCTCCGGACCTCTAATGACCTCTTTAATCGTCGACTGGAGGATTTTGAAAGCCGGGCGAGACGCAATGACGTGCACATCATCGGTGTTCCGGAAAATTCCACAGCCTCTTCCACGGATCTCCTTGTTGATCTCATCCTCACGCATCTTGCTCCTAAAGGCCTCAGCAAATTCTTTGCCGTGGAACGTGCGCATAGAGTTCCGGGTGGTAAGCCTAAAACCGGTGCTCCACCACGCCCGATTATTGCTAGAATCTTCTATTTCAGGGATAGAGACGCTATCCTGCAGGCATCGCGAACGGGTGGCCCGGTGAAGTTTGAGAATACCACTGTGAGCTTCTACCCGGACTTCACACAATCTGTTCAGAAACAGAGGATGGAATTCCAGGGAGTGAAGCGGAGACTGAGGGACATGGGACTGAAATATGCGATGCTTTTCCCGGCCCTACTACGGATTGAATATGAGGACCGGACATTTTTCTTTGATCGCCCTGACAGAGTGAGTGACTGGCTTGATTCTTTGCCTGAGCGACGAGATCGCACGGAACACTCCGGCGGAGCTGAGGGTGGCCAACCTGACCAGGAATAGCAGCAGCTCCCGAGTTTCTGACACTGTTTCGGATATGTCACTGTGGTTCGCCGTCTCCCGTATTTATAAGACTTATATGTATAACCAGAGGTGGCGGGGGGGTGGGACTCTTTCCTCCTCTGGGTTTCTTCTTGTAGATTAGTTTTATGTTAGGGCGACAGGCACACTGCAAGTTGGGGTGGCTTTTGAGTCTAACGCAGGGGTGCAGGGTGGGGGGTGTTCGTTTCCTGGGATTGTGGGGGGAGGGTGGGGAATGTTTGGGGTTTGTTTTGGTTCTTTTTCAAGGCAACGTATTGATTTACTATTTGATTTGGGTGCTGCGCTGCGGGTGGGGAGGGCTCTGCTACCGTTTCGAGTGTGGGGCGTAGAGGGTTGAGACTTCTATGTTGGAATGTTAATGGATTGGGAGACAGGATAAAACGGGGTGTTGTACTGCAATACTTGAAACGTTTCTCCCCTGATGTAGTGTTATTGCAGGAAACACATTTGATTGGGAACACATGTCATGCTATGAATAGGCGGGGATAACACCTTGCTGCCCACGCTGGTTTCACCTCCGGTTCCAGGGGGGGTGGGTATTCTTGTTCGGAACTCCCTTCCCCTGGAGGTTGACAATGTAATGTGTGACGATAGAGGGCGCTATGCTGCCCTCACTGGTAGGTGGGAGGGGAAGACCATCACGCTACTTTCTGTATACGTCCCCCCTGGTTTGCAGTCCTCGGCCTTCGTTGATTTGGGGAGGGTGGTTCTGGGACTTCCCGACTGTATGCTGATCGTGGGCGGGGACTTTAATTCTGTTGTTTCTGGGGTGGAGGACCGCCATCCCCCCCCCCCGAGATCTCGCAAGGTCCCAATCATGGTTGAGTGGATTCCTGGAAATGCTGGGCTTGATTGATTGCTGGAGGATGATGCACCCGGGTCGGACACAGTTTACCTTCCACTCGGGTGCCCATGGTAGCCTGTCCAGGTTGGATTATGTTTTGATGCCGGCCTCATTGATAAAGGAGATCAGACACTTAGCTAGGGGGATTTCGGATCACTCTCCTGTGTGGCTTCATATGGACATTAATCCGGGCACTGGGGGTCGAGTGGCTCCGATTAACGCCTGGTATCTCCGTAACCCTAAGACCCGTGCTGAACTTGTCAAATCTCTTGATCACTACTTTCTTGAGAATGAGGGATCGGTGTCTTCTTCTGTCTCATTATGGGAAGCGTTTAAGACGGTCCTTCGGGGACATGCCTTGTCATTGATTGCTGGTGCTAAAAAGAGCAAGAATGAGGCGATGGTCCGACTTGAGGCTGATATTACTGAACTGGAAGGAGAGTTGGAGTTGGAGGTCACCCGAGATGATAAACTTCATGTCCTCGGTCTCAAACAGTCTGATTATAGGGCCCTGGTGACTGATGCCGCTAAACTCATGAGTAGGGAGCGACAGGGGCGGCTGTATGATGTGGGGGACAAGGCTGGGAAATTGATTGCATGGCTGGATAGAAAGGAGAGAGCGAGTCGTGTGGTTCCGATGATTGAGAAGCCTGATGGAATGCGTGTGACTGACCCGGTTGAGATAGTTGAGTGCTTTGCTGATCATTTTCGGGAGGTTTATTCTCCAGTGTCTGTTAGACCCGAAGAAGACTCATCAGTTGTTGAGCGATATTTTGCTGCCGTGCCTAATGGATTCAGACAGGGTACTGCTGGATACGCCACTTTCAGTGGATGAGATAGCTCTTGCCATACTCTCTCTTCGATCGGGGAAGGCTATGGGTCCCAATGGTCTCCCTATTGAGTTATACAAGTTGCGTCCAGTCAGGATTGCAGCATATCTCCGAGGTATGTTCTCGGAATCGAGAGATAATGGCTCTCTCCTCTACGATCCGCGTCTTGCATCGATAGCGGTGATTCACAAAGAGGGGAAGCCAAGGGCTTTTTGTACGTCCTACAGACCCATATCGCTTCTTAATGCGGAGCCAAAGATCCTCGCTAAGGTACTAGCTAACCGTCTTATCAATGTGATTAGTGACTTGATTCATCCGGACCAGTCCGGATTCATCCCGCGTCGTAATACTGCACTGAATTTGAGACGCTTGCACGGCGCTCTCGCGAGAGCCCCATATCTTCTGGAGTCGGATATCTTGGTCTCCCTTGACGCCACGATGGCTTTTGACACTGTGGAGTGGTCGTATTTGTGGGCCGCTCTGGCGAAATTCTGCTTTGGTCCTGGCTTTATTAGCTGGGTGAAGCTTCTCTATGAGGCTCCGTTGGCGCAGGTAGTGGTCAATGGTCGGGTATCCAGTCCCTTCGCTCTGAGAAGGGGTACTCGGCAAGGCTGTCCGTTGTCTCCGCTCCTCTTTGCGCTTGCCCTGGAGCCTCTGGCTGCATGGTTGCGCTGGGAACCTTCGATGAGAGTATACAGTGGACCCCTGAGTTTGAGGATCGCATTTCGCTCAATGCGGACGATATTCTGTTGTACCTCACTTCGCCCCAAAAGTCGTTAAACGTGCTGTTTGATGTTTTGATTTCCTTCGGACGTAATTCTGGCCTTGTGATCAACTGGTCCAAGTCTTGTATATACGTACTCGCGGGTGGCGCCCCTGCATTGCTGCGTGGTTGTCCAATACAGGTTACACAAGAGGGTTTCAAATATTTGGGAATTTTTATCACTTTGGACCCCGTGGCCAGATATGAACGTAATTTACTCCCTCCGCTACAACGATTGCGTTCTGACGTGGTGGGCTGGCGCGGCCTTCCTCTGTCCCCCCTCGGGCGAGCCACCCTTTTTAAGATGATGTCTCTACCGCGTTTTTTATACGCGCTCCAGAATACGTTTGACGCAGTTCCGGCAAAATACTACCAGGAAGTGGAGAGTCTACAAAGACAGCTGATTTGGGATGGGCGTGCCCGTATCGCCCTCCCTAAACTTACGCTTCCCTGGTATGACGGCGGTATTGCTCTTTTTTTTGTTTAAATATCCTTTATTAGAGGTATAGGAGAATTAAAGCATGAATGGTACAATACATACATTATCACATCTCAGAGATGTCTGTGATGTTTACGGGGCATATCACCCAATGCACTGGTTGTCGTGCTTCATACATCATGGCTATATTTTTCATCACAAACGTTTCAAACCATGTTTGCGCAACAAGGATATAACTTCTGAAATAAACATTAAGGGAAGGAGGGGAGGATAGGGAACAGGGGACATAAAGGGGAAAAAAGGAAGGGTTGGGCATGGTCAACTGATGCTGGAGTAAGATGTGTGCATCTGTTTGCGGGTGCGACGTCATGGGGGGCGTGGGCGATATTCAAAAGTGACTAACGAAGTGAGCATGGCCTGGGGGGGATAGTGTGCCCGTCACGACGAGCATCAGGTGGGAGGGGAATGACGTGATGGTGGAAACGTCATCAGATCTGTCTGCACGGAATATCTGCAGGGGGTGCGTCGTCGACATTGTCCGGGTGGACGATGTCTGTCGTGGTCTGTGTTAGAAGGTATTCCCTGTGAAAAGAGTTGAGCATTGTGTCCCATAATGTCGCAATCGGGAACTGACGTAGGCCCGCCGTCTCCTCGTTATGGAGGGTGGTGCTTTCCGCCTTTGCCCAGGTGTCTAGGGATGTGTGCCAGTGTTCTGGTAATGGTGGGGTAGCTCTCTTCCAGTGTTTCGTGAGCAGTCTTTTTGCCGTGAGGAGGCTAAGGTCCCAAAAGCGAGAGGGGGCTTTATTCAATGAAGTTCGTTGATATAGGCCTAGTATGCACGCCTCCCATGTGTGTGGTACTGTCAACGATTCTTCCATCCAACAATATGCGTAGGTTAAGGTGGGCAGGTGTCAAGGCAGATCAGCAGATCCTTGAAAAAATAAGTGCAGCGACAGACAAGGCCATTATGGCATTGGAGAGTGTAGATGGGTGTTCCCAGGCCCATGAGGATATCACTAGTGCACATACGACTCTCTTTAATGAAGTTAAAGGTTTCTTCTTGAAACCTGCAAATAACAAGAGGGTCTTCCCACACAAATCAGCAAAATGGTATAATCCAGATTGTAGGACGGCAAGATTAAATCTAGGAGCTGCAATTAAAAGTAACAACTTGGACGGGATTCGTTCTGCTAGGAAGCACTACAAAAATTGTATTGTAAGGGCAAAAAGAGAATGGGACGAAGATCACTGGCAGAAGTTGAAGAGTGCAAGTGACCGTAAACATTCTAGACTATTTTGGCATATTGTCAAATGGGGTCATGATAGGTCTCCAGAAGCTCCCAATAACAACGTCTCCCATGATGCATGGGTTACATTTTTCAGTGAGCAGTACTCTTCCAGGGACCAATCTGTCAACAGCTTAAGTCTAACTTACCAGTATGCAGATGATGACATTTTTGTGCAGAGTGAAGTCCTGTCTGCCCTGAAATCTGTTCACGCTGGCCGAGCCCCGGGTATTGACGGAGTCCCTGCGGATGTCTTTTTAAATGACACCACTAGGTGGAGTAAATACATCTGCCTTTTACTAAACCACATTGCCAGGGGCGCTGAAATCCCGGTATCATGGCGTGGTGCTGTTATTATCCCAGTATATAAAAAGGGAGACCGTGCCCAACCTTGCAACTACCGTCCAATTAGCTTAATTGACACGGTTCAAAAAGTTGTTGGGCGTGTAATTATTAACAACTTGTTAGATTGGGCTGAGGAGCAGAATGTTTTATCTCCTTTCCAGGCTGGGTTTCGCAGAGCAACTAGCACTGTGGACCAGGTCTTCCGTTTTCAATTGATACAATGGAGGACCGTGGTTTTGGGGGGTTGCAGTCTGTACGCAGCGTTCGTTGACCTACGGGCTGCATTCGACCTGGTGCCAAGGGCAAAATTGTGGGAGGTGCTTGCAGCTCTAGGGGTCCCAATGGCTATTCTAACCTTGATCATGAGACTCCATGAGGGCACTTACGCTAAAATCCAATGGGGTGGCTACGGCAACGATACCATTGATTTTCCAGTCGACCGAGGAGTTCGCCAGGGCTGTTCAATGGCACCAACACTCTTCACACTTTTCATCAATGGAATTGTTGCCCGCATGCAATCCCAGTCTGTGGATGCTCCCTCCCTTGCAGGTGCAAAAGTTCCTATTTTAATGTTTGCAGACGACACCTTAATGTTATCGAAATCCCCTAGCGGTCTGCAAAAGGCATTGGTAATTTTTGATAAATTTTGTAGCGACCATGGCTTGGAGGTAAACGCAGCTAAAACAAAACTCATGGTTTTTAATCCTTGCAGAAATTTTAAATCTAAAATAACCATGAGTGGGCGTTGCCTCGAAGTAGTAAATTCTTTTACCTACCTGGGGATTCATATTTCAAACGACAACAGATGGAACCAACATTTAAACATTGCAGTTCTAAGACATAAACAATTGGCTGGTACCATCATTAAGGAGCATTTTAAATCTTTGACCAAACCAATCAAACCTCCTTTGATCATATATGAGGCAAAGGCCATAGGGTCAGCTTTGTATGGGGCAGAGTTGTGGGGGCAAGAAAACCTACAGGAGTTACAGGTATCAGAAAATAACTTCCTTCGGAAATTAACAGGCACCCCACAGAGCAGCCCCCTTTTGCCTCTTAGATATGATCTTGGCAGGAAAGAAATATCGGCAATGTGCAAACTTCGTCCGATATTATATTGGCGTAGAATCTGGACCACCCCTGAGTTGTCACAATATGCAGCAGGGTTTGCTGATGTCATCAAAGCAGACCGATTTCATAAAATCAGATGGTTTAGATCTTTAAAATCAGCATTATGTGAACTAGGGTTAACTGAATTGTGGTCCGACCCAACTGGGTCGTCCTTCCCATCCAAGACATTTATAAAAAATCTTTTCTGGGAACAGGTAGAAAACAGGAGTCTTCTCAGTAACAACCATGGGTCTATGACGGCTACTTTCCTTGAAGCAAAGCTTTTTCCCATGTACGAAATATATTGGGATTTAATAACGAAACCCATGGACAGGAAACTGTTTTTTCAAATGAGGGCTGGCTCTCTACCTCTACGTAATTTAACTGCAAAATGGAGAGATGGAGGCCCAGCTATATGCCCAGTTTGTGGGGAAGGAAAGGAAACGTTGGGTCACTTTTTGTTTTCTTGTTATGCATATTCTGTTCCCAGACGTGTTTGGCTGGCTCCCGTGTGTAGAAATCTGGGTACTAAAAGTAGCATGGTAGCTCTACGCATAGTAAAATCTACCTCCTTAAATTGGATTACAATAGCGACTGCAAAGTTTCTGGGGTGGGCGTGGGTAATTAGGCAGAGATTGCTAGTAGGGTAACTACTCTCTGCTTAGTTGAACAGAGATTGCTAGATTATCTACTCTCTGTTCCCCATGCGAGGTGTCTTATCTGGTTTTAATCTGTTTCTTACTATATGAACTTTGCACTTTTGGATTATATATACTGGATGAAATGAATTTTAATTGTCTTTCTAACATGTATTGTGCTTAAGTCATATTCGATTTTGTAATTTAATTGTATTTTTATTATGTGTTTGTTTGTTTGCTTTTATGAGTAAATACTCGAATAAAGCACTTTTGAATTGAATTGGTACTGTCATGCCTGTGCATTTGTCCAGTATCATCAGTATCGTCCCCCAGTACGACTGAATCCGTGGGCACTGCCAGAGCATTTGTAGCAAGTCCGCCCCTTCCAGTGCACACCTCGGGCATCTGGCTGCAGCACCTGGGAAATAGCGGTTAATCTTACTGGGTGAGAGGTACGCTCTATGCAGTATGTAGAACTGTATCAGTTTGAAGCGCGCGTTCCGTGGCACGTGTCTTGGGCCCAACAGGATCATTTTCCACTCCTTATCTGTCCAGTCCCTCCCCCTGTCAGTAGCCCAGTGGTCACGTAGTGGTTGCATCGAGTGTTGTGTGTGCGACAATAGCGCCTGCTGTAGCCAGTGCACTACGTGTGTGCCATTCCCCATGACGTGTAGGCTCTGTATCAATTGATGGGTCGGTAGTTCATCAGTGATGTTACCCCACCGCTGCGTGTATGCTAAAAGTAAGGAGGCGTGTTGTAAAAATTTTCCTGGCGGGAGACCTGTGTCAGCAGCTAGCGTTGCAAACGGTATCAGGACACCATCGGCATATAGGTCTGCCATAGTGTCTACTCCAGTGCGCGTCCAGTGTTCTAGCGCTGTTTCTGTGACTATAGAGGTGGACTTGGGGGTGCCCAAGAGTGGGAGCGCCGGGGCATATGGCTTGGTCGATCTCGTGAGTCGTAGGCTTCTGACATAACATCGTACCGCTACGTTGACGTGTAACTGAGTGGATTTCCTTGGGTGCGTCAGGGGGTGGAATAGTGCATGTATTTGCGTGGGGGAAAACACATCCGTGATTGTGGCTGTGTCTTCCAGGTGGTTTCCTGCAAGCCAAGCAGTGACCCATTGTAGCTGGGCCGCCAGATAGTAAAGTTCGAGGTTCGGTACCGCAAGGCCTCCCTCATCGACTGGTGCATATAGCTTTCTGAGGGCCACTCTGGGTCGGCCCGTGTTCCATATCAGGTCTCTGATCATGGAGGCCAGTTCCCTGAAGGTGCGCGCCTGCACGTATACTGGTATGTTGGCGAAGTAGTATAAGAGTCTGGGGAGTACTATCATTTTTGTCAGTGTCACTCTACTCGGGACATTGAGAGGTAGGGATTTCCAAAAGGCAATCTGGGATCTTATAGACGTGATGGCGCGTGTCAGGTTACCATCCAGGACATCTTGCGGTGTCCTGTAGATATACACTCCTAGGTATTTGAACGTGGTGTGGTGCCATGGCAGTCTCTCCCCATTAATCCTGATTCCAGGGTCAGGGATGTCAGGGTTGAACGAGTATGCACCTGACTTGGCCCAGTTTACCTTGAGGCCTGACATGGTCTCGAAGGATCTAAAGATCTCCGAGAGGCCATGTGGTATGTGGGTGAGGTCTTTGACGTATAAAAGGAGGTCGTCTGCATATAGCGAGACTGTGTGTATGCCATCCGCGAGTGGGATCCCCCAGTGTATGCCCTCAGCGCGCAGTAGTGCAGCAAGGGGTTCTATTGCTAGTGAAAAAAGTAACGGGGATAGTGGGCAGCCCTGTCTGGTGCCGCGTTGTACTCTAATGGCGTCAGACAGTAGCCCGCCCGTGCGAACTCGCACCACTGGGCGTCTATACAGTAATCCCACCAGTTCAATAAAGTCTTCCCCGAGGTCGAATCTGCGCAACACCGCCAGTAAATAGGGCCATTCGAGCGAATCGAACGCCTTCTCCAGGTCCAGGACTAGGCAGCCTGACCTGGGCCAGTCTTGTGTTGCATACGTTTGTACCCGGAATAGCCTACGTATGTTATGGGAGGTGCATCTGGAGGGCACAAAGCCGTTCTGGTTGTCGTGTATCAAGCCAGGCACCAGTCCTGCCAGTCGCCGGGCGAGAGTCGAGGCTAGTATCTTATAATCAGTGTTCAGTAGTGCTAGGGGTCTATATGAGCAGAGTAGTGTATCATCTCTACCTGGCTTTAAAAGGGACACTAATGTTGCCTCATTCATAGTCAGGGGTAGGTCCAAGTCTTCTAGCGCCGCTGCATATACCCTTAGGAGCTCCGGAATTAGGATGTCAGAGCACGCTTTATAGTATTCCGCTGGCAGTCCATCAGGGCCTGGTGCCTTGCCATTCGAGAGGGCAAAGATGGTGTCATGAAGTTCCTCGGCTATCAACGGTGACCCAAGGTCCTCTCGTTGTTCATCTGTCAGGGTAGGTAGCATTATATCTTCTAGGTACGCGGTTATGACAGGTGGTGTAGTCAGCAGACGGGATTTGTAAAGCGTGCTGTAATGAGTCACAAAGGCCTCGTGTATCTGTGCCTGTGTGTATACCATCGGGCCTGCCAGCGACTGCACCGCTGCCACTGGTGTCGTTCGGTTTTCGCGTTGTATCAGCCACACTAGCAACTTGCCGGGTTTATCGCCGGTATGGTGGGTGCGGGCTGAGTGGGCCCTATAGTTGACATTTTTCAATCTGTCAATCAGTTTATCATGCTCCACCCGTGCATGTATTAAGTCTGTGGTGGGGCCTGCGGCTGCGGTCTGTTCCAGTCGTAGCAGGTCAGATTCTATGCGCCTGAGATCTGCTTCTAAGTGTCGCCGGGAGTGAGCTTGGGTGCCTAGACATTGTCCCCTGAGGACCACTTTGAACGCGTCCCATTCAATCTGTGGTGTCGATGCCGAGCCTGTATTGTCTTCGAAATATTGTGCCGTCTGCGCGCTAATGGAGCCCCTAAACGTGGCGTCCAGTAAGAGGTCGGGTTGTAACCGCCATGTGGGTATTGGTGGTCGAGGTTGGTCCCACATCAGGTCTAGGAGGTGTGGGTTGTGGTCGGAGTGTGTGCGTCCCATGTAACAGGTGTCCGTGATATTGGGCAAGAGTTCGCTAGAGACCATGTAACGATCAAGGCGGACATGCAGGGCGTGTGCTCCCGAGTAATACGAGTAGACCCTGGAGTGTGGATTGCGAGTGCGCCACGCATCTTGTAAGCCCCATTGTATGGACCACGCCTGTAGTGCTTTCGTAGTGGCCTGAGCTTGTGAGTTGGGTAATGTAGGATGAGAACGGTCAAGTGCCAAGTCTAGTGAACTATTGTAGTCCCCACCAATGACCCATGGGACCCCATGCCAGGGGGCCAGTGTGTGCGACAAGCTGGTGAGAAAGTCTGCCAACCCCGTGTTAGGCGCATAAATTGATGTTATGACCAATGGGTTACCATCTAATCTGCCGTGGATCGCCACGTATCTGCCCTCGGGGTCTATGTGTACGTCTTGTGTGGTCCAAGGAATGCCCGGTCTGACCCATACCAGCGTCCCTCTAGCGTAGGAGGAGAATCCTGTAGCATAAAGTTGTCCGCGCCACCTACGTCGTAGTGTGGCTATTTCAGTGCTGCTGAGGTGAGTTTCTTGTAGGAGGGCAATTTGTACATGATGGCGTTTGAGGTATGAATAGATATGGTAGCGTCGGGATGGTGTGTGTATACCCCTCACATTCCACGTGCAGATCTTAATGGGTAGCATTACAGTAATTCAACAAAACCCCCCCATCCGTCCCTGCCTCCGCCCCCCCACACATATCCGCTCATCGTCATGTAGACAGCCCCCACCACCCCATAAGCGCCCGATG
Organism: Lissotriton helveticus; assembly: GCF_964261635.1. NCBI lineage: Eukaryota > Metazoa > Chordata > Amphibia > Caudata > Salamandridae > Lissotriton > Lissotriton helveticus. Next base: position 733,324,014 of record NC_136069.1, on the reverse strand, counting down.
AGGCGCACCACTGCACTGTGACCATAGGAGGGGAAGGAAACATGGCTATTGAAACAGTAAACCATTGAACAATATGAACTTGTAGAATACCAAAAGGTCGGATGCGAAACGTGCTCCCGTCCATACTCTCTAGGAGAGCAACAATAATCAAGTCTAAGGGGGGTGGGTGTGCTATATGCACGAGATCAAATGGTCTATGTCAATATGATTGTGAAGCGAAGGCATATTGCCTTCCCGGGGAGGACGTATCAGTCTATGCCGCCCTTGTAGAGAATGAACCCATCATGTACATGTATAAGACTCCATACATTACGTGTTCCAATCGGGCCATCGCCAGGCAAGGCAAAACGTCTCCGTAGCTGTATACTGTCGGGCGCGGGCCCTCACCGCCAGTGTCTGGATTCATGTCCATCGATGGGTTATATGGCGCATGTGTCCCATGTGTAGAGTATGGAGGACGAGGGGGTTAGTCCATCGTCCCTCTCAGGGCTCATTGTAGCTGTGTTGCCGCAGGTCCGTTGTGGTGGTCACTCGAGATCGTTTCCGTGAGATGTTGCATCCGTCGCCTGATCAGCTGATGTAATCTGCCGTTTGGGGAGTGACATCAGGTCGGTCATCCGAGGTCGGGGAGTCCGGTACTCCATAGATGGCTTCATCGTCACTCCGAAGGTCCTGTGCGCTGCCGCCCGCCACCTCACTCTGTGCAGGGGAACCGCTGAGCTCCATCACCAGGCGGAGGGCATCCTGCTTCTCCTGCCGTCTGGCGTCTGCAGGAGGGGAAGGTCGAGTCACTGCGCGTGCACCTGGCTGAGAATTCCAGCGGGGTCGTCGTCTTCGTCTGTGATTGCCGGATTGCCGACGTGGCGTAGGACCCGCCGACATTTTGGGTTCTGTATCAACTCCGCTGTCTAGCCAAGTTTCCACCTCCGTGGGGTCTGTGAAGAAATGAGTCCGTTCTCCCGCCACGACCCTCAACTTTGCGGGAAAGAGCAGGGAGTACTGGAGGCCCATCTGTCTTAGTCGCTTTTTCACCGCCAGAAAGTCATGTCTTTGCCGCTGGACCTGCACAGTATAGTCTGGGAAGAACATCACCGACGCGTTTTCTATCCGAACCTCTTGAAGCTTGCGGGTTTCTCGTAGGATGGTGTCCCTGTCCCGATAGTTCATTATGCGGAGCAGCATGGGTCTTGGGTTGGAGCCCGTCGCCAGGGGTTTAGTGCGGACACTGTGAGCTCGTTCTATCACGAAGTGCGGGGAGAGCGAACCTTCCGGTAGGAGGCCCTGCAGCCACCGCTCCATGTGCACTTCTGGGGACCTCCCTTCCCATTTCTCCGGAACTCCGACCAAGCGCACGTTGTTTCTGCGGGTCCTACCTTCCGCGTCTTCAGCCCTGTCCTCCAAGAACTCCACCCTGTTCAACAAGTCCTGGATGTGTTTATGTGACTGGTCGGTTTTGGGCTGAAGTGCCTGTAGTGTGTCTTCCAAGGTGGTGGTGCGCTCCGCCAGTTTTTTGTGATCTGCCCTCAGGTGCGTGAGATTGATGACCACGCTGTCGATTTTGGTGGCCAGGGAGGTGCGGGTTAGGCTCAGTGACTCCTCAAGTCTTTCCATCGCCGCCAGCATTGTGTCCAGCTTGGCCGCCATCTGGTCCGAGTCGGTGTGCTTCCCGGCCTTATCCATCTTGGCCTTCTGGTTAGCGTTGCCGGTGCCAGTTCTCGTTTTGGGCCCGTTAGACATCTGCGTCACTTCTTTGGGCCTTGCCTAGCAGCTCACGTCGCCCTCAGAGGGCCGGTTCGTGTAGTCGGCAGTCCAACCACTGGGCAGGCGAGTGCTGTACAGTGTGTGTGGCCCCTATGTGGGCACGCCCTCTGGCAGTGGTCTGTGGCGGCCTGCGCTCGGTGGGTTGGTATGACTGGGCTGGTGCGTGGGAGAGGCCAAGCGTGCGTCGCGTTGCTGAGGGTCAAACACCACGGCTGGCCATGTGGGTCTGTGCGGCACTCCCAAGACGTGTGTGGTATTGCAGGTGTCCCAAGAGTCGGACCGGGGGTGACCACACGGCCCCGCCGGCTCCGGTCGCCACGTGGGTGCGTTCTATGTAACGCGTCGTTAGGTAGGCCGGCGCCGTCGTAGTAGCGTGTGCCACGGGTCTTTCGTGGTTGCCCTGCCTCGTTGCCGTTACTTTCCCAGCAAAGGAGCAAGGTGTCTGGGCTGGGGCGTGTTCCTGTGGCCTGTGGGTCGGTCCGCACTGACTGCCGCTTGGCCGCGTTGGCCAGGGAGGCTCCGCTTGGCTTCGTGTGGCTGCACCGCCGGCGTGGTACCTGGGTAAGTAATGTCCTGCTGGTAGAGCCTCTGTTCAGACCGGGTCCGGTGCCTCATTCCGACTCCATGTTCTCTCTAGCGTCACGCGGCCTCCGCGCCCGCCGGGCCGAGCCCTGGGCCTGCACCCTCGACTGGAGCCTTGGACTGTCCTGCGCGTCTCCCGAGATTGGGAGTGATGAAGGCGGCTGCGGCACAGTGAAACCTCCGGTGCGCCTCGGGTGTGCCGATTTTTTTCAAAGTTGGCCAGAAGGTCGGCGATGATGTCCGGCGGCAGTGCCAGTGATTTCCGCCGTCTGCGGGCGGCGATTTGGCGGATAAATGCCCCGGGAAGGCAGGCTCGGCGCGAAGCTTCACTCCAAGGCGGCCATTCCCGTTGCATGCTTAGCCACGCCCCCCGACGGCGGTATTGCTCTTCCCGATATCAGGCGTTACTACTGGGCCTCTCAATTGAGTGCAATCAATCACGGTATGTATGGTCCGGGTTTAGATCCTGCATTTGAGATGGATAGGTGGCTGTTACCGGGTGGGAACTATAATAGGGCGCTATACTCTAGATCTGCGATCCGGACGCTTACTGGTCCTACCAAGATCGCGGTGCAGGTGTGGAATTGTGCGAATGCGGCAATGGGGTCTGAGCGGTAGACTGACCCGGGTGACCCCCTTGTACGATTCTTGCAAGCTGGGAAGTTTATGGAGGACGAAAGGCTTTGGGAAATGGGACATGATTGGTATCAGTAGAGTGGGCGATCTCTGGGTTAAGGATAGGATTAAGACTTTCGAGGTCCTGAAGGCGGAATATGAACTGAGTGATCGGGAATTTTTTCGCTATTTACAGATTCGTCACGCGTTGGGCTCTGTTTTCCCCAATGGGACCGTTATTCCGGAATCTTCACCGTTGGAGGATCGGATACTTGACGGCTATGTGCCCGATAGCACGATTTCCTTGATTTATAAGAAGTTCATTAATGATCGGTCTGACCTGTTAATGCATTTAAGGGAGGTCTGGACCAGAGACGGTTTAATATTAGATGATGAGGACTGGCAATCTGCGATTTCCTCACCCAAGGAGGTCGCGATACCGGCCCGTCTTCGATTAGTTCAACTCAAGATCTTGCACCGTGTGTATGTTACTGGCCCGCGACTGATTTGAATGGGTTATTCTGTTGATGGGTTATGTATCCGTGGTTGTGGTCAACTTGCTACTTTCCTTCACATCATTTGGGAATGTCTGGAGATTGCTGCATTTTGGAATAGAGTGCATGCGGTCATGAAAGAGGTCACGGGAGTCGAGATACAACCGGAAGCTAGGCGGTGTTTGCTGAATGTATGGGAACCGAATGACTATGACGTGGCTCAGACGTGCTGGGCGACCCTGGCCAACATGATTGCGAAACGAGACATTGCACAGTTGTGGGGCGCTCCCCGCCCGCCGAAGGTCTCGGTGTGGAAGGAGAATATGGATTGGTGTATGATTCGAGAGAAGACGGTGTATGTGGCACGAGGTAGGCCCCAAAAATAGGGTAAAATCTGGAATCAACGGAACTCCTACAGAGGAGATATATGCACACCACCCCTTCCTGATGTCCCCGATGCTTCACATTCTCCCTGATCTGACGTTCCATGATTTGTTCTAATTCATATGTTTTGACATCTTTAGTCTTTTTCCCCCGAATATGCCCCCCTCTGATTTTTGTTGATTGACTTGCTTTGTGATGCTATTGCCTTTTCCTTCCCGCTCCGAAAAAGCGCCTGTATTGTAATGCTCCTTTTGCCTTGATTGTTTGTTTTCTTTCTATATAATATAAAGAGTTAAAAAAAAAAACATGCTCACAATAAGGTTAATGGTTTCCCAATGTTGCAACCAGTGGTTTCTGGCTGGCTAAGACGCATTGAAGCCAGACAGAATCCACCATTCCAGATATTATGAGTATGATGCGCTTGGCTGATAACCTGTGCTCACCCATGGGTAGCTTGGCACAAAGCAGTCTGGCTTATCCTCAGGGCCAAAGTGTAAAGTATTGGCACAACACCACCCTCGCAACACACTGACTACACTACAAAAAGACTCCACACCATATTTATAAAACACTTGTCTTTGTATTACACACACATTGAAATCAAAATGACACACACATTGGATGTATGCTTTACAGTTATATGCAATTGTGAAACTCTCCCTTTAGCAGCAGAACGGCATGAACACATACGTACTAGACATAGGTATTCATCTGTATATATATATATATCTGTATATAATATATGGTGCATTCTAAGTCCTCTGCCTTGTAAGCAATATAAACCTATGTACATACTTCCCGGAGATGTTCACGATCCAAGCAATCCCTCCCACATCAAAAGCGACAAACATATATGCAAGTTGTACAGCGGTAGTCCACTTCCAACACATTAGCGTAGAACACAGCATTACCAATGTTGCATAACCCGTACAATTGTAATGGTCAAGAAATCACAGGTTTGACTATGCCTCTCGACTCCTCCCTTCAGCCACCCCAAACTAAATCAGCCAAGGATGCACATTGCACCTGTTGGCGTTACTTGGATTAGATTGTTGGGACCACCTAAAGCGAAAGGAAAGAGTTGCATGGGTTCGTTTATCCAGTTTAAGCCTTCAGGCATCCAGCGGCATCATCATAAGTGCAGGATCACTACACCCCCTTAGGAAAAAGACTGTGACACTGGAAGCTTGCCCGCTTCCAAATTGGAGAAATGTTTACCCCCAGGCGGCGATGCGAGCTGCAGTTGCTCCAGGCAGCCAGCCGTGGGTTCACACAAGGCACAACAAGACCCCTCGGGTCCAGTCACAATAGTCTCAACAACAGAGTGCCTTGTGGTGTGGGTCTGGGGAGAGGGAGCCGGCGACCTTGAACAGAGGCCACGATTTCAGACACTGTTGTCCTCCCAATCTGGAGGTCGGAGACAGTCTTAGCTTCCAGCTTGAGGCCAGCAAACTCTGCAAACGTCGCTCAACACCCCTTGGACTGCACACACTACGGAGTTCGAGCTAGCACAGGTTTCCGGTTGCAAGCTTGGGTCCCTCAGACTCCGCAAACTTTCCCAGCACTCCTCGAACACCTCCCGTTCCGGCACCTCAGGTGGGCTGCTACACTTAACAAGCATTCTCCTCTGTACAATGTGATTATGGCGTATATCAGGACGGTCTCACTAATTGAGAGGATTTGCCATTACTAATTCATCAATATCAAACATTATACTCTTCTGCACATAGGAAATACTGCTCAATAGCCTTTTCACTGGTCCCAAGTGTTAATCAATGCGAGAATTAGGCCCCGCCGTATCGAACACACCAGCTGGTGCCATTGACTACCAGTGCATGCAGCGCACACCTGCCAATGCTCTCACTTTTCCCGACACTGCACCCTGCTCCCAGTGAGTACTACGATGTAGTGAGAGACATATTGAACTGTGGCAGGTAGCTTTTTAAATGCCAAGCTGCACGAGACCAGATTAAACCAGGCGCTGGGCAATACAGTCATGAATGGCCTTGATCCCTTAATTTTCTCATAGAAGAAAAGAGGCTACATTGTCACAAACAACTTGAGTGAGGGAATAGTCATTTTGATACAGTGCATATTGGTGAGTTTGGATATTTCCTGGTCTTACTAGCAGACAGAAACAATTTCTAATGCCTGAGTTGTTGACATTTATATGGTGCATTCTAAGTCTTGTGTATGTGTAAGTATAAGTTTGGATTTGTTAAATACAACATTGTATATGTTTTACATACGATGGATCGAGTCTGTCCTAATGCCTAAAGATCGATGCTGTGCTGTTTGCCAGATCATTTTGGTGTTTTCTTTAGCACTTTATTCCTCATGCCTGCAGATTCAAGGTACCAGGAGCAAAGTCTGATTTAAAACTAAGGAGCTCATTTAGAGTTTGGTGGAGAGTGAGCTCCATCATAAATCTGCAGTGCTTCCGTTTCGCCATACTTGCACGCATTTTAGGAATTCAAAATCAACCCCTAGAGTCTCCTAATTGATTCATCAGTCACCAAAATCCCACAATATGTATTTCCAATAAAGTGTCCATCATCTTTAGCGTCTTGTATCTCGATTCTTCCAAGACACTTGTCACATCTTAAACACAAGCCTTTATGTCTTCCACTTCAAATTCAATGTTTTCTTTGCAGACATTACTGATGCCTTCTTTACATTCCCACAGTTTAGATAGACTGCTTTTGAAGCAAGTTGCCCTAAGTAGTTTTTTAGCTAAAGTATGATGTATACACAAAGAACCAATAATTAATGGGGTTAATATTCTTGTTAAAACACCCCAACAATACTATGAAACCACTTGTCAACCTTTCCAAAGCCCTTTCCAATGTCACAGAAACATGTACCAACTCATTCCCATCAATCATGCTCTTCTAGTTCCTTTACCTCATACAAAATGTTAGTTATATTATTTATCTAAATAGTATTAAGCCTACTGTTATCAGGTTTGAAAGTACATTGTCAAACCCTGAACACATGGCAAACTCCTTCTTTCACCAAAATACTGTCTGACACAAATTTTTTCTTCGCATTGGCATCGCAAGCATAACTATAAGCTTTTCATTGTCAAGAGTTCATTTCCCTGCAGTGTTAAAAGCCAAACGATCAAACCGAAGTAGACAACTTAGTAATTCTCATATCATTCAAAACCACAACAATCAGAGGAATCAGAATGCCAAACATATCTATCAACACCTGCACAAAACTATGCTTTGATCTTTTAAGATTCATATTATTCCTTACACTTTATTCTTCATTCATGTGGTATACATGCGGAAAGACTAAATCCAGATAGCAACTTCTCATCCAATTACATGGAAGGTTAAAATAAGCATTCTTGCCACAAACATATTAATTCCCTCTAAGGATTATTTTTTCACGGTCTAGAAACTCATCAGCTATATAACTCACATTGCATTCATTCTTACCCAGCACTCACTCTAACTCAACAGCCTACGATTTGTCTTGCAACATACACATTATTCCTTCCTTTTTCTGCTCCACTTTCAGTCTACAATGCATTTTTGAATATTTGAATTGCTCTATGTCTCCTCTTTCAATTCAGTTGCTCGCTTCTTTCAAATTTCTCTAATTCTTACCTTCCTCTCATTCTGCTCCTTCATGATTTCATGCTCGGCATCACTCAGTGTGCATACAAACTCATTGTTAGTTATTTTCATTCCCAAATTAGAAGATTTAATGGGCCTCAAGTGCTTAGAAATAGATTTCCTATTCTGTTTCAGGAAAACATTCCAGAGACACTTTGAAGTTGGTAAAATATGTATCTAGGAACGATTGAGTCAAGAAAATATTAACAAAAACATTACAGAGTAAAGCAAAGGACAGAGGAAATTGGAGATAAGTAACTTCCTCTGACACAGAAGTTGGAAGAAACGTACAAATGTAACAGTTCTTCACATGCATAATCTCCGAATATTTCAGGAATACATTTGAATATTCATTTTCCCTGTCTTTACCTAAAAGCTTATCTCTATGTATAAGTTTTATTTCTCCCCCAAAAACATTTTATGCATAAAAGTTCATTCGTTTCTCTTATCTGTAGGTCAATCATATCAAACTGACCTGCTCTAACACAACAGTATGCTAACTAGGAATACTGATATTAATACTAATACGACTATGCTAAATTTTAAACTGCATTGCTGCTTAACAGTTACCATATTTTTAAAAAGCACTTAGACACAAAGTAAAAATCAGAAAAATGTAATCCCATTCTGAGGGTTCAAAATAAAGTAAAAACACTAGAAAGTCCGTTTATTTCCGTGAATACAGTTTATTGACTTAGTCCATGCATTGAAAATTCAAAGAAACCCTCTAATATTCATTTGCATACTTATGGTACAAACGAAACAGACTTAAAAATCTCAATTTCAAAAATGTCATTGGTCTTCCACATCATGTATTGCGACTTATATAGCGCACGTATCACCCGAAGGCATCAAGGCGCTTGCCTTGGGAACCCGTCCTGGCTTTTTCCCTGTGAGATAACCCATACTGGGTATCCCCAGGGTGAAAGCCAGGCATCCCGCAGCGGGTGGGCCGCCGTAGTGGAGATTAAGCAACTATTGCCCAGAGTTGCAGCGTGGGACCCCATGATTAGAATAGGCACCGAGGCGAGAATTATCGAGTCCGTGGACATTTTGGGCTCAGGACCCTGCCGCGTCGGGAATTGAACCCTGGTCCCGGGCCAGACCTCTGCATCCGGGTCTGCCGCTCTAATCAGTGAGCCACACTCCTCCATCATCATCTTATTATTATGTGCCAACAAAGTAAAACCATTCAGGCGCTGCATGATTTCTACTCTGCACTTTCTTTCTTTTTGTTCATTGTGTTCAGAGTCCTCTTGCTCTGACTTGTATCTGTACCGTCTTTTACACTCTTTTTATACCTCTCACAGGCTTAGGCCTCTTGTCTTCGAGATGCACATTTACAGCCACGGACTAACTTATAACAGTTGGTGCATCTTCTCCTTCAATTGCCACCTGGAGTTTTGCTAAGTCTGAAACAGTCTGAGTCTCGTGTTCCACAACAAACAAACTGTTTTCCTCCCTGCTTGGCAACTTTCTGTTTGATCTTCTTGATTTTCTCCAAGCCTCAACATTTTTTATCCCTCCCCTTTATCCTTGCAGCAAATTCGAGCTTGACTGTGTGAGGCAGTGGTTGTTTTGCCACTTCTTCACCTGCAGTCTTCTCACTATGTATGTGATGTTTGGATCCACTGTGGCAAGCCTCCAAACTTATTAAGCTTTGTTTGTCACAAAGACAGCTTGGTGGCGAACTATCCAACTGGGCTCCAAGCATGTCATTCACAGCATCAACCAGACTTTTGCAGTAGTCTAGTACAATCTCGTCACTAATAAACACAAGTGCAGCTGTTTGGATGCACGGAATACGTCTGGCCCTGGTCATTGGAAGTTTGTGTGGATAGAATTCTGTCTTCTCGTCCGGGGTCTTTCTCATACTCATGAGCACTAGTGGAAGCGTGTCTGGCCATTTCAATGATCTCAAGCCACATACTTTACCAGCCTAGATTTTAGAGTACTTTTGACATGCTCAACGATTCCTGTTGTTTCTAGTCTGTAACAGTGGAACTTTTGATCTATTTGCAAAGCTGTGCATAATAATTTAATTAAATGATTCCTAAAATGAGTACCCTTTCGGAGTCTAAAGAAGTTGACAAACCGATATTTAGGATTAATTCTCAATCAGTCATCAATAATTTGGCCACTGTAACGCTGTCAGCTCTTCTTGTTTGGTAGGTTTTCACCCTCCTGGAGAACAAATAAACACCCACAAGAATGTATCTAAGACCATTATAAACTTGCATCTCTAGGAAGTCAAGCTATATCCTGGTAAAAGGACCCCCAGACTTGCCGCAATGTCCCCTTCCAAGGGTTACTTTGCTGACACATGTTTTCAGCAACTGAACTGAATAGGATGTTATAATATTTTCCAAACATCCTAACCATAGTTGTCTCGACCAATGTGAGTCGGTCCATGGGTTAGTCTACTCATAAGAAATAACATTGAATCAGGGAGAACATACTGCTTTCATGCTGTTACCCACATATCACTTTTTTGTGAAGCTTGTCCTTTCTCACTTCTTTTTCTCATTATGTAGAATTTCTTTAAACTCACTCAATGCCTGATTGGTGTTAACAAAAACAGGTTCAGATTTTCATTCTTATTTTCAGTTTTACAGTGTGCTTGTTCATTTGAATTGATCGTAGCAGATTTGAGAGCACATTTGGTTTCCTTTTCTGCATACCGATTACCCCATGCAATCATATCAGAGCCCAATCTATGAGTAGAGCACTTCACAGCAGAAGTGTCTTTGGGTAGCTGCAGTGAGTTGACAAATTTAGAATGTATGTGCTATTTTGGTAAGGAGTACCAGAAAATGTTGTAAAACACCTTTGTTACCACAATTCCCCAAAATCGTGGACCAAAACAATACTGTCTGTCAGTGTAAAGTTTAACTCTCAATCCTACAGATAAGCAGCATGCTCTGGTAAGGGTAATTAATTCTACTATTTGTGCTAAAGTTAAGTCAGCTAAGTGCAGTGCTTCCGTGATATTTGATTTGGTTCAAACTGCACCATAAGGCTCTCTTAGACAAGAGACATTCACAAATAGATCTGAACAGCCATGTTCAAGTGGAACATCATGTATGTCTGGTCTTGGTTTGGTACACAATTATTTTACCTCAATACAATCATGATCACAGTCTTCCTCATCTTCACCCATCTTTTTTTTTCACAACAACATTTTTATTTTATTGATCAGGTAAGGCATATACGCAGTTCTCCACAGTCAGGAGTTCACTGCCAAATATCAAAACATGTATTAGCATCTCACAGACCCAATCAAAAACAACCCCACCCCTCCCCTCCCACGTCCACCCAGTGATCCACCTACCCACCCCTTATCCCTCCCTAACCCAGTGTACGTAATCACAGTGAGCCTTCAGTAACTGTTTGTATCAAGCTAGGAAACATGCGCCTCCTCAGGCCTGGAGTCCATCTTCCAAATCTAGACCATCTTCAGGTTCTACTGGAGGCACCAGAGTTAAACCCCTATATTCCGCCCACCTCTTCCAAATTTTGTAATGTCTTCGGGGGCACCCTCTGGCCTCAAACACTGGGCGCTCCAGCCCCATAAAATAATCCATCCCTGCCTTCCATACGTTCAGCGGGGGGGGGGGGGGCTCGATCACTCTTCCATGCTCGTGCCAAATCCCGTTTGGCCACGACAAGACCCAGCAGTAAGAGGTGGCGCTTGTAGGTATTGCCCCCACGCCCTCCAGCACATGTAAAAGGCCCAGTCGATGAGTACGGGGAAGATCCCATCCCAACACCTCCGACACACAGTCCCATACACCCCTCCAGAACCTGGTCAGGCCAGCACAAGACCATACAGTATGCAGCAGAGTACCCATCTCAACTCCACATCGCAAACATTCTGGGGATCCAATCAAACCTGCTTTCCACAGCCGCTCCCGTGTATAGTAAGCACTATGCAGATATTTAAATTGGACTAACCTGAGACGCACCGCAATAGCAGTCCCTCGCGGGGAATCCAAAGCCTCCCTCCAATCATCCTCATCCAGGGGTCCAACGTCCCCTTCCCAGGCCTCCTTTAACGTAAGTAGAGTAGAGGAACAATGAATGACTAGGGTTTGATAAATACGTGACACCTTCTTATCCCCAGGTCACCCATGAAGACTTTCGCCTCCAGGGGGCTGAACTCCGGCAGCGACTCCAGACCCACCAAACTGGGCCCAAGCGCGTGGCGGAACTGCAGGTATTTGAAGAATTGAGTAGTAGGCATATGGAACTCGTCTCTAAGCTCCTGGAACGATCTAAGGGCTACTCCGGACACAACATCTCCCAGCGAAGAGATCCCTATGGAATCCCATCTGCTAAACCCCGGCAGCGAGGCCAACGCGGGGAGTCGCCCGTTATTCCACAGAGGGGTCTTCGCCGTCAATCTGCCCCACCAGCCCATGCGACGCAGTGCCTGTCGCCATATCACAAAAACCACTTGCGTGGCACGGGGCAAACGCCTCCGTAGTCTGGGCGAGTACAAGATCGTGTGCAGTGTGTTAACACCTATCAACGAGCGCTCTAAGGCGTAAGCCGGGTCTCCTCTATCTCCGTACCACCATTCATTCAACACGAACAAGTGGGAGGCCTGGTAATACGACAGCACGTCAGACGTTGCAAGACCACCACAATATGTGGACAGGAAACAGGTACGCAGCGCCACTCTGGCGGCACCTCCAGCCCACAAGAAGCGTCCCAGTACGGAATTGACTTGCCGGAACCACTGAGGTGCGACCAAGTGCGGATGGTTCTGCAGCTGATACAAGAGGCGCGGAAGTGCGACCATTTTAAAGATCGCAGACCTACCATATATAGTAAGAGGCATCCGGGACCACGTTCTAATGTCCGACTGGACCTTTTCCCATACCGGTATCACATTGCGCTCCCAAGAGATCGCCGCGGACTCAGACAGGAACACGCCAAGATACAGCAGGCCTCCGGCTGCCACCTGCAAGGCTGACGCCCAGGAGCCCGCATACGCCCAGTCACCCAGCACCCACAGGGTGGATTTACGCGGGTTAAGATAAAGACCCGATACCTCGCCAAATATGCGCATAATTTCCAATACCCGTGGGCCCGATCTATCCAAGTCCGTGAGGAAGAAGAGGACGTCGTCCGCATAAAGTGCGATCCTGTCAGTGAGTCCCCCGTCCCACCTGAAGCCCCGTAGCTGCGCATCGATTCGCACCCAAGAGGCCAGGGGCTCCATGGCCAGCGCAAATAAGTATGGGGACAGCGGGCAACCCTGGCGGGTCCCCCGACCAATGGGAAACCTCTCGGAAACCGCCCCGGAAACTCGCACGGACGCCGTAATGTCAGTGTATAGCAGCTTGAGATACGAAATAAACACCCGGCCCAGGTTAAGACGGGGCAGGAGCGCAAATAGGTAGGTCCAGCTCACGGAGTCAAATGCCCTATCAATATCCGCCAGCAGCAGGGCTGCCCGCTCCCCCGTGGCCCCCATTGCGTCCACTGCCGTCTGCGCCCGTCTAATGTTGTGCCGCGTTGCCCTGTGCGGCATAAAGCCAGCCTGGTCCGGGTGGACCAGATCAGCCACGTAGGGGAGAAGACGATTCGCCAACGCCTTTGCCAGCAGCTTAGCTTCAATGTTAAGCAAAGATATAGGGCGATACGAGTCATGTCGGTCAGGCGGCCTACCCGGTTTCTGGAACACCACCACTTCAGCGTGGCGCCAGTCAGCTGGCAGCCGACCCAGCTCCCGCGCTGCCTCCAACGCAGCCCTATAGTGGGACCCCAATTGGAGTTGGAATTTCTTGTAGAATTCACACGGGAAGCCACTCGGCCCGGGCGCCTTCCCGGTGTTGAGCTGTCCCAGCGCATCGCCCAGCTCCTCCGCCGTGAGAGGGAGGTCCAATTCCGCTCGCGTCTCGTCAGAGACGGCCTTCGGGGGCAGGTCAGCAATAAATTTGTCGACCGCATCAGCCGGAAAGCAATCATGCGGCGCATATTGCCCCGCATAATATCAGGCAAAACTAGCCGCCAAATCCACCGGATCCGTCATCGTGACACCGTCTTCATCCGTGAGTCCCGGCAGTGTAAGTGGCTGCATAGTACGCTGACACAACTTATGGAGCATAGTACAGGACTTGTCTCCCCACTGGTATATTCTACTTCGCGTGGCTAGCCACGCCTGTCGGGCCTCATCCAATAACGCGGACGCGTAGGACTGCTGCGCCTGCAGGAGTAGCCGCACCGCCACATCGTCTCCCTCCCCCTGGCACCGCCGCTCAAGAACCTCCACGCGCGCCGCTGCTGCAACTAGGGCCTCCTTACGCCGGTGACGGACCGCCGCACACCACGCTATGTCGACACCCCTCAATGTGGGCTTCATGGCCTCCCAGACCACCGTCACATCCGCGTCCGCCCCAAGGTTCTCCTGCCAATAATGGGCAATCGCCCCCCGCATATGGTGTACACATTCAGCCTGTTGAAGATGCCATGAGGACATCCTCCATCGAAACGGTTGTCTCCTCCTATGCAATTCAATATCCACGGCTACCGGGAAGTGGTCAGACAGCCCCCTAGGCAAGATATCTGCCCCTCGCACCCTACTCAGAAACGCACAGGGCACAAAGACACAGTCCAGTCGGGAGAAGGAACCATGCACAGCTGAAACATAGGTATACTCTCGGCCTTAGTGTGCAAGTGCAGCCAAACATCCACCCAGCCCAACCCTTCCACAATCGCACTCAACCGGGTGGATCTCCACCCATCTTTGCTTGCAATTGGCAAAAATGTTGGGAGATTCAAAGCATTTCGTCTTCCAACTGAAATATTGTCAGCTAACAAAATTATTTGCTAATTTTAATAAGACAACTTTGTCAAATGGTGGCTTTGTGTACGAGGCAGCAAAACATCAACTGAATGAGGGACTAACAAAAAAATGCATAACCCATCACAATCTCATCACTTTGCTGAATGTCATGACAAACTGCTGCAAGCAACTTTGGGCATCCAGGAAATGCTCCAGCAATTTGATCCAGTGTGGCAGAAAAATAAGTCATGGGCCTTTTAGTTTCTCCATGTTTTTGAACAAGGACCGATAAGACAAACCCTTCTCTTTCCTGACAAATTATGTAGAAATCTTTTCATAATTTTGCATTCCTAGAGCGGATGCGCAATAGAATTTATATCTGAGCTTGTGCAAAAGCTTTGAAACACGGAAAACGTTAGGAATCCACTGCCGACACTAGCAAACCATTCCCAGAAACATTCTCAGTTCTCTTTGAGTGCTTGGAGGACTCATTCTCAAGATTGCAGAGCCACGTTCTTTAGAAACTTTTTTCACCCCTTTTTTTTTAATTTGTGACGCAAACAGATCAAATCCTTAATACTGTACTGCATTGTTATGGGTGACCCTTGTTCGCAAGAGGGTTCAAGAGCACATTTGTATCAATCTTGCAATCTTCTTTTGTTTTGGGGGCGACCTCAGGTTGTCATTGTACTGAACCAGCACTAACTTGCAGGCAAGCAGACTTTCCTGATCTTCCTTTAGAATTTCACTAAAGATTGAGGATCTTTCCCAATACCCTTGTGGTGTAGGGCAAAAACAAGGACTTTATTAAGAAATCGAACACAAAGAGGTATTGTCTTGCCTCATGAAGAGGAATGGTAAAGAACGCTTGGCACAAGTCCGGGACTGTGTACCATTCTGTATCCGCAGGAATCTGTAACAAAGTCAAAACTGTATTCGGTACCATAGGATAACATGGAACTACAATATTGGTAATAGTTCCGAAATCTTAAACCATGCTCCACTTACCGCTCAGTTTTTTAACACCCATCACATGGGAATTGCAGAGACTGCCTAGCTTATTTTTTAGAATTCCCTGTTATCTTTTTTTTATTACAGGCTTCATTCCCGCTTCTAATTCTTTGTAAGCTTGTACTGAAGAGATGGAGAGTAGACTTCATTTGGTTTCACAGTAATTTTTACTTGCTCTGCATTTTTGATGAACCGAATCTCTTTACCTGTGAAATCCCATACCTTCTTTCATTGTGTGTCTTAAATCAGGAGGCAGATAATCTTTTGTGAGAACTGGGAACAAATGGATTTTAGACTTTTCTAATTTAATTTTAAAGGGTGAGTTTTAATCTTGGGTTTAAATTGCAATGCCAGCTGGCGTACAATAAAACGCAATTCATTTTACAAAGCAGACCTTTTTCTTTTCCCACATCTTTATTTCTTTTTAAGACAATCCAAAATGTTGTTCCAAATGACAAAAAAGAAAAACATTGCCTGCTGTATTACATTTGTAGCAGATGTCATCCGTTCAAAGGCACTGGGCAGATGATGGCTAGTCATCCCTGTAAATATAGGATGTCAAGAATAATCAGTAAACTAACAAACAGTATAAGTCCTATTTTTCATTTGTATTCATATTTACGTTGGTGTATGGATTACTAAATGCCCACCCTATCGGGATAAACACGGTTTTGACCTAGGGATGGGTATGAGTTGGTGCACGTGATGGTGGTGGCTATGAGTCTGAGTCGCTGGAAAAGCCTGCAATAAATCATCCCAGTCAGTGGCTGTGGGGCATTGGTGGAGGCTCCACAACTCCTCTCTGTAATGCCGCTGATAATGCTGTGGCATATTGCAGCACTGTCGCCTGTGACGGTGCTGGCCCAGGGAGTGACACATCATTGTGATTGTGCATTTGGCCACTACGAATGGCAAGTCAATAAAGTGCGTTGCTGCTTAGGGACGACCATGGAGTACAAGGGGGCAGAACTCCAGCCTACATATATTGAACAACCCTTGATTCTGTGAAGTATTGCACAGACCTCACTCCAGAATAGATGCACTGATAGATGCACTGTAGGTATTCCCAGAGCATGTGCACTATATCCACGCCAACTTGTCTACGCCACTCTGGCGATGATTGTTGGATGAATTCAAAATTAATTTAAAGAAGAGGGACCCCCTGCTAATCCTACAGGTTCCTAAGGCAGGGAAAATGACATAAGCATGCAGAGACCTTCGGGAACCACAACATTTACAAATTATTAATGATAAAAATATACACAAGGGCAAAATATATATGTGTGTGTGTGTGTATGTATATATTACCTACTGGCGGTCGCCAGTAGGTAGTTATAGTTAGGATCGTTTTCCATAGGAAATCCGCAACATTCTATTGGGAATAACTTTGGCCCCGAATGAGGGATCTGCCTGTAATTTTCCTTAACTTTGCCTCGCTCCTTCCCTGAAAGTTTCGGGGGGATCCGTCAAGCGGGGGCCGCGATAAAAGGGGGGTCCCAAAACATGTTTTCCCCATGTTAATTTCCATAGGGCGGTTGGACTCACTTTTAGCCCGAACGGCTGAATGGATTTCCACCAAACTTGGCAAAATTGTAGAGACTTGTACCCCGATGTGCCTGTCTCAAGATATATGCTCCAGTGGTTTTTACGAAAATTAACTTTGAAAAATATATATTGGGCTACATTGGGCTATATATATGTTAGAGCCCAAATGTAGCCCAATGTAGCCCAAAGATGGCCACCAGAGACAAAAAAAACAAATGTAGCCCAAATATCAGCCAGAATTAGCCCAACTATAGCCCAATGACAGAATGTCCCAGAGTGTTCTAAAGAACAACTAGAGCGCTAACAGTCTTACTTATGACAAAAGTATGGCACACCTGAAGTCCTCTTGATTGGAATAAAGTGTTAACACTTAAAACATTTAATTTGCAAAGGAACAACATGAGGGGTTCATTTTGCCATAAAAATTATGATTAGTGCTGAAGAAAGAAAAATTAGGGCACATTTTGAGTGACTTCTCAAATCCTCTTATATTTCATTAAAAAAATTCTGATATGCGGTCTCCCAAGATGGCCACCAGAGACAAAAGAGCCCAAATGTAGCCCAAATATCAGCCAGATGTAGCCCAACTATAGCCCAATGACAGAATGTCCCAGAGTGTTCTAAAGAACAACTAGAATGCTAACAGTCTTACTTATGACAAAAGTATGGCACACCTGAAGTCATCTTGATTGGAATAAAGTGGTAATTCTTAATACATTTAAGTTGAAAAGGAACAAAATGAGGGGTTTCATTTTGCCATAGAAATTTTATATATATAGATCAAGAGCACTAGTTGCTCGAAACGCGTCGCCTGAGAGGTTGAAATAAATCTCCCTTACTGCAGCCTTGGGTCCGTGTCTTCATTGCAGGAGTTTGCTGATTTGAAGATTTTGTTTGTATATATATACATATATTGTTGCGGCGTGATCAAGGGCATAACTTGCCAGAAACGCATAGCTGCTCTGTGCATCTAATAAATCTGCCGATGCTGGAATATTGTGGTCCGTCTCCCTTTGTTTGCTGGCGTGTGTACGAGGCCGTGCTGGGCCTGAGACGCCGAGAGATTCAAGGAGGAGTCACGTGGTATATATATATATACTGAAAAAAACATAGGTTTCACACCAGTTATAGTTAGGAAATAGCATTTAAAAAACCTATTAAATTCACTGAAAAAACCATAGGTTTCACACCAGTTATAGTTAGGTGGAAATTTTACTCGCATAAAACCATTGAAATTCCCACGTTATAGTTAGTTGGACTCACTATAACTTGTGCGTGCAATGCACTGCTGATGACGTCACATATTACATCACTCATGACATGGTCAGTGACATCACTCATGACATCACTCATGACATCATCCAGTGAATGTGTATCTTTCTGAAAAATAAATATTTTTTATATATGTATATCTAAAGGTTGATGGAAGAATAAATGGGTAAATAAATGTCTAAATGGATGTTTTTTTGTGTAAAATTGATTGGTTAACTGACTTATTAAATTTATCTTAGTGAATACATATATTAGCGAGTAATGTTTAAATATTTAAATATCTGTATCTGTGTCTCACTGTGTGTATAAGTGGCTGCATGGGTTGGTGAGTAGCTACATGAGTGTGTATATGGGTTATTAGTTGTTTTTTTTGAGTATCAGTATCAGTGTCTGTATGGTTCGGTGGGGGATATTACTTAGAGCAGCGTTTCCCAAAGTGTGGTCCGCGGACCCCCAGGGGTCCGTGACACATTCCCAGGGGGTCCGCAGGACTTGAGTGCCTAACTCGGTATAAAAAAACTAAACACTCATGAGCCCTCGCAGCACATAAGGAGGTGTGAATATACTTAGCGCCGGGGCGCCAAGACTGCCATTCAATCTGCCCCTCAGGCTCCCCACACAGGAGAGGTGTGAATGTCATTGCCGCTGGGGCGGCAAGACTGCAATGAAATCGGGCCAATCACCATTCAGCTGTAGGTGCAAGGTGAAGGGTGATTGCCCTTATATATTGTGCTATTCAATCTGCCCTTCACCCGACCTCGAGCTCGCACAGCAGTGTGTGTGGTTCCTGTTCTGTTTGTGACCAGGCCCCGGGCATTTTCCTATCTGTCCCCATTTGCCCTGAAAGCAACTGCGTGGCGAGATTGAAGAGCGCTGGAGCACGTTGAATGGGCAGGAGGGCTCTTCTTCTGGAACTGCATGTATTTCATTTGTGTGTGCGTGTTTGTGTGTAGATTTGTTTGTTTTGTTTTGTAATTGCATTTAAGAAAGCAGTCCAAAATCTGTGACGCATCCACTCAGGACTATATTTATTTCTTTATTTTCCAGTTGACCTTTACAAAAAAAGTGTTCCACTCGAGTTCTTTGCAGTGGTTTTTCCAGTCTTATCAGAAGGCGCAATACTTAAGCCTGTTGCTTTGACCACAGCCTCTGGCTCACCAACATTACATGCTAGCCCCCACCATTGAAGTTTATGAAGGAAACGTTTTAACACAGGGCACTGTTAAGATTTATGTTTTTGCTGACTTACAACTTTGAAAAATAGTAGGATTGTGTGATTATTACCACAGTTTTCAATTCGATGATCACCTACCTCTTTGAAATAGCATTTCCACTGTAGCAGAAAGGTTTGCTTTAGTCTCTCGACTTCTTCCTGTTTCCCCCCCCACAAACCCCCTAACATAGGTTGTGCCCTTTGTTACATGCATAACCCTTCTAACATTCATTATGGGCTGTGAGCCCATTACAGAAGTGCAGTGCTTGGACCAAGATGCCCGCACAGCGTGCAGAGAGAATTCATGAATTGGACAATCCAGCGTGCTAACATTGCAGTGGGCACTCTGACTAGTGGTACCTGCCATACACCATGAGTGGAGACAAAGGCAAGCTTGTATTTTTAAACAAGCATTGGCAATGCAATAGGTCTCGCATTAGGAAAGTGTGAGCTATTGGTATTGTAAATGAAATTTTTTTTTAATGTTTGTTGGCTTTGAAAATATATAAATTAATAGCAATGTTATTTACAAAGCCAATAGCTTACACTTTCCTAATGCGAGTCCTATTGGCTATGGCAATGCATGTTGGTAGCAAGCAAGGACAGTGCTGTTGTGGTGCTGAGTGATGTGGTGGTTGGGCTGAGTGATGTGGTGGTGCCCCAGAGTGATGTGGTGGTGCCCATGAGTGATGTGGTGGTGTCCCTGAGTGATGTGGTGGTGTTCCTGAGTGATGTGGTGGTGTTTCTGAGTGATGTGGTGGTGTCCCAGAGTGATGTGGTGGTGTCCCAGAGTGATGTGGTGGTGTCCCAGAGTGATGTGGTGGTGCCCGTGAGTGATGTGGTGGTGCCCGTGAGTGATGTGGTGGTGCCCGTGAGTGATGTGGTGGTGCCCGTGAGTGATGTGGTGGTGCCCGTGAGTGATGTGGTGGTGCCCCTGAGTGATGTGGTGGTGCCCCTGAGTGATGCCCCTGAGTGTGGCATGCAGCAGTGTGAGTAATGCAGCAGTGTGCAGCGTGCAGCAGTGTGAGGCGGGCAGCAGTGTGAGGCGGGCAGCAGTGTGAGGCGGGCAGCAGTGTGAGGCGGGCAGCAGTGTGCAGCGGGCAGCAGTGTGCAGCATGCAGTAGTATGAGTAATGCAGCAGTGTTCAGCAGTGTGAGGCGTGCAGCAGTGTGTGGCGTGCAGCAGTGTGTGGCGTGCAGCAGTGTGAGGGTGTGAGGGTGAGAAGGTGTGAGGGTGAGAAGGTGTGAGGGTGAGAAGGTGTGAGGGTGAGAAGGTGTGAGGGTGAGAGGGTTTGTGAGGGTGAGAGGGTTTGTGAGGGTGAGAGGGTTTGTGAGGGTGAGAGGGTGAGTGAGGGAGTGTGAGGGTGAGTGAGGGAGTGTGAGGGTGAGTGAGGGAGTGTGAGGGTGAGGGAGTGGGGGTGTGAGGGTGAGGGGGTGTGAGGGTGAGGGGGTGTGAGGGTGAGAGGGTTGTGAGGGTGAGAGGGTTTTGAAATAAACCAAACATTGAAAAGTTAGTAGCCGAGATGCAGCACCATCCTTCCCATTAAAATGTTTTGCTTTTTGCATATTTTTCAATATAAAATAATAAAAGCTTTATTAATGCATGTATTTGTTTGGTGTGTACTTGTTTGTGTATTTTTTGCGAATTACTGTTTTAATTTTTTGAACTTGAAATTGTACAAATTGCTTGGGGGTCCCCGGCTTCCAGTAGTGATTCAGTGGGGGTCCTCAGGAGTCAAAAGTTTGGGAACCACTGACTTAGAGCACAGATGCATGAATGAGTGACTCACTATTTGTATGTATTTTGAAGACAGCATGTGTGCAAGACTGTATGGGTGGATGATTGTGTGTATGGGTGGGTTAGTGAGTATGTGTTTTTATAATTGATTGTTTAAGAGAGTAAATATATTTCCGTTTCTGTAGAAGTATGTGTAGTGGTGTGTATATAGCAGTATAATCAAGTAAATGGTTTTTTGATAGTTTATTTGCATGTGTGAATTTGTGTGTGTGTGTAACTATATGGATGAGTATTAGTGTGTAACAGGATGTATAGGTGTATGAGTACATATGATGAGTAAGTACATGCATGAGTGACTATATAGAACTGTTGGTGAATGAGTGGATGTGTATGTAGATGTTGGAATTACCTAATAAGTTGTTGTAATTGGTATTGGTTTCTCCTTTTTTAAGAAAATGTTAGTTTCTATTTTTGAATGTGTGTGTCAAAGGTTATTTTACGCTGATAGGAGGTCTGCCACAAGGATGTTGTCATCAGTGATGTCACTTGAGATGTCATCAGTGATGTCATGAGTGATGTCACTGACCATGTCATGAGTGATGTAATATGTGACGTCATCAGCAGTGCATTGCACGCGCAAGTTATAGTGAGTCCAACTAACTATAACGTGGGAATTTTAATGGTTTTATGCGAGTAAAATTTCCACCCAACTATAACTGGTGTGAAACCTATGGTTTTTTCAGTGAATATATATATATATATATATATATATATATTTTTTAAACGAAGGTCCAAGCTTTTAGGAGTCACACGACAGCTTCCCTCTTTCTCTGCATTCGGAATTTGGGTATGGTAGCCCTACGCGTTTCGAGGCCGTCATGCCTCTCATCAGGGGCTCACTTTTGTTTGTCGCTGGTGCACGGAAATCTCTTATGGGCGTGCCTCGTTAATTAAGTAGAAAAAACCCTTCTTCTTACGGGCCGCGCTGAAGCGCTACGATAATTGAAGCACGCTGGGACTTGTAGTCTGTTTTAAGAGTCATTGTACTGCCATTAGTGGGCTCCACGCACCAGCATTAAAACACAATGTCTTTAGGATCACGAAGCAAGAGACAAACCTTGGTAGGTATATGGTCCGCTGTGCTGTTCATGCTGGACTTTGTTCCAACTTCAGCCTTGTTAGTCTTCAACAATGATGACTCCTCACGTCGGGACAGACGTGCATAACATTTTTTAAACGAAGGTCCAAGCTTTTAGGAGTCACACGACAGCTTCCCTCTTTCTCTCGACAAACAAAAGTGAGCCCCTGATGAGAGGCATGACGGCCTCGAAACGCGTAGGGCTACCATACCCAAAGTCCGAATGCAGAGAAAGAGGGAAGCTGTCGTGTGACTCCTAAAAGCTTGGACCTTCGTTTAAAAAATTTTATGCACGTCTGTCCCGACGTGAGGAGTCATCATTGTTGAAGACTAACAAGGCTGAAGTTGGAACAAAGTCCAGCATGAACAGCACAGCGGACCATATACCTACCAAGGTTTGTCTCTTGCTTCGTGATCCTAAAGACATTGTGTTTTAATGCTGGTGCGTGGAGCCCACTAATGGCAGTACAATGACTCTTAAAACAGACTACAAGTCCCAGCGTGCTTCAATTATCGTAGCGCTTCAGCGCGGCCCGTAAGAAGAAGGGTTTTTTCTACTTAATTAACGAGGCACGCCCATAAGAGATTTCCGTGCACCAGCGACAAACAAAAGTGAGCCCCTGATGAGAGGCATGACGGCCTCGAAACGCGTAGGGCTACCATACCCAAATTCCGAATGCAGAGAAAGAGGGAAGC
The DNA here is from genome assembly GCF_964261635.1 of Lissotriton helveticus. Classification (NCBI taxonomy): domain Eukaryota; kingdom Metazoa; phylum Chordata; class Amphibia; order Caudata; family Salamandridae; genus Lissotriton; species Lissotriton helveticus. Next base: position 733,301,147 of record NC_136069.1, on the reverse strand, counting down.
TGTCGTGTGACTCCTAAAAGCTTGGACCTTCGTTTAAAAAATGTTATGCACGTCTGTCCCGACGTGAGGAGTCATCATTGTTGAAGACTAACAAGGCTGAAGTTGGAACAAAGTCCAGCATGAACAGCACAGCGGACCATATACCTACCAAGGTTTGTCTCTTGCTTCGTGATCCTAAAGACATTGTGTTTTAATGCTGGTGCGTGGAGCCCACTAATGGCAGTACAATGACTCTTAAAACAGACTACAAGTCCCAGCGTGCTTCAATTATCGTAGCACTTCAGCGCGGCCCGTAAGAAGAAGGGTTTTTTCTACTTAATTAACGAGGCACGCCCATAAGAGATTTCCGTGCACCAGCGACAAACAAAAGTGAGCCCCTGATGAGAGGCATGACGGCCTCGAAACGCGTAGGGCTACCATACCCAAATTCCGAATGCAGAGAAAGAGGGAAGCTGTCGTGTGACTCCTAAAAGCTTGGACCTTCGTTTAAAAAAAAAAAAAATATATATATTATATATATATATATATATATATATATTGTAAGACAGCAAATATGTTAATAATAATTTATGTGGCAAAAACACAATATAAAGAATTGTAAAGCAATTATTATCCCACAAAATGGTTCATACATTTAACTTCTGCATGAACATTCATTCTAAACGTCGGGAAGATGCGATAGGTATCTAGAAGCAACCACTAGTTACGGAATGGGCTGCCATCCTTGTGGATTGCCACGCAATATGGCAGAATCACCCTGAGGAATCGGAGAGTGCACCTGAATAAGTGGCTAGCCAATACCTAGTGATTGGCACAAAGTGTATGAGGCGAGTTAATGTATACTTTAAAACGTAATACTATGTGCTACATAGCTGAAACCGTACCCCCGCCCTTGGGATTTGCCCAGGCCAAACAATACAACCTATGACATATGTCAATTGAGCAGTGGGGATACCGGCAGAGATATACATCCAGGAATACCCATAACCGTGGGTGACCCACAAGTGAGCAGTTAGGCTGTATGGTAACGTGTTATATGTTGTTCTGAACGAGGCGCTATCATTATTGTCTCAATTCTGAGTGAGGAGATAAATGTGTCATTCACCCTGCTAAATCAATATTATGTTGTACACAGTCTAATATTTTATTGGAACCACACTAAGATGTAATACTGCTCAGGAAAATTATTGAATTCAAATGATTTTATCGTGATGTAACTGTACGATCTGATGCACACCACAAAATGAAAACCAATAAACAAATTTAGGCAAAAAAATGAACATTCATTCTAAACCCACACATACTGGAAGGCAGGGCACAGGTGAGAAAAGTATGACAGTAAAGCCTTATACATAAAATAATACTTAGTAGATAAATAATACAATCAATATTTCATAGTACTTGAACATAAATATTTTTTTAACAAATCTTCTTGTGGCTTATTTCAATTTTATCTCAATGCGCGCTTCAGTATAGCGCCTTCTTCAGGAAAGCCACATGCCAATACCACTCAAAGTTATGTACAAGAACATATTGCAGTAAATATTGGCCAGCAGTTTTAGCACATATATTTTTCAGAGAAGAAGTTGTACCATGCGACAACCGGAGGAGCCTGCTATTTATTGCAAGGCAGATGAAAACTTAAAAAGCGCGCCCTAGATTCGAAGGGATGCAAAATGTGCCTGTCCTACAAATTCGGATGAACGCCTTTTTTTTTTTTATGACGAGGACCACATGGTCCTGAGCATGATAGAGCACCAAGTTTGAGGGCAAGGGGTGGCACACCTGACAGAAAGATGTACAGCTACTTCTCAGGGGATAAGGAGGTAATTTGAAAAACAACAATGCATTCATGTGTTAGTTAACCCTCCACAGATGGCTCTGCATCTGACTAAAATGTGAGGGGCTCTGTCATGGCATACGCTGTGCTGCCTATTTATCTGCTGCCCCCTCCGGACTGATGATAGCTGTCAAATCCCCCGCATGATAAAGGCAGCCCCAATGATAACCTATGAGAGTTAGTCCCTGCAATAGTGAAAAACTAAATTGGGAGTATTTCTCTATCAGGACATCAATTTCAATTCAATTCAATTTATAATCTTTATTCGGTTCTTAAAAAGACACCATAAAAGCACATACATAAAGTACACACCAACAATATTTAAAAAGGGAGTAAAATTCATTTTTTTTAAAAAGGTTATAAAAAGATAAAATTATCTGTCATCCTTATTCTTAAAACAAGAGGAACAGTAGTTCATTGTTCAAGTGGACGAGTAACGTTAGGGTCCAGATTCTCTCGTGTTCCTCAGCCCTATTGCCATCCGAATAAAGTTTATGGTGCAAAAGAGAGTATAAGCATCCTCAGCTTCCTGTAAGAACCTCAAGGCCAATTTTGCATGTTTAAACTTTAAGTCTTTCAAAATCCCCACCAAGAACCTGCGTCTTGGAACAGTGTAAAATGGGCACAATAGAACAAAGTGAAGGGTATCCTGTGGAGACCTGTGGTCGCAGCCACAGGTACCCTTATCTGCCACTGTATGTGTGAACCCAGCTGGAACTGCAAAGAGGTGGTGAAGCATGTTAAATCTGAAGCGGGTCATCATGTAACGATCTTGGGCGTTATACATGACCCTCAAATAAGGTTCCATTCCTTGCTTCGTTGTAAGCTCATTGTAACATGAACTGGTGGGTTTATAGCTTTCTTTCTCTGCCCTTAATGATTGTAGCCGAGCCGGGAAAAGTTTTTTCACCAGAACTTTACTCTCATTTGTTAGAGAGTGAGGGGATGTGAACAAGTTTATGCAGTCAATCTCTGCTAGTGATTTTTCCACATACTTCAGCCAGGGAATGACTTGGCCTTTATCTCGTTTGAGGCAGTCCAATATAATTTGTCTTGTTAGGGCCGCCTCTGGATTTGTCCATATTTTGACCCATGCCAAGAGAGGTTTGATTTTAATCTTGTCTTCTAAGAAGGGTTCTCCCACTTCCTCATGGATGATATGAGCCGGTACGTTCTGGGGCACTTTCAAAATTCTTCTCAGGAATTTATTTTCTTCTGTCTGGATTTGCTGTAATTTATTATCCAGGAAGCCCCACACTTCTGCCCCGTAGGATACCTTCGTGCAGCAAATTGACCTATACAGATTCAATATTTGTTCTGGCGACCATCTTCCTAGTCTTTGACCATACCCCATGATGGCTCCTACTGATGCTGCCAGTTTTATTGAATGCTTTTCTACCAGGGGTTTGAAATTAAGGTGATTATCGAACAGTACCCCCAGGTATGAAAAGGTCTTGACCTGGTCTATTTTGTGTGACCCAATGTGGTAGTTGAAATTCCCTTTTGTCAGTTGCCCTAATGACATGATGTAGGATTTTTCTAGGTTTGTCGCCAGGTCCAACTTGGCCATAAACATGACAAACCCGTCAATCAGTTTTTGTAAACCTAGAGGGGTTCTTGCAAGCAAAACCGCGTCATCGGCGTATAATAGTACAGGCACAGCACGATGACCGATTTGGGGTGAGTCCACCTTGAGTTTGAGGAGGTCTCTTTCCAGCGCATTAATATAAATGGAAAAGAGGAAGGGCGCCAGGATGCATCCCTGCCTTACTCCACTGGTGCAGGTGAAAGGATCGGTCTTTTTTCCCTCTTGGTTGTACCTCACACTTGCGGTGGTGTTCCAGTGGAGATTTTGCAGGGTATCAACTAACGGTTGATCAACTCCTAGTTCTAACAGCATAGACCAGAGCTTCCTCCTGTTTACGCGGTCAAAGGCCGCTGAGAGGTCCATAAACCCCATGTAGATGGACCCCCTTCCAGCGATTGTATATTTGGCTGTCAGGAGGTATAAATTTAGGCATTGGTCGGTGGTGGATCTGCCCTCCCTGAAGCCATATTGAATTTCAGAGAGGACCTGATGCTCCTTGGCCCAATCTTGAAGCCGCTGTAAGACCACTCTCCCCAATACCTTTGCTGTCACATCGATAAGAGAAATGGGTCGGTAGCATTGGGGGTCATCTCGGTTCCCTTTTTTATAAATGGGGACTATGGTCGCTGTTGACCAGGACCGAGGCAGCCCTGCCACCACTGCCTCATTCAACACCCTGGTGAGCAATGGGGCCCATAGCTCGGGTCTGCTTAAGAATAAGTCAGGTGGAATACCATCCGGGCCAGGTGCCTTGTTTTTACTTAACCCTGCTATTCCCATTTCAATTTCTTTCAATGAAAAGTCCAGTTTAGCCGGCTGAAAGCTCCTTGGTGCGTCCCCCTGGGCTGAATGACTTGAGTGGTTATATAGATTCTGGAAGTGGTTCTGCCATTGTTCCGGCAGGATGATATTCATAATTTTTGGTGCCCCTTGATCCTGAAAACATGGAGAATTTATCACTTTCCAGAAGCTTGCAGAATCTTTCCTTTCAGCAGCGTCCCTTAAATCTTCCCAAGCTTGATTTTGGAGACTTTGTTTTCGATTCTTCAGGGCTTTTTTGTATGCAGCTCTATTCTGTGCCACCATGATCTTGTCCCTGGGTTTAGCATGTAGGCTGATTTTCAGTTTTTTAAGTGCCTTAGTGCAGGTCATATCAAACCATCGCGGGTTTAAAGACGCTTTGTTAGTCCCTGAGATCTTGAGGGAGTTGTTTACATGGGACGCAATTTCTTCAAATGCCCTGATCACCAATACTCCATCCAAGCTTGGGTCAAGGCATTTGTTTATTGCTTCTGAGGCCTCTGCTATCAGTCTTTTATAAAATCTCTCCCCGTCAATCTTAGCCCATTTGATTCTTCTTCCTTGGTCCACTGCTTTTTCTATGATGACAGCTCTGTTTGAACCCGAGTTAAAATCAAAGCCTTCAATTGTGATTATGACCGGGTTGTGATCGCTAAAGATGCTAGCTTCTATAGTAATCTTACTAATATTTCTTTTGAGTATGGACGAGACTAAAACATAGTCAATATAGGACTGACAACCTCTTCCTTTAAATGTTGGGGTTAATTCTCCTTTTTCACCCAACACAACAAGATCTAAGGTTTGGGTCAGGTTGTACCTTTTTGTTAATCTCTCCAGGTCCCATCTCTCTTTTGAGTGGGTGAAGTGTGGGCCTTTCATTATGGTGCATCTTGACCAGTCTTTGCTAAAAGGTTTTAGTTTCTCACAAAGGTGGCAATTAAAATCTCCTGTAAGAATTAAACTTGAGGGGTTTGGTGTCTTGTTTAAAAGGTTCAGATTTCTTAGACAGGCATCCAACTCATTTACAGCTGTTCCCTTTTCCAGCGTGCTAGGGGCATTATACCAGTTGACTAAGAAGAAGGTTAATCTTGAAGAATCAAACCTTAAAACTTGGAGATTATGTGAGGCCCATTTAATGTTCGACCAGGTGCCCTTAATGTCTAGATTAACATATATAACGAGCCCCCCACTGGCTCTTCCCGAGGCTACCTTTTTAGCTGGGACAGAAAAACTTATAGCCTTCCAGGCTATAGTCATTTTATTCGGTAGCCCATGTTTCTTGCAGGCATATAATTTGAAATTTGTTTATATAGCTAAGCCATTCCTGGGATTCAAATTTGGCCGCTAATCCTGCAATATTCCAAGAAGCAATTTGTAAGTTTTCATGAGACTTTCCCATTGGGATTCCTATTGGAACTCTTGCTGGGGGCACTACCTGTTTTCCCGCTTTCGATGAAGATGCAGGACTAAGTTGTAAGCTTATGTGCGGCCACTTAATGCTGCCTGAAGAGGATTCTGATCTATTTCCCGCCCCTTTTCTCCCTCCTATTTTAATTGGGCTTGCCTCCTTCCGCCTTGCATAATTAGGGGGATGTTTTTCCCGTCCCTGTCAATCAACCTCTTCAAGTGCGCTAAATCTATTCCAATGTGCATGCTGCATTAAAGAAGAATCATAATTTGGGGTCACGTAATGTGGCCTTTGCCACTGAGGGGGTCCATATTGGAAGTCCATGTGAAGCATTCTGATTATCGGTGGTCTGTTATTCTGCCTAGGTCTTTGGGGTACCAGAGGATAAAAATAAGATAGGTGTACCGGATGAATTTGTGAGTGGGTGGGGCTAGGGGGGGCATTACAAATGAAATTTACTGCTGATATGTCTCTAAAGTTTATCGTAATTATGTCCCCTGCTATAGTTTTTGTGCCCTTACCGATCCACTCCCCCCTTCGTACAGATAGAATCTCCCCATAGATATTTGGGGGCAGTGGTCTGTGTATTTGGAGCCACTGTGCACATTTATTTGTTAGTTCTGCTTGTGATTCCCTTTTGCCCTCCCTTAAAGGTGGAACTCCTGTTAAGACTACTACAAATGGTGAGGCTTCAGACGGGAGGTTAATTGTCCTGAATCGAGTTGCTGTTTTAATTTCTTTGGTAGTTGTTATAGAGGGTGTGGGGTTAGTCTTTGAGCTAGTTTTGGGGGTTTGAACGTTGTTTCTTTCCACTGTTTGAGGATGTCCAGAAGCTGATTTGTTAATTTCAGTATTTGATTGCTTATTAGTTTTGCCTGGATTCAGTGTGGTGGTGGGCTTTTGTGTATCTTTGATACTTTGTTGTGTGACTCTGGTGGAGTTTTTTGCTACCGTGTCGGGTGTTAGGTTGGCCTTGTCTTCAGTTGGTATTTTAAATATGCCCTCGTTTTGTTTTATTTGGGCGCCTTCTCGTGCTGCTTGGCATTTGAGTCCAGCCCCCTTATTGTTTACCAGTGATGTTAATCTATCGATTTTCGCTATAAGGGGTTTTATCAGCGCAGAGATGGAATGTTCAAGGTCCGTTTTAAGGTCTGCCACCATGTTGGTGATCCAAAAGGGTATACCTGAAGTGGGTGGACTTATAGGAGTTACCAGATTATGATTTCTGGTTTTGGTTAGTCCTTTTTTCCCCCTGCATTTAGGGCCTTCCTTGGGCAAGAGTTTATCAGTGGTTCTTAATTTCTTATGAGAATTATTTGTTTGAGAACCCGTTCTCTCTCTACTCGTTTCAGCAGACACCTGGGCACATGGGAGATCAGCGAAAAGGGGGGGGGGTAAGGGCCAAGCTGATGTCAGTATCCTCTGCAGGGTCTAGAGAAGCATCAGTTAAATTAATAAGAGCTTCCTGTGTTTCCTGAACAATGATCGCGGGTGGTAAGGACAGTCTTCTCTCAGTGTTTGCGATGGCGTTAGATACCGCCCCTATGGTTTGTTTGAGCATTATGTCAATAGCAGTTAATGTTGGTAATGGTGGGGCCTGGTCTGCTTTGGGTTTTGAGCTTGATCTTAGCGTGGGCATCTTGGCCTTCTTAACAGTCTTCCTCATCGTTGGCTGGTATAGGGTGCAAGGGTGGTAGATGGCTTTAACTAAGTGGAAGGTAGAAGAGTCCCAGTTAGATACCTGATTTGCACAATGACATAGGGTGTGGTGTTTGGGAGTTGGCCCAGCCCGGCCTCGGAGGGCCACAGAGGGCCCGCCCTTTGCCCGGGCTTAGCCCCGGGCGTCCCGCTCGCGTCCCCCGACGCTGAGGGCTAGATGGTTATATGGCCCCTCCTGTCGCGTGTTCCGCGTCAGGGAACGCGCCGCCGCAAAGGCTGCCGGGATCTGAAGTCCCGGAGCGGCGGCGCGACTGATGGAAGCGGTGTCCTGGAAACCTGGCGTTGGTCCGCTGTCTGTGCGCTCCGGTCAGCGCTTCGCTCCTCTGCTCTCTCCACCGGTAAGACTCTAGTACTGTTGTGCAGTGATGTGCAGTTCCCCCCGCTCCACCGAGGGCTAGATGGTTATATGGCCCCTCCTGTCGCGTGTTCCGCGTCAGGGAACGCGCCGCCGCAAAGGCTGCCGGGATCTGAAGTCCCGGAGCGGCGGCGCGACTGATGGAAGCGGTGTCCTGGAAACCTGGCGTTGGTCCGCTGTCTGTGCGCTCCGGTCAGCGCTTCGCTCCTCTGCTCTCTCCACCGGTAAGACTCTAGTACTGTTGTGCAGTGATGTGCAGTTCCCCCCCGCTCCACCGAGGGCTAGATGGTTATATGGCCCCTCCTGTCGCGTGTTCCGCGTCAGGGAACGCGCCGCCGCAAAGGCTGCCGGGATCTGAAGTCCCGGAGCGGCAGCGCGACTGATGGAAGCGGTGTCCTGGAAACCTGGCGTTGGTCCGCTGTCTGTGCGCTCCGGTCAGCGCTTCGCTCCTCTGCTCTCTCCACCGGTAAGACTCTCGTACTGTTGTGCAGTGATGTGCAGTTCCCCCCGCTCCACCGAGGGCTAGATGGTTATATGGCCCCTCCTGTCGCGTGTTCCGCGTCAGGGAACGCGCCGCCGCAAAGGCTGCTGGGATCTGAAGTCCCGGAGCGGCGGCGCGACTGATGGAAGCGGTGTCCTGGAAACCTGGCGTTGGCCCGCTGTCTGTGCGCTCCGGTCAGCGCTTCGCTCCTCTGCTCTCTCCACCGGTAAGACTCTAGTACTGTTGTGCAGTGATGTGCAGTTCCCCTATCAGGACATATAAAACACAACAGTACATGTCCACTGCACCCTGCACAAGGGGCTACCTAGGGCCTACTTTAGCGGTGCCTTACATGTAGTAAAAGGGAAAGTTAGGGCCTAGCAAGTGGTTGCACTTGCCAGGTTGGCATGGCAGTTTAAAACTGCACTCTGACACTGCAATGGCGGGCCTGAGACAGTTTACAGGGCTACTCATGTGGGTGGACAACCAGTGCTCCAGGTCCACTACTAGCATTTGATTTACAGGCCCTGGGCACACCAAGTGCACTTTACTGGGGACTTATCAGTAAAAAAATATGCCAATAGTGGAGAACCAATCAGAATCACAATTTACACAGGGAGCACTTGCACTTTAGCTCTGCTCAGCAGTGGTAAAGTGCCCAGAGTACCTAAACCAACAAAAACAAAGTCCAGCATAACATCAAAAATGCTGGAAGCAGGGGCAATAAGATTGGGGAAACCACGCTAAGGATGCCAGGTCTAACAATGCACAACTCCGAATTCCAATGCCTGCAAACATCCCTTTTGTGCATGGATCAGAATTTAAAAACACAACTTTGAATCCGGGGCTAAGTAAGGTGTGGATTTTAAAAGAAGGTAGGGGATTGGTTATGTCAATTGAGACTTATCAAGCCCTTTATTTATTTCAATTATTAAGGCCTCACGGTGGTGTAGGCCAATATGTGCCTTCGAAATATCCCTGCTGTGTATTTGTAGATGTGGTGGGATGTGATTTATCAGCTACTCCTCATGGTATTCCCTTTTCCCTGGGATTTAACACACATGCTCTGAGCAGGTCGTAAAAGTGTGCAGGGGCTGTGGTCAAAGTGTGTGGGGCTGATTTAAGGCGTAGGAGGTGGAGTGGAGGATGAAGGAGGGAGAAGAGCATGTTGAATGGCAGTGGGGAGTATGTAATGCTCCCTCCACGCCGTGTATGGTGTTTGGGAAGGGGTATGGAAAAGTGCGGGGTGCAATGCAGCCTTTTCCCACAGTGATTTCAGCTTTCAATGGCTCACCCTGCTCTATAGGACGCTGCAAGTCTCCAAGGATGGTGTGTACCCTCTATAACACAGTATATTTTGGGTAATAGCAGTGTCACAGGCGAGAGGGCTATTGGAGCACAGGCCCGGTTCTAGCGGGTGGGCCGGGTGGGCCAGGCCCACCCAAACATGAGCCTGGCCCACCCAAACAGGAGCCTTGGCCCTCGCAGTGAGGGCTTGAAGGCAGGCGCACACCGGCAGTGACCTCAAAGGGTGTCTGTGTGTGCGCGCCCGGGCTGAGACAGCTTCCCGGGGGCGCGCACACACACACAGACAGCTTTTGAGATTATTGCAGCCACACCCAAGTACTTCACAGGTTTTTAATCGACCATTTACATATAAACGAGGCTTTGTTTATTTTTTCACCCCTTCATCTCCACATGGTGAAAGGCGACAAATCCTTTCTTTGAGGTAACCTTTGCCTACTGTTCTGCGTGGATATTTTTCTATGCAGTGCAGGAGAAAATAAGTTTGTTTATTCCTATTCACCTTTCCTGACCCCTGCAGCTGCCTATCACATCAGGCTGCCTGTTACTCAAACTTTGACTAATGGAGTAGTAGGTAAGAGAATGTGTGACTATTTGTTTTTCTTTTAAAAATCTGCACAGGCCCAGCACGACACATACATAATGTGCGCTTCATTTAAACAGTTTTTATCATGATCATGGCTGATGCAAGACAACAATTAGACCATACAAAATGCCCAGATAACGCTGGTGAAAAATGATCCTGCTGGGGAGCACTCGTTTGTCTGTTAGTAGTTATTAAATGCAGATGAGCTGTATTTTATGTGGAAGCTCAGTGGATTACTGCCTTTGTCACAGAGATCCTTGTGTTACTTGCAGTTCAGAAGTTACAATCCTAACATAGGACAGTGACCAATGAATTGTCACCAAAGAGCGGCATACAAACATGAATGGTATAGTTAGAACTTTCCTTTTTTTGTTTTGTGATCAAGTTAGAACTTCCTCAGTCTATCATTATTCTAATGTTGCTAAAATGAGTATGTTTGGGCAGATGTACATTTTTATCATAAAGCTGACCCCCATGGAATACGTTTTAAATCCTAAGGTTGTGTTTCCCCAGACCAAACCTTTTTAAAATATACTGCCCACCAGTATGGATGACATGTGATTCCTACACCTTGTAATCCTCATAGACTAATGGGACGTTCCCTGTAGACTGATTTATATACTTGTATGATTCATTGTCTCTGTATAATGTGTGTGTGGTGTAAAGTACTGACACACAATACACTGATATGAGTAGCGCTATACAACAAATGAAATGCATATGAGAGAATGGCTACGGAGAGATGAGGGGCGCTGGTGGAGGGTGGCAGTGAGGGAATCCGAGGAGGAGGTAGTGGGAGGGGCTATGGAGCGATGAGGGGCACTGTAGGAGGGTGGTAGTGAGGGAATCAGAGGAAGAGGTCAATAGGGGGGCCATGGAGGGATGAGGGGCACTGTTGGAGGGTGGTAGTGAGGAATCTGAGGTCTGAGATCATGAGGGGGAGGGGCTACAGAGAGATGAGGGGCGCTGGTGAAGGGTGGCAGTGAGGGAATCCGAGGAGGAGGTAGTGGGAGGGGCTATGGAGCGATGAGGGGCACTGTAGGAGGGTGGTAGTGAGGGAATCAGAGGAAGAGGTCAATAGGGGGGCCATGGAGGGATGAGGGGCACTGTTGGAGGGTGGTAGTGAGGAATCTGAGGTCTGAGATCATGAGGGGGAGGGGCTACAGAGAGATGAGGGGCACTGGTGGAGGGTGGCAGTGAGGGAATCCGAGGAGGGGGTCATAAGGGGAAGGGGTTATGGGGAGATGAGGGGCACTTGGGGCATGTGGCGTGGCAGTGAGGAAATCCGAGTAGGAGGTCAATAGGGGGAGGGATGAGGGGCACTGTTGGAAGGTGGTGGTAAAGATATTTACGGAGAAAGAGGCTATTGGTGCGGCTCCAAAAAAGACTTTCGCATCAGCGCTGAAGCCGGCCCTGTCATGGCCTTTCTGTTTTTGTTTATTTAATTAGTAGTTGGGTCATAAGGGCTACTGTGGAACATACTTTAAAGTGCGTGCTAATTATATTTACTGCTATATTCAATGTTTTAAGTTTGAAGGTGAATTTACTAATGTTTTTACCGGGAAAAATGAAAGTGGAGCCCGATGGTGCCTGATATGGGTTTGGGGCCCAAGGTCAGCTGTGAGAGAAGGTGCATTGGAGAGGAGTGGGTATAATCAAGCCTGTAAGGGAGTGCCTTGCAGAGTCCGGGGTCAGGTGGAGGTAGCAATGAAGAGGGATTCTCCCTGAAGGCTCCCACGGAGGAAGCCCGTGAAGTGTCACTTGCCTGATACTCCCACCTCAGAAACCTCCTCTTCCCATCAAAGGAACATTACATGGAAAAAACACTTTTGAGAGTGATAATATTGAGAAAGAGATTTGGAAAAGAGTGCGTTTTACTGGGCCTTGTAAGACTAAGAAGAGATAAAGGAGGGCCCTGAAGCAGATCTGCCTAGACATATATCCGACAATTCGAGCCCGCAGTGGCCCACCCAAATGCCCCCTTGGCCCACCCAAATAAAAATTCCTGGAGCCGGGCCTGTTGGAGCATTAGACTGAAATCACCTTACCTATGAATTCTACCACCCCAAATCCCTAATCTTGGCAGCAGCCAAAAAGAAGAAAAAAACCGCTAGCAGACAATTATGTGAACGTGCTGCTCTAGGTGATTGCCACCTCAGCTGCTTTATGCGTGTCTGACATTATCACAGAATGGGGGGCCTGGTATAAGTCAGTGTGTGGGGGCGTGTTTGCATATGGTGAGTTCACGGAGAGCTCGTGCCATCAGTCAGTGTAGGAACGCGCACTGGCCAATGGGAGAGTTGCAGCGACAAGAATGTGCACTGGCCAATGGGGAAGCTGCCTAGGCCGTGGCTTATGAGATCACAAAGTGTTGCGTTGACGCAGAGTTCTAATAAAGTGTAAGAATCCTTTCTTAGCCCACAGAGAGTGCCAGGACTGGGTGCCGTGCGGCTGGATAGAATAGTTTCAGATTCCTTCAATTTCTTATGAAACAATTTTCATTTGTTGGGGAGATGTACTTTTTATCAAGGAACCTCTCCATCTCCTTGTCTGAACGGTTTTCCAGCGGTAAGTAATCTGAATAGATCGTCACAGGTAAACATAAATTGTTATCACCATTAAGTAATTCAATACGTGGTTAGTAGTTCAATACGTGGTTAGTAGTTCAATATGTATGTAGCTGAATATATATACTCGCCTCTGTGCTGCGCAGTATAGCAATTCCCATAGAGCATAGAAATGGGAAATGGCATAGGCAGGTGCCATGAGTACTTCGATCCCAAATGCCACCCTCCTCTTATTTATTATCTCATGATTAATTTCGAAAATGATTTTGCAGACTGTGTCTTCGGAGCAATGGGAGCAAAATGTAGGCACAGGAAGAAAGGAGGGCCGATGTTGAAAACGAACAAGCATTGGCAAAGCCAGTAAATTGGGCATTAATGTGGTAAAGAATGAAAACTGCGTTAGTGCATGCTTTTTCTTGTCATGCGCTGCCCCTTTAACAAAAGCAAGCCTATTGGCTTTGCCAGTGCCTGTTTCAAGAAGCAATTTGTCGAGGAGGCGCATATGCGCCACAAGAGAGGTGTACAACGAAATTCACTTGTCCTTTCTTACAAGTGCAAAACTCGGAATTAACAGCCAGTGAAGTTGTTTCCAGCCCCACACTGTTAATAATGTAGGAGAGTTTATGAACTAAAAGTAAGAGTAAGGACATAAGTGACTTCACAGCTTTTCAACAGCAAGGCATTAAACTCTATCACTCGCAAGGGATGCCGAGTATTTCGAGAAAATAATTAAAACCTCAGCAAATTAATTTAATCGCCCATCCACTTCTCCAAACATAGGCAAATCAAGGGATTAACAGACACCGCTAATCTTTATTTGAATTGACCACTTCATGCTGTTAGGCCAGCAGATGCCTGTCCTACTTGCTGTTTCTCATATGCCCTTTCATTTCAGACCCCTTTTAATTCTCCCCTGAAAAATAGTATTTAGGTTGAGACGATGCTTTCTTTGAACCGGATCCTCAAAAGGTAGCTGACCTGGGCATTTGGGATGTGTGGGATCACTAAAACGCACACGCTTGACTTCTACGGAGCAAGATCAGCTGTGACATCTGTGCTTGGCGTTCACAATTCTCTTTCAGATGATTGTTTTAACAGTTTTAAAGTTTTTATCAGTTTCCTAAAAAGTAGATGCATTGGGGACCTCCTAATGGCTGGCGATGGTTGAGTACCGTATTCCAAATTCTCCTGCATTTTAGACTTTTGAACTATAGCTGACTTGTCTCTTGGTGACTGACGGGAGGCTCCTAGTTGGAATAACTTGACCTGCTTCATTAGGTACTCTCCTAAGAGTTTGTAGATAGTGCACCGACCTTAGCATTTGTCATTAGTTTCTATCCAGAGCCAGCAAAGCACCTCTACGACAGCTTTCATGTAGCTTTGATTCAGGTGAGAGCTAAACCTGCTGTCTGATTTTGAAGGTGTTAAAGTCTGTCAACAGGGACAGCCTGTAGAGGCGACATTGCACTGGTCTGATTGGGCAATGACTAATGAGTGGGTACTTCACTTGAAGTAGTCTCAGAACTTTGCAAACCAATGACAGTTGATAATTGCTTCATTTTTGCAATAGCATTTATTTCAGGGGTGAATGTGGGGATAAAAAAAATATTCCAAAAGTTGTTGCTTTCTTAATTGAGGTGGGAGAAGCTTGCAAAGACTAGAGGTAATGAGAATGGAATCATTGTGACTTAAGCTCAGCATAGTAATACTTAGATATTTTTGTGCCAATGAGAAGAGGCATTTTTGTTGTGTATTTGTATAGCACAGAACTTACCCGGGAGCGTATCCTGGAGCAGAAGCAGAAACTGTATAGGTCAAGCCAGGGTCAGGACTAGGTAAAGAGCCAGGCCTCCAGTTTCGTGCAGAATTCAGGAACTGAGGAGGAGGCTTTGACGTGCCTTAGCAGATAGTTTCAGGCATTACGACGAGCATGGTAGAAGGTACTGTTTTGTGTATGTGTGGGGTATGTGCGAGTAGGAGTCCGGCTGAGCACAGGTGTCTGAGATGTTAGTGGAAAGTTATGTGGTTGTTGAGGTATGTGGGGCCAATGTTGTGTTAGTGTTGTATCAAGTAGCAATGAGCACGCTAAGCCTGGCTCTTCAAGGTTTTATTTAGTCACATAATTAACAGCCACGAAGAGCAAATAGGAGCCATAGATCTTGCTGCCATCCTGTGAGCCAGTCCAAAGTGGAATGCTTCACTGAAACTCAACAAGCACGATAGCAACAGAACACCATGGTGCTTAATCAAAAGAATACATACAACAGGTAAGCAACAGTAAGAACATCAGTTACATACTAGTAACACATCCATGTTACAATAAATACACATACATGCTAAATAGTGTAAAAGCACACAATACAACAGTTAGGCTTTGTATGTGATCCAGCGCCCCTATAGAAAATATGCCATAAGCAACGCTACCCAACTCCACAATACTCACCATTAATCATAAATCATTCACAAGGCCCATAAACTAACATGACATATTTTGAGCAACTGAATCATGTGACCTAATTAATAAAACCTATTCACAAATTATATATACATTTTATATTCAACTGCAGTATAATGTTTTCACCATTGTATTTGTAAAACTTTGCATCTAATTAAGCCACTTAGGCAAATGGATCTGCTGATGGTAACGACTTGTGAAATAACAAGGCCAGCTTGTCTTTTCAAAAAATCTTATTTATTAACTATTTATTCAAGGAAAGAGCATTTTATTAGAATCTTTTTATTCAAGCATCATTATTTGAGGATTAGCAAAAGGTATTGACAGTCTCAAACAAAATCAATTAGCATATTTCAAAGATGAATAAACAGTTTCCCATCACTTAAGCCCTAACGTCCCTATATAAAACTCACTTCACCTAAAAGAATAAAGTAAAAGACATTTAACCCTATTAATCCTTACGTGCTCCAAGAACGTCTGTCAGCACGTCACGGTGTCAGGAGAAGATGAGCAGCAAGCGCGCCCTCCCTCCCAGGGGAACGGTTTTTATACCTTTCTCACTAACTAATCTATTTGAAATGAATACTTTTCTCTGCCATTCATAATTCTGATTGGCTGACAAACGTCAGACCACATAATGTCATCGCCTTTTCGAAGCCCAGTTCCGACTCTCTTAGAGTATATTGTCCCTTATTTTCAAGTCACGCAGCTTCCTCCAATTTGAAACATTTGTAATAGTCAATCCGTGACTTCCTTAGCTTGACAATCTCTCTGCCGGTTTCCGACCTTGGCTTAGTCCGGCCAAAAGCACGAATAGTTCATCGTTCAATTAAACTTGCATTCTTTTTTAAACACGACAAAACTTTCCACACTGGGCTCTTGCTTTTTCTGAGCAGGGCTTCGCCAATCACCATGTTAAAGACGTGCTAGGCCTCAAGCCTTTTTCTCAGTAACTAGTATTAAAAAAAACACAAAAGAATAATTAATGCAAGAATTAGAAATCATTCTGTTACCCACCCACCTTTGCTAACTATTAACCCATTAATCTATGTTACCTAGCAGAAGCAGATGAAGCAACTAACAGATTTGTGCACATTTAAGACAGAAAAACAAAACATGAGCACACAGAAATAAGCACATGCAATTATAAAAGAGCCGCATTTAATTTTGACAAAGTCGAGAGACAAAATTAATTTATTATTTAACACAAACATGCATTTGCAACATAAAGCACATATATGAGCACATATATTAGTATCCCGCGTGTATTGATCTGCGATTTTAATCTAAGTTGATTAATTATTTTCACTGCACACATTATTAATATTATTATTTCATTATGGAAGTTTAACTTTACGAACTGAAATAAATTTATCTCCAAATCTCGCTCCATCATATGCATATGGGAAGTTTGAAGGGTGCTTGTTTGTGGATTGAAAGCAGTGGAGCTGTTTGAGGTGCAGAGTGATGAGTGCAGTGTGGGTGGATGAGGGTGAACCTGGCTGGTGAATTTTGTATGGTCTGGAGTTTTTTGGTCAGTTGAGAGTTGAGTAAGCAAAAAATGCGTTGCTATAGTCCAACTTGCTGCTGATGAGGGCTTGGCTTACTGTTCTGCGAGTGTTGGTAGTGAGCTATTAGAATATCTTCTTGAGTGTGTGGAAGCAGGAGCCAGAGACTGTGTTCACTTTGTTAGTCATGGTGAGTTGGTGTTTAAATTTTCTTCATCAACGCAAGTCACACATGATATTAGATTGATTGATGTCTTTGTCAAGTCAAGAAAGCTTTTTTCGGTTTGAAAGAAATCATTAAAGCAGACATATAAATAATGGCAATAAAAAGCCAAGAATAAATCAATCATTTACAATAATGAAATTAGCAGCAAACTTACAAAATAAAACTAACACTTTGCGTAGTCAAGTATTAAAGTGACACAGTGCATTAAAAAAGTTCGTTTAAAATGCATGACATAAAATACAGTGTTATTGAGTATTTATGTGAAAAGAAGACAACCAAGTGTAGTTCGTTAAAAGAATTCTCAAAAAATGCGGTGAATTCCCAAACATTCTCCTGCATTTAACTACAGCAACCATAAATCTATAAATAGTGTGACATACGTCATCTGTTTGGAGCAGCTCCAAATACTCCAGTGCCTCTTTGCACTTTCGGATATTTAAAATTCTCAGTAATGGTCTCAATATACGATTGCTCTCTTCTTCATACAGCTTGCAATAGAAAAACAAATGGAGCTGTGATTGGGACGCTATATTGTTACAGGGACATGGCAGCAAATCATTATTTGTAAACACATTGGAGAGATAGGACACCAGAAAATACACTATTCCTGGCCTAAATCTAACCATGTAAAAGCTTTGTTTGCGTAGTATCATGAGCAGATAGGGTTCAATGCCCAGGGTGGTGCTCAGGTGAAGATCTAGTTCGACTGACTTCTTCTTCAGGTCAGCTGCCAATCTTCTCTCTACTAGAAGTTTTAATACTTCACAGTTTACCATGGCTTTGGCCGAGCTATTAAAGCACAGTGGATTATCAATGAAGTCCATCCTATTAATCGCTTAGAGGTCCTCTCTAATATGCTTGAGCCATTTAATTTTATTGGCCACTGCCAATTTAAGGCAATCGAAAATCACTGTCTAGGTTAAGGCTTCTTCTGGTCTTGCCCAGACTGATAACCAGAGCATGGTGGGCACCAATTTCAATATATCCCCCAGATGTTGGAGGCTTACAGGCGCATGCATCAAAGGAAAAACCGGTTGCAAATGGGCAGATTCTCAGAATCTGCCCCTTTGCGACCGGTATTTTTGCATTTGGGATGCATCATCCCAAATGCAAAAATCGCAAATTAAAGGAATCTCTAAATTGCGATTCCTTAAATTGCGATTGCATTTAAGGAATGCCAAATTGATTAAAGTAAAAAAATTAGCGATTTCGCTAATAGGAGTAGCAAATTACCATGAGATGAACTTCATGGTAATTTGCAAAAACTTTGAAAAATGCACTTTTGTGCATTTTTCAAAGTTTCATGTTGCGCACACACATGCCCTTAGGGCAACATATGTGCACAGATCAATTTCATGGGTGCAACACTGTGTCATTTTGACACCCTTGTACCCTTGAAATTGCATGAGCAATTTGCGAGTACCTACTGGTACTCGCAAATTGCTCATGCAATCTCCAATTCATTCCTATGGGCCTGGAGGCCCGTAGGAATGAATGGAAAAGCATTCCTTAATTGCGACTCCCAATTTGCGAGTTGCAATTAAGGAATGTGTAGGAATCGCAATTTTTATAGCGATTCCTACATGCATAGGCTTTTGCAATTCCTTAATTGCGATTCCTTAACCCCTTCAGTGCTAATGACAAGGGTAACTCGTCATGGAGTTTCCATTGATTTCAATGGAAAGTCAATGGACCCACTCGCACACCCCTTAGCAGCCAAGTGGTTAATAAACGCAATTAAGGAATCGCAAAAGCCTACGTTGATGCATGTGCCAGTATGTTTTTCGTGTACAATTGCGGCTAGAACACTACTGGGGAGTGACAATAACCTGCACAAAAACTAGTTCTCAGTGATCTGTAGATCAGGATAATCTATGCATCCCCACACCCCGGCTCTGTAAGAAGCAACCAGGACCGTTCTGGTTTTATATATTGTGATCGCAGCATTCAAGTGCATGGCCCCTAGCTTGGCAGCAAACAAACAAGGTACAGTGTGCTTGTTCAAAACGGTTCATTCTAATATTCCTCAAAATACTTCTAGGTGTTTTTATTGTCAAACTGAAGCCCCTAGGCACACAAGTAAGAACGTAACCGTTTATGTGAAAAGGAGTTAGCCTACTCTGAGAACGCCCACAGACCGTAACAAAATATTTTATTTTATTTTATTTGGCTCTGCTATGGTTAGGGGACTTTAATTGCTCCCTATGTCCCCGGGGAGTAGCGGGCGTGTGCGGGATGGGGGAAGAAAATGAAGGGGCCCTGAGCCATTTTGTCCACTCAAAACTAGGGGACCTGTTTTAATTCAATATTGACATGTTTTTCTTGGTCATTCCTCAATGAATCTTGCTCCCCAGCCAAATCATTTAGACCAACTTTCAATGGGAGGGGATGCAATTCGATCATTGATTTCACACTTTTATCATTTAGCTACGCAGGGGTTGTGCTTAATTGGGATACCATCGACATTGCCCTCAGCGATCACTATCCCATTTCTGTAACCCTGAAGGCTAGGGACCATGCTCTGAATCAAAAGAACAACACTATATTAAGCCTTTTCCAACATTAGCAAGTAGAAATGGGTTTCGCATCAAATGGGACAAGGTGGTGCCGACGACCTTTATTCAGACACTTGTAAGGAACACCTATGAGGATTTCATAATCTGCCTGTCCAATGAAGGCGATGCTCAAAATATTGTTGGTTCATTTGTAAAAATCTGCTCAGAAATAAAACATTCACTGACCAGAGTACCCCGCAACCCTCCGAAGGAGACCAAGGGATGGTTTAATGGGAGCTGTACCAAGGCACTTGCCGCTTTAACCCCTTCACAGCGGCGGCTATTCCGCCGCAGTGCTAAGGGGGAGGGGGGCCGCGCGGCGCTCCCGTGCTCGTGACGGAACCGCTCCGTCACGAGCCTCGGGCGTGCTGTGCTTGTGACGGAACGGTTCCGTCACGGCCCCGCCCGCCCAATAGAACGCTCAGCGCAGGCGCGGAATTCGCGCCGCGCAGGCGCGGCGAGCGGGCCGTGACGGAACCGTTCCGTCACAAGCACAGCACACCCGAGGCTTGTGACAGAACGGTTCCGTCACAATGAATGAATGAATGAATGAATTGTGTCTTATACCGTGCTAACTTAGCCCAATGGGCGTCAAGGCGCGTACATCCAATAACGGAACAATCCAGGTCAGACAGTGATATCTCATTGGTAGGCTCTGATGATGTACCAAGTTTTAAGGGCCTTTTTAAACAGGTCGATGGAGGAGAGGGTTTTGATCTCCACCGGAAGGGAGTTCCAAAGCTGAGGAGTGGCAACAGAAAAAGCTCTTGCTCCCCATCTGGTCAGCCTAGCGCGGGGCACTACCAATTGGTGTAGCCCGGCCGATCGTAGGCATCTCGTGGGTACATAGCGGGTAAGCAGGGTACCAAGTGCATCCGCAGGGCCAGTCGCAAGTGCTCTATATGTGAGACATAGGAGCTTAAAGGAGATTCTAAACTGGACGGGGAGCCAGTGAAGATCTCTCCTAGCAGTGGTGGCAGATGATGCTATGGGAAGGGCCAGGACGAAGCGTGCTGCGGCGTTCTGTACAGTTTGCAGTCGATGGATAAGGCCCTTGTTAGACTCCACATAGAGAGAGTTACAATAATCAAGCCTGGAGCCAAGAAGAGCAATCGCAATCTGTTTGCGCGCCTGGAAGGAGAGATAGTGGAGAATTCTTTTTAAGATCTTGATGACACCCCAGCAAGTGGCCACTGTCCTATTCACTTGGAGCGTCATGGAGAGTGAAGTGTCAAAGAGGACGCCGAGGTTTCTGGCCAATTGGGAGGGAGTGGGGCAGGTGCCGAGAGATGAAGGCCACCACTCGCTCGACCACACGTGTTGGTCTTTACCGAAGACCAAGACCTCTGTCTTGTCGCCATTCAGCTTTAGGGAGTTAAGGATCATCCACTCCGCCACACGCTGCATGCATGACCTAAAGCTGAATGCGGATGTACTGACAGAGTGGGCCAGCGACACCATGATCTTGGTGTCGTCGGCGTATGACACCACCTCCATCCCCTGCGATCTTACTAGTCTAGCAAGGGAGGCCACGTAGATGTTAAATAGGGTCGGGCTAAGGGCCGACCCCTGTGGCACCCCACATTGCAATGACTTGGCAGGGGAGAGGAAATCTCCAAGCATGACTCTCTGTTCTCTGTCATGGAGAAAGGAGTTAAGAAGACTCGGGCCGGTCCAGTAACCCCTGCCTCCCTAAGCCGAGATGTTAAAATGGCGGGAGACAGGGTATCGAACGCAGCCGTGAGGTCTAATAGGACCAGCACTGTGGTTTGGCCAAGGTCAACTTTGCGGCGAATATTATCCACCACAACAGTGAGAGCGGATTCGGTGCTGTGATGTTTTCTGAATCCGTGCTGAGAGCCATCAAGATACTCACTAGACTCAAGGAAGGTGGAAAGATGTGTATTAAGGTGCGCTTCTAACATCTTTGCCGGGGCTGGGAGTAAAGAGATCGGCCTAAATTTTTTAAGGAGGCCCGGGTCCAGGGACGGTTTTTTAAGGAGAGGCTTCACTATAGCCTTCTTCCACACCGGCGGAAATACACCCTGGACAATAGCCCCGTTCATGATTTCCAGCAGAGCCGGAAGGATGCTGTTTCTGCACTCCTTTAGCTTTTTTAGCGGTACAGGATCCATTGGAGAAGAGGATTTGGTCCTGTCTAGCAGGAGATTAAGTCCTTCCAGTGAGAGTGCTGGAAATTGGGTGAAGGATTCGGAGGGGCCTTCAACCAAAGTATCAAGGTTGGCTATAGTGAGAGGAACATCATCGTCCAGGGAGTGGCGTTGAGCTTCTAAAGAAGTGTGGATATCCGTGATTTTACTATAAAAGAAATCCGAGATGTTATTGCAAAGATCTTGTGAGCTTACCACTGGATCTGGAAGTTGGAGAGAGCACAGCGAATCAGCAATTTTGAAGAGTTCTCTAGATGAGGTTAGAGAACTTGTAAGATTGGAGAAATACTCCTGCTTTTCCATGATCACTCTCTGTTTGTATTCCCGCAAAGCGGACTTGTGTTCCTCCCGGTCCTTCATATTCCAAGATTTCCTCCAGCTTCTCTCCTAGCATGCAAGGGGTTAAAGAAAGCACTTCATTCCTCTCCTAGGTCAAGGGAAAATATCCAAACAGCCAGGCATACCTATCTGGCTGCCATAATAAATAGGAAAAAAGAGATTAAAAAGCAGGCGTGGTCAGCTCTCCACGTTGCCTGTGAACAGAATGACAATATTGCCTTCTGGAAGGCAGTTAATGCCCCGTTCCTGCAAGAGCACCAGGGTCCCCACATAGATCAGGCCATCTCAGCAGAATCATGGGTTATACATTTTGAAGGCCTGTACAATAAAATAGACCCCATAGGAACAATGCCCAAAGAGCCGGAGGACCTGGTGGCCCAGAACTTGAGAAGTTCCTTCCCACTGGGCATCCAGTTCCACCTTGATGAAGTGGTTAAGGCACTCACAGAAAGCCCGGCGGGGAAGGCGCCTGGGACGGATTGCGTCCCAATAGACATTTTTAAGAATATGCCTGACCTTTGGGCACCCCTGCTGACTAATGTGCTCAGCTGCACAAATAAAGTAGCGTTCATTACCACCTGGCCGGAGGCCATTGTAGTTCCGATCTTCAAAAAGGGGGATAGGAATGATCCTGCATGCTACCGACCAATTTCATTACTTGACGGTCTAATGAAGGTCGCAGGCAGGATCATTCTAAATAGAATGCAGGATTGGCTGGAAGAGCAAGAGGTCGTCTCTAACTTGCAATATGGGTTCAGGGCCGGCAAAGGAACCATTGAACAGGGGCTCAACCTAGCAATAATAACAGCTAAGTATATCCATGCCAAAAAAAGGAATCGCTATGTAACTTACGTGGACCTAAGCTCTGCATTTGATTATGTTGACCATGAGATGCTTTGGCAAACATTATCCGATATTGTTCTAGACAATCAAATACTTGTGTTTATTAAAGAACTCTATAACGGGACAGGTGCACGTGTTAGATTTGGCAGGATGGGTGAATGCTCTGACATGTTTCGGATCCACAGAGGAGTAAGACAGGGGTGCATTTTAGCACCCCTGTTATTTACCCTATACATTAACAAGGTAGGATCCGTTTTGTCTGAATTTTACCACGACTACCCCACAGTAAACGGGACACCCATTCCAATACTCCTTTATGCTCACGACACAGCAATAATGTCCCAGACTAGGGTTGGCCTACAAAAGGCGGTGTCAAAATTTTCAGAGTTTATGAAAAATAGAGGCCTCCGCGTGAATGTCTCTAAAACGTACACCATGCCATGCGGAACTAAAATTAGAAGGTCACCCTGCCCAATCTCTCTGGCTGGGAAACAGGTAGACCTTACTGATAGATTCTGCTATCTTGGGATAAACTTTGAAAGAAAGGGCTCCTGGAAACCTGCTGTAATTGCTAGGGGTGCTGCGTTTACTAGAGCCACTGGCGCCTTGGTTAACTTGGCCAAAAAGCTAGGCGGAAGACCAGTCAGAGAACTTCTCCAGATTTTTAAGGCCAAATGCATCCCCACAGACACATACGGGGCTGGCCTCTGGGGGATTGAGTCGGTGCATATTATCCAACGCGTTGAAAATCGCTGTCTACGCTATCTACTGGCCATCCCAAAGAGTACTGCAACATATGTGGCCCACATGGAAGTAGCATTGTCATATATCACAGACATTATTAAATCCTCCCCAGTCTTGTTATGGCATAATGTGTGGGCAAATCCAGAGACCTCCCTGAACAGAGAGGTAATAAAGCATTCTCTGGTATTAGATGGAGTTGGCAACATCGAATGGTTTAATTATGTCAAAGACCTATTGAAGGAAATCGGGCATCCTGAATACTTTGCTAATCCAGACAACATGGTGAATGTGCCTAGAAACGCCCTTAAAAAACTCCTCTTACAGCATTTGGCGAGAAAAAGATGGTGGGTAGAAACCCGCAAGAGGACGGTCATGGTTTATCACCTGATTACTGTTACCGAGGGGGTTCAGTTGTATCTTTTGATTGAACAGCCCCCTTTTAACCGTATGCTCCTGACTCGCTTCCGTTTAGATTCTTTTTATAGATTAACACGTTTTCCTCAGTGCAATGACTGGTCGAGAGAGAAAAGAATCTGCCCTTGTGACGATGTTTCATACCAGTCTAATATCCACTGTATATTCTTTTGCACTTTTTATAGTCATCCAAGAAAAAAGCTGTTAAAACCCTTACTTGTATCATGGGGCCTGCGTACTTGTAGAGGAGCATATGACAGATTAAAATCCTTAGAAAATGAACGTACTATTGGAATTTTATCTTCCTTCTTGAAGGCAATTGTAAGATTTAGGAATACAATGTAATCAAATATGGATTGAAATGTTCCTAGCTTGCGGAATGTGCAATAACCAAAACGCATTTGTTTATTGTTTTGTTGCCTTATATTATGATATCCCTTGTGATCTTAATGTTTTCATCAGTTTTAAACATTTTTAACAATGTTTTGTAATTGCAGTCAATCAATATACATTGGTATTAATTATCTTTTCAACTGTGTAATTTTTTGTATGCTTTTATGAATTTGTTTTTACAATTCGAATAAAGCTCATTGATATGATATGATTATTTTATTTGTTTGTTGCCAGGCCTAGATCGGACATTAAAGTCACAAAGGTATTCAAGAGTTTCTGCAAGCCCTGTCCCGTTCTGGCCATTCGGACACAATCGTCTGCATACATTAATACAGGCAGCAAACGATTCTCTACCTTGAACGAATCAGCTGAGGCATTTAGCAGGTGTTCATCGGGGTCATTAATAAATAAACTAAAAAGGAACGGTACCATCACACACCCCTGCCTCAACTCTTTTTAGGTTTGCCTGCTCAGCACTTGTGCTTGTGAGATCTATTCCTTTTAATGTAAACCTTGAAAGGGATTTTCATCCTGCCCCCTCGCTTTCCTGGCTTTTCATTGGTTCTTGTGCTTGCTGCTTACTTTTCCTCCAATTCTATTGGTTGTAGCATATTTTCCTACATTTACCAATGCTTGTTCCTCATATGCTTCTTTTATCAGTTTCCCGTAATCAAAATACAGTTAACATTCACTTTGGTGGAACTATTTTTCACAAAGTTTTGCCTCTTCCTGCTTTTTTGTTTTCAGCAAATTTATATAGCTCGCCAGGAGAAATTAATTGATTTTTGTACAGAACCACAGAATGTTGCGCCGCCGAGACTCGATCCGGGATTCCCATCTCCTGAGTCAGCAGCTGTGGCTGCACGTCTGTGATATGTGTCAGGGATCTCTTTCCTTATTCCTGGATGGTGATTGATAAAAATAGCTCATTGTTCATCACATAGGCCAAACCGATGCATTAGTAGTGCTTGTTTGAGCTTTATGTAGGGGGTGCGTTCTCCACCTGGCCCAAATCTCATACTACCCTCATCAGCTGTGCGCAGCTGTGCAAGTAAGTGGACAACTTTTGGGTTAACACCCTTGTTTATTAACATATTTCACAACTTTGGCTTTATTACATTCTCAAATGCTGCACTGAGGTCCATAAATGGCAGTTAAAGACATCCATTTTTCACATCAACATATTTACTCATAATTAAGTGAAGGTTTAGGCACTGGTCAACTGTTCCTAGACCCTGTCTAAAACCATACTGTGCCGATGATAGGATGCCCTTCTTGGTAGCCCATATTTCAAGGTGGTCCAACAACACACTGCCTAATTCCTTGGCCGTCAAGTTGATTAGAGATATTGGCCGGTAACAATAGGGGTTACTTCTATCTCCCTTTTTAAAACATGGGACAATAATTGCCCTGGACCAGAATTTAGGGGGGCCTAAATGACCGGCACATCACGTTTACCAGGACAGGAGCCCAAAATGCCAGATTGTTCTTAAAGAGGTCTACAGGCGCTGATGCATTGTTGCTCTGGCTTCTGTTCACAGCCGAAATAACATCCTTAACAGTAATTGACAGTTCGGTACCTTTCTGACTGATCAAGTCCTCTATGGAGCTACTCTCATTGCAGGTGGATTCCTGCTAATGATACAGAATAGTAAAGTGACCAAACCAAATATGCTCAGGGATGTCCATGTCTGTACTAATATTAGAACTATTAGAAAAAAAGAGAGCATTAACTACCCCCCAGAATTGTGATGGAGCTTTGCTAGTGCAAGCAGTAGTAAGCTGTTCCCAGGCCTCTCTTATATTCTTTTTTCTCTTCGTGATAACCTCGTAGCCTCTTCATAGAGCTTTGTGGTGGCCCTAATTTTTGGCAAGTCCCTCGGGGAGATTTTAAGTGTGTATATATATATATATATATATATATATATATATATATATATATATATATATTTTAAACAATTTTTATTAGAAAACAAAACATCAGCAACAAATGCAGTACATGGGCAGTTCAGCTGTATATACATACATTCAAATACAAATAAAGTGTGCATTATCGTTCTGGAGCATCAACAATAGCATTGAGCAGTATGATGGTCAGTATAGAGGTACACTTATGTCCACAGGTCTGGGAGTCACCACTTTGCACATTTTTGCCGGCACATGGAATTATGTCATCCCATCTGTGTCCGCCCCCTCCAGTATTGCATTTCTCTCCTGTCTAAGTTCCACCGTGGGAGAGATACAGATATCCCCCCTATATTTAGTACAACGACCCCACTTTTGATCCCACTTTTGAGGGCTTCCTCTACCTTTATATACAGTTTTCTCCGCTACCATTGCATGGTCCATGTCATTAGATTTTAAGTAATTTAATAAAGTTGCTATGAGCACGCAAGCAGGATTTGTTGAACCATTTACTGGGCTTGGGGGGATGTTGGCACTTAAGCGCCAATTAGTGTTCAGACACCTTATTACAATTTACGGTAAATGTGCCCAAAACTTCCTCAGGATCTGATTCCATATTAACACAAGTCTCAAACTGGTCCTTCTGCATTGCCACAAGCTGTCTTTGTTTTTTAGATGGATGTGAATCCAAGTATTGTCTGCATGACTATTCAATTGTAGATAGTGTTGAATTAACTGACTCAGGGTACTTGCATATGTTGAAGAGTAGTGATAAGAATGCACTGCAGTGGGGCATGGTCTGAAGGCCAACATGGCTTACTCGGGACAACCATATAACCTGTTCTTCTGTCCTCCGAAGAGTCGATGCTTGGGAAGGGAGTTTCTTGCCAGGTGGTGAGACAAGGCAAGATAGGACCGGTCTGGCAGTTCTACTCACGGACCCGGGCACAAAATGGCGAACTGAGTAGACATCCAGGAAGTTGCCTAGGATACAAAGATGCAGGACCCCTCCCAAGAGATGCTCTCTTGGTGTCATTGGGGAAATCAGAGATCCTGCACCCAGCCAGAGTGCTGAGCTCCAGAACCACCGAAGATCGTACCGGACAAACGCTTGCTGTTGGTTGGAATACGTGGAGAAGCCACCTTGCTGATGCCTGATGAATGCAGGAGGGAATGCCTTGTATAAGTGCAGCCGTGATGCACAGCTGACCAGGTGTGTCCAACAGCAGGGGACCAGTGAGGACTGCTGTGACGGTGGCCTGGTGGGTGCAGCCTCCTCCTTGCGAAGCGGTGTATAAATGAGGGAAGAGGTGCTAGGCCTGGGATCTGAGCCACAACACTGCATAGGCCTGAGCCTGTCCATGGGGGACAACGGGGTGACCGGGTTCCGCTAACCTTGCTGTCAGTGGGGAGACCAGACTGCCCTCTCCCCATCTTGACTAGAGGGATCCCAGAGTACCTGGAACTCAATATCCAGCCTAAGATGCAGAGCCCCAGAGGAATCAGACAGGATGCCTGGTGAGTGGGCGCTGGGGAGAATATGGCTGTCGAGCCCATCTGCCCCAAGAAGCTTGCACCCCCACTCCCTTATTGGACTGTGTGCAGAAGAAGAGAAATGGTTGGATAGGGGCACCAGGCACTGGGTCTGCAATGTGTGATTTCCTAGGCCCTGTTTGTTGCTACAGAACACAGAGTCTGGCCTGCTCAGGTGGTCTTTCCCTCTCCTTTAATAAACTGCTCCACACACAGATGTGGAGCTGGGAGACTAAGAGCTATCAGGGTGGCGAAGTGGTGTAGACCTGACTTACAGTCCCACCTCACATTGCTATGGGGAAAGACAAAGTTGTAAAATCCCATGCAACTGACTGGAGTGAAAGCGCAGAGTCCAGAAGATTTTCTGCGACATTCGATGCCAAAAACCAGTCCCTGCTCAGTGGCCCAATGCTACTGCCTTTAGAGATTGCAGTTCAGCGCTAGAGAGCAAGAAGGATGGGATTAAAATCAATTTCCGCCTGATTCGACAAATAAATCAGATGTAGAAGATAATCCAACGTTATAAAAAGAAAATTATACCTCACAGCTATCTTTAATCACCTGGAAGAAAGAATAGAAGACGCTTAGGGCAGGACAGGCAGAAACAATGTGCATGTGGTTGGGGTGTTTGAAGGGACAGAGGGCTTCTCGATGATACAATTCCTTCGGATCTGGCTCAAAATGTGGATTCTGGCCGACAGATGTTCCCACTGTTCTATTATAGAGAGTGCACACAGGGCTTGGTGGCCCAAACCCCTTCTAGGGACATGATCCTGAGGGAAGCGAGGGCCAGAGACTCCTGGTGGATGATAAGATAGTAATGTTGGTCTCCGATTACACATGCCTGGTACAGCAACATAATCGCTCTTTCATAGCATTCAGACACAATTCATGTGCCATGTAACTAGATGATGTGCTCTTATTGCCCGGCCAAACTCTGTCTCTCTTTCCAAAATAAATCGTTCTTAAAAACACCAAAGGAAGAATGGGATTGGGTGGAGGAGAGATGTTCCCTCAGGGGCCAACTGACTTGTACAGGAAGTCCAATGGGGAAGAAATTGGAACCACCCAGACGTCGTGCCCGTGAAACTGGGTGTCAAGAAAGAGGTCAGGGGAAACGGTCACCCTCCAGGAGTGGAGATGATGATATGGTCAGCACTAGTGGCGGTGATGAGGAAGAAATTGCAGGTGTATTGACCGTTACTATTTTTAGTAACTCACTATTAATAATGGTCTGGCTGCACTTAACAGTAGAAATCCTTGCAAGTCGGAATGGGATGGACGTTTGCTAGGCGCTTTACAATGATCTTTGCCAATATTTTTAATTTTGGTATTTACTAGAGAGTTGGGTCTTTTAGAAGTACAGGCATTACAGCGTTTTCCCTTTTTGGGGAGTAAAGAAATCCTCTCATGCTGAAGATCAGGTGTCAATTCCCCAGAATTATCACTGGCCTCATTAAAAATATTAAGAATATGGGGATCCAATTCAGACAAGAGCCTCGTATAGAATTCATCCGGAATTCTATTGTGTCCCAGGGTCTTGCCACTTTACATTAGGCCCATTGCATCAGAGATTTTCTTTACGGTTATTTCTTGCTCCAGCATTACTCTGATGTTTAAATTAAGGCTGGCCTTCTTCAGTTCTTTTAGAATGCTGCGAAGTGTTCTGCACTACCAGTCTTCCTTTTTACTATATAGAGAGGGGTAAGAATGCTCGAATGAGAGTGCCAAATCCCGGTTCTTATTAACTGTCACCCCATCATCCATAGTTAGTTCTCTAACCCATCTTCTGCTCTCTTACTCAGTGAGGTTAAAAGGTTGCCCACCTTGCCTTCGACTATGTACAATTCGTTTGTGCATCGCATAACAGAACTGTTTAGCTGCTTTGTGCATCAGTGTGTGGCCTTTAGGAGCTGAAGTCTTGCCTCCAACCCTGTATCAACATATAGTCTTTCCTGATCACCAACAAACGGCCAACACCTATATGTTACATGTTTTATGTTATATGTGTATGAACAAACATAGCGCCGCCAGAGCCATACCA
Source organism: Lissotriton helveticus (assembly GCF_964261635.1). NCBI lineage: Eukaryota > Metazoa > Chordata > Amphibia > Caudata > Salamandridae > Lissotriton > Lissotriton helveticus. Next base: position 733,271,367 of record NC_136069.1, on the reverse strand, counting down.
GGAGTATGTTTACAACGATAACCAGCACAACGGTCTTGAACCAAACACCAAGGATGATGATCACCCACGTAAAATAGGCTATGCAATTTACCAGCGCAGTGTTCTACGTGCAAGTAATGCTAAATATGTTCATACTTCTGTGTACACCGTGTCTATGTAAAAATCAATAAAAATATTTTTCAAAAAAAGAGATACTGTGCTGCGAGCTGCCTCGAAGGATGTCTTGTATGCTTCACACAGTACTCTTGGTGAGTCCACCGATTATTCAGTCTCTGTTTATATAAGGTTTGGTGCCTGTATGTAGTGCATTCACTATCTTTTTGTCCTGGTGCGCCCAACTCTCCGGTTTCCAATTACCGTTTTACAGAACTACTTTTCATTCCCGGTGTAACCCAGATCCTGCATGATCTGAGAGCCCTCTTCGGGGATGGGAAGTTGGGGCGGGGGGTGGGACACTTTAGTTTGTTGTGATGATTAGGGGATGAACTCAGGTTGTGTAGGGTTCTGTTCTCCGGGGCATTGACAGTGAGGCCCCGTTATGGAGGCTTATCTTTTCATGCAATCACTCATTGATGGGGGGTTTCCTTTATTAGGCTTTTGCGGATGTGATGTCTATTATTGTGTGAAGAATCAGGAATGTTTGTACAAAATCAATAAACTACGTTTTGTAATCTGAGAGCCCTCTTGTGAGATAGCTCGCCCTCAGGAGGTCAGAGTTTTCACTGAATGGGACAAATAAGTAATCAATTCGGGGAAATGTCTTGTGGACTCCCAACAAAAAATTAGTATTGCCTTGATGTCTAATGCTTTGCTACCTACCCGTCTACCTGGACCATAGCATGATTAAATTGTGCTAATCTGCTGAGACCACCAGTAGGACTTGGCTTGAGTATCATCCTAACCCGGGTCTTATCCTATTCATGGTTAAAGTCGCCCGCAGTTATGTGCAGTGAAGCAAAGGCTGCCAGTAGGATTGGTCCCAGTTTATTGAGAACCATCTGTTTTAAATGTATACACACTCCTTGCACTGCAACAGTGATAGATCTTCTGGAACACCTTCCCCGTATCCCCACATATCTATCCCAGAGGCCAAGCCATGCCTCTTCTTTTAGGAACTGCAGATTTTTCTGTGCTAGCTTGTGTAGCCACTGCTCTTGACCCTTTAGTGAACCAGAGTGTGCCAGGCGTTACATATTATCCCCTGTTCAGTCATTTGCAGTGATTTCCTAAATTATGATTCTTCTGTGGGAGGCCTTGTGTAAATACTGGGATACTACACCCCTTTTTAATTCGTTGACTAGCCAATTCACATTCCAGCGTAGGAGTTTAGGTTACCGCATATGGGCGCTGGATAATATATCTCAGCACTACAGAAATGCAATCGGCCCCAGGTGTGCCATCAGCTCAGTCATTTTTCATTAGTAATAATATACACTATCAGTTTGCGTCAAATCCTTAAATAATAAATATTGCTGTTGTCCTTTCCTCTCACCCCTACCAGCCATCTATTGTTTGAGCCTAAAACTGCCCGGGTGCTGCCCAAATGTATGGACTGGAGCACACCCCTGCACCCCACCCCCAACTTCCCCTTTGTTATCTCCAACTCCCACTAACCCATACTTCTTCACAGGAAGCATCTTAAACATCTGTTGTCCTACCCTCAAAACGTATGCATCTTCAACCAAAACTGGCGTGTGGTGAATAGCAGTTACACTCCGCATCCCATATATATGAACAGAGTTATCCTCAGTTTGTGTTCGGGAATGACTATTCCCCCCCACCCCCCCGATGAGCCCGTACCCTAACTTCCCTATGAATGCTGTACTGTTCAGTGAGAAACTGGGTCTAAGCCTCAGAAATGATTGCATGCTGAAGGTCGAGAGCCTATTCCCCAGAATTATACCTAGCCTTAAGAATATGGGGACCCAGTTCAGACAAGAGCCTCTTTTAGAATTCACCTGGAATTCAGTTGGGTCCCATGGTCTGACCACTTTACATTAGGCCTATTGCTTTCAAGATTTCCATCACTGTTTTTCTTGCTCCAACGTTTCTCTGATGTCTGATCCAATGCTGGGCTTATTCAGTTCTCTAAAGAATGCTGAGATGTGTTCTGCATTACTAGTTGGCCTTTTACTCTAGAGAGAGTGGTCCATAGAGACCAGACAGGAGTCAAACCTAAGAGGCCCACTCAACTCAATCTTCGACAACTGTGCAACTGGATGGATGAGATAAAAAAATACATTTGAGCCATTCACCATTATAACATTAGACACAGAAAAAGTGTTCATTGATATCAACTAGACCTACCTTTTCCAAAACCTAACGTCACTGGGTTGCCTTGTTCTATGGGAATCCCATGGTGATGCTAAGAGTAAACTGGGTAATCTGAGACACATTCCGCCTAGCACATGGATCACGACGATTATGATCTCGATCCTAGCTGATCTTCGCTATCTGTTTGGAACCGCTGGCAGTCTGGCTTAGGGTGCAACAGATATAGTAGGATTGCCTGAGGTCGCAGGGTAACCGGATAACATTTCAGTGTGTGCTGACAATGTTATACTGTATCTTTCTGAGCCCATGCTGTCTTCGCTTGCAATTTTGTCAGTGTTCTGAAACATAGAACAATACTTGGGCTAAAGAATTAATTGGACAAGTCGATTTTATACAAACTGGGAGACCGGACAGATGTGGGGATGGTGCCCCATAGTCTCACAGTGTCGAGGATGGGTTTTAGCTATCTTGGTATAGAGATCACACCACACTAATCTAACTGCTTGGAAAAAATAACCTGGAAGGGAGCTGCCTCAGAGATTTTCAATCAGATGTTGAACAGTGACGGAAGCTTCCTTGCTCGTTCTTGGGAGTCCAGCCATATTTAAAATGATCACTTTACCTAAAAATCCTCTATACCCTCCAGAACACTTCTTGGAAGATACCGGGCCCTTATTTTGATAAGATAGACCAAATCCTGCAAATGTTACTCATGAGTGGAGGTATACCTAGAGTAGCCCTTTATGCATTGGTGCCCTTTCTGTACCAGATATAAGACCCTATTATTGTGCATTGCAGTTTCAGTTTGCTCAGGAATAGGGTTCATCCCTGATTAGGGACCCGGTGACAAGATTGGAACAGATCTTGAAGGAACCATTCTCCTTTCTTGAGCCACTCTTCTATCTTCACTATCTGTATTGGAAACCATTTAGAATGGACTTGCTCGGCTCCACCAAGGCTACTCTTGCTACCTACAATGAAAGCATCCTTCTTGCAGGGCAACACGCTGCAGACAGTGGGGAAACTGAAGTGGTTCAAAAATGGAACCTCATTGGCAGTTCTAAATTAGGGAACCTAATCCAAGGCGATTATATGAACTCTTTTTAAACCTGCAGGAAGAATAGGACTTGCCACCCACCCAATGATATGTTTACCTGCAGCTCAGACATGCCCCGCGGGCGGGGGCAGACTGGACAGACTTTCCCAATAGCAAACCATTGGAAATTAAGTTGTTGAAGGAAGAGTTTATGCATTAAGCCATTTCCTTTATTGAACTCTTATTACCAACAGACCTGACCACTTACTAAAACTAAGGGTAGCCTGGGAAGCAGATCGACTAAGCAGCACTGATTCATCACGGGAGGTACCTGTTAAAGCTTGGAAGTGCTCCACAGGGTGTACTATAAAAGGGGGAAACTAAAAAGTGGGAAGGGCGCAGTCCCCAATATGAGTGCTCTGTGGGAAAGCAGGGGGGACATTTTTCATACCATATGGGAATGTCCCCTGATCTGAAGATACTGGTCCATTATAACAGTCAAGCTGTCGACGGTCGCGGAGTTCCCTGTGCCTAGTGTCCCTCAGTTCCTGGTCTTTGGGATCCCAAGTGATGTTGACCTTCATAGAAAGCAACTGCTGTTTCTGTAACCTGGGTGTTATATTAGCAAAAACAGACATAGCCAGAATGTGCAGCAATTGATCTACTCCATCCAAGAAAATATGGTCCGCTGGTATGATGACTTGCATGGAAGGAGAATGGGCAGTTTATGAAGAGAGAAGGTGCTCACATAAGTTTGTTTGGTGGGGGCTGGAGGACCTATAATGGTTTGGACTGGGAGAACCGGATACTGCAGGAAAATAACTCTTCACTACAGATCCTGGGTGGTGTCACATGAACTGTTACAGAAACGTAGAGCGGTGAATATGTTGCTACTGTGTGCGACAGGTTGCATACATGTGATAAATAAAATAACAATGAAAATAGTTCCAAAAAAAAGAATGCATTGCTAGCTAGTGACAGACTTGATGAATCGTATCCAGATGTGTTAACTACTTTATGGCAGAGTACAAAGGCTGTAGCTATTGTGGGAACTTGACAGTGTCTTTCTAGCTTGTGAGCGATGTATGGTGGAATGTTGTGGGTGTCCACATGGAATGTGAGGGTGTCAGATGTACGGTGACCGTTGCTGGATGTGGAGCAAAGAGCGGTGGTCTGCGGATGCTGCAGTGGGGTCGTATTAGAGGGGCTTATTCTTCCTGATGAAATTCTGCATTGAACTTCTCGGGGAATACATCACTTACCGACGTGAATGTCTCTTGAGGTTTCTTCACCTGTGATTACAATAATTGTAGGATTCTTTAGTCCTAGGTGTCGTGCTGCAGATAGGTCAGGGAGGCTCATACTGCCTGGTGGCTCTCCTCGGGGAGAGGTGTGGCGCCGCGGTAAGGGCGACTGACGCTGGAATCTGGGGATCAGGGTTCGATCCCCTGCTCCGACGGCAGGTTAGCCCAGCACCATGTGACTCTGGGCAATAGCTCGCTTAATCTTCCCGACGGCCCCCAGCGCCTAGAGACCCTAACGGGTGATTGTGCGCTTTACAAATGTGGATTATTATTATTATTATTATTTCTTCTCAAGTTACACTGCAATTTCCAACCCTATTATGGGTCTGCATTCCCATTGATGGTTGTGGCCTAGCTTCTAATGTTCCACATATTTGTATTGGAACTTCCTTTTCATGTTTTTTCTAGGCTAGGGAAGTTTCAATATTGGAACTTATTTGGCCAGGATTTAAGTCAGCTTTCAGCTTCTTGAGTAGTATTGAGACTCCTCCGTTTAATTGGCATGTTCTCCGTTGATTAGAGCGTATTTATGAAGTCCTCTTTCCTGCCACGGATCAAACACCTATGTAATCCGGGACAGTTGGTGTGGTTCCCTGGAAATTCATGCATAATATCTACTAAGTGAGATTTGTAAAGAAAACAAGTGGAAATCAGTTCACGCTTTCTGGCCTTCAGTCGTCTCCAGTACAACCAGCTTACTGCCTGCTGTAAATTTAGAAGGTTTGAAATCTAATGATTACCTATGTTGCAAAAAGTTACACACTTTCAAGATTCAAGATTCAAGAATTCTTTATTCGACTGTCAAGAATGCAGTCATAAAAGCATGTAAAATACATATATATACAAATCATTCATGAAGAAATACAACAGACAGATAAAAACGGGCAATCACAAAAAGTATTAAATGGTAATATAGTCCAATATGAGTGTGCTTATTTGGGACATGGTTATTTATATAATACAGTTCAACTTGAGATCAACCTTCCATACTTAGTCTGAACTTCAGGGCTGTTTTTAAAAAGTTACAAGTAAAAAAAGTGCACTCGCCGTGCAACATTTGAAGATATAAAAGTGCTGGCTTAATTTGCATGAAGTTCAATTTTTTAAGCAAGGGTTTTAAAAACATATTTCGTGGTCTCGAATAAAAAGTGCACAGGAATAAGAAGTGAGCCAGATCTTGCGGAGACTTGTTGTCGCAGCCGCAAGGTGGCAACACTTGACCTCTATGGGCTCCACTCGGTACAGCTAACAACAGGTGGTACCAACCAAAACGGAATCTGCTCAGCAGGAAGCGCTCATGTCTTGATATATTCCAGGATAAATATGGTTCAGAGCTCACACAAGACTTAGTTAGAATATGGCTCATTACGCTGGCCTTCTTCAACTCAATTTCTTCCCTATCAAGCTGTCGATTTAGTAGGAAAGTATCCTTTATGTAATTAACATCTTTCTTGGCAATGTGCTGAGGTGTTGAATAAAGATCCAACCTACCCAGATCTTTAAAACAGTTTCTAATGTATTTCAGCCAAGGTATCTTGAGTTGCCCTTCCCAGGTGAGGGCTTCAGAAAGGATATTGTGGGTCAGTGGTATTGAGACATTGAGCCAACAGTTCAACCAGCAGAGCAGAGGATTTACAGCAATTTTATCTCCTAGGTACGGTGTGCCTAGTTCCTCGTGAACGGAGAAATTAGCGGTGCTTTTTGGTAAACTCAGGACCTGTTTCAGGAAGTTGTTTTCAAGAGTCACAAGGGCATCTGCTGGTGCGAAGCCCCATAGTTCGCTTCCATAGCAGGCAACCGCAACGCTTTTCGCTTGATAAAGCTTCATTACGGCGGACACTGGTGTGTTACCCATTTTGCGTGCAAAGTCCATTATTCCGGTGTTGGTCCTTAATATTTCACCTTTCTTTTTATTTATGGCAGGGCCCCATGAAAGTTTATGATCAAACAGTACTCCTAGATAAGAGAAGGTTTTTGTAGATGGTATATTTTCCCCGTTAACTGAGAAGGGGTAACGTTTTTTTGAAGCTAAGCCTACCATCATGACAAATGATTTGGAGTTGTTGACATTTAGGCCACGTGCAGTCATAAATTGGAGAAAGGAATCTAATAATTTTTGAAGTCCGAGTGCAGTTCTGGATATAAGAACGGCGTCGTCCGCGTATAGCAGAACCGGCACGCCCTTTTTCCCAATGCGAGGATAATCCGTGTCAGTTTTTAAAAGGTGTTCTTCGAGTCCATTTATATATAAGTTAAAAAGGAAAGGTGCCAAAATACAGCCCTGCCACACTTTCATTTATCCAATATGGATATTTTTTTTAATTGTCAGTTGACCAAGTCTCCATTGTATGTTCAGAATGAGATCAGGGTTTTCTATTAAGCTTCAAAACACTAGAAATGACCAGACATGTGAGTGAAATGTATCTCTTCTAACTAGACTTTAAAGGGGCTTATATCTAATTTGGTTGTGTCAAAATATTACTAAAGATTACAGAATTTAAATGAAAAAAAATCCTCATTTTGAGTGATAGATATCTTAATCATGGCAGTCTAAAGAAAAAACCAACCACTATGGAAAACATTGGTTTCTGGTATATGTCGTATTTAGGTCTGGTGGGAGCCAAGACATTTTGATTTTCATTTTCACATTATTCTCCCGCCTTCTTCAGCAGTGAAGCAGTTGCCAGCCCACTTCAGCCGTTGGCTAACTTCACGCTGAGTGATGGTATTTGGTTTTTCACTAGGAGCACATCCTTACACAAAGTAATTCCCTTCCGAGTCAGGGACTGCTATGACAACGTGTGTGTTTTTGAGACCAGAAAATATGTTTGCATTTTAAATTTTTTTGTTAAGCTTGGCAAGGATCTGGAAGCTCCAGCAGCAATGTATTATACTACCCATACCAAGACAGAATAAGCATTGACAAAACCAAAAGGCTGTAATCGAATGCCAGAATAACTGGCTTTGCAGTACTTGTTCTACTTAGTGAATACTTCACTTGTAAGTTGTAGACTAACTCTGTAGATTGTCATTTTTGTAAAAGACCAAATGCTTTTGTATCTGTTTATTGAAACTTACATATATTATGCACTCTGATAAACATGTTCAATCTGTCCATTTTACAGTTGTCGAGACATTATTCTCATCCCGTTCAACGCACTCTATTAAGGACATGGAAAACATGTATCAATTGGCAAAGAATATTATTCCCCCACTTAATACGAAAAAGCATAAAGGTCAAGATGGAAAAATAGGTGTCGTTGGAGGATGTCAAGAGTAAGTAAAACTGTCATGGAGTATTGTTGTGTAGCTTGTTGTGTAGATTGTTTGATGGAAAGGGTATTTTTTTTATTTTGAAAAAGGACTGGGGAAGAAGACAGTGAGTATGTAGCGAGGTGGCAGATTTTGAGGACAGTGTAAAAAGACAGCTGATGAACGGCAGAACATTTTAAAATCTGTTCCTAAACACCTTCCAGTTTTGAGCCTTAACCACCACACTATTAATTGTTGTGTATCACTTCCATAGGAAGGCGTCTGCTTGATAGAGTACTTGAATTTAGATTATCTACTGTATTTCTGCAATAGGTCTTGCGTTTACGAGAGTTTGAGCTATTGGCATTGTAAATGACAATGCCTTTTATTTATGTTTTGTTTTCGAAACAGATAAAAGGCATTGCTATTTACAATGCCAATAGCTTAAACTCTCGCAAATGCAAGACTTATTTCATTGCAAATGCCAGCGCCTGTGCTATAAAAATTTGTAAAAGTGTTAGAAAGGAGTGTTTTGCAGGCAGGACAAAGCTGTTTGAGAAAATAGTGCTCGGAAGCTGCAAATAAAGCCTACCAAATAACAACACTTGTATCGAGGGTGTTGCCATGGGAGGTTACAAAATGAGACCAGGCAGTACTTAGGAGGGACTACTAAGCCTATTGACCAATAAACAGCCTCAGTTTAACAGTGGACAATGACGCAAGCCAATGTAAAATAAGCCGGAGAGTGGGCGGAGCTTCAAGTCCCTACTCGAGTACAGCAATCCTCGCAGAGCAGGCTCGACCTAAAAAGTATTTCACTACTGTGAAGTCAGTGTGGGAAGGTGGCTGATTTTATAAGGCATAAGGAAATGAAGGGGAAGCACCAAACTACTGCCTCCACTAATTTGTTGAGACATGAAGAAGGTGATGGAATGTTGAATGATGAGGTGTTGTATCCCACCCCACCCAACAGTATAATTTCTTCCTTCACCTGCAGCCTTCTCTGCTTGCCACAGAACTGTATATACAGCAACACTATGCCATGTTCCGAAACAGCTTTGTCAGAGCCATTTCCAGCACTGTCTCTCCTATATGTTCCTTGATAGCTAAGGGCATAGCCATGGACCACAGCATAGTCAAGACCAGTAGGAGATGAATGAGGGTGACCGCATGTCATGTGTTTTCAAAATCTTTGGGACAGCAAATATTACTAAAGGATGTCAGGAGGAAGGAAGGAGTCATACTAGGTATCCTTTCAGTGTTCCATTTGACTTAATTGACAACACAACTTTGCTGTCAATGCAATTCAAACCAGCTTTATTCGGTGACAAGACAAACACCATAAAAGCATACAAACACCTATATATCAAGAAAAAAAATATAATCTGATTAATATTCATATGCAATAATTAAATATATATATATATATATATATATATATATATATATATATATATATATATATTTTTTTTTTTATATATATACAGGCTTGGTCTTCGTAAGGAGAATGTACGATAAAATTACAAATCCGATTATCCAAAGTTTTATAAAAAGACGATCAGCCACGAATTCATACAGTGAAGTGCAAGTGCAAACAGTGCAAGAATATACGGTTGGAAAAAGAAGTTAATCATCTTCTTTTTCATACAGCAAAGCATCCAACAGTGCTTAGTCTTTTCTTTTTCTAATTGATTGTTGTATGAAGCGGATTGCTGAGCTAATAATTTTCAAGTTGCATATAAAATTAAACGCGTCCTTATAGTTAAAAAGCATATTTTTTAAAAAGAGCGGTTTCAATACAGTTTTTCGAATATCCTCATAAAAAGGGCAAAAGAGAATAAAGTGCAAGGTGGACTGTAAAGTTTTACCATCACACGGGCAAGGTGGCAAATTCTCTGCCATTTCTCTGTGCTTGGGAAGGCAATTAAATAGTGTAAGGTCCTTAATCTTGTCAGATAAAATCTGTGCTGTACGTTCTTTGCTGTCATTGTGATATCATTTGGATCTTTTTATGGAGAACAGTCCAGTTATTGATACCTACCCATCTATAATCCTGTGTGTTTTATTTGGCAACATCAACACAGATTTGGAGATCCACTTACTGCTTTTGCTTCAAAGCAGTGAAAAAACTTCTCTGTCATTACTTCCCTAGAGACTTTAGTTGCCCAAAGGAGCCAATGAAATGGCTGATGGCAAGCCTCATTCTAAAGTCTTTTCCAAATATCTAGCAGCCGCCGACATTGCACAGCATCCACTGCTCTCATCAGTACCACCTTTCTAAAACTGACGACATATCAAATATAGCATTCTAAATGCAAAATAAAGAGATTAAATGCCAAAAAAGCAAAAGTAAAACACTACTAACACTACACATTCTCTCCTGTAGAAAATAAAAAAAGAAGGAATCTCAAGATTTAAGACATTTTACGCAAGCAAACAATACAGTATTTACAACCCTATAATAAAATTGTATCAACACATTGTATCAACACAGTTCATGCAAGTTAATTTCCACCAAAAATGTTACATTTTCTCGGTGTAAAAATAATTATTCCAAATATTCCTGTCTTAGTTTCCAACTTTGACTGACCATTAGTGCTCATGATTCAAATACATTTCCTTGATTCTACAAAGTCATGCTCAACAGAATCACACTGATCGACATGCTCTTCCTTACCATTTCCTAAAGTGTTACAGCAAACAAATGATGGACGGATTGCTGACAATGCAAACATTCTCCCCCAGTCAAAAGATCTGGGTTAAATCAGGGAGGACCTGGCTTGGCAGTTCGGGCTGGACTGTTCCCATGAGACACAGGGTCAAGACTGATATGCATGTGGCCAGGTCTAAACTGGGGGGGCATGGTGAGCAAAAGAATGATGGATTTAACCCAGATCTCTTGACTGGGTGTGAATGTTTTGGTTTGTTCTGCATTCCGTCCATCAATTGTGTGTATTTTGCTTTCTCACCATTTCCTAGGACCCTTTCCTCTGTAGAATTCTCACGTAGCACATTACCCTTGTCTTCCACCTTCACCACATTTTCTGCTCACAAAATCCATCCGCCCCAAATGTTTTTTTCTTCCAACAGCAGCATCCTTATTGTCCCCACTATGATCAGTTATGCATAAAGCCAAGTGCTTATGTAACAAAACTTGCCATCACTCAACATTGCTGCATTATTCAAAAATTGAACAATACTTAAGGGGTTAGAGAAAGCTTTTTCCCCTTCTTCTTCTTTAGAGGCTCCACTTTACTCAAACTTCGTGAACCCCTTCTTAATTAGTCAACATTCTTCCCTGTGTGTTTTTTTTATCATAATATTATTGATTGTAAACAGATTGTGTTCTTTTAATTCTCTCGTACATCAACTCCGGAGACCCATTTACTATCTTTGAAGTAGACATACTATCCTAATTGTCTTTGGGGGAAGGGATTTGTTCTGTCATGATTCCAAAAGGGCTGTGACATATATTTTGTCATGGTGCGATATGACATGCCTACAACACTTTATTCACCTCCTCTTCCCAATTCTGGTCCCATGTAAAATCTATTTGAATTAGCCCTTTATAATTGTATTAAACCATTCAACTGTAGCGTTGGCTAGTAGTGTGATAAAGGGAAGTGGTGTTGTTTAGAATTTTGATGCAAGAAATTCTCCATACTCCTTAACTTACATTGTACACTGTAATGCTAAATAATCTAATGGTTAAATCTTGTCTTTTAATAAAATAAAAAAAAAGTTGTTTAAACTTTATTTGTATTTGCTGTCTTAATTAGGTCTACCTCTGGTCATGGTTTAAACAAATATATTAGGATAACTATGTATGTTGAGACTCCATCCCTGTGCCATTACCCTTGCTTAGTGGTTAGCTAATCCTCTATTTAGGGTCGGAGTGGTGCACTGCTCCTAGAGAATCAAATAGCCCCCTGGTTGATCATGCCTATGCCTGCCAAACGTATCCTTGTGACCCCGTCTGTTTGAGGTTCGCCTTAATGCAAATTTGGCATCACCTCATATCAACACTGCAGTCATTCCTCCTTGCTAATTTTGCCCTCTGGTTTGAAGTATTATTTATGGCATTCAGTTAATTGCTAGAACCTAACATATATGTGGTTCCACCTATGCCGTTACCCTTGCTTAGGGTCGGAGTGGTGCTCTTCTAGAGAATTAAATGGCCATCTAACGTGGTTGATCCTGCATATGCCTGCCAAACTTATCATTCTGACCCTCTCTGTATGAGATTCGCCTTAAGGCAAATGCGGTAGAGGCAGGTGTATTTGTGGAAGAACTCCAGGTTGTAAGATATTTTGCGCTAGTATTATTCTCAATGAACACTGTCCCATACATGAAGCGTTGAATTAGGGATCTCATGATGTTTTACTTGAAGTGGGGATTTAACACATCTTCTTTTGGAAAAACGCATTTGTATTATTTTCTTGTACTGTGTTTGTCATTTCAGGTTCACCCGTTGTGTGTTTAATAAAGAGTGGCAAGTAAGGTCATCATATTTTGGATAATTGTATCCCTATCCCACAAACTGAAACTAGAAGGAAGGGCAGGTGAAATTAGTGGGATCTCAGATTCCCGGAGGAAGGGCGAACTACCCAGTAGGGCGAGCGTGAGTGGCAGAAACATGTTGACACAAGCTCATGAGGAATGAAGTGGCACTAATATCCGGCTTTATTATTTTTTTGTTTAAATCTGTTTTTTATTGAAATTTTTGAAAGTTACAGATGCATGAAAGGCATCATAAGCTGTGTACACTCCATGCATGGTGGCACTTAATAGCGATAGATATAAGTTTTCATCGCACACCTCATAACTATCCATGGCTTGTCTGCCGCACCCGATTAGATGCAATAACATTCAGTTAATTTCGTGTATGGGATTCATCACTATTCAGCGACTACATAGTTTCGAGAGTCCAATGTATAAAGTCCTTCTGTTATTTCCTCATGGACTGCCAAACAGATATAGTCGAATAAGAAACAGTTAACACCCAACAATCCCTACTCAGACCGGCGCTAGTAGCGGTATCCCCCATCCCACCTTGACTTTCTCAGTAACATCGCCCAGCATTACAGATTGGATGTTCTCCCCCTACAACAGCATTTATCACTCTCTCTACTGATGATGATGCTAAATAACACATACATGAAACATTGCGGTCACACCAGGTTATAGACTCCAGTATCTACCCTGGACCTACGTCTCTCCCCTCAGGTTGTCACCCCGTGTGCTCCTCCTCAACCCTCTGGAGTGCCTGGAGTAGGCTTTCCCACTGAGCAGCTATTGGCTTCTTCCTTAATCCCAATGTTTCCTCCCTTCTGATGGCGGTCCCCTCTGCCATAGCCCATGCATAGAGAGAGTATCTCCATGCTTGCACGTGGGGTTGGTCCTGTGCCTTCCATTTTCTGGTGAGCAATCGTTTGGCAGCCACTATTCCCAGATCCAGAAACTGGGATGTTACTTCGTGGCTGGTATTCTGCGGAACTGGTGCAGCAGATATACCTCCCATTCAAAGGGCAAGCTGCGACCGCTACTGATATGTAGCAGTTCGCTGATCGTACGCCAGTACGTGTGTAGTCTGTGGCAGCTCCATAGCATGTGGACAAGACCCACCCCAGGCTCGGTGCATCTGGGGCACACTGCATCCGCAGGGTGGAAATACCTATTGATAGCCTCCGGTGTAAGGTATGCCCTATGTACTATGAACAACTAATTCTGTTGGAGCCTCATATTCCTGGGGATGCGCACTGGTCCCTTCAATACCCGTTCCCATTCCCTGTCTTCTAATGACCTCCCCAGATCAATTTCCCACTTGTGCCGGAGAGGTTCCAGTGTGATCGCTGCATGTGTGCGTAAGGACGCTGCGAACCAGCGGACCAAATGTCTACCTCGCCCCATAACGAGGAGATATTGTATGGTAAGGTGCTGATTGGGTTCTGTGGAAATGTCCCACCATTTAGCAGTCAGGGTTGCAACTAATGAGCGGAGCATGAGGAATTGCCCCAGCGGTAGTCCCTCGTCTTGCACTAGCGAGTCGTACGGTGCTAGCGAGCCATCTCGGTCCAGGTCTCCTAGAGTCTGTATACCAGCATCCCGCCAAAGCGCCAGGGCAAGAGAGGTGAGTGTCCGTATCCTGCTAGGGGAACCCTTTAATGGTAACACAGGTGCATAAGGGATCAGAGTTCTGGTGAGATATAGACTTCTACGATAGCATTTGTACGCCACCGTCAGGAGGAGTGGTGTTGGTGTTGCGTGTTTGACAGCTGGATGAAAAAGTGTGAGGAGCCTCTCCAGAGAGTATAGGGGTAGCACAGTCGCCGTGTCTTCCCGACCTTTATCTGCAAACCAGCGGGCAACCCATTGCAGCTGTGCTGCTAGGTAGCAGTGTTCTAAGCAGGGCGCCGCCAGTCCCCACCTGATCTGTGGGTAGATATAATTTCGCTAGTGACAGCCTATGCTGGCTACTCCCCCAAATGAAATCCCGGAGCAACTTAGAGAACGTGGCAAAAAAGGGCGCTGGTATATATAATGGCAGGTTGGCAAAGTAATACAGTAGTCTGGGGAGGATCACCATTTTGGACAAAGCCACCCTGCCCGTGACTGTCAGCGGCAATGTGCCCCAGAAACGCATCTGTGACTTAGTAGCCGTAACAGCCGTACCCAGATTTCCGTCAAAGAGGTCCAATGGTTGACGGTATATCTGTACTCCCAAGTATCGGAAGGTGTCCTCTTTCCACGCCACTCTTGTTCCGTTAAGGGTGTATCCCGGATCATGCCTCCCCCTCCCGAACGCATGATTTACTGGGATGTTGTAGCACACCCAATGATGAAGCATGCCACTAATAGTGGGTGAGGGCACTTTTAAAGAACCTTGCGTTGTCCTGAAGTAGTATTTCTGGTTTGTTTTCCCTTAGTAATATTCCTGGCTTGCGAGAATATTACATATCCTCCTTTTTCCGTTTTGTGTGTACGATTCTTATATTGTCACAAGTTTCTGGACGTTATTTTGACCAAAGAAATGTACACATTTTTAATTAATTGTCTGCTTGGTTAAGTATTCGCTGCAAAATTTCGTACAAAGTTGAATAAAACTAAACTGCCCAGAGAATGTAAAATTATTTATTTTCGCATGTGGGAGCCTCACTGATTGATTTTTCTAAGTCTTTTTTCAGTTTGACACCTTACAAGCTAACTTCTTGTCCCAAGTAGGTTTCGCTGCTATATTCGCTGATGCCTTTTCAGGACTTTTTCCAAATTAGTGCCATGTTCTTCCTTGTTTTTCCCATTAACAAAATGTTGTCCTGGGAAGAAACGGCGCCATGCACATATTTAAAATAGTTCATACACTAGCCTTTAAAAAAATCGAGATAGAAATGCTAACCCAAAAGGCATGGGCTTTTATTGGACACAACCTATTGGGGTAATGTATTTTTTTGATGCCATGCTAGGACAATGATGGTAAGCTCCAGAAACGTTGATAGTTGAAAAACATCTCACTGCCTTTGCCAAGGACATTTATTTAGTTATTAGAAGCAAGAACCTACCAATTGAAATATCACTGTTTACGTCTGTGCGGTCAACAAAGAGCCTCACCTTACCATTTGTCAAGCTGGCTTTAACCATTGCAGGCAACCACTTTAGAGACTCCACCAGTTAAATTTTACCATCATGCTGTATTTTTATGCTATTTTAACACTTGTGTGGCCCCTCGTAAAGTGAATGGATTTGCTGTCAACCATGTGAACGTCATTGTACTGCAAAATTATTTTATGGGAAAATCCCTTCAATTTTAAAAGGTTTCCCAAAAATACTTTTTCACCAATCCAAAACATGCTACTTCCTGTATCAACCCTCTCCTTCCTCAAATACTAGTTCTACTGGGGTCAAGATTTATGTCCGTAGATAACTGATCCATCCACCCTGAGTCTGACAGCCCTTTTTCTGCTACATATAGTTTTTCCTTAGGCATTTCTGGGTTTTTTTTTATTCGAAAGTCAGAGTTCTGTAATCTAACATGGATGTGAATTCTCCACTAAGGCTATCTGAGTTTATGTCAGATAGTACCAGTTTTGCTCCCAAAAGCTATACAAATGTACTCTTCAATACATCGTTTGCAACAATAGTATATGGTAAACCAGAATCTACAACAATGTGAAGGTTAACAGCTCATATTTTCAGTTTTCACAAAGATTGGTTTCTAGATGCCTTGATAAATTCAAACTCGTTACCTTCACCATGTGGTCCTGCAGACTCCGAATCACTGGTGTCATTTTCTATTGCTCATCTTGCTTTTGTTGTTCTACTTTTCTTCCTATAAAGTCTTACAAAGGGACCAACTGCAGCACAATCTGAACACTTTCGATTAGCAGCAAAAACCTGTGGTTTATAATAGGATTCTAGCTCTGCCAGTGCATTAATAAAAACATCTCCAGCTGCTCTTCCTTTTGAGTACTTGCACAAACACCCTAAAGCCTGGACCTGGGGAATAAAGCAAAAGCCGTTTCTTCTGGTGATAAGCTTTCTGCCTTTGTGGTGGATACATACTTGAGAAAATATCCCGTCTGTTCCTCCCACTGCATAACTGGCTATGCTGGTCAAGGAAGGAAAACTTGTGGAAGATGGGATTATCTGTGGAATACACAAGGAGTGGATTATTCATTTGTCCAGTCTTCATCAACAGTGTTGGATTGGTTCAAAGTTCTTTCTTCCCCACTCTCACGTGCATTGTTCCCTTATGGACCAGTGTAGCACTGCAGTAATGTGAACGATAAAATGAAAGTTTGAATTACCCAGGAAAAAATAATCATGTACTTGTGCATGGTTTAATGGAAAGTATATGCTCAAAGTTGCTGCATGGTCTTGGACTGCCGGCCACCTCCCCCCTTGAACACCGACTGAATTACCCAATTCAACCAGTCAACACATGGGGGTCTTTGGAAGTCAAGGGGGGGTACGGGGCCCCCCCCCTGGCCGTATTTATTAAAATATAAAAACAAATCAAAAATTTTAATCAAATAAACATTTCTGACAATTATTAAAATGCACACTTTTCAGAATATTAGATTGACATCCGTTTCGACATGGTATGATGGGCTAACCTTAACAAATAGCTAATACAGCGTGTCTCCTAACGTAATCTAATCATCCTGAAAATTAAACTGCATTCTAATATTTTAATACTTTTAATACCTTTAATAAAGTCCTACGGCAAGGTCGCCAACCGGTGTCAGATCCTTTTACAGCTGCGCTCTCACGTTGAAGATGCGCATGCGCAACCCAGGGCACGTTACACCCACGTGCGCTCCCCGAACTCCATTTAACCATAACAGGAGGGCCCAGACACTCGCGCACCTTAGTGACGTCATAGTGTTGTGAGGGGTGGCTACCAGCCTGAGGAAAGCGTAGACTCCCTCCCCCGCACCCTTTAAATTAATGGAGATCATATCCTGCCCCTGAAGTTCTGAGAGAGACCAAATGGCCCCTCCCGCGGGCGGCCCCTTTCGTGAATGGGTCCGCCCCCCCCGTAAGGACCTTAAAATGCTGCTCACCGATTAATGACCTTACCGCCAGACACACATAATAAATACGACATTGCTATTCTAAAAGGAAAAAGGGCCTAAGGATAAAATTGTTAACACACAGCAAAGCACAAACATCTATATATATAGTTACTCCTGTAAGCGGGAAAAAGGGCCTAAGGAAAAAGAATTAGTTAAATATCACAACACTGCACCAAAAGTGTAAATTCTGTTCTTCCTTCCAGTAAACAGGAAATTCAAGGCCTACTGGATCAAGCCCCCCTTAAATCTATGTTCCGGCACATTGACAAACCTGATACTCACCATTTGCCAAGCCCCAAGGTCTGCTAAAAAGGGATGGAGGGTGGGGAAAATTAAACGGCCCCACGGTGGGGCGAGGAGCGAGCCTGGGAGCGCGGGCACAAAGAGGCCGCTTCCCGCGCTCCCCAGGCTTTTAACCCTTTCGCTGCCGCGGCCCCCGCCCCCTCGCCCCGGAAGCACACCAGTACTTCCGGGGCGAGGGGGCGGGGAAAGCGGCCCCGAAAGGGACGGGGTGTGGGAGGGACCGGGCCCCGCCATGCTTGCGTGGGGGCCTATTGGCCCCCCCTTGTATCATGGTCTTGGACTGCCGGCCACCTCCCCCCTTGAACACCGACTGAATTACCCAATTCAACCAGTCAACACATGGGGGTCTTTGGAAGTCAAGGGGGGGTACGGGGCCCCCCCCCTGGCCGTATTTATTAAAATATAAAAACAAATCAAAAATTTTAATCAAATAAACATTTCTGACAATTATTAAAATGCACACTTTTCAGAATATTAGATTGACATCCGTTTCGACATGGTATGATGGGCTAACCTTAACAAATAGCTAATACAGCGTGTCTCCTAACGTAATCTAATCATCCTGAAAATTAAACTGCATTCTAATATTTTAATACTTTTAATACCTTTAATAAAGTCCTACGGCAAGGTCGCCAACCGGTGTCAGATCCTTTTACAGCTGCGCTCTCACGTTGAAGATGCGCATGCGCAACCCAGGGCACGTTACACCCACGTGCGCTCCCCGAACTCCATTTAACCATAACAGGAGGGCCCAGACACTCGCGCACCTTAGTGACGTCATAGTGTTGTGAGGGGTGGCTACCAGCCTGAGGAAAGCGTAGACTCCCTCCCCCGCACCCTTTAAATTAATGGAGATCATATCCTGCCCCTGAAGTTCTGAGAGAGACCAAATGGCCCCTCCCGCGGGCGGCCCCTTTCGTGAATGGGTCCGCCACCCCCGTAAGGACCTTAAAATGCTGCTCACCGATTAATGACCTTACCGCCACAGGCCAGGTAGTTAACCGACTATCTGGCCCCCCCCCAGAACACCCCCCTTCTAGAAAGGTCATACTCTTCCTGCAAAAACTTCCACCCATGCCAGGATGTTTCTTATAAAAAGGGCATTCCCCTCCTCTGTTAAGTGAACCCCGTCCCGCAGGTAGAAGTGTTCCCCCCAAATGCAAGCGTGAGGGATGGTCTGTAAGACCGAAGTCCTAAATAACCTGTCCAGCTTGTTGTTGACCCTCTTTAACGAGCTGTTCAACGCGCTGACTGAGTTTCCCCCCCTCCATTGCATCCTTGGTATCAGTTGTGACCATACTACAACACTACCTGGTAACCGCTTTGCTAGCCAACCCGCTGCAGATATAATTTCTTCAAGGAGGACCCTTCTGCCCAGACCTGCCAGATCATTCCCCCCTAAATGAAGTATTACCGCCGAGGGTGGTGTAGTATGTCGCGCTAGTAAGTCCGACATATAGTCCCTGAACTGATTGAGGCGGAGCCCCCCCCTGCCATGGAAGGAGACCCTGCACCCCCTACTTTCCACCCTTTGTTTGCCTGAACCTGCAAGAAAAATTTTGTTAGCACGTTTGACATATGAATGCCCCACTACCCAAATGACTACGGTCTTCTGTCTGTCCTCCTGGTTCCTCCATGCTGTAGTAAAGTTGCCTTGATGATCCATGGGTAGTTTCCGTCCTGCGTCACAGGCCCGTGAAACTGTAAATAACCAGAAAAACAGCAGGTATTAGCAATACTCCACATGGCGGCAGCTCTCACAACATGTGCAACCGCACGTAGCGTTTATAAGCGCTTGAGGACCATCTTCCAATTCTTTGCACACTATTCGTGGTCAAACCCCTGGCTGTTGCTTCTGTGGCTGCCCCTATCCGGAAGGAGTGTGTCCCAAACTCTTTGTGGTTATAACCAGCTTTTGCCATGCTCATGGCTAGTACCCTCTGGAACTGAAATCTGGTAAGAGGAGTCCCATCCCCATGCATTAGCAGTGACCCCACACACTCCTGTGCCCGCTGTCTTATCAGTTCCTCCACATGTGTCACCGGGCAGCAGGGATTGTTCCTTGCCCGATGTAACGCCAAACTTTGGCCCCTAGCGTCCTGATCAGTTTTAGATTTCCTGATGCTGATCCACATAGTGTCGCCCCTTATGCTGATATCCCGCAGCTGAAGGCCGCCTATCTTATCACCTTTGTTGGCCGCCACGAGTTCACCTACCCTGAATGCCCCATAGAAGGCTAAAGAGAAAGCAGCTTTAAATAGGCCCACCTCAGATGTAGAGCTACATGTGTCCGGCAGCGCGAGGAGAACAGCTGATAGACGTTCAAAACCTATGGGTTTCCTAGAATCTATGGAGGGGGGCTGCATGCGCCGCCATCCTTTTAATGCCCTCTGGGCCTGGAAGCTGTGTGTAGGGTCCCTGCCCCCTCGTGCCCGTGCGAAAAAGGAGATAGCGGCCTTGTGCCTGTTGGCTGTTGCCACCGTGCGCCCTTCCTTGTGTAGGCTGCCTAACTACCCATTGAAGCTAGCCTCCATAGTCCAACTACTCTCCCAGCCCTGTCCCAGAAAGTGACAGTAAGACCTGAACGCCCCTTCGTATGCCGTCCTTGTCTTGGGTGCTAGGCTGGCTGCCACGAGGTCATGTAGTTGGGGGCACCAATTTGCCAAAGAATCGCCGGGAATTGAGCTGGCGCTGTCTCTGCCTCCGGCAAGTGATCCCTGAACACCTGCATCTTAAAGCGAGAAAGGGCATCAGCTGCATTGTTTAACACCCCTGGGACATGTTTTGCTCTGAAAAGTACATTCCTCGTCATGCAACACAGCACAATCTCTTTGATCAAACGTAAAATGAGTGGACACCTTGCAGCTTGTTGGTTGATGCATTCAACCACTGACATATTGTCTGACCAGAATATTACCGATCTGTTGGCCAACTCCTCGGGCCAGACTTTCAGTGCCACCCAGATTGGGAAGAGCTCGAGGAAACCAATGTTCACCGTCAGCCCGCTCTCCTCCCACCAGGCGGGCCACTTCTGCGCCACCCATTTCTTGCCAAGGATGGCACCAAACCCAACACTGCCCGCCGCATCGGTCCATAAACCAATGTCCTCCGAAGACACCGTGGGTGCACCCCACAGCACTCTTCCATTGAAATCCGCCAGGAATGCCATCCATATCCGCATGTCCTGGCGCACCTCAGCAGACAGCCGTGTCCGGTGATGTTTTTCACGAAGACCCCTCATGGCCTGTGTAATTGAGCGTGAAAATGGGCGAGCCATAGGAATTACTCTCAACGCAAAATTCAACTGTCCCACTGTCTGCTGCAACAGCCCTAAATTCACCTTCTTCGCTTGTAAGCACAGTCCTAGAGTCTGTTTGAATTTTTGGATCTTTTCTGCTGGTAATCTAAAACAACCCTCAACAGAATCCAG
Organism: Lissotriton helveticus; assembly: GCF_964261635.1. Lineage (NCBI taxonomy): Eukaryota > Metazoa > Chordata > Amphibia > Caudata > Salamandridae > Lissotriton > Lissotriton helveticus. Next base: position 733,250,196 of record NC_136069.1, on the reverse strand, counting down.
TTCAATGCCTAAAAATTCCAGGCATGTCACTGGTCCAACTGTCTTCCCCTGTGCCAACGGGACCCCGAAAGAGCGCATGAGCACGCAAAATTCCTGCAATGCTGACGCACACTCCCGTGAACCCGCCGGGCCCAGAAAAAGAAAGTCATCCAGGTAGTGCATCACCCACTGGTGACCCGTACGTTGTCTTAATGCCCATTCCAAAAAGGAGCTAAACTGTTCAAAATAAGCACATGAAATTGAGCAACCCATGGGCATACACTTATCCATGTAGTACTTCCCCTTAAAGGAGAAACCCAGCAGGTGCTGGTCCTCCGGGTGAACCGGGAGTAGTCTAAAGGCTGACTCAATGTCTGACTTAGCCATCAGTGTTCCCGCGCCCAAACTCCTCAGCATGCCCGCTGCCTGATCGAAGGACGCATACTTCACAGAGCAAATTGTCTCATCAATAGCATCATTCAATGATGTCCCCCTCGGTGTGGACAAGTTGTGGATGAGCCTAAATTCCCCTTGTTCTTTCTTAGGCACCACCCCCAGAGGAGAGCACACAAAATTCTGCGTGGGAATGACGTCAAATGGTCCCGCTACCCTCCCCAAACGCACTTCTTTAGCTATTTTTGTTGACACCACTGTTGGATTGGCAAGGACTGATAGCTGATTCCTACACTGTGGTCTCCCGACATACCCCCCAGCAGGAATTCGAAAACCATGTGTGAAACCCTCTTGTAATAACCTAGCAGACGTGTGATTAGGGTACCTGTTCAACCAGGGGATCAACGCTGACATCTGAATGGGTGAATGTGCTATTAGAGGGTGGATCTTACTATTCAGGTTTCCTCCTACCCCTGTTTCCTGCACCACTATTTTTATTTCGGCATGTTGTTTCGGGGTGGGAAGGGTGGCCACATACGCTGCATGCGTGCCTGAACTTACAGGTACCTGGTGCCCTGTTGCATGTCCGCCTATTGAAGTCCCAACATACCCCCTTCGCCCCTCCATTTGTTCTCTGCTTTTGGGCCGTCTCCCCTCCCGGTGCTGATCGAAAGGGCTGTTGAAACGGCTGCTGCGGCCTGGGGAAATAACCTCTACCCGCATTTGTGCTTGTGCTTGCCCCCTGACCCTTCTCGAATTGATTGTGCCATGAGATAGAATCTACCTTGTCCCATGATAAAGTTTTATCAAATTCTTTGGACTTTCTGAAAGCGACATCATATTCCTTCCATACATCCCCTGCATGATTCTCATGGAACATTGTTATCCTACTTTGATAGCAGTTCATGGCTGGTTGCATTCCCTTAAAACGTTCGCCCATTACTGCGCCGAACACTGCAAAAGCCCTCAGCCAGTTGATGAGGTTTTCTTCTACCCTAAACTTGTACAACTTCGCTCTCCATTCACTGGGCAACAACATTTCCTTCTGTGATTTTGCATATTCCCATTCCCTGTTATCTATCAGCAATGAAAACATGTTCACATACTTGTCAGCCCATATCATTTCCTTTACACTCTGTGACACATGCTGTGCTAAGCACTCACCCCTAGAGGGCAATGTTCCTTCGCCCAGCAAAGGAAGGGCAATCTCCTTACCATTCCCATTGTCGTTGGGTAACGTTGCCTCCACGGTCTTGGCACTGCCTCCATCATTCGCTGGACCTGTTTGGGGAGAAACCGGTGCAGGCGGCGTTGCGCCCCTACCACTAGCCAACAATATCTGAGTCAGCAATGTTTGTTGCTCCGTTGTCAGGGCAGTATTGAAAATTAAACGGCCCCACGGTGGGGCGAGGAGCGAGCCTGGGAGCGCGGGCACAAAGAGGCCGCTTCCCGCGCTCCCCAGGCTTTTAACCCTTTCGCCGCCGCGGCCCCCGCCCCCTCGCCCCGGAAGCACACCAGTACTTCCGGGGCGAGGGGGCGGGGAAAGCGGCCCCGAAAGGGACGGGGTGTGGGAGGGACCGGGCCCCGCCATGCTTGCGTGGGGGCCTATTGGCCCCCCCTTGTATGGTGAGTGGGTGTTATATAATTTCAATCCTTTGTCCAAGAATGAGAAACATGCACAACTCAAAAATTCACAGCGCAATTTATTAAAAGGTTAAACACTTTGCATGAGCTTTGTTAATGTAGCGTATGAAAAAACGTCCTCACTTGGTAACATGAATACCTGGTAGTGCTGGCTTGTGTGAAAGGACACATGGAGTGAAAATAAGAGGCATCACGTACAGCCACGTCTGATCATGTCCTCGTGAACTCGTTACGCACGTATGCACGTAGGTGGTCTGACTTCCGTTTTCTGTGAATGCAGTGCGCGTGATGCCAGACGATAAGTTCCTGAGGTGGTCACTAGTAAATGCACACGGGCCTGCTAATAGGTTGGCGAGGCTCCCTTTCATAAACAGTTGTGAGCAGTAGCTTGACAGATAAGCGTCTGTTGTGGACATTGGAAACGACAAAATAATCAATGAATTGTTGGAGAAACAACATAAAACTCACTTGCTTCTTTCCGCAAATGAGGAGAGCTTCCCTGGCTTGTGACAAGTAATCCCTGAATGCGTTCTGCCCTGCACAGCAACAGCAGATGAGATTTACTGATCTTTTAATACTACAGATGACACACGTAAATAATTCCCTTTTTAGGGCTGCGCTTGTCACCAAATGTGCAAAGTATTCTCCCAACTGCTCTTTAGTTTCAAAGCTTTTTTTTTAAGCTGTACCATGCATTACACAGCATCTACTGCTAAACTGACCAACGCGTTAAATATAATACTGTAAATGCAGTATAGAAAAAAAAAGTACTTGCTAATAGGGTAAAAGAAACAAGCATTTACAATGCAATGGTCTCGGCATTATTAAAGGTAGAGCTATTGGCATTGCTCATGACATTTTTTTTTTTTTAAATCATAAATAAATAGCATTGTCATTTACATTGCCAATAGCTTAATCGGTAAATAAATGGCATTGTCATTTACAATGCCAATAGCTTAATCGCTCGCATATGCATGACCTATTGCATTTATACTCACACAGAGCCACACACACACAGAGCCACCCTCACACAGACAGAGCCACCCACACAGAGCCACCTACAAAAAAGCTATCCACACAGAGCCACACACACACACACAGACACACACACACACACACACACACACACACACACACAGCCACACACACACACAGCCACACACACACAGAGCCACACACACAGAGGCACACCCACACACACACAGCCACACACACACACAGAGCCACACACACAGAGACAGAGCCACACACACACAGACAGAGCCACACACAGACAGAGCCACACAGAGCCCAACACACAGAACCCCACACACACACACAGAGCCCCCCCACAGAGCCCCCCCCCACACACACAGAGCCCACCCACACACACACAGCCCCACACACAGTCACACACAGAGCCACACACACACAGACAGAGCGACACACACAGAGACAGAGCCACACAAATCCCAACACTCAGAGCCCCACACACACACACACAGAGCCACACAGGCCAGAAAAAACGCTCACAACCAGGGAACAGGGGACAGGAGCGCAAGCACAACCAACGAGGGGGCAGGAGAGCAAGCACAACCAACGAGGGGGCAGGAGAGCAAGCACAACCAACGAGGGGGCAGGAGAGCAAGCACAAAAAACGAGGCATTGTATGGTGATGTTTCATCCTACCTTGGAAACTGATGTGCTTGGACCACCTAAGGTAGGCCTCCCTTGATGGCGTGTTGGTCCACCCACCTATACCCAAATGACTTGACCTGAGACCTATGCATCTTCAAAACACCATGCTTTGGAACTCTCCTGCTGCCTCTTTGCCCGATGGTCTTTACACTGGTGCCCTTTCATTCTTTGGCCTCCTGCTAGAGATCTGACGCATCCCTGATCGGCCTCTTCACCTGGAGACTGACCTCAGGAACCACTGCAATAGGCTGAAGAGCTTCGTCTCCAAAGAAGCTGTGGTCTATACTCCACTGCTATGCAATATATATTCAAAATATTAACAAACGCAATAGAATTAGTGTAGGCGAAACCTATTGGTTTTGCCATTGCTTGTTTATTTGTATTGTGTGACCTCAAGTTTTCGTTAATGTGGTCTGTAACATTCAATCTGGTTCCTTGCCTTGTTTTCGCCTAACACAGCGTCGTTACTGTTTATTTCCGGCGCGTTACATCTTTAACCCAAGTGAATACCGTTGCACTTTTGTGGGTTTTTATCGTTATGTATACACAGGTTTTAATTTACAGGCCCGCTGTCACTCGGAACCTGCCATGGGTTTACTGGAGTGAAGTACTAGAGGCCGTTCGTTATAAGAGCCAGGCTTCGGCGCTGGCTGAACCGGGGTGCAGTGTCGCAGTCCGTCACTAGAGGTCCCTGTAGAGCCAGGCTCCTGCGCGATGTGAAAAGGGTGCAGAATCGCAGTCTGTTACTAGAGGTCCCTATGTAGAACCATAATACAGCGCTGGCTGAGCCGGGGTGCAGTGTCCCAGTCTGTGACTAGAGGTCCGTAGAGCTAGGTTCCTGCAGAATCGCAGTCCGTGACTAGAGGTCCCTGTAGAGCCGTGCTCTAGCGCTGCATTAACAAATGTGCAGTGTAGCAGTCCGTTCCATTAGGCAAAATATCGCCGACTATTGCAGTGCTTTGTAGTAGTAGTATCCCGCATAATCATTTCTAAATACGTAACATTGGGCGTAGGCTAAGTGCACTTTAGTTTGCTACTTTTAAAGCATGCAATGTTATGTTGTCGTTACCTGATGCACCCGTAGCCTATTTGTATGCATAGTGCTTGCACATTTGTAACGCTTTAAAACGACTCTGGCATACAGCACGTTATATCGTGGCTTAATTGCTGGCTTTAAATCTTGTGAAAGAGACGCCCTGTGTTTTCGAAGAAGCACTCGTAACAACGCTTAATCAAATCTAAGCCCACTAGATAATAAGAGACACAATAGCCACTTGTGTGCTCAGCTGCTGATCATTCCCAGCTTTCGCGTATACATTAGTGTCTGGTAATGGTGATGGAACATTTTTTCTTACTGGGGATACTGGCCAGGAACATTGGCTCATTAAAATATTAGGTAGGAGCTCTAAACATCCCTGGACTACCAAACGAAGAAGTGCAGCAATATATATTGCCAACACAAAGTTTGTGTCCTCGAGAGGCAGCAAGCCCCGTCCTTTTCGGACTGGGGGCGTGTTTTTAGGTTTGAGTGACTGAAGACGTCACAGATAGAAAGAACCTAAAAAACACCCCCCGAATCCGAAAAAGACAGGGCTTAAACTGAGTGACGCCCCTCTCCTCCAATGGCTGGCCAGCATTTACGAGGCCAGCCAATGGAGAAGAGGGGCGGGTTCAAGCCCCCTACCTAAAAATCATTAAATCTTCGGACCGAACTGCGCAAGCACAGCCTACAGTCCTCGACCTAAAAAACAACACGCTTTCTTCCCGTCTGCTCCCCACCTCCGCTCGATCTCCACATTCTCCAGGAAGGCGAGAGAATGGTGGGTTATGTCACCAGTTAAGTATTCTGTGCGGTGTTTTATGCGCCTGGACCCTGCCACATACAAGGAGAAAGATTCGCCATGAAGAGTATATCTCGCCTTTTATTTTTGCCCAGTTCGTGTCTCCATGCTTTTCAGAAATTAAAGTTTGCACAGGGCTGTAGGTGTTGTTAAAAATGTATAGATGTCGCATGTGGGGAGTCCCTCTGCGCCAAAAGAAATTCTTTGAACATCATCCACTTTTTAGTAGCCCCCACCATCACCTGTGGGAGCTGGACCCAGCGCCTAACTTGGAGGCTGTATTCGGTGCCTAACTTGGATACAGTGAAAATGATCTGCCTCAGAAACACCATCATTCTCATTGATCTGTTCAAATGACTTGATTGGCCCTTTTGACTCCAACCTTGAGGTCACCCTACCCATTTCCACGTATACGCCCTGGATTTCCCATAGTGGCGTGAAGGGAGATACAATACAATACAATACAATAAGCATTTCAAATACAATAAGCTACCTCAAATAGAGTTGTCCCGGCGCTATGCAGAGATTGTAGGAGAGGCTATAGCCAACCATCGAAACCTGAATTCTATCCTCTTAGCCACTGGGAGCCAGTGTAGCTGCTCAAGTGAGGAGAGATATGATGGCGGAAAGGTACCCGCCAGATTAGGCTTGCCTCTGCATTCTGCACCATCTGTAGACTGTAAATCAGGTAGGCATACAGCCCCAAATATAGACTATTGGCGTAGTCCAAGTACGAAGTCACCATTGCAAGGACTATGATCCTCTGGGTTTCCTCCGGCAGTAAGTCAAAGATTTTCTTTAAGATTCTCAGCTTTCTAAAGTAAGCTGAGGAAATCTGACGAACTTGAACAGAGAAAGACAAATCCGTTTCCCATTTAATACCTAGATTCCTTGCTGTCTTTGTCGGACTGGTGGTGAGCCCAGTTCTACTGGCCACCAAAGATCCGCAGAGGGTGGAGAATCCGGACTGAAGAACAGGACTTCGTCTTCGCTGCATTTAGATTTAGGCAGTTGCTGTTCATCCATTTGTAGATGTCCTTCAGGCACTCCTTGAATCTGAGAAAGATCTATGAACGAAAACACCAGCTGGGTATGATCTGCATAGGAGACTACTTTCACCCCCTGGGATGCGATGAGAGTTGCGAGAGGCCCCATGTAGATATGAAAAAGCAGTGGACTCGAAGCGGAGCCCTGAGGCACTACATACCTTAGAGGTTTAAATGCAGATTGAAAAGGTCGTAGATAAACCTGTTGAGTGCGGTCTTTTAGATAGGACTGAATCCAGGAGAGTGCCACCCCACAGATACCCTGCTGATTTAATCTATCCAATAGGATTGAGTGTCCTACCGTGTTGAATGCTGCTGACAGGTCTAATAAAACTAGCATAGCAGAAGCGCCAGCATCCTCAGTCATTCTCACAGATTCTGCCACTTGAATCAAAGCTGTCTCAGTGCTGTAAACCGTCCGGTATCCAGATTGAGAGTCATGCAAGAGGTCATGTGTCTCAACATACTTGGCTAACTGACAATGTGCCAGTTTCTCTAGTATTTTTGCAGGAGCTGGCAATAGAGAGATTGGGCGAAAATTACCGAGCACAGCTGGATCCGCATTAGATTTTTTCCAGATACCCGGAAAGCTGCCGGTTTTTAGTGACGTATTCTAGATCTTGTTAAGTGTCTGGTTCAGCAGATGGGCCAAAGATTTAAAAAGCTGGGGAGGGCAGGGATCCTCTGGGGAGCTTGATTTGCATCTCAGGATTTCAGTCATGGATTCCTTGGGGTTATGAGATCGAAATCTTGTTAATCTCAGGGTAATGCAGATCAGATCTTGTGCCTCAAATGTGGACCTGGCTGTTGGTAGCATGTAAAGCCTTGCAGACCTCTGACACTTTGGTAGTTGGGTAACTTCCCAAAAGAGATGGACAAGAATGTGGCGGTCTATGATACACCCAACTTTATACACTCTGCTTCACTCTTTCTGGAAGCGCAGTTGTACTGCTAGGGAGTATCTCAAAAAGTTAGGCACTCCTAAACTCCACTCGCTCACCCTGAACATGCATTAAGACCACCCCTTCCAAGTCATTTTCCCTTCCCAAATATTTTCTATGCATATATCTTGAAGATAGTTGACATCCTTGCTTTTGATACTCAGGTCTTGACTATAATGCTGAATTCCAGGCAATATGGATATACAAAATGACCACTCTGTCCACCCATGAGAATGGGTGGTACCTATAATTATGCATATCTGTTTTGACTGTTCCGAAGTTTATCACCAGCATGTCTTGCAGTGTAGGACCAGCATGAAACCCACGTACTACCCAGATATTGTAGTGCTTTCTAGACCATCAGAATACGATAACTTGATTCGAGATCTTTACAGTGTATATTTTCTATCCTGGCTACATAGAATCGCCTTAGTTCTCAACCTGTCCCTCGACCTAAAATCTTGAGTTTATTAAGAACCCAATTGTCACTGACTTACTAACCCGTATAATGTGTTTTTTAAATAACGTTTGGCTTGTTAATCTTTTGCTAACTAGTATAAAATGTTATGTTTACAGATACACAGGGGCGCCTTACTTTGCAGGGATTACAGCACTCAAAGTGGTAAGTCTCTTAGAAAAAAGTTGTCTTTATTTTTGTTAAACAGTGAACAGTCCTATTTTTTATTATTTCTTTGATTATAATAGTTTGGTATTCCTACACTCCAGCGAAACGTTATGATTGAATCTTTAATACAGCAAAGGAAGAGGTATCAATCTGGGCCCTTGAAATTCACGTCTGTTTAACATTACTCAGATTTTGGGTCTCTTTCTTAGCAGTCAGACAGATTGTAGGCAACTCTGCTAATTTTAATGCTGTTGAGTTCCTAGAAAGTGTTGTAGCTTCATGGTTAAATCCTATGGTAACGGGATGTATAAAATAAAGTTATTAACTTAAGGAGTCATATGTGGTCATGTGCAATCTTGTCACAAGTCTTGAAGTAGTTGAAATAGATATACCTAAAATTGCAAGTTCCTAACCATCCTTAGAGTTAGTCTGTGTCTTGGGACACCCTGTTTTCTGTCTTGGATGTTTAATTAGCAAATCATTGTATTCATGCATTCAGGGGAATTTTAGTCTTGACTCAGTTCTGTGGAGCTATTTGGATGAACACACCTGCAAATAGTAATTTATGAAAAGGAAAACCCATGAATGAAAAAGTTGTCACAGTGATATGGAGTAATCTGGTAACCCTTAACATAGTGGCTCTTGTACTGATAGTACTTGGCCCTCTGCCTGCAGATGGCTTGCCAGCCTGCTCCTCTCTTGGCTTGGTGTCCTCTAGGCCTATTCTGGACAGATTGCGGACTGCTGGTTCACCTGACAGCTGGTAACTGGGTGTATTGTAACTGCAGTGTCCCTATGCAGCTTCTTTCTGAGCTGATTCGGTGCTTCGTATAAATGTTAGACTTACTGTGTGCCAGCTTAAACAGCCGAGGGGCTTAGTTAAAGTGCTATGAATAGAAAAGTCACTTAGGTAAACGACTTTAACTATTCAGTTTCACTATTATGAGGAGAAGACAACACCAAGCATTTTCCTTATTCTTTTTCGCCCACCTCTGAATTTACCTCCCATTGTTTTTGTCCATTGGTCAAGGATTGTCACAGTTATAGGTAAAGTCCCAAAAGGTGTGTCATTATTTTGCTGCAAACAGAACTCCTTGCATCACTCTTTGCACTTCACTACATCTACAACTGCATGACAAATTCTCCACAAACATGGTAAGAACATAGAGCTTACATAATAGGGCTTGTTTTGTAATTTGGTTTAGTATGTTTTTGAATATAATACCATTGATTGTATGAGGGCAGCTTAACATTTTACAATTTGTACTGCAAATCAGAGAGTATACGATGTGAGCACACACCACACTTGGGCATGGAAAATGTTCTAATTTCTCCAAAAATATTTCCACAAAACGAGCCACCCAAAAATAACATTGAAAAGCTTTTGAAAATTGAATTACAACACTACCCCAGAAGTTCACTGACAAACTTTTAGTTCTGGTTAATTTAGTTGTAAATGATAAATGAAATTGGATAGATATGCATATAGGTCTATTTCGCTCCTTAATGTGGAAGTTAAAATCCTGGCAAAGCTCTTGGCATCCTGACTTATCCATATAATCTCTAAGTTAGTACACTCTGATCAGTGCAGCTTTTTGCCAGGGCGCAGTATGGCTCTCAATTTAGTATGTCTCCACGGGGTGTTGGGGCGGGGCGGTGGAATTCACGAGGATGCTCTTTTCCCCTGTCTAGACGCTTGTATGGCCTTTGATACAGTCGGTTGGCTGTACTTTTTCGAAGTATTGGCCGGCATGGGCCTTTGGTCTCAAATTTTTGTCCTGGCTGTGACTTCTCTACACTGAGCCTCAAGCCCAGGTCATTGTCAATTAGAGGACTTCCCGAGTCTTCCATCTTTTGCACGGAATTAGACAAGATTGTCCACTCTCTTTACCCTCATACTGGAGCATTTGGCGGCCTGGATATGAAAAGATCTGTTGATTCAAGGGCTGCACTGGACCCAGTAATGGGGAAATAAAGCTGGTAAGGATAATAGAAGGCTCCAGCACCTCTGGCAGACAGCCTGACATTAAACCAGTGCACTGACTATCCAATTGGCTCTCACTTTGTTCATGTCAGTGGAGCGCCAGACTAATCTTTGACCTGCTATTTTGGTGACTAAAAGCTGATTATTCCCTCTTGTGCTAATATCTTGTTTCCAATGGCAGTGCAGAGGGCTAGGGGGTTATGGTCACTGTAAAGTGTGGGAATCACGCTACCATTAGTTAACAGGGGGTGCAGGCTCCGAGTGGTTGACATTATCTACTTCAACCAGATCTGGTACAGAGGATGCTGATGTCAAAAGCTGCAGGGTGCCTATCCTTGTATTAAAATCACCTGGGACAATTAGGTTAAATGGAGCGTGTGACTCAGCATGTTTAACTGACAATTCGAGAAAACAGTGTGCGCAATATTTTATTATCTCTGACAAAAAAGTTATTATTGTAAAAATAAATCATAAAGATGATGTGTCTGGGGCCCCACCTTAAGTCAACGTCTTGCATGAACCACTCGCCTAGCGCTTATGGGGTTATTTAACCGCTCACCTAGCGCTTATGGGGTTATTTTGCAAACTATATCCATTTTGAACCATGCAACCAGGCCACCCTTTGCTCTGCCCACATCAGATGGAGAGGCGGCAAGGTTAAAGGAGACATACCAATCGAGGACAATATCCTCTTGTGACCATGTCTCCTGAAGAACAAGCCCCACTACTAGAGACATAAAATCTCTCCAGCGAGACTGTGCAAGCGCAGCCTACGCTAGCCGAGACCTAAAAACTATATTGTAACCCTTAATAAAGGTAACTCACTCAACATTATCTAGGTTGGAGTGCATGCCCGCAAAATTCCAACTAAGGTATTGAAGTGGAATACCGACATCCCTAGCAGGAACACATGGAGGTGATGCATGGCCACTCAGGCCAGGCCCCGGAGCAGTTTAACAAGAAACCGGGACAAAGTTAGCCCAACTCTTGAAACTGAGGGTAGGGTGGGGCACCCAGGGGCAACACAGTAAACAGCGGGCAGTCCGGAGACACTTAGAGTCGAGTTAATTGTGTTTTTGGGAGAGGACTGAGGTAAAGGTATAACTGCATCCAAGAGCACATACAGTCTTTTTGAGTTGGTCAATGTCCTCTAGATTTGCAAGGGCTTGTAATCACTCAGTGGTCTAGAAAAGGGAGACACATATAAAAAGCATTGGCAAAGCCAATCGGTCTCGGAAAACCTAGACCTATAGGCGTTGTCAATGTTAATGTCTTTTAGCTATATGTTATGGAGTGAAGTGGATGTATGTGATGTGCAGTGGAATTATGTGGGTTGGAGTGGAATTGTGTGGCGTGGAATTGTGCGGTGCTGAGTGGAGTTATGTGCAGTGGAAAAATGTGAAATGGTGTGCATTGGAATTATGTAGCTAGTAATTATGTGGTATTGAGTGTAGTAGAATTATGTGGAGTGGTATTTTGTGTTGTGGAGTGGCATGTAGTGGAATGGAATTATGTGGTGTGTTGTTGAATTTTGTAGCATGATGTGGAAGTCTGTGGTGTTTTTAACTCAAGTGTTATCACTGCCAAGAAAGGTGGCATTGAAATGTCCTACAAGTGGCACTGAGAATAGTTAACCGTGAGGGGAGGAATTCAGTTATGGCCATGTAATAAGGTACATTTGAGAAAGGACTGAGGGGCACCTTCAGGCATCATTTGCTTTCTAAACAGCACAGTTGCATTTAGAAATATGTCCTGAATCGCCTTCCAACCTCCATAATTGTAGTAACTGATTTTCCAACATAGTAACATACAGACTTCTCCACCTTATCTACCCTCCTAATATTTATGTATTATACACATGCTCTGCGATAGGCCCCACCGGGTGGGGAGAAAGCACCCCAGTTTGTCAACAGGAAATGTGCCTCTTCCAAGTTTACCATTATAGCACAGTAATAATGTAGTTGAGCAATCCTCAACCACTTCTGTATATTACGTCCATGTGCAACTAACATGGGTATCTGAGGCCACTTCTGCACGTTACATCCTGGTGCACCTAACGGGGTATCTGAGCCCTGAATAATGTTCAGCATTTGTTTTCAAATTGAGTGAATGACTGCTGACTTGGCCCTGCGCCCTTTGGAACCCATCACCTGCAGATTTTGCACGGATCTCCCCCCAGTGAGCACTTAATTTGCCTGCAAATGTGTTTGTGAGGGCCATCGCAGCATGTAATGACTAGAGCCGATAAAGTGTGGGGGGAAGGTGAAGGAGAGACATAGGACAAGACGCCCTAAACTCCCCCTCGAAACACGAGGTAGCAAAGGCGGGGTCATGTTGTGCAGTCAGCAGGGTACTGAAGCTGTGCACAGTGTATAAAGAAGCAGTGTTTTTTTAATGAAAAAAAGGCAACCTCACCCAGAAGTCAACTCAAAAAAATACGATACCCTATTAGGTTGGGAGCAGGATAGCAGGGGGAAAAATTATGTGTAGCCCATGCCCCATGAGGATAGGAGCCGGGTGGAAGGAGTATCGCGCCATGTGCCTTTTCCATTCGGTCTCGAGATTTTTAAAAACGTAGTCCCGAAACCATCTACACAATTTCCACTGCGTAAGTTCAATAGTAGTTGGGGCAGTTGCGTGGGCAGAGCTAAAAATTGGAAGAGGTATGAGCTAGGTATGTGCTTGCCAAATGCTGAGACTGCAAAATGTTCTTGCGCGCCGTCTGAGAGCCGAGACTTAAAAACCAACATTGAAACTGGTCCCCTGTGGGCCCTATTTCATGTCCTTAACTCTACTGGCGAATAACACTGACAGATTTCTGAACAATTAGTGTAAAAATGTTAAGTTAATGCATGTCTGTGATTTAGTTCCGGTTTATAGTTCACATATTTTAGTTGATCTTGTACAAAATCGGACCAGCATCGGACTGGCCTATAGGGTAATCAGGCAGTGCTCGATTGGCCGGTCTAACAGTTCAGTGTGTGAGTTGTTTATTTTGGCTGACTGTGGGACGGTTTTATGGTCTGCTGGGCCAGTTTGTACTTTTGATTTACCTAATATTACCACAAACATTGGCTGCAGCAAGCACAAATCAATGCAGCCTTCAATGCCTCGCAAAACAATTATACAGCGGGTCTTTAAAAGTTCATAACTGCCCCGATTTGCAAACGTGGGCCCCTTTTTAGGTCTTGCCTAGCTGGCAAGAGATATTGTGGATAAGGGGTTTTCAGAAGGGGACTCTAAGCCCCACCCCTCATTTTCATTGGCTAGGGTCTCCGTTTATGCTAAACGGTGGCCTGCCATTGGAAATGGGGAATTCTTGTTGCCTCCCTTTCACCTTTTCGTCCGGCCCATCCAGACTGGCTCGTCTGCTTTGCGGTGGTCGCAAAGCAATTTCTTATCTTTATTAGGGGGCCAGCTGTTTTCCCTCAGCCACGTGTTTATTTTTGCATCGAGCTTTCACTTAAAGTGAAAGCGCCATGTGCAGACACGAACACACTTAAACACATTCAGGGCACCAAGCGTGTGCAGCACAGCGCGCTCTGTGCTAAAAGTTTTAATTAACGTTATGGCTCAGCTGAAGTACGCTGCGGGTGGTCTTGGATTGAATAATGCCGCAATGACTTTAAGCGTCTTACATGAGCACCAGTTACTCATGAGTAAACAACAAGAACTAGCTCTGTTAGTGTGCTATGTGTCTGTTTGGGAAACTGTTTTTTTTTTATGAAGGCCCTCACCCACCAACCTAGTTGGTGGCATTCTTCATCATCGGGCCCCACCCGAGGCACCGAGTGTGCCTCAGGTGTGCTGCGACGCCAGGCTACTGCGAAGGTTTTGTTGAATCGTGAGTGTGCTGTGCAGGTGTGTTGCGTGGGGTTTTAAAATATTGTCCTTAGGGTCCCAAAAGTTACTTTATTGGTGAACTTCCGGCAGTAGTTAAAAACAAAGGCTTGGGACGTGCATGGTAGACTTATGGTCTCCCGCGTCCAGTGTGGTCGACTAGTTTTCAGCCAGGCAGACCATGCGCTTGAGCGCTTTAAGGACTCCAGGGCTACGGCCAGGTCCTTGGGCCTCTCGGCCCCGCGCTAGCAAACGGGTGCCTTTCGCTGGCCACAGACGGGGCGCCCCCACACGTGCTGCCAGCCACGCACCGCAGACTAACGTCCAACCCGGTGGCGGCCGTGGAAACCGCCGTGGAGGCGGTCGGGGACAACGGCGAGGCCAGTCCACACCCTCCCCCGCAGCATCCGCCTCAAAACCCTCCTAGTCCGTGCTTTCAGGCCCATGTAACGCCAGTGGGGGGCAGGGTTCGCCATCACCTCCTCCACTGGCGCACTGTCACATCGGACAGGTGGGTGCTGCAAATTGTCCGAAGGGGCTACTCCCTCCCCTTCGAAGCGACCCCTCCAGCCATGCCACCGCAATACCACAGCGTATCGGGGGATCATTTGCGACTTCTGCAGGAGGAAGTTACGGGGCCATCGAGCGCGTTCCTGGGCCAGAAGTAGGGTGTGGTTGCTACTCCCGCTACTTTCTGGTACCCAAGAAGGGCAAAGGGGGCCTACGCCCTATCTTGGACCTACGGAACGTCAACGGCTTCCTCCGGAAGGAGAAGTTCAAAATGCTGACACTGCCTCAGGTTTTAGCTGCCCTGGACCCAGGAGACTGGATGGTAGAGTTGGACTTGCCGGATGCTTATTTCCACATCCCCTTCCTGCCGGCCCACCGGCGCTACCTGCGGTTCACGGTTGGCCACGAGCACTTTCAGTTTACCGTGCTCTCCTTCGGCCTTACCAGCGCCCCACGGGTGTTCACAAAGGTGATGGCGGTGGTCGCAGCTCATCAGCGCAGGTCATCAGTCTTCCCCCTACCTCGACGACTGGTTGTTGAAGGCGGCCTCGCCCCAGACAGTCGTCAGCCTCTGATTCCACTCTTTCAGCTTTTATCCCGGATCTCGGTCAGGTTGACGTTGCGGCTTCTGGGGCTGATGGCCTCCTGCATCCTTCTGGTGCATCACGCCCGGTGGCGGATGCGGGCTCTGCAGTGGGACCAGAAGTTTCAGTGGGCCCAGCATCAGGGCAACCTCTCCGACCATGTCCTGATCTCGGAGGGCACTGCGAGACAGCTGCAGTGTTGGCTCACGGACCGCGATTGGGTCAGCGGCAGATCCCTCTCCCTTCCCCAACCGGAGCACGTAGTTGTGACGGACGTGTCCCTCCAGGGCTGGGGAGGCCACATGGGAGAGGCGGAGATCAGAGGCGTCTGGTCTCCGGCGGAGGCCCAGCTCCATATCAACCTTTTGGAGCTGCGGGCGATTCGTCTAGCACTGAAGGCATTCCTCCCCTCTGTCCGGGGGAGTGTAGTGCAGGTGTTCACGGACAACACCACCGCCATGTGGTACTGCAACAAACAAGGCGGGGTGGGTCGCGGACCCTTTGCCAGGAGGCTCTGTGCCTCTTGCAGTGGCTGGAACATCAGGGCGTGACCCTGGTGGTTCAACACCTGGCAGGTTCTCTGAACGCCAGGGCAGACAAGCTCCGCCGTCGGTGCATGATGGATCACGAATGGCGTCTGAACTCGGACGTGACGCAAGGTCTCTTTCAGCAGTGGGGAGAGCCTTGGTTAGATCTATTCGCCACCGAAGAGAGCGCGCAATGTCATCAGTTCTGCGCGTTGGAATTTCCAAGGCGGCACTCGCTCGGAGACGCTTTTCGTCGCGAGTGGAGTTCCGGTCTGTTGTACGCCTTTCCGCCTATACCACTTCTGCCCAGAGTGCTGAAGAAGATCAAGCGCGACCGGGCCCAAGTGATCCTTGTGGCTCCGGACTGGGCACGAAGGTACTGGTATCCCGAGCTACTCAGTATGTCAGTCGATCCCCCGGTTCGTCTGCCTCTTCAGGAGGACCTTCTGTTGCAGCAGCAGGGGACGGTCCTCCACCCGAACCTGTCCAGTCTCCACCTCCATGCTTGGAGATTGAGCGGCGACAGTTGAGGCCATTTGACTTGCCTCCTGAAGTCTGTAATGTCATTCTGGCAGCCAGGCGTCCCTCCACAAAGTCTGTATACGCCTGCAGGTGGAATACGTTTGTGGCATGGTGCACAGCAAAGGCTGTGGATCCACTTTCTGCCCCTCTTTCTGAGGTTCTTCTCTTCCTTCTTTCTCTTGCCCAGCAAGGGCTACCTTTCTGCCCTTTCAGCCTTTCTAAGGCTGCCTGATCAACCTTCTTTGTTCAAGTCCCCTATTGTAACTCGATTTATGAAGGGCATTACACACAAGTTTCCTCCTGTACCTTTCGTGATGCCCCAGTGGGACTTGAACCTTGTACTTACTTACCTGATGTGTGCTCCCTTTGAGCCGCTCCATAACTGTCCTCTCCGTCTTCTTACTTTGAAAACTGCTTTCCTGGTTGCCATCACCTCTGCCAGGAGAGTGAGTGAGCTCCAAGCTCTTTCTTCCACACCTCCTTTCCTCTCTGTCCATCCGGACAAGGTTGTGTTGCGGACGAGACCCTCTTTCATGCCCAAGGTTGTCACGGCCTTCCACATCGGGCAGTCCATTACCTTGCCCACCTCCGCATCCCTCGAAAGAGGAAGAGAGGCTCCACCGTCTGGACCCAAAACGTGCCCTCTCTTTCTATCTGGATCGCACACGCCAGTTCCGGGTGGATGACCAACTCTTTGTTGGTTACGTGGGCGCTAAGAAGGGAAAGGCGGTGCACAAGCGGACCATCTCTCGGTGGATCATCTTGTGTATCCAGGCATGTTACTCCTTGGCTAAAAAGGAGCCCCCTGTTGGATTGAGGGCTCATTCCACTCGGGCCACGGCGACTACAACTGCCCTGGGCCGGGGAGTGCCCTTGCAGGACATTTGCCAGGCAGCTACGTAGGCCTCACTACACACGTTTGCAAGACACTACTGCCTGGACAGCCAAGTCCGGAGGGATGGCTTCTTTGGCGTTCCGTCTTCCAGGACTTTCTGGTGTGATTATTGGTTCGCAGACCCACCACCGGGGTTGGTATTGCGGGGGTATCTATTCTAAGGTAAGGAATCTATCACTAACGTGTCTCTTTCAGATGCACAAGTTACTACTTGTGTAACGATATATCTGTACGAGACATTAGTTAGTGATAGATTCCTTACCGACCCACCCATCCTCCCCATTCTGTGAACCGATATCTAGGGTTACGGTCATCCCCTTCAGGGCCCTAGTTTCAATGGCACCAGTGTTGGTTTTTAACATGGCTCTGCGTCTCTGGCGCGGAAAAGCTGTGTCTAAGAACTGACGTCAGCACGCGGAGGCGGCGTCTAAGTACTCCGACGTCATCACAGTGCCCACAACGCCGACGACGGACGCAAAGCCGCAGACGACGCCTACCGACGCGCAAGGGTACTGCTACGCAAAAAATTTCCGGATCCAGTCTGACACCTGGGGATATTCTAAGGTAAGGAATCTATCACTAACTAATGTCTCTAACAGATATATCGTTACACAAGTAGTAACTTGTGCGCCATGGTAACATCAGTGGGCGCTAGCATGGATCCGACCAGGTCTCCACGGTAGTCTCAGGTCTCCACCGAGACACTTTGATTCCTGGGCCATGAGGAAAGTGATCATTTCCTGCTCCTCCCTCTGTTTCTCTAGCGTGTCTGTCTGTCAACACTCAGGGGAAGGTTGTTAGTCAAGGAGGGGTTGTGTGCGGTCAAAGCAGACGCCTCTTATCGGTCCACCGGAGGAGTCTCAAAGAAGGTTTGAGACTAAAGGATCACTTTCCTTTTAGCAGGGAATAACAACATATAGCGAATGTTGAGGCTGCAGAGTTGTGTCTTGGCTTTGATGAATGAGCAATGTTGGTCTTGGACCAGCTTGGTGTAATCTGGAAATATCATGATGTGGTAAGATTGAAACTTGAGTGAGTCCTGCAAACGAACACGATAGAGGATGGCATCTTTATCTAGGTAGTTGAGGATGTGTACAATCATAAGTAGGGCGGGCGCTCCCGGTGGTCATCAAAGAGGCAAAATGGGATAAGGAAGCAGCAGACATGATAGAACAGATTAATTGGTCTAGGAACTGCTCTGTTTAGGGTCCCTCACAGACCTCCGGGAAACCCACGAAGCAAAAGTTATTCCAGCATCCGCATCTTCCATCCTCACGGCTAGGCTCCTGGAAAAGAAGGATAATTGTGAGAGTTTGTTGCATTTTGGACATTGATTTCTTCATAGTGGAGATCCTTGTCTCCGTGTCTGCCAGGAGCCTGCTGAGCCAAACCGTCACACAAAGGAAAAAGGTAAAATCATGTGGTCTGAATCACATACCATGAGATATGTGGCCACCACCCGGAAACCAACTGAGTAGGAATAAATTGGCCAAGTGAGGAGCCAGGGTCTTCCCCATAAAGACCACCAGCCCTCCACGGGAATCCGTGGATGGCACAAGCAGCCCAAGGGCTGGGGGCCTAGCTGCGTGCTGCAGGAGTTGTCAAAAGTTATACAGAGGGTCCTCAAGGCAGGCCTCATTTAGGTCATGGCGGACAGGTTTCTCATTAACAACAGTGATGCATATCTCATTTTCCAAAACCTAAATCTCACAGGATATAATGGAATTTATATGTAATCCCTGGCCGCCAGGCCCCACCTGAGCATTCCAAAGGACACTAATGGTGGGCTCAGATGACAGGTTGGTGCACTGCCGCGTGCAGTGCTCTCTCTGTGTAATGCCATATCACCGTGGCCGCTGCCGAAGTTGGCCCGCTGCGCTTGATCCCAGGGATGTGGGACCACTCCAGGATCCCGCCACTCTTCTACTTTTCCACGGACCCGCCTGGGTGCCAAGAACTACCAGTCGCACTGGCACCCAGTCACAACCCAAGCACTCACGAAGCAGGGGGTGGCACTGCTTGTCTCAAGCCAGGTGACGATCTTTACAAAGGCTACCGGAGTGCGGGCCTGCTCCATAGTAGCTCGCCTCTGCCATCTTCTAATGCTCATGAGCCCGGCCTCCGACAATTCGGAGCTCAGGGGGGCATCGAAGGGGTCTGCCATGTTTCCCCAACATCAATGGGAGAAGGGGGTTAGAGAAGGCAGGATAATGATAGCTTGGGCCACACATCACGAAGCCGATCTAAATCGCGGTTCCATCTTCGGTGCCTTGGCCACGCTCCCTCTCCTCATCAGGTTTGCCATCTGACTACTGTTTGGTGGTGCTGGATCTGGAATGACAACAACCATGACCTGTGGTTGTTGTGATTTAGCAGTTGTGGCCCTTCAACAACTGGTCAGCTTTATTTAATAGGCTGATGCATAGATGACAGGTCAGCAATGGGAAACATCCTTAACCACGATGTTTAAACAACGACTTACCAGAAGAACGAAGAGTGAACAACGAAGAAAGCTGAACCACGAAGGTAACATCCACGAACGACGGAACAAAGAAGGATGGAACCACGACTTTTAGAACACCGGAGTTGCCCGTAGGATAATTTAGGAAAACTTCTAAATGGGTAGATGGGGGGTGTGGGGGGACTCCCCCCACAAATACGATTATAAAAATATATATAGTTAGAAATATAACGTGATGAATACATTTGTAATAGTTACGTTTCAAATACAGCTAAGGTTGTTTACATTTTAATTACCGGTTTATGTCAGGAGATGGCAGTGTTGCTTTGATTTTAACAATTGTAAATGCTTAAAAATCAAGAAAATAAAAAGATAAATGTGCTCGTTTTTCTAAACAGATGTTAACTAGTATTTTAGAAAAAAAGTAATAAATCTAAACTTTTCGTGGTTTAGGGAGTAGTGGTTAAATATGTAGTGGTTAAATAATGGTCGTGGTTTAGCCTTCGTTGTTCCAGAAGTCGTGGTTTAGGCAGTAGTTGTTAAGTCATACAATCGTCAGCAATACTGTGGTCTTCCTACCTTTCCATTGATTGGAGCTCAGCAGAGTGAATATTTGTCTACCCAGGCAGAATTGTAATAGTGAGCCATATTCATGGGGCAATAGCCTTAGTCAAAAGAGCTTTTCATATATGCCTGCCAGGAGCCAGCTGAGGCTGAACCACCACACAAAAAAGGTAAAATCCCATGGTCCAAATCAGATAGCGGACCATGAGATATGTGGCCACTACCCGGTGACCAACTGATGAGGAATAGATTGGCCAAGTCAGAAACTGTGGTCTCCACCACAAGGACCCACCAGCCTTCTACGGGAATTTAGTTTCCAATTTGAGACACTACTTAGGATGCTCCATGATCTTGATGGCCTCTGATAATAGAACCAGTGCTGGTTTCCTGATGTATTTCATCAAGCAGTTGATATCTTTCTTCTACTTTAGACAGAGTAGTTGTTCTATTTCGTGAATGGAGTTCTAATGTTACATCTTTGTAATCAATGTCTTAGCTATGCAAGGTTGTTTGGAAGAGTTTAGTTTATGGCACTTGTTGCTTTCCAATGCCAGCTTGGATGATGACCACATGCCACAAGACCTTCTTTAACAAGGGTGCCCAATTTTTGTTGGGGAAACCAAGATCAATTCTAAATGTTCTCAACAACGAATTCCATTTAGATTAACTGTAGGCCACTTTATTTTATAGGGACATTCTGAAAGTCTGGCATTGACCAGACTTGCATAGAGAACTCTATTCTACAAACATCTGATGCAAGAAAAAGTGGTTAAGGTTTGGATTACAAGTTGAACCCTTGAGTATTGATTTAGCAGCAATAGGGCACTCATTGTTGAGTGTTTTGTACTCTAGAACTCTACCATAAGACATTACGTTCAAGTTCTGAGTTATCGTTTGCAGCTTATGTATTGTGGGGAGTGACATAGAATGCGCCAGATGTCAGGTGTGACATTGTGACGTTCCACCGTCCAGCATTTTGTTTGTGGACAGTTGCTGTGGTATTGGATCGGAGTGGACCTGTTTCCTGTTATGCTGAGCTTTTCTTAATAAAGATGCTTCTACACTTTCATCCTGCATGTTTCTTCTCATGTGTGTTGGGGAGAATACACACAACAGTCTGTTAAACCAGTTTTCTTAGATTTTAATTTTGTGTCGAGTTAGGGACCTCACATTGGTGCTTACATTTTTAGCTCAGAAGCTGTTTGAGCCTTTAGACACCAGTGATATTAAACTAGGTTTTGCCTTACCTTTGCTTATTGGAGTGAGTGGGTGAGTTATGGGAACTATCCTCTGAAATTTTAGGTTTAGGTGCCATCCTTGTTCCTTCACAGAGTTTTGTTAACCAAGAGATTGTACTCCCTTCTTCTGCTTTTACTGTGCATCAAGTACATCCATTACATAAGTGGGAATTTCCATTTGGTGCTGTGCTGATGTTTGTTGAAGCTTTCTCCTAGATGCCCTCCAGCTCATAGACTACGGCACGTCTTTTTACATTCTCAAACTACAAGACTTAACAGCCCAAGTATTCATTGCTTGTTCCTATATGTAATATAGGCGATGTTTTTAAAGGGTTGGACTTTCATTTTTAGAAGTTCATAGCTATTTAAAAGTCTGTCCTTTTACGGAGTAAGTTGATTTTTAACTATTGGACATTTTCATAATAAAAAAAAGTTTATGACCGCCTTGCACCGTTGGAAAACATACTCCCTGTCGCTGCTGGGTAGGGTGGCGGCGGTAAAAATGTCTATCTTGCCTAAAATATTATTTCTCCAGTATTAGGGTTGTCTTTCATAGATTCACATGCTTGAATATTCCCCGTCGTCGAAGTGGGAGTCCCACGGAAAATAAAATAGCAATAATGCTAAATATATATAAACATAATACAAGAAAAGAAAGGAAATACAACTGAAATCCTCTAAAAACGATTCCTACATAGGAATGCAAGGTAAAGAGAAAAACTATTTGTAACACATTAGTGTCATTATGTTAGTCCAAATTACAGCCAATCAGGCGCCAGCACCCTCTAGAACCTTCTCCTCAGAAGCTCAAGCCCTCTGATTTTCTACCGCACGTCGTGTGAAGGGAGTCTCCCTGAGCTCTGCTCAGTTTTCAACTCTACTCTTCTAGTTTCCAGTGTTTATCTCAACATGTCAAGTAAGAAGTCTTTATTCAGACCTTGCTCTTCTTGTGGGAAGCTGCGCCTTTTTGAAAAGGACCCCCACCAGAAGTGTATCTACTGTTTATACCCTGATCATGAAGCTGGCAGCTGCAAGTTCTGTAGAACCTTTTCTACTAAGACTCTTAAAGACCGAGAAGGCCGTCTTCTCCTTTGGCTGCAACGTCTTAAGGACAAGGATTCTGCACTGTCAGACGCAGAAAGTTTACAATCTGGTCTTTCTACAGCAGCCTCTAAGCATTGTAGTGTTCAGGAGTTTCCATCTCCTTTCCTCAAAAAGCCAAAATTGGCCTTGTCTCTGGCTCCTGTGGTGTCTTCTGCCACTCCTACCACCTCTATGCCCACGAGACCTGGCTCTCAGGCGTCTTCTGCTGCCTCTCGAGGTGTTTCCACGCCTCTGAAAGTTCGGCCGTCGACGGGAGCGTCTACGAGCGTTCCGACGACGAGAACGGCATTACCTGCATCTTCGACGACGCTGACTACAACTTCAGCCTTCTCGTCGTCGATGACGGTATCGTCGACAGCCTGCACGTCGACGAGGGTTTTGTTGCCGTCTAAGCCTGTTCCGTCTATGATTCCCATCTCCTCGTCGACGAAGAAGAGAGAATCCTCGTCGACGAAAGACCCGAAGAAATCGTCGTCGTCGACGACTCCGTCGACCAAGGTCTTGTCGATGAAGACACAGTCGACCAAGGTCTCGTCGACGAAGACATTGTCGACCAAAGCCCCGTCGACGAGGACTCCGTCTACGGAGGCTCTACCAGCTTCGACGACGGCACCGTCGACGACTTCGTCTACAGTGGATCGCCCGTTGACAGTGACCCTGACTATGACTTTGTCGACGGGCAAACCGTTGATGATGACTTCTCCAAAATTACAGCCACATTATGGACAGAGGAGTCCCAGACTTGAAAGACCAAATTATATACAATACAGATAATCAATATAGGGATAAAGAAGAGAGAGCGTATCCATACATGCGATGTTTTTATTCATAAAGCACTAAACCATTTCTTGGTTGAAAAGAATTAATCACGATAATTTTTTTGTATTTTATCACATTATTACATGCCCACATGGGAAGAAGGGGAGGGGAGTGCTGTGTAGGAAATAGTGAGAGAAAGAGCAATAGCACAGCGTAGAGCACGGAATCCAGCGTCCCCGATCACAGCCCCTCTGGATAGAGAGGGTCGACGCTTAGATGCTATTGGCCGCAAGTTCTCAGCGATGGCTTCAACATCTGTCCGGGCAGCCAATGCCTTAGCCATCTTGGGACGTTATGACCGGCAGATGTGGTCAGACATTTCGGATTTGATGGCACTCATACCTTATGCTTCCAAGGCTGACGCTCAACAGATTCTTCGTGATGGTCAGAGGGCATCGGAAGAAATGATCGACTGCGCAGTCGATATTGCTAACACAGGTTTCCGTCTGCTTGCAAGTGCAAGTGCGGCTGCACTCCGGCGACAGGGCTGGCTAAAGTCCACCTCCTTCCGGCAGGAAGTCCAATCCAAAATACTGGATATGCCATATGATGGGGAATCACTATTCAGATCCCATATCGATGACGCCCTTAAGTCCATTAAGAAGGACATCGATACGGCAAAGTCTTTGGCCACGTTGCAATTTTGGAAGCAGTCCTTTCGAGGTGCGCACGGACGCGGCACTTCTTCCAACGTTCGAGGTGGGCAACAATACCGATCCGTCTTCTTGTTTTAAAAGGTGCAGTCGAAGTGGTCCCGAAACATCAAAGAGGGAAGGGTTTTTACTCTCGATTCTTTCTCATACTCAAGAAGACTGGAGATTGACGACCCATTCTGGATTTGAGGGCTCTCAACCAGTTCCTAAAGTCCCAATCGTTCCGCATGCTGACGTTACTGGAAATCCTGCTTCTTCTATCCAGCGAGGATTTCATGACCACTATAGACCTTCAAGACGCATACTTTCATGTCCCAATAATCCAACAGCATCGCCAGTACTTGCGTTTCAAGGTGGGACCAATGCATTTTCAGTTCAAAGTTCTGCCCTTCGGACTGCGATCAGCTCCTCGTGTGTTCACGAAGGTACTGGCCCCTGTGGTGGCTCACCTGCGTCTACAAGGAGTTCAAATCTTTCCGTATTTAGACGATTGCCTTCTCAAGTCTCAACACCATCATCACCTATGTCAGGACACTCGCCTTTGCCAGCAAGTGTTTCAGTCTCTGGGGTTGACCATCAACGTCAAAAAGTCACAGTTTGCGCCCCTGCAAACCAGAACCTTCCTGGGAGCGATCCTAGACACGCAGCTCTCAAAAGCGTTCGTCTCGAACGAGCGACGTCAGAAGATCCTTCGTCTGGTCTCCCTCATTCGAAGAAAACAGTCCGTTTCTGTTCGGACGTTAAAGTCATTCTTGGGAATGGCTTCATCTTGTAACCCAAATTGCAGGTTGCGCACCCGTCCCATTCAGGAGGAACTGGACTTACAGTGGCGTCAGGTCTCCGGGTCCTTCAACGACCTGGTTGCCGTCACAGCCCGCATGAGACAGAGCCTGCTTTGGTGGGCGCAGCCCACGAATCTGGAAATGGGAATGTCCTTCCTCGTTCATGCTCCAGATCTTACGCTGACGACGGACGCCTCCCTGGAGGGGTGGGGCGCTCCTCTCCAGGGCTTATCCATCAAGGGCAAGTGGACGCCGACGCAACGCACGTGGCATATCAACAGGCTAGAATTGATGGCGATCTTCCTAGCGCTCAAGTCCTTCCTCCCTGTTGTTCTCGGGGAGTCAGTGCTAATCCAAACAAACAATAAAACCAGTATGCACTACGTGAACAAACGGGGAGGGACCAAGTCTCCACATCTGTCCCACTTGGCCCAGTCGATCTGGGATTGGGCTCTCCACCATCACATCACCTTAACAGCCGTCCACCTTCCAGGCGTGTCCAACCTCCTGGCGGACTCTTTGAGCAGGTCCACTTCCTCAACACACGAATGGGAACTGCACCAACCGACTCCTGATCTTGTGTTTCGCCAGTGGGGTCACCCAGATCTAGACCTCTTTGCAACACTGGAGAATCAGAAATGCCCGTCTTATGCAAGTTGGCATCCCCATCCCGGGTCCTGCGGGAATGCCCTTTTGATCGACTGGTGCGATCTATTCGCTTACGCTTTTCCGCCGCTCCCATTAATACCGCGGGTACTGTGGAAGATGCGGAGGCAGCCCTGCCACATCCTGTTGATCGCACCTCGTTGGCCCAGGCAGGCATGGTTTTCGAAACTGCTTCTGCTGTCTCAGTGCAAGCCCATTCCTCTACGTCCTCGTCCAGACCTTCTATCTATGGACAGGGGCCTAGTGTGTCATCCGGACCCCTCCTCGCTCCAATTGTGGGCATGGAACCTGAGCACCTTGACTTCGCTGATTTGAACATATCCCAGGAATGCAGAGACATCCTGGCTCATGCCAGGGCTCCGTCTACCATCAAGACTTACAAACTCAAGTGGAAGCGATTCTGTCATTGGTGCGCTACAGCCAATATCCATCCCATCCATTCCACTCCTGAGCAGCTTCTTCCATTCTTCTTGAGCCTCGCTCAGTCAGGACTCTGTCATGCTACACTGAGAGTTTTCTTAGCTGCAATATCTCGTTTCCGACATGATGGCTCTTCTTCCCTCTGTTCATCACGGATCATACGTCAATTCTTCAAAGGGCTTTTCCACAAGTTCCCACCTGTTCGGTGCCCTCCTCCATCTTGGCACCTCAATGTTGTACTATCTCAGCTTATGAAGTCACCATTTGAACCTATCCATAAAGCGGATATCAAATTCCTCACCTGGAAGGTTGCACTTCTTCTGGTTTTGACCTCGTCTCGTCGCGTGAGCGACCTTCACGCTTTCACTATCAAACCGCCTTAACTGCAGTTCAAACCTAACGGGGTGGCGCTCCGCACTAACCCCTCCTTCCTACCTAAAGTACCTACGGATTTTCATTTGAATGAGCCTGTGTTCCTCAAGACTTTCTTTCCGGACCCAAAGTCTCCGGCGGAGCCGCGCTTGCATTCTTTGGACATCAAACGATGCCTTAAATTTTACATTGCCAGAACTGCCCCCTTCCGCAAGTCCGACCAACTGTTCATTGCCTACGGACGACTGCGTAAGGGACATCCTGTTTCCAAACCAACTATTGCCCGGTGGCTTTCTTCAGCCATTGCCTTCTGCCACCAACAAGCGGGCAAACCATTGCAGTCTTCAGTGAGGGCTCATTCTACGAGGTCGATGTCTTCATCCACCGCCTTGTTTGCTGGTGTGCCACTTCATCAGATTTGCCGTGCAGCGACATGGTCCAGCAGGCACACCTTCACCAAACATTACTGTTTGGATGCCATCAATGAAGCGGATACCGCAGTGGGACAGGCAGTGCTTCACCATCTTTAGGTCTCGCCCTGGAACAGGGACAGAGACTCTATAGCCGTCGGATGCCGGGGAATGAGGGACACAAAACTGGCACGATTTTTAGCAGTCGGATTTGGCTGCGTGAACGCGCACGTTCCGTCCTGCGCCGCCCTCCCATCCTACTGCGCATGCGCCGCCCTCCCAGCCTACCGCGCATAACACACACACACACACACACACGTCGCAGACAGACACTCGCTCACACACACACCCCCTCCCTCACAGTCACACACACGCACTCCAAGACACATACACACACGCACGCACACACATACACACACATACACAGCCCGCCTCCCCCCCGCGCCTACATGCTCCTCTCCCTCCGCCCGCCCGCCGCTCAGCAACGCACTCACCGGCTTCCTCTCCTCAGCTGCAAGGCCCGGCAGCAGGACTCTTCTTCCCTCCTTCGGCACCGGGGCGCAGGGTAGGCTCCTGCCTGCTCCGGTGCTCCCTGCTCCCAACACGGCTCCAATCGCGGCTCTTCCGTGGGAGGCGGGGTAGGCTCCCGCCCTCCTACTTCCTGTTTCCGGGTGTCGCGCCGGCCTGCCTGACTTCCTGGTCGCAGGCCGGCAGAGTAACGAGGATGTTTTGCGGTATGTATTTATTTATTTAATTATGCTTTTTTATATAGCGCAGACTTTACCCGAAGGCGGTATTTATTTTTTTATGTATTTATGCATTTTTATATAGCGCGGACTTTACCCGAAGGCGGTATTTCTTTATTCGTGTATTTATGCATTTTTATATAGCACGCACTTTACCCGAAGGCGGTAATGCTTGCCTTTAAATACTGCATAAATAATTTTAACAACAAATACTTTATATGTAGCTTTTTATGTACATAAGTAAACTATAGCATAAAGCAAAAAACATTGCCATTTACAATAATAATAGCTCAAAGTTAAATAATGCGAGACCTATTGCATTGCAAATGCTTGTTTTCAGTAAGGTGAGCCTCTGTTCCCCCCTCCTTAGTGTTTTCCTGTGATTGCTATGATGTGTTATAAGACTGTATTATTATTAGTACTGTCTTGATTTCTTCTTTATATGCCTAGCAATCTCAGTTCTCGGAGGTTACTGCTTTCTATTCTATTAAAGCATGTGAATCTATGAAAGACACCCCTAATACTGGAGAAGAACAATTGTTACTTACCTGTAAACAGGTGGTTCTCCAGTATTGGTGTCTTTCATAGATTCACATGCGACCCACCCTCCTCCCCTCAGAGGCTCTCTTCTCCTCATACACTCTTGGTTACTTTGTGCTACGAAAATCTGAGGGCTTGAGCTTCTGAGGAGAAGGTTCTAGGGGGTGCTGGCGCCTGATTGGCTGTAATTTGGACTAACATAATGACACTAATGTGTTACAAATAGTTTTTCTCTTTACCTTGCATTCCTATGTAGGAATCGTTTTTAGAGGATTTCAGTTGTATTTCCTTTCCTTTCTTGTTTTATGTTTATATATATTTAGCATTATTGCTATTTTATTTACCGTGGGACTCCCACTTCGAAGACGGGGAATATTCAAGCATCTGAATCTATGAAAGACACCAATACTGGAGAACCACCTGTTTACAGGTAAGTAACAATTGTTCATATTTTCCAGAAAAAAACCTGTTACACCCCACTTGCATTACATACGCACGCTACAGTCCGAGATGCAGTACTTCATTTGGGCCGGACGGCGGCCGCGGCTTCGTTGTGATGTGGCCTATCGGCCTCCTGCTGAGGGCGGGTTAGGAATTCCTAATCTTATGAATTACTATAAGGCAGCCCAACTTCGGTACCTGGTGGAATGGAGCCAACCAGAGTCCGAAAAGAGATGGCTCGTTTAGGATCGGTTCATGGCCCGCCTCTCCTTGTGGAAGATACCCTTCCTGAAACCGGCCGATCATCCCTCGTATATGCGTAAGTCTCCCATCACCCGTTCAGTGATGAAGGTTTGGGACTTGGTTGCGGTGCGACGGCACCTCATCTCCTTTCCTTCGCCCCTTACTCCCATTTTTGATAATCCTGAATTCCCACCAGGCATGGATGCGCGGGCCTTCCCACAGTGGCGCGCATCCCCTTGCCGCTCAGCGGGCCACCTATTTGATCTCCAGGGCTTCATCCCCTACTCTGAGCTGTCTAACTGGTACGACATTAGGGAACCCAAACGGTTACAATATTTCAGATCCGTCACTGGCTGATCCACCCAGATGTGCACCCTTTGGTTAATCGCAAATTGACAGTGTACGAGAAACGGCTCCTCTCCAAACATTCGGATCGTAAAATGATCTCTGAATTTTACCCCATGCTAAACTCGCCTGTACCACTAGACAAAACGGCTGGTCAGCGCCGATGGGAAGCAGAGCTGGGTCGGAGTCTCTCGTCGAAGGAATGCCAGCAAATCCACTATAGGGCCCACCACACAGCACGGAATGTAGGGAGCAGGGAATTGGCGATCAAATTGGCCATGTACTGGCATCTAACGCCTGCTAGACTGCATCAAGTTAATCCAGACCGTAGCTCTGAATGTTGGAGGGGTTGTGGGGTGACAGGAACCCTGACACACATACTCTGGGAGTGTAGGGAAGTACAAGGATTTTGGGAGGAAGTGTTGAAGGATGTAGACAACTACTTTGAAACAGCGGTGCCCCGATTTCCCGCATACACCCTCTTCGGCCTGCCCAACGCGCTCACCTTTCCACTCAAATCCATGCGCGGGAAGCAGATGGGTTTGGCCCTGGGCGCAGCTGTACACCATATTCTATCCCTCTGGGGTACTAGGACCCGCCCCTCACATACTGGGTAGTTGCAAAAGTTGTGGTACATCATTGGTATGGAGCGTATACAAGCTACTATCACGAATTCGACAGCATCCTTCCATACGGTTTGGAAACCGATCCTCTCACTGCTAGCGCAGGAGTTCAATGAGGTGACATGCCCCAAATACCTGCGGTTGCTTCGGCTCACAGATGCTCCGCCCCCTGCGGACACGTCCCACGAGGCGTAAACCACTATTCCTATATGGCGCACGACACACCGGTTCCGGGGTGTGGGGGGGGGGAGAAGTTGGGTTGGTGGATTGGGGGAGAGGGGGGTTTTGCGGAAAGGTACGTTTCCAGGAAAATGCCCTTTATTGTTGTCTGTATTATCATTGAAACGCATGGCCCTTGGTCAGTCAATACATCTCTCCTGGGACTTGCTAGCTGGGTTGCCAATTCTACAAGCGGAGTTTGGAAGCTTCTGTTAATGATTGCAATACCTGTGTTATATTTTGGTCATTGGGTACTTTTCCTTGACTACTACCTCTGTCTGCTTCAAAATAAATAAAATAGAGTTATTAAAAAAGTTTATTTTGTAAAATCTCGCTTTCCCTAGGAGAAGTATTCAACTAAACAGTAGGAGGATTAATGACTTCACACTCTGACTGACCCCTGTTAACAGTTCTAAAGCAAATTCGAAATTTACTTTGTTACCTTTTGATGAATCTTGTTTGTTTTCTTTCGTAGGGAGCAGATTTGTCCCATTTATTTTGTACCAAAGATGCTGCCACTGTGATAAAGTCGTACAGTCCAGAACTTATTGTTCATCCAGTGCTGTAAGTTTTTTTTATCCCTTCTTCTAAAATGCTAAATCTTTGACCTTGCTTCAACAAATACATTTTCACCACAGTACAAACTAGGAGCACATCCTGCTTGAAAGCGAATATTTGGTAGACCGGTTCATAATCCACGTGATGCAGTTATGGCCTTTTCTTCATCTGTGCCCCGCTTGGACTCGCATGTGGGTTATATTTATGACTGAGGGTGGAAAATGGAAACACATGCATCTTTAGCTATGAATTTCTGGTAACTTCCTTATGTTGATGTTCATCGATTCCTTAGAAGATTTCCTTTTTGAAAATGTGTTGGATTGCTAGATTTTTTTTATGTGGGCTAGTGTTTTCACACTTTAAGTGGTGACCTGTAAAAAGTTAGTACAGTTGTGTGCAAAAAAAAGGCCATTGACTTAACTGTAATTTAGGTACTTTAAACCCAGAATTATGGAGTGCCATTTTCCAAAGAAAACGGTATGTTCTCTGCAGTGGTTTCAGCTATAAATGCGACATGCTGCCGTTTGCAGGGCATTGAGAGTTTACAAAAATGTGCCTAAATAAATTAAGCCACACTTGGATGCTCTCCCTAATGCTCGGTTGCTCCTGACGAACAACTATAAACCGGTAACCTCTGAAATTAGCATGTCCCACAAATGCACCTTAGGTGGCTGCTGCTTTTTTTTCATGTGAGGTATGTGAACATACTCATCTGAGCTATTATCTTCATTTGAAGCAGTGTGGAAATGTAGGATGACAAAGACATCCATCTAACATTTTGGAAATATAGGATGTCAAGACATCCGCTGCTACCGCTGCATTTTTATATTTCAGATGTGAATGTGCTGGAGTACATTTTTTCAATATTTTGCAAGGCATGAATATTAGTAAAATATTTTGCATTTGAAGCGGGTGGCAGTGTGTTTGAGCCTCTAGGATAGCTACATTTCAAAATTGCTCTTGCTAGATTTTGTAAATTTTTCTTTTTAGAGTTTTATATAGTGCGAACTAGACCCGAGACATCGGGTATCCGAGCGCTTTACATGAGCACCAGTTTCTTTACAGATGGACACATTCATTTTTGTTAGGCACGGGGAGATTAAGTGATTTGCCCAGAATCACAGGATGTTGTGTGCCCTCGCCGAGAGTGGAACCCGGTTGCCTAGCTTCGAGGCCGACTGCTCTAGCCGTAAGGCTACATCCTCTCTCCTCTCTAGATTCGCCTGGGTACTTGGTTGTCCGGGACAGAAACTGTAAATATACTCAGTATGGCTGCAAATTTTTGCACATTTTTCCTACATTTATTTGCAGGTATGAATTGTTGAGTGTGCTGTAAATGATAACTCATAAATGACTGAAAGATCTCCAAAATGTTGAAACAATTTATTATATACCGCAACGAAAGGCAAGAAGGAATAAGGAAATTGCAGATGGGTTGACAAGAAGAGCAAAAGAGGGAGTATTAGGTCGTTGTTGAGAGCCTTTACAAATGCCTAACCCCTGCCTTGCCTACCTCAGAAGAAACAAACAGTATGGCTGTGTGCCCATATCTTAATGACTGTCTCCCTCCAGGGTGTGAGGCACGACGAGCGAGTAGACACCTGCAGTTTGCTCAAGCTCTTGTCTGAATTTGACAAGTTGATTCATTATTTCAAGCCCTTCATGTTGATGGTCAGACATTAGGACTTTGTCTCTGCCCACATGGATACTGTGCAGGGACTTGTGAAACCATCAGAAATAGCCTCAATTTTGCAGATGTCATACATTTTCTTGGGTGTGCATGACTCCTAAGTAAGCGTGTGGATCGTCCTGATGATACACATGTCGCCCCGCATTCAGTTGACTCAGGCCTTCAGATTAAGGATGTGTCTCATACAGAAGATTCTTGTTAGTCAGTGGATTTAGACTGCTGGCGATCGACATGATGTAATAATACGTCTGACACCTTCATCATTCTTTATTGTTTGGGCATACTCTGAGGAACACGTTGTTGCCCATGGCTCTACAAGGACTTTCCTTGTCCAGACAGTGTATTATCATATGGGTTGTGGTGTG
Organism: Lissotriton helveticus; assembly: GCF_964261635.1. Classification (NCBI taxonomy): domain Eukaryota; kingdom Metazoa; phylum Chordata; class Amphibia; order Caudata; family Salamandridae; genus Lissotriton; species Lissotriton helveticus. Next base: position 733,217,929 of record NC_136069.1, on the reverse strand, counting down.
TCTCAAATTGGTACTTGATGGCGGAAATATATGTGCCTGGTAAAATAACTATTAACTACACAGAACCCAGGTAATGATAGTGACGATGAATGCCAATACTCCTCTCCAAGAGGTTTGCACAACGGAAATGTGGAGAGTGAGACATACCTTGCTGCAGCACTGCTGGGCAAACACAGATTCCAGAGCGGGAAAACAAGTGGGACAGACACATTTTTTATTGACTGTCCCGGGTAGAAGTGCTCGATAGTCCAAGTCAAAACTATGTGAACTATTTACGTTCTAATGCTAGTGAAGAAAAGATGACTTAACTGTACCTAGTTTCCCAGCTTTAATATCTTTCAAAGATTTGCATACATCCCGCCCTCCTCCTCTGTGTCCTCAGTAGGTATGTTCAGCGTGGCTTCTCTGCAAAGACGGAGGCGCGTCGCCCCACTGCTTCAATTACAAGCTCAATACAAAAAAAATGATAATAACGGAACGTTATTATCATTTTCTTTTTTGTATTGAGCTTGCAGGTGACCGCTATGGGCGGAGCCAGACTCTCGTGACGTCGAGGGAGGAAGAGTGGTGGCTGCACCTTAAGTGCGCATGACCGTTTGGCCGCCATCTTGGGCAGCTAAACCGCCTTGGGCACTTTGCATGTTCTCCACAGGCCATTTTGTACAGCCAGGTTGGAGAACATGCACAGCCTCCCAGTCCCTCTCTGAGCGCCAAACCATGGCGCAAAACGATGCTGTAAGGCTCCGTTGTGATTGGCTAGGGGATTCTGGTGTGCTTTCTGCTGCAGAGAAGAGGACAGAGGAGAGGGGCTGGTCAGCGATATTCTGGTAAGTGCTTTTATTTGTTATTTAGTTTCAGCTACAACATTTGATATTAGTTGAAATCTGAACTAAGTGCTTTGGGGATTTGGCAGATCGAACTAGTCCAGGTCTCATGTCGAGCAAAACATGGAACGTTTGGTTGTTGGATGCTGTGCTCTGGCTGAAACTAGAAAGTAAGGTGGGGATGCACTCCTGGGATGTGGAGCACCTGAGAGGGAGGCGCCGGAGTTCCACTTTGCCTCCAGGTGAGCAGCTGGAAGTGCGCTAAGGATATTTTCCGGCATGCTTCTGGTCTTCGTCAGGTTGCCCCTGGGGGAATTGGAAGCATTACACATTACTGTCTTGAGGTAGCTGGACACCCCTGAAGGATGTGCTGTTGGTTTTACATGGATTTCCACCAGGGTCGAAATTTAAGAGCAGGCATCTCCAGAGCTGCTTAGCCCTTGGAGACGCCTGCTAATTTTTTGAAGATGTTATGGATTGCAGGGCATCTCATGCCTGAGATTGTAAATTTTATTTGGGAAAGCTAGATCTCATTGAGCTGGGCTGCAGTAACACCTAATATAATGGAAAACAGATGTGTGTGCAGACTTTGGCACTTTTACAGTGATGCTTTGATTTCTAGAGGGCATGGTTCTAATTATTGAATTATTGTGTGCGAAGCAGGGGTATTTAGGGAACCGTAGTGTCTGTCACCTATGGCTTATCTTCCACAGAGGATGGTGTGTGTTCACTACTATGGAGAGCAAGAAGAGTGCGAAAAAGAGGTGGAGGATTTCCACTTCCTCTGATTCTGAGGAAAGTCTACCTGGGGCTCAGACCTAAAAAGCTCAAGGAACAGTCACCTGCTAGTCCTGCTTTTTTGACTGAGGCACCGGTCCAGTCTATGACTGAGGTGGCGGTTGGTAAGGCATTGGCTGGCAAATCTACGAAGAACGAAAAGAGGGCTGGGTCTTCAAGGGTAAAGGAAGATATGCAGGATACTTCTTTGGATTCAGCTCCTGAGGGTCTTAATACTTCTGTTTATGGGAAGTATATTTACATGGAGGATCTGGTCCAGATTTTGGATCATATCAGAAGTAATCTGGACTTCGAAGAGTCGTCCAGTCAGCCAGAGGAGGAGGGCCTCTTCCCTCCTTATGCCAAGCCTTCGCTTTTGTTTTTACCTCTTCATAAGTGAATTAAGAAACTAATCTTCAGGCACTGGAAAGAGGTGGATCAATCCAGTATTCCTAGGTTTCTCCAAAAGATGTACCTCCTCACTGAGGGGGAGGAGGTATTTTTGACCAACATTAGGGTGAACTCAATCCTGGTGCCTTTGACTGTCAGAACAGCGATTAACCCTGCTGATGCTGTGGATCATAAGATTGACAGTGCTAGCAAGAAATGTGTCGCTGCCAGTTCTGTGTCCATGAAGGAGGCTGCTTATGCGGCGTACACTGCAAAGTCTTCTTTAAAGGACTTCGAATCTCTTTCTACTGCCATCCAGGAGAATGTGGATAGATAGAGGGTGACCAGATTTTGAGAAGCAAATACCGGCACAGGCCAGATATATAAGTAGGATTAATGCCATCAAACTTACTCTTCTATGTCTGTCCTGTCCCGATTTTATTTAAGGAAAAAAAAGAAAAGCACTTGCGCTACAATCGCATAGCATTTACTATGGGAAGACTCTACCCTGACTATCCCTGCCCTTCTCTCTGTTTCCCTTCTGCTGCAGCACTCATGTTGCCTGAAATAGATAAATTATTTAAGGAAAGCATACCTTTTAATTCTCCATTGTAGGATGGCTTGACATTTATCCCAAAACCCGTGACATGTATTTAAAATGAATGAAAGCATCGGGACACCATGGCAGTCCTCTGAAAACTGGGACTGTCAGGGGAAATCTGGGACGTCTGGTCAGCGGAGATAGATCTAACCTTCCGCTGCAAATGGAGCAGGAGGTGAAAGTGTCGACTGATGTCTCTTCGGATATTATTAGATCCTCAGTAGTGGCTATGGGTGTGTCCATCATGGCATGCTGGCATTTATGAATGCAGGACTGCAAAACTGATTTTGCGGCGAAAGCTTCCGTCTTCAAGATCCCTTCGAAGTGAAAAGGCTGTTTGGAGATTAGTTGGATGTGACCATTACAAAGTCTTTGAAAGACAGGAAGCAGACTTTTCCTTAAAGGGTGCAGCCTCCAAATCCTATAGGTCCTGGAACAGGAACTCAAAGGATTTTTGTAGGAAGGATTCGAAGGGTTATTCTACCAGAAGACGGCGGGTTCAGCCTAGAAAATATTCGAAAATTCAGGAATCTGGTAAACCGGAAGGAGCAAGCAAGAACCATTCCTGACTAGTCTCCCTTTCTGGAGGAGGGTTGACCAGCAAGAGGAAGCTTATAGTGTAGAATGTGTAGTTACTTTTTTAAGGGCGGTACAGGCATATATATATTTTTATTAATAGGTTTTTTTTGGTTTGCATAAACCATAGAAACAATTTGTTGCAACCAGTGTACACATTCATAAACATTTTAAAAAAATTAACTTTGTAAATAATTAAATGCATTCCAAAATGGAAACATTTTAAATGAGACCTTGTTGACGCCTGTGTTAATTAACGCTTGGGTAAGGTATTCATTATGTGCGCTATTTTAAAAATGCGTTTAAAATGATGTCTGATGATAAAACAAGTATGGACATTCCAAAAATGCTGCTCAGTTACGCCTGTATAGACGTCCCTTTCCTGACTTCGATACCAACCCATTCTCTTGGACATTAAAAGATTTACATGGCCGAGCTAAATCGAATCCTGAGATACCATAGTCTTTCTTCAAGGCACCAACATATTTATATCTGATGGGAGGTTCCTGAAGTTGCACTGAGTCAAATGCAGAATAAAGAGCCGTTTAAATTAATGCTTCAGCCGTATGTGCAAACACATTTCACACAAGATGTATTCCCCCTCACTGTAATGGTGAGGTCAGTGTATAAATGATAGCAATTTGCTGCTTTAGTCCAGTCTGTGTAAAAGTTACCTTCGGGTTTTTTTTTCTAAATCTGTTTTTATTTCATTTTAACAGGTTTAAACAGTTCCTGTTGCTCTATTCTCGGTACATTGAACATAGGCATGTAATGAATATCAGCATCTTTGTATATTTGGTTCTATTACATTGACACCTGTGTACATATCAGTCGCACTCTGTGTGTTAGGCGTATCATGCGTGTCCGACCAGCAGCCCGCATTGATCTGGGGTGATTGTCTTGTCTAGAGGCTCCCTTATGTGTCTCCAACATTGCAATGGTGTAGGTTAGTGCTTGAACTGTGGGGGGCAGAAAGTAAGGAGTAGGACAAAGTAAAAATACTGCAAGCAGTGAGGTAAACTGGTTTGACCCCCATCCCGAGAGTAAATAGGCATGCATGCAATTTGTTGGTCCGATCCTGCTACTTTCTAACGCTAAGTCTGTGTTGAGAGGTGCACGCTCCGCTCCAAACCCCATAGTGTCTTTTTATTAACCGGCGTGTAAGGGTCAGTGCACTTCTTCTGGTCTCTATCTAGCAGCACTTTCATGATCCAATAGGTCTGTGCCTGTTTGCTGCATGTTCTGCAAATCTTGCAGGATGGCATCCCAACTAGCTGCTATGAACTCTTTTCTGAGGCCTAGCATGTCTTTCCTATGCAGTACAACACTCTCTTCTTTGGCCTATGTTTGCAGGGGCACTTCCAGGCCAGTGTCTAAGGGGGCTCAGTAGATTAGATTTCCACCTTTTAGTAATCAGCAGTTTAGCTACCACAATGAAGCAAGATGTCAACCTCTGGTTTTTATGTCTTCAAAAGAGATGTAGTATACATGTCTCCCATGTGGGGGGGGGCACTGACTGTTCTGTGCAACAGTATAGTGAGACTATGACTGGCCTCCAGTATGTACCAAGGAGTGGGCAATACCACAGCATGTGCAACAAGTCTGCGTCTGCAAGGTGACAGTGGGGGCATATAGCATCTATCTGGCTAAAATACTTGTTAATTTTAGCTGGAGTGAGGTACGCTCGCTGCATAATGTAATATTGTATTAGGCAGAAGCGCAGATTCCTGGGGACATGGACTGGGCCTTCTAGCACGGCAATCCATTCTTTGTCTGTGAGGGGACAAGTTAGGTCAGTTTCCCAGCGCTATCTCAGAGGTGGTAGTGTCACTGCAGTGTGGTGTCAGAGAGAATTGGCGAACCATTTAGTAAGATGTCTTCTCGGTCCTAAGACATGTAAATATTGAATGGTCAGGTGTGTTTGGGGTTCACTTGTTAGGTCTCCCCATTTGTTGCTCAGGGCCACAAGGAGTGAGCGGTGTAGCAGAAACTGGCCTGGGTGTAGTCACTCATTCTCAATCAGCATTTCATATGAAATCAACGTGCCGTCTCGGTGCAGGTCACCCACAGTGTGAATCCCTGCCCACCTCCTTTGGAGCAGCTCTGCTGATGTGGTGGTCAAGTGGTCCCTGGGGGTGCCTTGCAGGGGTAGCTCAGGCGCATATGTTGTCACGGTGTGTTACATATAAACTCCTACCGTAACATCAGTATGCAACTCTCAGCAACAGGGTTTTGGGCGATTTTATCGTAGCGCAGGGGTGAAATAGTGAGAGCAGTGAGGAGAATGACATAGGGTGGTGAGAAAGCGGATGTGTTGTTTAAGTGAAGATCTGCCATCCTACTGGCTACCCACTGGAGTTGTGCAGCAAGATAGTATTGTTTCCTATTGGGTACTGCTATTCCACCTTCGTTGGTCGGCAGATAGTTTGACAAGGGCAATACGATGGCAGGCAATTCCTCATAGAAAGTCTCTAATGGTGCTTTCAAGGGCTCAAAAGAAAGGGGGAGAGATGTAAGTTGATAGGTTGGTGAAGTAGTATAAAAGGTTTTGACAGGACTGCCATTTTAAGCAAGGCCACCCGTCTCACATCCGACAGCGGCAGGGTTCTCCAGTAGAACATCTGAGAATGAATGCCTGTCAATGCCCTTCCAGAATTTACATCTAGCAAGTCTGCATGTTGACTATATATTCTTATCTCCAGATAGTGAAAGGTCTCCTCCTCTGGGCCCTTCTTAAGGGCCTTGGTTTCAGTGTTCCTGTCCATCTTGCCTTGCTTCTGTTGCATGGAATGCTTATCATTGGCCATTTTGAGCCTGTGGTTGCCAGGAATCTCCCGTTGATGTAGGCGGGGCGTGTGCTCAGTAGTGGGTCTTCACCCTGGTAATGGGGTCTCTTCAGCAGGGTCCCCTCTCGTTTTCATGTCTCCCGCCACAGAGATCTTGATGCTCAAATAAGTCTCTTTCGCATGGCTGGATGCTGTAGTTCGCTTCTAGAGGGGCCCATGTATGTCTAGTCTGGCTTCAGGTTTCCCATCTTGGAGGGTTAGCTTGAAGGGTGTCACAGTAAGAGTCGTCTAGCTGGTGAGGCAGACTACGGTCCTGAGATGAGGGATCTCTCTGTATTCTAAGGCCTCTTCGATCTCCTAGATTAAACAGCTAGGTATCAGGCTACTTACCAGTCGGGGTGTTCTCCACCCCCAATACCTTCTGTTCCTCTGGGTGTGCACTGTGCCCTTGATAGCGATTATAGGTGTATCTGCCACTAAGTCTCGTGGCTCTGCCAAGGAGTCTTGTGGCTTTGTTGTAATTTTGGGTCTCCCGGATCAAGGACACCCCTCAAATGCCTCTCTGCTGTTCCCAGGGAGGGTTGTCTCGTCCTTCAAATGGAGTACCACCGGCCTGGGTCTGAATCATAGGCGCGACCCTGATGTCTTGATTGGGAGTAAATGTTTGATTTGTTCTACATTCCGTCCATCATTTGTGTGTAGTTCTGCTTTCTCGCACTAAGTGTGCCGGGTATGCCCAGACGTGGGTCCTGGGCTCACTGTGCCACTGGATTCTAGCTAGCCTGGCTTTTGCGAAGTGATACCCCAAAACCGATCCCAGGATGCTTGTTTCTCTTCCAGGGAGGACCTGGCTTGACAGTTCGGGCTGGACTGTTCCCATGATGCACAGGGTCAAGACTAATTTGCATATGGCTGGGTATAAACTGGGGTGGCATGGTGAGAAAAAGAGCAATGGATTTAACCAAGATCTCTTGACTGGGGTGAATGTTTGATTTGTTCGGCATTCCGTCCAATTGTGTGTCTTATGCTTTCTAGCCTTAAGTGCGCCGGGTGGTGCCCAGATGTTGGCCCTAGGCTCACTGGACCACTGGATTCAAGCTCGCCTGGCTTGTGATTGGAATCGACCATGGGACCTATTCCGTGCACCTCCTGCTTCTCTGGGCTCTGTGAGCAGGCCTCACTCTCTCTCCGGGCCAGCCAGTCCTGGGTGCCACACCAGCTCCGGATACGGTGGTCTTGCTGGGGTACCCAGTTCCCCACCCCCGGTTCTGCTGTGCTTCACCGTCCTCGACAGTGAGCAGGTAGGCTGCGGTTGAGTTACTGAGTGTGAGTTGGACTGCCAGATCATTTGAAGCCTCTCTGCGTTTTACTGCCACAATGCAGGTCTCGCTCAAGCCACAGTCGCTGTTCCCTTGTTTCGATTGGTTTCAGTCTTTGTGTGGCCGTAATTTCGCTCTCTGCTGCATTTCCCTCTTCTTCGAGACTTCAGCAGCTCTTGTCGTTGGATGAGGAGATATTTGTGAAGCGCTCTGATATCTGTAAGGATCTTGTTCGCGCTATATAAAACTTTGAATAAATAAATAAATAAATAAATGAGCAGGATAAGTATGCGGATTAAAGATGGGCCGGCGGACGACAGTCTCTATTCTTAAGTATCAGGGGTGTGATGTCCATAGTGTTCTGGAGGAGAGACATGCAACACAACATTGAGCACAACATTTAGATTAAAACATATTGAATTGATTAAATCATCTCTAACAGTCACCAAATCAGAACTGCATCAATAAAAACGTTACTAGAAGCATGACATGCAGGAGAAACCCAGATCATGATATGCTGCAGCTGCGAGGCAGAGGCGATTCTTTTAATTTATCCAATATCCTGAACTCAGGCCAGGAAGAATCCAGGCATAATTTTTTATTCTAAAATGAAGGATTCTAGTGCTGCATCTTTCAATTTTTTCTTTATTTGATAACGCCATTCTTGTCCACCTGTTACCATGTGGATCTAATTAGTGTCATTTTCATACCACACCTGACTATTGTGATGTCTATCACGGCCTTCCAAAAAAGTGAGCAAATAATAAAAAATGATGTATCAGAACTATGCCTGAGCTTGAAGCAACACACAAAACTAGTCTTAAAACAACTTTGTTCGCTGTCTGTGCAATGTAGGGCTAAAGTTCATAATCAGAAGTTTCCAGTTTAGGTCGAAGAGGGGTGGACAGTTGAAAGATTTTCGAGATAACCACTTATTTTCTAAATAATGTCCATTTAGACTTATTGTTTGTAAAATTCTATTATGTGAAACTTGAGTATCTGGAATGGCTCCAGTCCACTTGAATTTACGTGAGGATACCCCTGGTGAACACCAGTCACAAAGCATCTCATATCTGCAGAATCCACCTGCCCCACCCCACTAAGAGCTTATACAAAACCTGCAATCAGCCAACACACACACTAAATACATACTGTGCAGAAGAAAACAGAACAAGCAGGCCTGCCACTAAAGATAATTTTCAAACTTCATAGACCTGACACACCAGCAAAGGTCTTTTTCCATACCCATGTCATTTCACCAAAGTCCCGAGAGGTAAAAAATTAAATTTTTCCCCCGCTACCTCTGCATTATCCTCCTAAACGCTCATCCCTTGCCTGTCTCCGAGGATGAACATCCAGATTCTTACCATTCAAACTGGTCTAGAGACAAATGCAATTCAATTGAAGCACACAGCACTAAAAACAAAAGCTAACTAGAGGTCATGGCCAACCGTCAGATTAGAATATAAAATCAATTCCTACTCTGCTAAAACCCGAAGAACATTCTGAGATGGATCATAAATCTATGCGCCACACACCCTTCTAGAGCTAACCCACTGTACGGACCCATTTTAGGCATCCGTACGGCATCCCAGCCTCATTTTGTTTCTCTCCTGTGGAGGTATTTCAAACCTCGTGGTGCAGTAGTACCGTGTCATTTCTTCTATTTGTACTTTCACGGGAAATCGTTTTTTGAACATAATGTATAGTCAGTGACAGATGTGATGGCAGCCAGCTGCTTCCTGGCCAGTGCAAGAGGTAATATGTTTTATTGTGCCTAAACAAAGGCAACTAATCCCTTGATCTACTCTGCCTGCCCTACCCCTTTAAACTTGGAAACGAGCAAACCCTTGAGATTCAATCACGGGTTCATCATTTTGTAAAACTGGTCTGTTGGAAGGGGCCTGGACGTGTATTTGAGCTGCTGTGGAACATAACTGCAGGAATAACTGGTAAACTCAACTTTATTAAGGTGTAAAACCACTTATTATTTCTTTTGGAGTCTTAAAGCAGAATCTGTAGTTCATTTGAATGTTTGGGATAGGAAAAATGAGCTCCTTTTTGGTTGACAGTAGTAAGCACTGTATAGAGTGGTAAATCAAATGTGCGGTTTCTCATTTTCAGTGACAGTCCCAATGCCATTCAAGAGGTAGAAAAGTGGTTACCAAGCCTTCATACGATTGTGATCGGACCTGGCCTGGGTAGAGATGATAGAATTCTCCAAAATGCAAAGGTAAAGTGATTTTTATTTTATTGTCATGTTTTAGTGTAGAAACAAAATGTACTTTTTTTTTTTTACAGCTTCATACATATAAACAACATTTGACAGGGTCAGAATAAGAGTAATAGCAAGTCATGTCACCGTTGTAGAACGTAGACATTTCAAAGATTTTTTTTTTTTAAATGAGAGAGGCAGAAAGACTTATCTGTGGTTAAAGTTGAATCCTCATTCCCTAGGAAATCTCGTTTTTGAACCTGTAATAACTTTGACCGCCTTTGAAAGATTTGCAGCAAACTTGTATTAAATGGAATCAAACGTGTGTGCCAAATTTGATGCAGGTTGGTAAAACGTTTCAAAAGTTGTAAGGTGTAAGACCTCCCAAAACTTGAATTTAACGTGAGTTTTCCTCATGGTTTAGTTTTGTTTTATAAAACTTGGAAACCACTGTACAAAAGTTCACTACATTTTAATGGCACTATGGGCATACTTCTGTTCCTTTTCTTGATTTCGTACATTTGTGTCCAGCTGTTTTGGATGTATAAAGCCAAATGTTACTGTTTGGGGTCCATTTGCGCGTCCTACGTATTTAGTTTTTTAGCTCTTGATCTTTGGATAAGAAACAGAGAGTGCATTGTGTTGAAACAAAATAATGTGCATGCACTCTGCACTGTCACTATTCCTGTAAAACAGGAGGAAGGAGGGGAAAAAGTTAAAGTAGAGTCGTGGGGATACTGATACTACATTATGGAAAAGTGTGTGGACCTTATACCTACTCACTTATGCAGGCTGGTGAGGGTACAGGGAAACGGAAAGCATAGTGCCAAGTGCAGGGTGTGTGGGAATTTGATAGATCACCACCACTGGCTTGCCCAAGAGTAAAGGGACAATATATGCCTCCATCTTTTCCTCCTCTCACTTCAACAGCCTTAATAGGGGGAGGAAGAGTGAGTGTGTGTCAGATCCCACGTCCGTTGTGGACAACTAAGTGACGGGGTAATTAATTACGCGTCCATCAACACCTTAGCCATATTCAGGGGAAACGTAAGCCCTTCCCCCCTCACCACATTGTGCTGCCAAAGAAGAGCGGAGCAGTTTGCAGATTCCTCCGAGTCCTCTTAATTACGATCAAGGTATAGGAGGAGTAGGTGGAATGGGGGTTGGGAGCACACTGCCTCACAGTCCCAGCACAGTTCGCCCCTTTGCATCCTGGTAAATGCAGTATACAGTTCACACTTACTTCAAAATTAGCTGGAGTTTTTCACCAAAGTTGGTGCAGCCATTGCTGTATATCTCAAGACACGTGTTTCTGGGTTGAGCCCTTCGTCAGTAGAGCAGTATTAGAGAGCAAAGAAAAATTATCTGGGGTTGCTGGAAATGCTCCAAGTTCCTCCTGTTCCTCCTGTGTACCACTCACAGGCACACAGGTGCATCTCCAAAGCTCGTCAGCTTGCTGGCTCAAGGGAGCCTTTTAGACAGAGTGGGGGTTCGGAGCACACTGCCTCACAGTCCCAGGAGTGAGTGGCACACATTACCACCGCTTTACAAACCCCCCATCACTCTTACGCGAAACAAAAGAATACGTGTCCCAGCTTTTCCACAATAGTTAGAGGGTGGTTAGAAAACAACTCTCCCTCCATTGATACCTGATTTATCTGCAAACTGGTGCACCGCTGCATGGAGGTGCCGTTACTGGACAGCGACATGGAGTTAGGACGCCTATCTTTAGCAAGCCTTCCTCCTTAGAACTGAGTGCAGATGCCTCAGTGAGTCAAGCAGTCCCACACAGTCTGTTTCATTGAAGGTAAGCCTGATTCACACTGCCTAGCTGTTCTCCGTTGCCGCTTACTACTATGATTTAAACATGTAAATATAGGAAAAATATAATGCTGAAGAAACATTCAGGTACTTACCTGTAACTCCAGTTCTCCAGTGCTGTTATCTTGCATGGATTCACGTTGTCAGAGGCGCACAACCTACCTATTATATATATCCTTCACACTTGTACCATGAAATGCGAGCTACAGGGTATATAGAGGAGTAACATGCTCAGCACATCTACTTCATTGGTTGACATTTGGATTATGTCAACTGATGTAGAAATGCTACTATGCAAACATTGTTGGGCCTATGGCAAATGTAACAGTTTATTGCCATCTTAAAATTACTGGGAGTTCCCAGCCTGATGATGGGGAATAATTCAAGCTTGTGAACCTTTAAAAGATAACGCTAGAAAACTTGTTACATTTAATAACTACATTATTTTTCGAGTGAGTTTAGAGCAGCAATTCAGAGCATGCTATAAAAAAGTTTCAAATCTGTAACTTAAACTTTTTGTTACTATTCCTGTTTCATGAAAATTTACAAAAAACACAGCTGGAATGCAGTTGTGTTAAAGAAAATAAACCTGAACCTAAAAACTACAGAAATTTGCCAGTTATGGTTAGGTAACCTAATCATAACTCCCCCCCCCCCCCCCAATCATGAACTGCTCATGGCCTTCATCATTCATAACACGTTAAATTACATCATTAATGACATTACCAATTGTATAATTGATGACCACACTGATGACAGCATCCAGAGGTACTAATACTCTGCTTGTGGCTGTGCACAGCAGGGTTCAGTCTCAGGAGCAGGCCCAGTGTCAACCTCTTATGAGCATCCAACCCACAATTTGCATGGCTGTCAGATCTTTGCCACTGTGTTTGACTGCAGGTCAAGCCCTACGACCAATCCTTTGCAGATGGCCAGTGCGCACTGTACATGACCTTCAACTTGTGCAGTGGAGGTTGGCTGCAGCGCCTGACATACAGCGAGACCCTAAGCCTGTCCCACTAGGTGGCCAACTTCAACTGCACGCAGCCTTTTGTCAAAAACAGCAAGGTTGGCAACAAATCCAAGCCAGTGATGGCCCTGTGCCCAACTCTCCATGGGTGAGCAACCATCGCTACACAGAGTCTTTGAACATGCAAGCAGAAATTGGCCACAGAACCTAACCTATGGCGAGGCCATGCAGTCAACCCTCTGCTGGTGGCCATTCCTCACTGCACACAAGCTTCATCTGTGTGCATCTTTGACAGCAGAGCATGGCCTTCTGCCAGCACCTGCATCAAATATTTATGAGTGTTAGACTTGGCATCTTTTGGCGTGTTTCCCCTGACTTTTTGCTTTCTGACCTCCCGGTTTTGACTCTGTTTTTGCTGGTGTAATGATTCTGTGCACTTTCCTCACTGCTGATCAGTGATAAAGTGCAAGTGCTCCTGTTGTAAAATGTGTTATGGATTGGTATTTCTATGATCGGCTTATTTGATTTATGTGTCAGTCCCTAGTAAAGTGCACTGCGAGTGCCAGGGCCTATAAATCAAATGCCGTTGGTGGGCTGCAGCACTGGACTGTGCCACCACGCAAACAGCCCGTAAAGTGTAACTCTAGCCTGCCACTGCAGAGCCTGTGTGCAGCCTGGGGCTGCCATGTCGACTTGGCAAGTGCGCACACTTGTCAGTCCCTCAACCTTCCCTTTTCTACATATGAGTCGCCCCTAAGGTAGGTCCAAGGTACGCCCATGTGCAGGGTGCATTGTCTGTAAAAGGTAGGACAAGCCCTGGTGTGTGTGGCATGTCCGGATAGTGAAAAACCGAAGTAGGCTGTAATTCACTATTTCAAGGCTACCTGTTCCCCATAGGCCAGAGTGGGAAGTTTGATTATAACATCCTATAATCCTAACTGACTCTGGGAACATGGTAGAAATTCGAGTTTAGAATGCCTGAACTCAGAATGATAAAATACATATTTTAGTGAAGTTAGTTTTAACATTCTGTGTTTGAAAATACAACTTTTAGAAAGTAGCTATTTTCTTGCTTAACCATCCAGCTGGCTTCTGCAAGGTTGTGTATTGTCTGTCTGGTTTGTGAGTGACAGGGGCTGGGGAGACTCCAGGAGACAGGGTGAGTCAGCACAGGGCTCAATAGACCTATCTGCACATAGATGGGTGGGAGGAGTAGCACCTGGGTCTGAATAGGGCTGTGCCTGCCTTCCACAATGCTAGCTTCACCTCCCGTGGTGCGTCTGATGCCCCTGGCCTACACTGTCAAAGGAAAAGCAGGAGTCTTGTAAACAAAGTGCTCCAAGACTGACCAGAACTGGTTTGGACTAGGTGCAGGACCCTCTGCCTTCAGAGGCCAAAGGAATTGCAGGTATAAATATTGGGGCCCAGCCCCAAGATTTTAGAACTCGCTGGAATCCAGGAACCTGCCAAGAAGGAGAGCTGGAAGAGCTGCCAGGAGGAGTACTGCCCCTTAGCTGTGTTGTTGCTTTTTTTGGGGTTGGCCTGCAGCTGCTGCTTCTACCTTGGGCAGTGAAAGGACTGTACTGCACTTTCTCTACTTGTGCTGAGTATCTCCAAAGTCCTGAATCCGGGCTGGCCTCCTGTTAAGACGTCTCAGGGAACTGCAAAGACTTCACCAACCACTGGGTATCGCTCTTGGAACCGCTGTTTCAGTTGCCACAGAGAAGAGGGAACCACGACCGAATCTGGCACCGACTCCGTCGCTGGCCTTGTGTCCTGAAGGCACTGCAGGCCGCAAGCCTTGGTCTCACCGACGCCATCTGCACGATCGTCACTGAGCCGCTACCTGCACCGCATCGAGAGGCACCGCAGCCCGCACCGCCTCGCTTCACTTCGTTGGACTGGTCTCACCGACACGATCGCCACTGGCTCGACACCCATGACTGCCTCGTCACGCACAGCTGTCCGGCTCCGCCAGCACCAATTCCCACCAACCGGCTCTGTCGCTTACATCGCAGCCTGCCAGCACCGCATCGAGCACCATCTTGCCGTGCACCACACGCCTTGGTCTCACCGACGCCATCCGCACGATCGTATTTTTTAAACATACATTGTGATTTTATAACCAAAGCTAACCTGGCCTTCACTTTAAAGTTAGTTTTTTCAGTGGATATTTTTTTTTTTATCAGATACCACATTCAACTGTTGCTTGTACCGCCCAACCCTCTCAAAGCAAGGTCTATGGCCATTTGCAGCAGTGGCTGACCGTCAACCTGGCCCTATGCCAAATCTACTGCAAACAGCGACCCCTCACAGCACACTGTCTTTGGTTGAGCGCAGAAGTAGTTGGTCACACAACCCAGCCTTGGGATAGGCCTTTTACAAATCCCTCCACAGGTGGTCATTCCCCCATGCGCACAGCTGAAGTGTTTGGCACAGGGCATGGTCTATGGCCAGGCCTTGCACACAACCCCACACGGGGTCATCCCCTATTGCGCACGGCCATGGTTAGCCAAGCACAGCTGCAGTGCAGCAAATAGTTGTTTACATTATTATTCTTTTTTTTTTAATGATTTGTAAATCCTGTGCTGGATTTGTGAATCCTGAGACTCCAGAAAGATGCACGGCACCTATGGCAGGCCTAGGAATTTTGAATTCCACATTAAAAGAATTGTATTTATTATAAATGTAAATGTGAGAGCTGGTACCTTTTAGAGATTGCCTACATGGGCCTGGGAGCCAGGGGTATGTTCACCCTTCACCTCTATGCCTTTTTGGGATTTTTCCCAACACAATGCTTAGTGCACTTTGTTGGGTAATGGCGGCCTGAATACAACATATTCTGTAGTGGCCAGCCCATTTGAACGCAGTAGACTCACAAACTCATAACAGATGATTGCAGAAAAAGTTCCATATTCCAACGGGGTGTGCCTTCATGTTTTTTTAATTTTAATTCACGATTCCTGTGTGGATATTTTCCCTAAATCAATTAATGAAAATAATACTCCCAAAAAGGAATTCGAATAATTTGCATTTTTGCCTCATAATTTAAATAACATTGCTGCATAATTTGGTCATCCACTCCTCATAATCCCATAAAACCCTGATACTGGTAAAACTCTGCATAGTGGTTTGGGGGGCTTTCATTTTTGTGACGAAATCAAAATTTCCTGCTGAACTGTGAAATATTTTCTGTATTTCATTGTTCTCTGTGAAACATGGGATTTTTATACCACTGCATTTTGTGCAATGAAATCATCAAAAAAAGTGCCATATGTTAAACGTGCAAAGTGTAGTATGCAATTAATTATCGTAGTTCAATGTGGGTAGGAGCCATGGCTCACGAGGGGATGCTTGGAGTAGGTCATGATGACCTCCTGTTCCTTAACTATGCTAAGAAATAAATAGCATATTGCAATTGAATATTTAAGCCAAAAAGTATAGTTTTCTCAAGTTAGTTACACTGTAATGTGGTAATCATGAGGAATTTAACCTTTGCATTGTAATCATAAACAAATGAAAATATTTTTATTAATACACTTGTTTCAAATAATGTGTTATGTGGCACAAATTGTATATAGGCCAATATAATATGCTAGTTATTACTATTCATGAGTGTGGGGAAAAGGCCATGACTCATGCGAGGTGAAGACTTGAGTGGGTCATGATTCCCCTACCTCAGCAATGTTAATAAATAGAATAGGACTAGGCTTTCCTGTTTTTGTTTTCTATTTGTTGCGAACTCTGATTGGGTGTTTTCCAATCTTTTTAAAACTTGTAAAAACAGTTTTTATCTGCGTTTACTCACGTTTGCTCCATAAACAAAATAATGGAGCTAGCGTTTTCTTCAGTGCCTATAAAGAATGTAGCTTTTATTTCCTTCCTTCTCTTTCATTCCTGATGCAAATCCTTCCTTCCTTCTCTCCTGCTCCAATGTATCTTCTCTGTACCTCCTTGTGTTTGCTTTTATAAGTAACTTTTCAGTATTTCCCTGACTTACTTGTCTGTCTTAATTTAAAGCACTTAAACACATTTTCCAACTTTCCAGTTCTACCCCATGTCCAGGATGCACATATATGGGGATATTTTTGTTCCCATTAAGATTTGATTGCAGTAAATAAAAGTTAATGGTGAGCATTGAACTTACCTTCATACTGCTCTATTCTTCAGAAAAATGACAGAGGTCGACTGAATGAAGATGTTCTACTTTTTGGGCATGAGAATATTGTGGGGTGCTCTGTTGTTGCTAACTACTGCCACGCTGTCCTATTCTTTGCCTGAACATACCAAGAAAGGACTTGATTACTGAAGAAAAGATGGGTACTTCTGTCTGATCCGGGAATATTCCTTCTGTACATGGTCAAAGTGGAGGTACTTGCTAAGCAATTAATATTCAGACTGTTAGCCATACAGTCTTTGGTGACTGCAAACTCCAACTACTTTGGTATAGACACTGTGCCAAACCACAGAAGAGGTGGAAATAGAACTCTCATACTAGAAAGTGGGATCTGAGTAGATCATCACACTATAGACTAAATACCCAGGAGGCATGAACTTAGATGAGGAGCTAAATGTACATTTGAATGAATGTGGCCTAATGATATATAGATGTAGATATATAAAACGTGTAGTAATAAATAGCATATTAGCGCTCTGCTGACCTGTATATATGGTTTATACCCACTGCTATGCCTTGTGTAGCAGTTATAAACAATTATTTAATCAGACCCAGCTGGATGCAAGGGACTAAATCCATGCTTTGAGATGAGTTCTCATTGAATAGGGTGTGTGGACCTGCCCAGTATGGTAATTTCAGTACCTCATGGGGGTGAGCTTTGATCTCCTGGAAACTCCAGGTCCCCATCTCCTCTACATGCAAATTTCACCTGCCAGCCTAGTCGATCTCCAGCCCTCACAACAGAAGGAGGAAGGATCACAGCCACATTGTGGTCTGAGAAAGACTTTTCTGAGTGCTGCAGAATACAGAAGAAAAGACAACCTGCTTCTCTTATCCCGAAAGAAAGGTATAGGGTGTTCTGTGGTGATGTGGTGCTCTAACAAAGAGTGTCTGCCATCTTGCCTACTACACCAATGCCCCAATGGACTATCTTTTTTAATTCGCTGCCTCTACAGTTCAGTCAAGAATCTGATTTTGTGAAATTCTGGAGGCCTACAAATACCACAGTTGTCCTATTCCTTTCATAAACTCCTATGACTTGATATTCTGCCAAGTGGAAGAGACGCCTAGCACTGACCATTGACTTGTGCATCAGGCTATACTTTTGTTAGCTCATCCAAGGCTTCAACACCATGAAATCAGCTTCAAGATTGTATGTGTTTGACAGATGTCCCTCTTCCACAGTAGGCTTATCAGTTAGTCATTTAATCTCCAGGACCACTTAGTATTCCTTCAGTCTTGAGCTCATTCTGTAAGACGCTCGCACACTACTTCGAGGTGGTGTGCCGCGATTTTCAAAATAATGTAACACAGAAATGAGAATAATAAATTACAGCAGTTTTATTGTCACAAATAGCTACTGCTTGCAAGGTGCAGAATAGTATAAGCATTTTTCTATTCATGGTCATCTAGCCCTGGAGCACTATGGAATTTCAATGTAGTTGACTGCGTGGGCGTAGGATGACAGTAGAGGAGCAATCTCATCTGATTTCTTCACCCTCTGTCTGCCAGAACACTGAGATCAATTATACATTCCCCTCCCCACCCTCAATGTGTCTACAAGATGGCACCCACATCATCTGCACAAGCAGCCAAGGATCCTTATTTGTGCCTCAGGGTGGCTGGAAGGAGAACTGGTTTTGTGTAAAGTCATTCAAGCACTGATTTGGAAGGTTTACTTTTCCCCTTTGTCACCGCCCTACTTAACCCCCTTTAAACTTGGTGTGGGATCGTAGGCTTCTTCTGAAATGTAATACTTGCTGTAATTTTCCTACTGTTACTTTTTTGTTGTGAGAGTCAAAAATATAGATTTTAAACTAAAATGTGCAGAGGTTGACACTGGAAGAGACGGAGACCACTGTCTTTACCAATGTTTGTGATGTTATGTACTATATAATTTACACTACTCTCATACCTAATAGAGATGGGTACACTTTATTCTAATTAAAGGTTGTTTACAAAAATTTCAGTAAACAACCTAAAGGAAAATGGTAGTGGACCTTTTCTTTAACCGTGAATTGCACATACATAGATTTTTACTTTTACATCTTTTCCTGGCAGGGGATTTGTAAACAGAAAACAGAAACGAAAAAAGAAAATGCATCACCTCTGCAAATTAACTTAATTTCTCAATCTCAGATTTAGTGATGCTTTGTCTTGGAAAAAGGGATTTTAAGTAAGGACAGTAGGCACATTTTTTAAACAGACTAAACAGTCTCTTTGTACATTTATTCAGGAAAATTAGGTCAGGTGAAAATTGAAACATCTGTAAATAGGCTGAAGGTACCATTGTATTTCATATAAAATCCATTGGTGACCCATTGACTTTGACGGAGGTGTTATTGTGAGGCTCTGTTATTGATAACTATAAGCATATAGTGTTAATTTGGTAGTACTCTTAGTGCTGCACATTTTTCTTTTTCAGGTCATTATAGAAAAATCCAAGACAAAGGGAATCCCTATTGTAATTGATGCTGTAAGTAAAACCTTTGTGCTTTTGAAACATTCCATTGTTACCTATAGTAATGCCTACTTTTAAAATGTAAAATACCCGCATGTGTGTCTCTTCTGCAGGATGGCCTGTGGCTGATTGCCCAAGAACCTTCCATTATTCAAGGTTACCAGCAAGCAATTCTCACTCCTAATTTTATGGAGTTTAGCAGACTGTATGAAGCTGTGGTGAGTGAATGTTAATATCACCTTTTGTTACAAAAGAAATAATTTTTCCACTCCAGTTTGTTAATGTACATATTAAGAATTGCTTCTGGTGTAGTGGAATGTTGAACAGCATGGAACGACGAAAATATACCTTTGGATGGTATACTTCTCATTTAGGTTGTTCATTGATCAATGTAAAGATTGATGGCAAAGGGAAGCTCTAAGTAGCCTCTCAAAAGAGAGGAGGTTCTGGATACTATTGCAATCATGACTTATGGCAACACAACAGGAGTAGCTGGTCTTCCACCGGAATTTTTCGCCTCACTTCAGCTTTCTCACCTTGTGAATACCTCCAGGGCACCAGACTGGATCCGAAGATTTTTCTCAAAGTTGCTCCTGAATGCTGATAGGTGGCATCAGTGGCTCCATGTCCGCTTCGCCCTGACCCAGAAGTGACACCGGAGCCACATATATGTGCCACCTCTGCACACTCACGTCAGTTTCTTTCTGAACTCCGTCCGCGCCATCGGACGCAAAGATTTCTGACTGATCAGATGTGAGAATGTGCAGATCTCCATTTTGCAATCATTTTGGGGATGGTGAAAAGAGTCCATTCTACAGAATGGGTTGGAGGAAGGGCAGTGAGGAATCTGCGGTTAAATATGGTTTATAACAGAAAGCGCTTTACCAAAGGTTGGTTCAGATGCTCCGTCCATCACCACCCCCTTTTGTACCGCTTTGTTGGCAGGGTATGCTCAGACGTGAGTCCCTTGCTCACTTTGCCACTGGATTCAAGCAAGCCTGGCTGAAGACGGCTGAAATGCCAGAAACCGGTCCTAGGAAGCTTGTTTCCGGTCCCGGGAAGGCATGGCTTGGCAGTTCGGGCTGGACTGTTCCCATGAGGCAGAGGGTCAGACTGATTTGCATATGGCCATGTCTAAACTGGGGTGGCAGAGTGAGCTGAAGAATGGTGATGTATTAATCCCAGATCAGTTGACTGGGGGTGAGTTTGATTTGGTCGAGTGCTCCGTCCATCACCCCCCCTTTTGTATCGCTTTGTTCACCCTAAGTTGGCAGGGTATGCTCAGACGTGAGTCCCTTGCTCACTTTGCCACTGGATTCAAGCTAGCCTGGCTGATGACGGCTGAAATGCCAGACACCCGTCCCAGGATGCTTGTTTCCGGTCCAGGGAAGACATGGCTTGGCAGTTCGGGCTGGACTGTTCCCATGAGGCACAAGGTCAGACTGATTTGCATATGGTCATGTCTGAACTGGGGTGGCAGAGTGAGCTGAAGAATGGTGATGGATTAAACCCAGATCAGTTGACTGGGGGTGAGTGTTTGATTTGGTCAAGTGCTCCGTCCATCACACCACCCCCCCTTTTGTATCACCATTTACGGTAACAGCCTCAAGAAATGGTCTACATCCTCGACGTCAATCAGGACTGGCCATAACGCACCTTCAGATAGTATTCAGCTATGTAGAGTTTGACTTCCTGGGCCAAATTTCCTTGAAATTCATCTGGGCACAGTCCTCGAAAGGCTTGGATTTGTGCAAAGGTCCTATGCACCACAGACATACCTGGTGGGGATCTGTCACAGACATCTTTTTGTGTCAAGCTTAAAACCTGTAGTCTTCAGAGGGGACATATTTCCTTGCACACTGAGAGACATTTTGACAAAACCATGTCAACACGAGAAAACCTTGAGGAAGTGAGCTCCGGATGTGTGTCTGACAGTGCTGAAAGAATGGAACTTACATTAGCATGCAGGATTGGCGCATATATACGGCTCCTGTTTCATTACCAGGACTGGGCGAAGCCAAAACAGAGCTGCACAACGCCACTTGCCAGCGCACAAGACCAGTGCTTGCAAAAATCTCCATCTCCAATGCAGTGCCTAGGGGTATTCACAAGGTGAGGAATCTGTGATTAGAAGTATACAATTATGAACTGAGGTGGAAGATATGCATATAAGTTCAGTTAGAAAATTATTTTAAAAATGTAATATGACTGTATAATGAAAAGGTTACACTGGAATGTCTGTGTAAACACACATTGCATTTGGAAACTGAGCTCTGTAACTGGTTTCCATATTAACTGCATATAGTGGTTTGCTTTTTGAATATTCTAAAATAGCACAGGATTGACACCTGAAGTTTTGACGATCTCTTCAAATTAAGTAAAATTTAAAAAATCTAAAAGCAGTTATTTTACAAAATTGTGGTAAAGAGTAGGCTGAACGGTTGACATAGTGTCACTGCCAGATGTTTTTCAGTTTGGCGTTTTCCTTTATCCATTCATTGTTTTTAGGTTTATTGGCTCTGCTGAACTAGGGGCAAGGATGGAGTTAGCTGTGGAGTTAGCTAGTGACCTTAGAATAGGGTAATGCATTCTAATTTTATTAGCAATGTGCATGATATACAATATAATTTATGTATTTTTATTGAGTTGCGTTTATTTCTGGTGATGTGTATTCCTTTATTGAATTCTTGTCCTATAGATAAGAGACCCTGTTGATACTAATGATCATAACGGATGCGTTTTAAGACTCAGCCAATCCATGGGAAATTTGACGATTGTTCAGAAAGGAGAGCGAGACCTTATTTCTGATGGAGAAAAGGGTAAGAGCTTCCATTGCTAATGCAACTGGGAATGTTTAGCTTTGAACATTGGTATCAGGGCAGATGTGTTGCATCCAGCTGGGAATCTATATGTGTGTGTGAGCTGTGCATTTTCTTCCCCTGGTCCAAGGAAATCTATTTTTGAACTATATTTTATTTTCTTTTTAAAGCATGTGATCTTTTAAGCATTAAATGCTCATTAAACCATAATGGATGGCAGCACAATCAATAACTCGAACACCAGCTATGCCAAATTGCACACCAAATACAACAAACACTTAGGAGCGAAAGGTAATTAAACAATAACACATATTCAAACCAATAATGATACTACATTCATATGTTCTATCAAAGTGGTATGGGTGATATGATATTTAATGTTATCTGTAGGATGATTTGTAATTGCGTCTGTTTTGTTAAGGGTGAGGTCAGAAGCATTGCTATGGTGCGGAAGTTATGATTTGCATGGCTAGTTATGGATGGTGCTCATAACTGTAACTTACTTATTGCAGTGTTTTTTTTGTTGCTGTAATTCATAACCGTAACGGCACTTTAAACTATGTATATGTTAAACTACATCTATGATGTGATCTACCCTTAAGCATTTTTCCTTCACCCTACCCTTTTCTGAATTTGTTTTTATTGGCATTAGCACTCTGTGCACTTGCCACTGCTAAAGTGCATGTGTTCACTCTCTTAAACATGGTAAAAGTGGCCTACACCTGATTGGCACATTTAATTTACATGCAAGTCCCTAGTAAAGTGGTAATGGCTGTACGCAGGGCCTGTAAATTAAAGCTACTAGTGGGTCTGTAACACTCATTGTGCCACACATTAAAGTAGCACTTAAAACCACTTTTTGAAATAAACATTATTACTACTACCACTTAAAAACATGTCTCAGGCTTGCCCTTGCAGCCTGTAGTGCAGTTGTAAACCATCCATTCAACCTGGCAAAATAAGCCTTTTGCCAGGCTTAACCTTCCTTTTTAATACACATGGCACCCTGAGGTTGCCCCTAAAGCCCATAGGGCAGAGTGCGTTATATTTAAAAAGTAGGACAAGAGGGTTTAGGTTTTACATATCCTGGTAGTGAAAAACACCTATATGCGTTTTTCATTACTATATGGCCTATCTCTCCGATTGGATAACATTGGGCTACCTTATTACATTTAATAAGAGTTAGCTTTTGATTGAGAACTGGTTAGCTTTTGATTGAGAACTGGTAGAAATATCATGTTTGGGCTCAAATGATTTACAATTTAAAATTCTCTTCAATAGTTAATTCGGATTTTAAGTCACAACTGTGAAAACGCCACTTCTAGAAAGAAGGCATTTTCTTGCCCTAACCATTTTGGGCCTACTGCCTCATGACTTTGGATGGCTCTGCTGTTGAGGTTTATTTATTCCTGTCAGACAGTGGGACAAAGGGGACTGGGTATAGGCAGTAAGGTCCACCCTGCCAGGGTGACTTAGAGGCAAAGCTGTTCCCTGACCCACTTATACTTCAAAGGGCTCGCTTTCAGCACTCACAAAGAAACCTAACACCAGCATTTTGCCACCCCGACTTCTTGGGTCCTTGGCAGGGAAAGGGAGAAATGTTCTTGAACCAGATGTGGAGGTAGCCAGGATGTTCCCCCGACTTTAAATGTTGGAACCAGGTATGAATATTGGAACGTCAGAATATCACTTCAGTGCACTCCTGCACCTGTGGAACACTTCAGCAGGATTGCTGTGTCCCCCATAGAACTGCTATGCTGCTACCAGAGGACTGCCTTGCTGCTACCAGAGGACCACCTTGGTGCTTGAAGACCTGTCTTGCTGCCTGATGGAGAACTGGACCATCTCCTTCAAAACCAGGATGAGCAGAAGGGACTTCAAGGGCTAGTTGGCTGACCTACTGTGTGAGCTACAGGGACATAACAAGCTCCATAGACCCTGAACCCTGAACTTGGCCTCTGCTGGAGTGAGTCCTAACCACCCAAGTGGTTCCCCATGTCCTGAACTCTTGTTGAAAGTGGTTTTAGATGTGCTGCATCTGCCTTACACTAAAACGTGGGACTTAGAAGAAAAATGTTCACAAAAAAGTGCGCTGAAAACCAACAGAAGACAGGGACAAATATTGACCTGATCTGCCCAAGGTGCATCGCCTATCAGCCTAACTTCGTGGTAGCTCCCGTTTTGTTCTCAACAGCAACAAATCCTGTTCAGTGGAACCTCTTGGAGAAGGTATCCGACCTTGTGGAGCTCCCATTGGCTACAGCCACCAGCTTCTTTCCGCAGGAGATTTTCAACAAAAGTGACCAAGTCCGAAGGTAAAAATATTCACTGCAACTCTGTTCAGTGGCTACCTGACGACGATGCCTCCTCATTGACACCATCTACTGCTGCTGTGCTTGCTGAACTCTACGTTTTCAAGGAACTTTAGTCCAAAGGTAAAATGAGACCGGCTCCAAACCACCTCATGTATCCCACCAGTGCTCCATTACAGACTTAACTTCTGAATTTGTCCAGGTCTTGTTCGGACAGATTTGCTTGGTTGATGCTTTGACCTTTAAGGTGCTTTTCTGCACTGAAAACTTTTTTAAAAAAATCATAAATCTGGTTTTATTAATTGGATTTGGATGTTTTGGTGTCATTTTATTCATTAAAATTTAATATACAGGGCGTGGCCATGATGCCAGCGGAGTAGGTCGTGCTTCTCACACCTCCTCTGCCCTGACCCTCAACAGCAGTGCTAGACAGCATGTGAAGCCCACATACAGCAGCAAATAATTCTGCCCAGAATACAGGGATAGCCCAGGCACGGTGGGAGCACTGCAGTCTAACAGAGACGTCACCTGACTGATGCAACGCTTGGAGTGGCACAACACGCTAGTATATGGAGGGCACCTAACATTGCAGCCCTGGCTGCGCCGCATGACTCCCAACCTCAGCACACCAGAGGAGCAGACGTGTGGGGTGGTGACCACACCCCCAGACAGCTTCTGTCCTGATACAGCGGCCAACTTCACTCCTACCCCATCGGCAAGTCTCCCAGCAGCAAACCGCAACATCACAAACTCTGTTCGACAGTGCAGGGCTTGGGCTGCTGAAGACTTCCAGCGCTGTGACGAAGGCCTCTGGAACACATTGATTGCAGAAAGTTGCAGTGAGGGCTCTGGAGAGCACCGCTGGCCCCTGACATCGTGATTGCCCCTATAATTCTTGCACGGCGCACATGGGCCCTAGGAGCATGGGTCTAAGGACCTTGCTAGCGGAATGCAGCTTGTCAGTCTGGGGGCCTGACGAGAACACCTGCTATGCTAATTACACCCTCAGACTACATATGCTCCAGTACAGTGGTCCACTGCAGTCCTCTGGTATCGGTGAGTCCCTAGTAACAATAGGAAGGCTCGTAGACTCTGCCCAGCGGCGCGGGCCTGTGCCACTGATGATCACTTGCATTGCAAAGTTGGTCTCTGGGGGCACACATCACTTTCTGATTGCTTCAGCGGGGGCCATGGAGGACCCTTCTGTGCCCCTGCCATTGTGACTGCCCCTCTGATTTCTATACTGCTTCCAGGGGTACTGGTGGTATGAGACTGGAGCACTTACTGCCTAACTTGTCTTTTTTTGTTTGAATATCTTTATTGGTTTTCGCAGGTTATGCACAGTACAGATCATAATGCGAAACAAAACAGAAGAAACTCAACATAGCATCCGTGGTTTTACAGAGTTCTGCAGTAGAAAATAACAAGTCGTCACAGGAAACTGCCTAACTTGTCTTGGTGAGTCTGAGGGCCCGATAAGTGGGCACTAATCAACTCTTCAAATTCGCCAAAGGAGGGGACCCATCACCGTAAGTGAACCTTGAAATACTGACGGGGCGTGCGAAGACTGGCAACAGGGGGAACTTTATTAACCGGAAGACCGCATAAGGGTAACATTAAACGCCTCATAGGATTCAAACAAACCAAGCTGTGCCCCCGCCTGAGTCAGGGGCATCTGTGCACCCCTCCGGCCCCATAGGCAGCATTAGAATTCCATCATCCCAACCCAAGCCCCTACTGACCACAGCCGCCTGTAAAGGAATCCCCCAGAAGTGGGCCCTGCTTATCCATGTGAACACAGGACCCCGCACATATAGAGGCCCCTCCAACATGGTGGCGGCTAAAAGTAAACACAAGCAGTCAGTGAGGGAAGTGCGCACCCGCTCGACGCCAGCTGCCACCAAAGACTCAGCCACTGCCTTGCATCACCGCACACAGACCAAAACTGAGGAGGCCTCACACCAGGCCCCAGTGACCTGGGCCTTCCTGGTCTCCCTCTTTGACTCTTTAAAGACGGATATCAAGAGCTCAAAAAGGACCGCTCCTAGGACATGCGAGAGCTGCAGCAAGACCTGTCTTCAGTCGGAGAGTGGGTTTCCACTGTGAAAGATAACAAACCCACTAGGAGCGAGGAGAATGAGATGCTGCACCAGAAGATCATCCACCTCCATGAACAACACAACGACATCCAAGCACAGGTGGAGGACCTTGAGAACAGATCTTGACGCAATATTTGCCTCAGAGAGGTCCCCGTGGGTGCAGAGTAGCCCCACCTAAACATACACTGCACCCCCTACAATTAGAACTCAACAAATGTATAAGGGATGGGAAGAAACCCCGCCTTCAGAGGCCACTATTCTATTGTCCGATGCAAGAAGGTAGAATTGCTGTGCCCCTGCTAACACGCTGTTATCAGGCCTCCCAGCTCCGCTTCCTAGTGGAATGGAGCTAGCCGACACCTGAGAAACACCGGTGCTTCATGGACCACTCTGTGGCGGGATCTCATATATTGAAAGAGCCTTGGCTCCCCCTTAATCACCGGGCTTGGGGGCTATACTCCTCCCCCATGGCTAGTTTAGTATTTAGAGAATTGGACACCGTAGCAACCAAGGCTGGCCTGACCGCATTCCCTTCTCCCATGTTACCAATCTTATCGAACGCGGATCACAACACGGGGAGGCAACATGAACAGTTCCGGTGCTGGCAGGAAAGCGGTTGCAAACTCATAGGATGCTTGTTCACTTCCCAACGGTTTATCCCCTTTGAACACCTGAAAACTGACTATGCCCCAGAACAAGTGGACCGTATCTAATTCCTCCAATTGAGACACTGGGCGATGCAGGCCTCAGTCAGACCGAGCGAAGAGAGGCCCCTCGCTCCTTTTGAGAAATGGGTATTCCTCAAAAAGTACTACAAGCACCTTATCAAAGAGCTTTACACCCTGCTTGGTAAAGGGATACCAGTATTCAAATCCGCAGGGCAAAATAGATGGGAGGCTGACTTGGCGGACATATACTACAGAGCCCAGCACTCAGCCCACAACATGGTAAGCACCGACACTACATACAAGATAGTATCCTACTGGTACCTGAACCCAGCAGGGCTCCAGGCATGGAACCTCGGATGCGTGAAAGACTGCTGGAGAGGTTGAAGGGTTACAGGCACCTTGCTCCATCTTCTCTGTCACTGCTCGAAATTAGGCCGCTATTGGGAACATATACTAAACGACATAGACACTGCCTTTAACCCTACAATTCTGAGATTCCTGGCCTATACTATCTTGGGGCTTCCTAACCCTCTAGCCTACCAAGTTTGCTCCCTAAAAGTGAAACAAATTAACCTTTCACTAGGCGCTGCCCACCAAGTGATCCTCTTCTTGTGGGGCACTGATAGGATCTCGACAACAAAGCGGCTCAGCAAACTGTGGTTCATATTGCGAATGGAAAAGCTATCTTTAGCTGTTGATCATAAAGACGACTCTTACTCCAAACAGTGGGCACCATTCATACCTATCCTGTCCTTTACATTGAATGAATTAACCTGCTTACCTTACCTTTAATTGTTTCGCCTACTCCTAATGCCTGAGCCAACTAATAGCTCTGCTCCACCTCGCCTCATAGGTTCTCACACACTTTTGAATGCCCACCAATTGTTCCATTTGGCAGCCTCAGTAGACCACTAACGCTACATCTCATGAAGGAATTGGGGGGGGCTTGTTTGTTTGGGGTATTTGTGTTCTTATTGCTTTGAAAATGCCATTGCGAGCCTGCCGGACCAGGGTTGTAGGCGGACAGCTGTGTTAATCATGACCTGACTGTTTTTGTTTGATGCTGCCGGCCTCCTGGGTTGTAGGCGAACAGCTGTGTACTTTCCTGCTATGCTATGGCTATACATAAACAGAATTTATCCATAGAATTTATTATACAATTTTTCTAAACTGGTTTGGGATTTTTCTTATGTTGTGTTTTCACTTTATTTCTGTTTGAGTGCTGTGAAACTACTTTACACATTGCCTTACTGCTTTTTGCAAAGCTACCAGAGGGTTGAGCACAGGTTAATTTAGTGACTTTTGTGATTCATCCCGAAAAGTATTGTGGTTGTTGCTTGAGTAGGGTTTTCCTCACCCTGGACCGATATAAAAAAAAAACTCTTAAAAAGATTAAGTAGACTTAAAAACACATACTCATTAAGAGCAGACAGTATAAAGGGCCATTTGTATCATGCATTTTACCGGTTGCAAGCAGCCTGATTCTGGTCAAATGAATTTTGGTATGTATGAATTCCAATTTGCAATTCCGTTACATGTTACCGACTCGCAATTTGAACTGAGAATACATACCTATTCGGTATTAGTAAGGGGCGTGTTTAGTGCGTCCCCTCCTAATACCGAATCACAGTGGTATGTGAGAATGTTTTGTAACCGAAATGCGGTCACAAAACATTTATATTTCAATATACTTCAAGTAGGTGATAACCCATTCGCAAATAGGAAGGGATCCCCTTCCCCTTTGGTAATGATAGCGGAAACTTTTTTTTTGATCAGGCAGTGGTCCCACGGACCACTGCCTTCTCTTAAAAAATAAATAGACAATCTTATATTTTTCTTTTTAATAACGCAACTTGTTTTCCTTTAAGGAAAATGGGCTGCATTGTTTTTTTAAATGATTGCTTTATGTAAAAGCAATCGCAGACCTAGTGGTCTGCTGACCTCAGCAGGCCACCATCCCTGTAGTTTTAGCGATTCCTTATAGGCCGCAAATTGTGACTATGCTCATTAATATTCATGTGGTAGGTCAATTTGTGACCCACTAGGAATCGCTAAATGAAACTCATGAAGTTTCATACATTAGGAATAGCTATTACCTAATTGCGATATGCAGAGAATCGCAATTAATCGCTATTTCCGATAATGAAACATATGGCTCATAGTGCAGCCGGGCAGAAAAAGACAACATGATTTAGATCCTGACTGTCACGATTGCAGCGCTAACATTTAAAAGGGTCACTTGCCTGGTCAGCCCCCATATACCTGTGTAAGATCTAAGAGGAAGGATACTCAACCTTAGTAGTAATATTGACCTGCTTACACTATGATCAAGGAATAAGGACAAATAATCCTGCTTCTTACCACAGGTTACATTGTTGATATAAGATGCATACTTTTCCAGGCTACTACAGTGTTCAATGTCTCAGGATAGCCTGTTTTAACCGCATGCGCGCTAGCGGTTTTCCCGCTGCGCGCTGCGTTTTAAAAAAAACCCGCGTTACGTGACGAGCTCAGCTCGTCATCCGCGTAGCGCAGGTTACACCCATGACAAGCTCAGCTAGTCATCAGCCCCGAAGGGGTTAAATATAGACGCATCTGCCCAGGGGACCATTTATCCAAGAAAGATAAGGTGCGATCTAATATTTTTTGAGCAAATTGATAATGTAAAGGAGTAGTACTTAAGCGGAGCTAATAAAACCTTGTGTCCTAATAGCTCTGAGTGATCCCTAATCTGTGTGCATTAGGCTATATGCCCATTTTATTAATTTTGAAATTGCAATAGTAAATGTACTTATAAGACCTAGTTCTAAGCGTAAGGCCTGTACAGGAATTGCAGTACTAACTGAATAATACTTCATAAGAATTTCCCCCTCATAGAAATTAAGATATGACTATTTTTCTATAAGCATGTGTGCTAGATCATTTTTTAAAGTTGGATGGAATTTTTACCTCATAGATTTCTAATAGATGCGAGAAAAGTCTCCCCTCCCACCCCCATAGATGTATTTTTTAATTTCAGGTGAATTCTATTGAGAAAATCTTTCATAAGCAAATGAACAGAGAAAAAGGACAATCGGAGGATACAAGGGTCCAATTTAAGGTATACATTACAGGTGCGTAGAGATCTGGAGG
This sequence comes from Lissotriton helveticus, assembly GCF_964261635.1. NCBI lineage: Eukaryota > Metazoa > Chordata > Amphibia > Caudata > Salamandridae > Lissotriton > Lissotriton helveticus. Next base: position 733,187,982 of record NC_136069.1, on the reverse strand, counting down.
GTTGATCGTGACCTGAGGGTCTAGAATACAGAGCAAAATCCAGGTAGCAGATGGTAAGTGAGAGCAAAACCCCATATGAAGAGTAGAGAAACCCGTAGGATGTGTGATATGGCGTAAAAGTAAGCGATAGAACAAAAAGTAAAAGTAGCTAGATAAAAGGGGAAAGAAGGGGCACTAGTATGGAATAAACGCAGAACTCATGTATCAGCATGAGAAATACAAGGAGAACTTAATGTATATAAGTGCAAGTGTATTCCAGGTCATACGCTCCACTCAATCCAAGAATTCAGTTCAGGGTTTTGGGAGGACGTGATATCAGTTCTGGATATCACTCATATTTGTAACAGGGGAGTAGGGGGTGGGAAGCAGAGAATCACAGTGGTTTGGAAGTGGCAAATTAGTTATCAAGGGAGTTCCAGATAGATGTATTGTGTGTAATCCACGGGGAGTTTTCTAATGAGTTGTTATCTTCCCCTCTCAGAAAGGAGATCCAGTTTATCCAGGGGCAGAAGGAGGTGGCGGCTGTGTTTTTCCAGTTAGTTAAAATAGATTTGCAGGCAGCAGTTAGAAGGACATCAATTAATAGACTGTTGTTGTGGGATCTAATGTTCGGGTCTAAAAGGCCCTTGATCAGTGTTAAAAACGATCATTCCAAAGCCACTCTGCAGATAGAGTGAATGAAATTAAACACTGAGTCTCAAAATGGAGCGATCGCTCTACAGTAAAAGAGAAGGTGAGGGAGATCACCCACAGGGTCATTACAGTTCCACCAACTTTGAGTCTCTCTTAGGGAGAGTTTGCAGAGGCGTGCTGGGGTCCAGAAGCTCCTGTGTAGTAACCAGAATTTCGTTTGTGCGAGGGAGGGGGATATTTTATACGAGACCACTGATCTCCAAATCTGATGCCAAGATTGTGAATAACTCATTTTGTTGGGGTCCCATTTACTTGGAGTCTAGAGGATGTGTTGGAGGATTTCGTTGAATAAATGGTAGAACTTGGAGGCCTGGTGGCCGGATTTATTAAAGGATAGGATGATCCTGATGTCGGAAGGTCGTTGTTTGAAAACTTTAGTTTAGAAACATCGACCTTAAGCTTCAAAACGTCGTAAAAGTCTAAGTTTTGCAGGTTGAAATGCTTTTGCAAGTCTCTAAAGGCTTGCGGATTTTGGGAGGGCCCTAGGTCTTTTAGAAAGACAATGCCCTTAGAGGCCCAGTGAGACCAGCAGACTGGAGAGCCATGGATTTTAATTTTAGAGTTGTTCCAAAGTGAGGTCATATTTGAGTTGGAGATCGCAATTTCTAGGATTTTATCGATTTTCAAGAGGGCCCTTTTGGTATTTTGAAAAATATATTTACCCGATGACGGGGCTTTTGGGTTACAGGATAGGAGAGAGAGCAGGTTTAATTCACCTAGAAGTTCCCTTTCTACCACTAACCACGTGGGAGTATAGACCCGAGATTGAGTGAACCAAAGCGAGATCCCTGTCTGACCAGGAAGGTGGTTTGGTAGTTCTTAAAATCCGCTAGATTAACACAGCTGAGGTGAACTAAAAGGTGTAGTTTTTTATCGAGATTCTTGGTTTTTTGTTTTGCCAAAGAAATGTATTTAGTAATTTGTTAATTTTTTGTAGAAATTCCTCAGACAGCGTTAACGGAAGCATAGTTAAAAGGTAATTGACTATGAGGGTGATCATCATTTTGATGGTCTCCACTCGGCCCCACCACGTCAGGAATTTAGGATTCCAGCCCTCGAGAAGGGAATCTATCTTTCTTAAATTAAGTGCCTCATTATGTTTCAGGGATTCCATTAAGTCAGAGTTGAACGCCAAACCCAAATATTTTGCAAGTTTAGGCTGCCAGCTAAGACATGTGTTGGCAAACAGAGCCCTGGAACAGAGACTATTTAGAGCAAGGATTTCAGATTTGTCTTTAAGTTTGTAGTTAGAGACTTGGGTGTATTCATCAATGATTTGGGGTAGGGCAAAGATAGATTGGGTAGCCCTTTCAGACATAATTAAGATATTGTCCGCATATGCTGCGACTTTCACCTTGAGATTATTGAAGGCAATACCATGACTGTGGGGGTCAGATCTGATCTTTTGTAGTAAGGGTTCATGAATTTGGATAAATAATGAAGGGGAGAGGGGGCAGACTTGCCTCGTGCTTCATTGTAGCTTAATTGCAAAGGAAAGTAAACCACCAGACCTGACCTTAGCAGACGGACCATGCCATGGTCATTTTAGTGAAGGTATCCCCTAAATTAAATTTCTTGAGAGCTTCACGGAGAAAAGTCCATGAGACCCTATTGAATGCCCTTTCAGCATCGAGGGTAACCACTACCGTTTCAGAAGCGGCTAATTTAGCCTTTTCAATAATATGGCAGAGGAGCCGGGTGTTGTCATTGGAAAGTCTGTGTTTCAAGAAGCCCACTTGTGAATTTCCAATTAGTCGAGGAAGAAGAGGCTCTAGTCTCTTGCAGAGAATCTTAGCATAAGTCTTTGCAGCCAGATTAATTAGGGAGATTAGTCTGTAATTTTGGACTTGTCGGGTCCTTCCCTTCTTTGGGGATTACAACGATATTGGCTTCACTGGTGGTGCCGGATATACTACCAGAGTCTGCAAAATGTTGAAAAAGGGACAAGAGAGGAGGAGCTTGGCGGGCATCCGAGATGGCCGCGTGAGCACAGCGCTCCCCGGACCCCCGCCACTCCCGGCGTAATATCCTGAACATATCCTGATTTTTCACGAGGATTTGTATAGAGGACGTTGGGCGGATCTCCCTGGACCTTTCAGAACGTTATTTCGACACCGGGTGCCGGAGTTACGGTGATTCGAACTTTTGGGCTCCGCCCTTGAGGTGCGCCCGGGACTGGGTGAGGTTCAGTGGCCGTCTTGGAGTTGAACAACAACGGCAGGGGGATTGGACTTGTGGGTCCCCCTCTTCAGTTTCAGTTTCGATTCTGCCTCAGACTGAGACATTGGCGAGAGAGTCGGGCCAGAGCTGGGTCCAGGGCACGAGTCGGCGGTCGGGCCTTTGGCTGGACTATTCTCCTATCTGGTTGTCCCTATCCTAGTGGTACCCTTGTTGCGGCCCTTTGGTCCCGAGGCCTCCCTTTCTGGTGCCCGGTCCGTTGACCCTGGTGAATCTCCTTGTGACGCGTCTCCAAAATGGCGGGCAGAGGGGACCGGGAGACACGGAAGACAAAGACACCTCTGCGTGGGGGCCCGGTCCAATCCAACGTCATGGACCGTTATACCCACTCGAAGGGGTCCCCCGGAGCTGCCCTGCCCGGTTCCAGCGCGTCTGACCACATCGTGGATGCGTCGACGGAGCCTTCTTTGCAGGACATCATGGGCGCCATTTCTGGCATGAGGGAGTCGATAGGCCAACAATATGAAACCTTGGCCCACAAAATTGACACCGTGGCCATTGATGTGAACTTAATAAGAGCCGATCTATCAAAAACCAATGAAAAGGTGAAATCATTGGACATCAAGTCATCCAGCCTCACGGCAGACGTCTCTGAGATACAGACGGAGATTGGCAACCTCCGTAGGGTGAACGATTTCATGACCCGGCGCTTGGAAGATTTTGAGAACAGGGCACGTCGCTGTAATGTTCGCGTGGTTGGTGTTCCGGAGAATCCAGAACCTCACTCGGTTGATCTCCTGGTTGAAGACCTGATCCAAAACCACCTCTCTCCATCTGGACTGAGTAAATTTTTCACAGTGGAGCGTGCACATCGTGTTCCGGGGGGCCAGGGTAAGCCGGGTGCCCCGCCGAGACCTATTGTTGCAAAACTTTTCCACTATAGGGATCGGGACGCTATCCTGCAAGCATCACGTGTGAAGGGCCCGGTGGCCTTTGAGAATGCCACGGGGAACTTTTATCCGGACTTTTCCCAACAGGTCCAGAAGCAGCGAATGGGATTTCGTGGTGCCAAAAAGCGTCTTAGGGACATGGGGATGCGCTACGCTATGCTTTTTCCGACCAGGCTGCGGGTTGAGTACAATGACCGAACTTTTTTCTTTGATCGGCCGGATGCTGTGAATGACTGGCTGGACTCTCTGCCTGACCGCCCTCCTGAGACTGAGTCCGATGCCCACCCGGGCGGTGCTGAAGGTGGTGTAGAGAGCTGAACATTTCGTCTTCGCCTGGTGCCTTGTTTTGAATAACTCTTTCCAGGAGTGTATGCCTACGTTCCTCTACTGTTTATGTGATTTGATGTCTGTTTTTTCTCGTTATTGGTCTGGATCGGGGTGGCGGGTGGGACGGAGCCTTTCCTCCTCCGGGGTCTTTGTGTAGAATGGGGGTTCTTGGGCGACAGGCACACTGCAGGTTGGGGTGGCTTCTTAGCTTTTTGCAGGGGTGCAGGGTGGGGGGTGTTCTTTTGTTTGTTGGGGGGTGGGCGGTTGGGAAGTTCGTTGTTTGTGTGTTCTGTTCTCAAGGCGACTCTATCCTGTATTTGATGATGTTTCCTGTGTCATGCTCATTGGTGGGGGGTTTTGGCGTTGCTGGGTGGGATGGGGGGTAGCGGGTTGAGATTTGTTTCGTGGAACGTTAATGGTCTGGGGGATCGTATCAAACGGAGTGTGGTGTTGAAATGTATACGACGTTTATCTCCAGATATTGTTTTCCTGCAGGAGACTCATTTCGTGGGCAATGTTTGTCATGCGATGAATAGGTGGGGCTATCGCCTCGTAGCACATTCGGTGTTTACCTTGGGTTCTAGGGGTGTGGGTATCCTTGTTCGGGCTTCCCTCCCCCTAGCTATTGCTGATGTGATTCTGGATGATCGGGGGCGATACGCGGTCCTTGTGGGTCGCTATGAGGGTCGTGTCCTCTCCTTATTTACGGTTTACGTGCCCCCCGGCCTGCAGACTTCTACCTTTTCTGATTTGGGCCGTGTGTTGTTGGACCTCCCTGATAGTACTCTATTTATGGCTGGTGATTTTAATTCGGTGTTCTCCGGTCTACACGATCGCCACCCCCCTAGGGATACTCCTGCGGCCCAACAGTGGTTGGGTGGGTTTTTAGATACATTTGGCTTGGTGGATTGTTGGAGGCTTTTACATCCTACTCAGCTTCAATACACCTTTCACTCTGGGGCCCATGGGAGTCTGTCTAGACTGGATTATTTCCTGATGCCTGCGGCTCAGTCGCCAGCGGTGCGTGAGATTGTACATCTACCCAGGGGCATTTCTGACCACTCTCCGCTCTGGCTCCGTTTTGAGGTTGGAGTGGAGGCAGTGGGCCGGGTGGCTCCTATCAACCCGTGGTACCTTACCTCCCCCGAGACCCGCGGCCTTTTGCTTAAGTCTTTAGACGCTAATTTTCTGGATAACGAGGGGTCGGTTTCCTCTGCGGTGTCCCTGTGGGAGGCTTTTAAGACGGTGATTCGTGGGCAGGCCCTCTCCCTTATCGTTGAAGCTAAGAAGGCGAGGAATCGGGAGGTGGTGGACCTTGAGGGAGAGATTTCTGCACTGGAGGCTGCTTTGGACTCGGGTGTCACGTCTGCGAAACTCCACGCCCTGGGTCTGAAACAATTTGCCTATAAATCTATGGTCACGGATGCTGCTAAATTGATGTTTCGGGAGCAACAGGGTCGTTTGTATGATGTGGGGGACAAAGCGGGTAAGTTACTGGCATGGTTGGATAAGAAGGAGAGAGCTAATCGTGTGGTGCCCGTGATTCAGTCATCGAGTGGTGCGAGTGTGACGGACCCGATTGGAATAGTTGACTGTTTTGCTGAGTATTTTCGCGTGGTTTATACCCCTGTGTCTGTGAGGGATGTGGCTGACTCTCGCCTTCTGTTGCGTGATATAGCTCTGCCCAGTGATGAGATAGCTACTGCCATCCGTTCACTCCGTTCGGGCAAAGCATTGGGCCCGAACGGGTTGCCAATTGAACTGTACAAGCTACGTCCCGACAGAGTGGCGCCATATCTTCGCGCCATGTTTCTGGAGTCCCGGGAACGGGGTATTCTCCCATATGATCAGCGTTTGGCCACGATAGTTGTCATCCCCAAGGATGGTAAACCGCGGGACCTTTGTTCATCCTATAGACCCATATCCCTGCTGAATGTTGAGCCCAAGGTATTGGCGAAACTCCTGGCGACCCGCCTCCTGACGGTCATTAGTGACTTGGTCCATCCAGATCAATCCGGATTTATCCCGCATCGCAACACGGCTCTTAACCTACGTCGTCTCCACGGTGCGATTGCGAGGGCGGGGCTTCTGACGGAGCCGGCCATTTTGGCGTCGTTGGATGCCTCGATGGCTTTTGACACTGTGGAATGGCCTTATCTTTGGGCGGCTCTTGAGAAATTTGGTTTTGGGCCTGAGTTTATTGGTTGGGTCAAGTTATTATATGCTGAACCCCTAGCACAAGTAGTGGTAAACGGTAGAGTTTCGACCCCTTTCAACCTTGGCAGGGGAACCCGTCAGGGTTGCCCCTTGTCTCCGTTGCTTTTTGCACTCGCCTTGGAACCGTTAGCTGCATGGCTTCGGTAGGAGCCTTCGCTTAAAGGGATTCGCTGGTCACCGGACTTTGAGGACCGCGTCTCACTTTACGCGGACGACATTCTCTTATACCTCACCTCCCCCCGTAAATCTCTGACTGTTTTATTTGATGTCCTTACTTCATTTGGTGCCAATTCAGGCCTCGTTATTAACTGGGCCAAGTCCTGCGTGTATGTTCTTTCGGGTGTCTTACCCCCATTGCCGAGCAGACTTCCTATCCAGGTGGTCCAGTCTGGCTTCAAATATTTAGGGATCTTCATTACGTTGGACTCCTCGCTCCGATTTGAGCGTAATCTCCTCCCCCCGTTGCTTAGATTGCGACTGGACGTGGCCCGTTGGCGTAAGCTCCCTTTGTCTCCTCTGGGCAGGGCAGCTCTGTTTAAAATGATGTCCTTGCCGCGGTTCCTTTATGCGCTCCAGAATTCCTTTGACGATATCCCCAAGTCCTATTTCCGAGAGATCGAGAGTCTTCAAAGGCAATTGATTTGGGACGGGCGTCCACGTATTGCCCTCGCGAAACTCACCATCCCTTGGTACGACGGGGGCATGGCGCTCCCCGACATCAAGAGATATTATTGGGCTTCCCAGTTGTCTGCTATCAATCACGTGATGTTTTCACCGGGTCGAAATCCTGCATTTGAGATGGATAGACTCCAGCTGCCGGGTGGAGACTTTAATAGAGCGCTTTATTCTCGATCAGCCGGGCGCCATCTTGTGGGTCCGTCCAGGATTGCAGTCACTGTGTGGCGAGCCGCGAATGTGAGTTTGGGATGGGAGGATCGAATGACATTGGCGACGCCGCTTTATGCCTCTTAACGTTTGGGGTGCCTCTGGTCTACTAAGGGCTTCGACCGCTGGGATATGATTGGGATATGTAAGGTGGGTGATGTCTGTTCGAAAGGTAGTGTGAAGTCGTTCCAGACGGAATACGGTTTGAATGGTAGAGAATTTTTTCGCTATCTGCAGGTCCGACACGCCCTCGCCTCAGTCCTGACTCCTGATGAGATCCTGCCCGAGTCTTCCCCCCTCGAAGATCGTGTTCTTGATGGCCACCTGCCTGATAGTACTATTTCCCTGATCTATAAGAAGCTGATCAATAATCGGGCAGACTTACTGATCCGACTTCGGGAGGTTTGGGTCGGCGATGGGTTGGTGCTGGACGACGACGATTGGCAATCGGCACTCTCTTCTCCGAAAGAGGTAGCCATCCCTGCCCGTCTCCGTTTGGTTCAACTTAAAATCCTTCATCGAGTATATGTCACCGGTCCGCGTCTGGTGACAATGGGCTTTTCCCCGGATGGGTTATGTAAGCGTGGTTGTGGGTCGAGTGCTACTTTTTTACATATACTTTGGGAGTGCCCACTGGTGGCGGCCTACTGGACTGCTGTGCTTGAGGTGATGACTGCTGTGACTGGTGTTGCCCTGCGGCCGGAGACACGACGGTGTCTATTGAATGTGTGGGAACCCACCGACTACTCTGTAGCCCAGACCAGATGGGCTACCTTGGGTTACATGGTTGCAAAACGGGATATTGCGCAACTCTGGGGCGCATCCAGACCCCCTGAGGTCTCGAAATGGGAGGACAACATGGACTGGTCCATGTTTCGTGAGAAGACTGTATATGTGGCATGGGGCAGACCCAGGGCGTGGACGAAGATTTGGGGCCAGTGGAATGAATATCGTGGGGATATCTGTACCCCTCCACTTGTTGGCACTACTGATGTTATCCAATCTCCCTAGGCGAGCGTTCCCGGAACCTTTTCATACTGTTCTGTGAATTTCCGGTTCTCCCCGCTGCTCCCCCCCCCGACCTTATTAGAGTCTCATGGCTCGTGTTATGTTCTCCTGATTGTTGACCATCCCCTCCGTTCTTTGGGCCGACCTTGATTACTATGCATTCGCCTTTTTCAGTGTTTGTCGTTTTTATGTATAAAACAGAAAATCGAGATGCTCTGTGATATGTTTGGAGTAATGCTTGGTACCTGATTTGTGCCTGACCACGGGAGTACACTTCTGTTTCTTTCCTTGTGCCTTATTATTAGCGGCCAGCCCGTGAGGTTGTAGGCCCATTCTTGTATTTTTCTATGCTTGCTCAAATAAAGGTTTTTTGGGGAAAAAAAAAAAAGAAAAAAAGAAAAAGGGACAAGAGAGTTGGTTTAAGTCCATGGGCAAAGGTTTTTAAAAAAATTGGCCATATAGCCATCTAGGCCAGGGGCTTTGTTAATTTGTAATGAGCAAATTGCTAAGCCTATCTCTTACAGAGAAAAAGGAGAGCTTAGGCTAGCTTTTTCTTGATCCGTGATGGACGGGAGTGTAATGTCTCTAAGATAATCCGCACAGGCAGAAGCGTCTGTCTCAGAGCTGTCTGTGTAAAGAGACTGGTAAAAATCTTTTAATATTGCTAATATTTTCTGGGGTCCGGTGTGCGTGATGTTAGATTTATCCGTGATATCCTTGCGGTTTTGTTTATGTTTTAGGTAAGAGGCCAGCATTCTCCCAGCTCGGTTTGCATCGCACAGATTAAAGCTTTTGTATTTGTTGACCCATATGCCCGCTCTCTCACCTAGGATTCTATTGAACTCATACTTTTTGTTGGTGAGTTTAGATAGGATTTGCGGATCCATGTCAGATCTGTGGGCAGCCTCCAGAGATAACATTTCTTGTTCAAGGGTTAGAAGCTCTTTGTTGTGTTCTTTGTTGATCTTAGTTTGTATATTAATAAGGGTGCCCCTTGCCATTGCTTTCAGTGCATCCCAGTGGGTGGAGGGGGAGGTATCAGAGCAAATATTGTTTTCCAGGTAGTTTAAGATGGTTTTCTCGATCCTCTCTTTTGAGGCAGCGTCTCTGGTTGTTGAATCTCCAGATCTTACTTGTGTTATTAGCATTGGTACCAGTAAGGGATAGAGTAATAGCTGAGTGGTCTGAGACTAACCTCGTTAGTATATCTGTTTGGTCGATTAGATGTATAGGAGGTTTGGATATCATTAGGTAGTCAATTCTGGAGTAGGATTTATGGGGGGTGGAAAAGAAGGTGTAGTCTCTAGTGTCCAGGGCTGGAGCCTCCAGGGGTCGTGTAACTTAAATCTTGCTCATAGTTTGTGTAGTGACTTGTGTGCCGTACAGGGGTTAAAAATGGACCTGGATTGTCTATCTAGTGTTACATCCGTGGGGAGGTTAAAGTCGCCTTCCAAGATACTGAGGTCATTGTTGGGGATATTACTTAGGGGTAAGGATAATGAATCCCAGAATTCTGGGTCGTCTGTATTCGGGCCATATATATTAAGGACATGGAAGTGCCCTGTGGATTTAGTGAATTTAGATAGGACCCATCTTCCGCTGTCATCAGCTAAATATCATTTGATGGAGAAACCTACGCTCTTGGAGATTAAAGTGGCAACCCCACCTTTTCTGCACTCATTGGGCGAGCGAACAATGTCAGCTTTCCATCTCCTGCCAAAGTTCCTTTGCTCATCTTGGGACATATTAGTTTCCTTTAACAGGATTACATCTGGATTCAGTTTAAAAGGTAATTTCCTATTTTTTTTCATTTGATTGGGTGGGTAAGGCCCTTCACGTTTAGAAATACAATTTAAAAGTTATCATCCAAAGGGGAATTATACATGCTGTCGCAGGCAAATATGGCTAATTGAGTATGAGGCTAGCCAGAGTTTTGAATTGAGAGAGAGCACCATTGGGAAGCATTATGGAAGAATTGTGGGGGAGGTATAAAGGTCCTGAGCCCAGTGTCTATGAGAGTGGATAATACTGAGTGAGAGAAATTATACTTATCAGGAGTAACCTTGGGATGTGAATAAGCACCTGCGATAGCGGTATACCTACAGTGGGAAGAGAACAGAATAAAAAAAGGCAGGAAATAAAAGACAAAAACAGACCAAAAGGAGACCCAGACTCCCAACCTCTAACCCTGCTAACCCACCTACCCCAAACCTTGAAAGAGACGACAGCAGGCGAAAGCCGCCATCACTGGCCGCAGCAAGCCAATAACAGTAACCTGTAAACTTGCGAACAATTAATGAAAACGGACTATATAGGCTAATTAAGGATGATACAGAGGTGGGCCATAAGCCCCAAATGCTTAAAAAAAAATAGCCGCTGTAACACCTCACATTAAAGGAATCACAGGTACAGCATATATGATAAGTATAGGTGAGCAGCCTAGTGGAATTCTAAATTATGTGGATTTGTTATGTAGATTTGATGTGGTGTGGGAGTTATATGGTATCGTGATGCCATATGATATGATGTGATGTAAAAATATTCAAAATCAAGAAGGAGTGGAGAATGGCATGATGTGATGCGTTGTGGTGTGAAATGGTGTGAAGTGACATTATGCGCCTTGAGACCCTCGCGGGAGATTAGCGTGCTTACATCTCACTGACTGATTGTTACAGTAGGATATGTGCTGCGTTGTGTTATTTTGTGTGATCAGCATTATGATAAATGTTCTGATATGATATGGTGTGTGTTAAGGTATGAAATGAGGAGCAGTGAAGTAAGGTAATATCAGGAAATATCAGAGGTAATATCAAGTAACATCAGTAACATCAGGTAACCTCAGAGGAAATATCAGGTAACATCAGGTGGCCTCAAAGGTAATATCAGAGTAAAAAGCTGCTTCTGAGGTTCTCCTTATACTCTGTAGTGGCATAGGATCATGGATTTGCAAAGGCAGTACTGGTAGATGCAGGAGCAGGTCCTGTGTCCATTGATGTGCAGCTTTTGTCATTTAGAAATATCCGTAGGTCATTTGGATTGGTGAAGATATGTTTTTTCCTGTTATCGATAACTTTAAATTTTGCTGGACCAATGAACGAGGATTGTAGATTTAATGAGGCTGGATCTGAGAGCTAGGAAGCCCTTCCTTGTCTTTAATGTAGGTCTGGAGTAGTCCTGGGAAACGTAGATTTTCTGACCTTGCCATAGGATGTGATTATTTTTACATACATCAGTTCTGCATGTTGGAATCTCAGAGGGCGGCACACGATTTGTCTGGCGATATTCCTGTTTGTGCGTTTGAATGATGGTACTCAGTGTGCCCTTTCTAGTTCAAAGTCTTTTTTTGAAGGAGAGGCCTGTAATTTGGGGGAGTCATATTTCTAGGAAATCCAGGCACGAGGGGACTGCTTCCTCTGAACTTTCTGGCAGACCAAAGATGCGTAGGTGCCCTCCCCGGTTACGATCTTTTAATTTGGCAACGTCTTTTTTCAGGGTCTCTGTAGTGATTTGTAGTTTTGGGATATCCCTTGTTGAAGAGTGGGATTTGTCCTCCACTGTGCCAATGCGGCCTTCTGTCTCTGAGAGCCTGTTATTGATGGAGCCTAGTTCAGCCTTGATAGAGCATAAATCCTGTTGCATGACATCCGTGTTAAGCTTGGTGGATTTCGCTAGGTCGTGGACCATTTCCAGTTTTTTGAGAATCATGTCCATTGTGCTGGTACCTTCACCTTAGGGAAGTCAGGAAGCGGAGGATCCGCTTTGATGCGTTTGTTTCATGATTTGGTTGGTCTCTTTTTTCGTACATGATTTTCCCTGGAGCAAGCCGGAGCTGGGAGTGCGCCATTGTGTACCTTTATTCTATTCCCTATTTCACAGATGAGCTTTACTCTATTCCCTATTTCACAGATGACCTGACCAGAGACGGCGCTCTGAGGTCAGGTATTGGAGGACACTAGGGGATATAGGTGTCTGGAAACTGTTACAGGATCTTGTCAATGGGAGACCAAGGGCGCAGTTTTCAGAGTTACCAGTGACCGGGAGAAAAGCAGATAGACCAGGAGCATCTGGAGTGTCGTTGGAAGTTTGTATATGCCCAGCTGCGCAGGAAATGTCAGATGAGGAGATATGAGAGAGACCTTGGCGTTATGGCTCTCTCTCTGTAGGCGGAGTGAGGATGTAGAACACATAAATGACTCATGGGTGGCGGCCATCCAGAGTGGTATCTCAGAACCGAGGCATCACAGTTCATTGTGTAGGAGAACTAACAACATTCCTGAATTAAGCGACTGAGAAGCAGGAAATCCATTAACTCTAGCCAAGACAGCAAAGTCAGCAGTGACCAGGAAGACCAAGAATGATGTGAGTCACATGGCGGCTGCCATTAGACGGTCAGGCAACACATAGATCTAGTATCTTTGTGTGGTAGCACCTATTTATCAATCTTGATGCCTGCGGGTCACAAATAGCGGGTGCAGCTTCTCAAGGATCATTGATCTCACTTGAACTCACCCAATCACTACTTACATCGGTAATGAGCCGGGACCGCTTAAAGCCGTGCTGTAATTTGCGCTGTATTTTGTGCAGCAACTTGTCCTCGCAACCTGCCCTCATGGCTCCTTTTGTGAGGAAGATAGGAGATTGAGACTGCTCAGGGAGATCTTTGGCTCAGGAAATGCCCGCCATCATCCGCTTACAGGACCTGTTAAGTAGGGATGTCGTCTGCACGTTAAATAGTTGGTAAGACTGCCTGTCGGCCAGGAACGGCGGGAGCAGCGCATTTAAGCTGCCAGTCACTGCGTCGTCCAAGCCACGCCCCATAGTTTTATAAAATGTTTTTATGTGCCTGCATGTGCTAATGCACTACTACCATTCAGAATAAAATATTGCTTGCTGTCAAGGATGTGAGAAAAAATTCTGCCAATCGGTGCAATTGCCTTTGGTGGAAAAGCGGCGGACAGACTTTGCGTCCACTGCGATACCCACTGCCATCCATTTATGAAGGGTGTGACCTATCCAACCTCAGCATCTTTTCATGATTTCTTCATGAGCAGGGAGTTGTAAAGCCTGCTATCATAGGTCGTTGTTGATGATAGTGTTTGGTCAGCGTATTTGAAGGATGTTCCTCAGACAGGTGTTGATGAATGTCTGGACTTTGTTGGTCACTGTTGTCATCCACGTTTCTGCTCCATACACAAGGACCAATTTTACGTTGGTGTTAAAAAGCCTGATCTTGGTTTGCAGATCATTGGAGCTCTAGATTTTCTTTAGCTGATGAAGGCAGTCCTTGGTTTGCTTATTCGTGCTTTACGTCAGTGTCTATGCCGCCCTGCTGGTCTATGGCACTGCCCAGGTAGGTGAAGGTCTCAATCTCATCCAGTGCTTCACCTGCAAGAGTGACTGCAGTTGTGCTGGCCTTTTTAGTCTTCAGGATCCTGACACCGTAGTGGCATAGGAGTTCCCAAAGGATCTCTTTGTCCACTCCGTCGAATGCCTTCTCATAGTCTATGAAGTTGACATGGGGGAGGGAGTTCCATTCAATCGACTGCTCAGTGATGAATCAGCTGAGCAGTTGTTTGGAAATACTGATTCTGGGATATCCCAGGTATCCTCAATCTCTTTATTTCTAAAAAGGTATCCAGAGAGTAATAGATATGTTTGCTTTTAAATCTCATTTTCAGTTGTACTTTCAATAAAATCGAAAGAGCTGACCAGAAAAAAAGTTATTTTCCCTACCTGGTGGGTATATAAAGATTAAATGGAAGAAGTGATTTTTATATCACAACAATTCTGGTCCTACTTTTTAATTTCTATGCGTTGAATATAATTACTCTGACCTATTAGAGACACAAAGCTCCATCGGTACAGTGTTGATAATAGTATAGCTAAACCTCCCTTTGCGTGGTCTTCGTTGGCGGGGAGTGCAAGACTCTCGATTACATAAAGGTTTTTTAATTCTAATTTCTTTAAGTACCAGGTCTCCTGTAGAGAAATAATAGATGCTTTCAGACTTGTTAGAAAGTTAATTTTTTCACAATGAAAGTCCACTACATTACATGATAGAAGCTGGAAGCCCTATTTATTTTATTAGCATTTAGCTGTCCATATAGCTCATCATTGAACGATTCCTTTCCTATATGCTCGCTAGCACCAACTCTTTTGCCATCAATTTTAACTTGGATGACCAAAGTTAGATGATTTCTGAGCTTTAGCATTGTTAGGGCTTCAAGACCTGGGAGCTAAGATATTCCTATCTGCTGTCGGAGAGCTATTTGACTTGACTCCCAAAGAATGTTGTTCGATGGAAGAAATTGCAAACCTATGTAATAAAACAATATCATTCATAATTATCGTTGTAACTAAAAAAGACAACATTTCTACTCTTGCAATAAAAGGAACAGATTACAATGACTCTCAAGGGTCAAGCACAGTGACGGTTCAGCTCACCCAAGTCCAGCGAACCCAGCAGTGGTGGGTGTACTGGGAGTGTTGACAGTCTCTGACTTCTCCGACAGCCACACTGGAGCAGAAACGAAAATTCACTGCTGGCTGTCAGTGCCTGTGGCCACTATCCAGAAATGCTCTTCGGAGCAATCCCACTGCTTCCTCAAAAAGTGAACGCCATGTATGGGAGTGTGCAGAACTCCTTTCTCCACCTTGGCAGCACCAGACCCAGCTTTGCCAACTTCAAATGGGCCTCCATGTCCTCCGTATCGCCACATGTCAACAAACACTGCGGCTAAGCCTGTGGGCGGGCACGGCAAGCCAAGAATCCTCAGAGAGCACTAAGGACAATAGTTCTGTTGAGAGTTTAATGGAAAATTATAGGCAGTGTCAATCCCTTATGCTTGACACAACTCACCGAACCACATGCTGCACCAGGGCCGCCTTTGCGCTAAATCCTTCATCTACATGACACCTCACAGGGCCTACGCTACCCCAAGGTGTAAAAACTCTCAAAAACCCTTCTAAACCCCATCCACAAAAACCCAACTAGGCTCCATCGCCTCCCTTTGCCACCCCACCGCCACCACTACCCCTTGTAAACTGTCTGCGAACACACTCGCCAAACCTGCCAAGGGCCTCCATTACCAGTATGATGCAGTGCTGAGAAGAGGGTCAAATGACTAGAGGGCGAGGGGCACTGCAGTGGCAAGGGGAGACAATGGGGCAGACTTGACAGGCCTCAAGAAGCCAACACTGTGCTGCAGGGTATGAGAAGCCCCAGAGGTTCCCAGAACAAAGCACGCCAAAGGGAAAGCACCAAGGCAGGAAACTGCAGGTGGAATGAAGAGTAACCGAGGTCCACAAGATCTTCAATCCGCTCTGGTAAACACTGTATCACCAAAGTAGGAGAAGAAGCGCCACACAAGCACTTTTGGCCGCTTCATGTGTGAGTTCTCAGTCTGCAAAGCAAGACGTGTACAGGGGACGAGGCGCAACTCTTTGTCTCTTGTCTCGTCAACACTCTGGTACATACTTACAATGCAGGAAGGTATTCCGCAAAGTACATCTGAACCTAATTTTCTATAGCCTCTTTACTGCTAACGGGTGTAAGATTTTCACATTTCTATTCACAGAAAACAGTTCCTAAGATTCAAGGTAGCCGGTTGCCACTACAACTTTCAAGCTTTCCCTTTGGTCTTTAAATGCATGTCTCCAGTCGCAGCCTCCTCCAACATCTAGGACATCACGCCGGTCCCAGGGTCGGACTGGGACAAAAAATAGGCCCTGGCATCAAAATAAAAGTGGCCCACATTAGCGAAGTATATAATAAA
Source organism: Lissotriton helveticus (assembly GCF_964261635.1). Lineage (NCBI taxonomy): Eukaryota > Metazoa > Chordata > Amphibia > Caudata > Salamandridae > Lissotriton > Lissotriton helveticus. Next base: position 733,171,949 of record NC_136069.1, on the reverse strand, counting down.
AAAATGTTTTAATATCAGGAAAATCATTTTTATTTAAATGCCCACACACTGATCTGTTAACCAGCCCGCCTGGTAGTGCCTGGTTGCCCCACAGGCCACTTCGACCCTGGTCTGTCCTTACCTAGACATCTGGAGCGTTTGTCCATAAGATGGACAAACAATTTGATAGTAGCCTGTATCAGACGCTTTAAGCCTCTAGGCGGCATATGTATCAAAGGATCCATTTGCGATTCTAAAATAGCGATTTTTAGAGAATCGCTATTTGAGAATCGCAAAATGCAATGTATGTGGAATTTGCTAATGATTTTGTAAATCCCACATATTCCTTATTTGCGACTCGCAAATTGAGATTCGCAAATAAGGAATATCTTCCCATTCATTCCTATGGGCTACGAGGCCCATAGGAATGAATGGGAAGGCATTCTCAATTTGCGATTAGCAATTAAAGAATCGCAAATTGAGAATGCAATTTCAAGGGTGCCAGGGTGTCAAAAGGACACCCTGTTGCACACCTGAAATGTGCATGTGTGCACATGTGGCACACATACATGTCCTAATGTATGTGCGCCACATGGCACTTTAAAAAATGCAAAATACTGCATTTTTAAGTGAAATCGCAATTTACCACCAACTTGAAGTTGGTTTTAATTTGCGATTACTTAAGCCCAAATCGCTCTTTCTTTTGTGCTTCTTACATTGAATTTAAGGAATCGCAATTTGCAATTCCTTAAATGCAATCACAAAATAGGGAATCGCAAAATTTGCGATTCCTTATTTTGTGAGTTTTTTTTGTGTGATTCTTTGCACACTGCTAATTTGTGATTGCAAACGCTGAAATTCTGCGAATTTCAGCATTTGCGATCGTAAATTGGCTTTATACATATGGCCCCAAGTCTCCAGCTCACCAGAAGCAAATCTTCTCGGACAACTTAAAGGAAGATTCACTTCTTAAGATCAATAATACACACTGAAAAATCAAAGGCATATCTATCGATGGAAAGACAAATTGCTTTAGGTACACTGGCAAAATAGATAGTGATGCTTGTTTTGTGTTCATAATAAATAGATAGTGAAACAGGAGGAAGTAATAGTGTGCCTCCTAAGGAGGCTTATGGGCATAATGCCATCATGCATAGAGTTTATACCATTTTACAGACTACAAAAAACCTACACAGGATGAGTTAGACAAGCAGTTGGCTCAGCTTTCAGACTACATCGAGAACAGGGTAGCCGAACTGCAAAACTGAAATAAGCGCCACCCTAGTGGATGTGATGAGAAAATGCAAGTTCAGGACTAGCATTCCTTCAGCCACAATGTCAGTTTATGGTCACTTCAAACGCCTCATTGGGAGAATGAGAAGCCCAGCTACAAGAACGTTCTCCCAGAGGGCTGTGGGCTCAGCTGGAGAACAGTCTCCACGATAAGCATGCTTGAGCTCAGAGCAGTCAGAAGAGCGCTGCAATACTTTTTCCCTTGAATTCACAGCTCTAAGGTATTGGACCAAATGGACAACACCACCATGATGTTTTATAAAACAAGCAGAGTAGAACGTGTTCTCACATTCTGAAGCTCAAAAATTATGGCACTGGGCAATTTACAACGGAATAACCCTTACAGCAGAACATATCAACGATTAAGCAGATTACCATAGCAAAATGCTACCGGACTGACTGCTAAAGCACATTCTCCTGAAAGAAATATTCAAAATATGGGAGAAACCAAATATGAGACCTGCCAGCCTTAGGGTGGTCTTCCCCCAAATGTTTTGCCTTCCTTCTCCATTTTTGATGGCCTTAGGACTCTGCGCACTTTACCAATGTTGGCGAGGGCTAAAGTACATGTGCTCCCTCTTTAAAACATGCTAACATTGGCTTAGCCCCAATTGGCATATTTAATTTACTTATGAGTTCCTAGTAAAGTGGTATTACAAGTACCCAGGGCCTGTAAATTAAATGCTACTAGTGTACTTGCAGCACCTGGTGTGCCACCTATTTAAGTAGCCCTTCAAACATGTCTCAGGCCTGGCATTGCAGCCTGTGTATGCAGTTTTAACTACCATGTCGACCTGGCTAAATAAACCTTTTGAAACTCACAAAGAAATGTGCCTGGTATATACATTAAGGAAAAGGGAAAAAGACAACATGCAAGTGTAAGTGTCCCAAAGGAAGAGCGCTTCTTAAAGGACAAGAACACTGACTCACCTGAAATTGATATGCTTCTTCATTGGGTTCCCTCCTCACACCAGGACCGCAAGATACCTGGTGTGGGCTACAACTCCCCTATCGGGAGGAGCTGAGGTGTTTAAAAAATGATGAGCAGATATTAGCAGGGAGTGATGGGCAGAGGGCAAAGCAAAAAGTGAAGAAGAAGGATAAAACTAGTTCAGGGGGGCTAGATAGGCTTTTGGGATGCCTTGCGGGATAGGGTTAAAATATGAGAGGACTAGGGGATTTCACCATATATATCCCCTTGAGTGGTCGACGTGTTTCTGCCCTTTGTCGATCCCAACAGGGGTCTTGAGGCATTTTTCAGGACCTGGATAGTGAGTCGCTCTGCTAGTAACTAACAAGAAGAAAGAAAATACCGGCCTCCATAGGTAAGCTTGGTAGGAAGGGGGATGGCCCGAATGTACCCTGGGTCCACCAGCGTTCAACAGTAAAAGGGGAATCAATCTGCTCTGAAGCCTGTGGGTAGTACCTCAACCGCAGAGCTGTTAACAGTCAGCGTGGTAGTCAGATGGCATCCCGGCGAGACACCATCTGACTACTGCCCTGACTCTTAGCACTCTGGCCTTCACTCCTTGCTAATATCTGCTCATCAAAGTTGGCATTTTCCTGCCGTAGCCATTTAATGCCTGGACCCTGTCTCTGAGTCATATGACTGAGTGTAGCTGAAGTTGGGCTTTGTGTATTTCTCCTAGACAGCCACACACAACAGAATGCTTAGGTGTGCCCGGATAGGCCATCACTGGTGGGATGGGAGGGTGAAGCTTGGCACAGCCCTACTTACACTTGAATAGGCCGTGTCCTGCCTCCACACAAAGGGGGGTACTCTGTAGTTGGTCTGAAGCCAGGGCAGGATAGGCAGGGAACCCTGTTCACTTCAAAGGGAAACCTCTAGAAGCTTCTCCCACTTAAAAGAATGCACTAGATATAAATATTGGACCTCTGACTCTAACTCTTCAGTGAACTTCTGGACCTAGAGAAGCTCTGCCAGGAAAAAGGACTGCCTTACTGGGTTGCTACCCTGCTTCCTAAGTCAGAGGGATTTAAACCTGCACCTGAACCCAGGACTCCCAGAGTGACTCCAAGGACTAGTCTACTGGCCTCCTCTTCAGAGCCTCTGGGACATAATAGGCTCTCAACCACTTGAACCAGCGCCCAGATCCAGCTGGAGCAAGCCCCTGACCCCCTTAGGACTTGGACCATTGGTGTGGCCTCAGAGAAGCTAAATTGATGTTTTTGGGCTGTTCGCAAACTAGCCCATTGTCGCTGAAACCTTGTCACTCACACTACCTGCCAACACGAAGTTCCGTCAGCATGACCGTTCACTGCATCAACCACTCGCGGGAAGTGCCACTGCGAAGTACCGACCCGACCATTCGCGACGACCACAGGATCTAAGTGCTACAGCGACGCCTGCCCGTGATGCCAGGCCTGCCCTTCGAGCTACATCGGCGACTTCTCGCAGTGCCCTCCACCGTGAACGGGACTCGTTGCACTGGACTGAGTAGGTAACTTTTTAGCAGGACTAACTTGGGCCCTGTACCTGACCCTTGCTCCATTGCGGTCAGCCTGAACTTGTGACTTTCTCCCGGGCTTGCACAAGCAGATAATTGTGAGTGGCGCTTTTGGGTGCTATTTTCACCTATATCTTGAAAATTGCATATTACCGGTCCTATTAATGAGGCTTTTGTTTTACTCTATTTTTCTAAGCTGGGTGGGATTCTTTTTGTGTTGTTTTCACTTTATTACTGTTTGAAGTGCTACATAAATATTTTACATATTGCCTCTAAATTAAGCCTTACTGTTCTGTGCCAAGCCGCAGAGGGTTGAGCACAGATTAATTTGGGGTTTACTTGTGTTTCACCCTTACAAGGATTGTGGCTGCTGCTTGAGTATGGCTTTTCCCTCTCAACCAGTAACCCAATTTCTTACACCAAAAATAAACCTCTTTGCTACTAGAGATGACGAGAAATGCCACTCTCACACAATCCGACACCTAGACTCTTGGGGGAATGCTCTTATGTTAGGATGGTGCAAGATATTTGCTTACACTTTTCTTTGATCTCCCCTGCTGCCAAAAGTGATTGCTAAAATAAAATGGGAACCCTGCGGGCTGATCCTCATTGCCCTCAACTGTGTTAGGTAGTACTTGTTTACAAACCTGCTGCAACTATTTGAGGTACTACTCACACTCTTGGAATCAAGACAGGATTTCTCATCCAGATGTCAAAGCTAGATTCTTCACCACAAACCACAGTCTCTGAAATTAGCGATTTGACTCCCGAATTCCAGAAGTTTGGGAAAAAATATATCCTGAAGACTGTAAAAAACTATTGCCTCAAGCCAGAGCTTCTTTTACAAACAAGACTTATGTTGTGAAATGGAAGAGGTTCTGTGTGTGGTATCAGATGAAGAGATTACATCCTTATCATATACAATCCCATCAAATTCTCCCATATCGCCTGGAACTTGCTAAGTCGAGACTCAAATAGACCTCAATTAGAGTTCATCTAGCGGCCATCTCATGGTTTAGGAGGGCATATAATGAGCCATCTATACAGTCACCAAGGATTGTAAAGGAGTTTCTGAAGAGCCTATTCAGTGTGTTTCTCCATCTAGCACACCACCAACAATTTCGGAGCTAAATACATTACTTTCGCAGTTGATATCAGACCTGTTTGAATCAATTCACAAATCAAACCTAAAATACTTGCACATGAAAACTGCATGTCTCCTGACAATGATATTGGTGAGAAGAGTTTGTGAGATCCAGGCCTTTACTATCACAGAACCATTCCTATAGTTCCCAAAAGAAGGTAATTCTAAGAATTAATCTCAAGTTCATACCTACAGTACCAACTGAGTTTCATCTCAGCAAGCTAGTAATCCTATATTCTTAAAAAATCTGACCAATATATCTGAAAGAGCTCTACATTCATTGCATGTCTGAAGATGTCTCAGATTCTTTCTAGATAAAACTAAACAAATAAGAACATCTATTCAGCTTCTAGTATTTTTATATAGACCAGATAAAGGTTCCCAGTCCGGGGAAGCTACAACAATAGCCTTTTGTCACACAAAAGCATAAAGGTCTCTTAGACACACATTTAAAGCTCATTCTACTAGGAGCATGACTAATTCATCAGCATTCTATAAGTGAGTGCCACTAGAAGACATTTTCCGAGCTACAAAGTGGAGGAGCACACCTTCACAGGACACTATTCAAATAAGGTGAGACTGTCTATTCTATCCCGCCATCCTTTCCTAATATACATAAAACATTGCGATGTTAAGACTGCTTACTATTGTGATTCAAGCATGTGGACCTCTGAAAGATCTAATGTTAGAGAAAATAAAGAGCCTTGCCTGTAACTGTGGTTCTCGAACACTGGCATCTTTCAAAGATTCATATGCTGCTCACTCTCCTTCCCGAATAGAGTCTCACCTCAGGCATTGCATATATGGTTATATATGTTCACTCTTGTGCTAAGAAATATGAGGTGTGAAGTTCGCTGGGAAGGATGTGGCACAGAACACTCACCTCATTGGTTGGAGTTTGGTCCCTTAAGAATTAGGTGGATGTGGTAACAAATTGGGCACTGTATGGCCTTTTCAGCGATCAGTGACTCATACTGCTATAATTGATGAGTGATCAATTCAGTAATAAAAACACAACCTTGCAACAGAGTGAGTCTGTGGCCTTGCTGCTACTCTAACCCTTCCCAGTTGGTTTAACCTTACCAACTTGTTCTATTTAATTCACAACCACTATGTTGAGTCACGGGGTGTTCTGCATTTTTTAGGGGGAAGAAAAGTTTAGAACTTTAGAGATATGAAAAATATCATTAACACTCCAATATCAAACAATAGTTTTAGAAAAAAAGAAAAATGTGATTTATAATTGTAATATAAAAAAAGTATATAATTTAAATTTTCAATATCCACATACACTCGTTGAACTTTAGACATACAGTTCATAGACTTTTAACCAGCATAACTTCAGAATATCAATTACATTTTCAATAAGCCACATTTAAATCAATAATAGCCTTTCTTTCTATAAAGAGATTGTTAATATCAATGACATTTTCAATGAGTCACGTTTAATTCAATCCCAGCCTCTTTCTTTTGTGATTTATTAAATATCACAACCGATAAATGGCACGTGAACAAAACATCAGGAAGTGCCCATTTTCAGGCATTGAAAGTTCCTGCAGTGAGAAAATGCATTTCTAGAGATAAAAAATCCCAGAGCAACATGCAGAAGAATAACAGGACATCACCCAAATTACACTACCAACTCCTTTCTGTGTGGGAGTGTGCTGGCATTCATTTTGTGTGGACAAAGCTTGAATCAAGACAAACAGAATCTTTTGCCATCCTCCGATATAGCTCAGTTATCACAAGCAGAAACCTGTTAAACTCCTCCATCATGCACCCTACAGGAAAAAGTAGTAGTCTATAGAGGTGGAGGTCCTGGCCAAGAAGGTGGTAAGACATCATAAACATCTAATGTACTGTCTCATGCTGAAGATGCCACCAAAAACAACCAATAACATGCCTGTGGAGGCACATAACTGACAAAATCAATGCTGTATAAACATGTCCACATGATACTGAGAACCAACCTTGAAAAGCTTAAGCGAGCTGGCACGCACAAGCATTAAAGCTTGGCAGCTGGTGGTAGTTCCTCTTATCCGCACTATCGCAAGCTGTGGGAAGAAAAACGTTACCATCCTCAATATGTCTGGAGTGGGAAACATTAGAGAAGGTTTAGAGGTCTGGGGAACCCAAGTTAAGAGACAGGAGAGTTGTAATGGTAGTATATTTGGTTGTTAAAAAGTTGACTTGGTTGAGAATCATCATTGTGAAGAGTGACTGATATAACATGTTACACGTATTCTCATTGATCCATATGTTCACTGCCATAGGAGGTAAGACCTCTTCACTTTTTTTTTCGGTGGCTTTCTGACACTTAAATAATGAAGGAATTCTTTTTTATGCCCATACTTTAAGATTTATAAGGCATTTTTGTTTAGAATGTAGTGGTGGGATCCAAACAATCCACACCATCTTGTACTTCTCCACACGTATAGCATTCAGAAAGGTTATGGTTTATAGTTTTCCCAGGGTTTCAATCGACCCCCACACCTAAAATTGCTGGCATCCGCCCCACCCCCACCCCCGATGCCACCCTCCTCCTGCCCCTGAGGAAATTAGATTTTTTTTTTTTAGGCGGGATTATGAGAGTCACAGGGCATTCCTACTGGGTTTCATTCTACACACTCCATGTTGGATTCCCCTGGGCCACCAGTTTTTAGAAAAGCCCAGGTTTGCTAGGGTTCCTTGGGCGCTGGTCAACCCTGGACTTGAATACTGCTGCCATCCTCCATGGATAGTGAAATGATTTGGGTGATTTTAAGCAATGGTATTGTAGTGTGTTATCTAGGAAACCTGAATCGATATTCCTATTTTATGCCCTTGTCCGGCTATAATCAATAATATCCATACAACGGCATAATAACCATATCCATAATTCAGTCGTAGCACATGCTGTCACATTAAGCAAGGCTACTTCTCCGGCCCCCTAGTAAGCACACCGAGTTCTCTAAACAAAACCAAGCCTCCAGCAACCTGGGAAATCCCCCTTGCTATTGTTTTGATTTCATCCTAGAACTCCTGTAAAGCACTGTAAGAACGGCCAGTTCTTAGTGACATCTTTATTGACGTCTTATGTCCAACCTTACGTCAAACCCAGGCACCTTTCAGGTATAAATATACCAACGTTGCCTTAAGCAAACACACAGTGGTAATTCTGGAGCAGAGCAGCTATCTACTTCCGAAAGCCCAGCTGATGCGAGAGCCCACGGACGCTGCCACTCCTCCTTGACGCGCTGAGAAAGACGCTGTCTTTTCTCCTGCCGAGAAATCCAGCTCCGGCGTTTCCAGCCTACCCTTGCGGGTTGCTGGGATATCGAGTCCTGAGAGAGAGAGATACCAGACCTCCTGCTTTCTATTACCCAGGTACGGAACTGACTAAACCCTTACAGAGAATTCTTGAGTCAGATTCTTGGCAAAACAAACTTAACTTAAACTGCTACTTACTTACTCCTTCCCATGTATTAGGCTTAGGTCAGGTACACCGGGGTAGGCGTATTTAGAAGCACCAGTTGAGTACGATTAGTCAATGTATATATGTATGTATATATTTTATCTATTTTAAAGTATCATATGGCTAAGAAACCATATCAATGCTTTTACAGTATTATTTTATAATCCTCCTTTTACTGTACGCACTTTACTTTACCATGAGCATTACAATCGTGGCAATTCATTTCTCTTGTATGAGGAAGAAGACTGCTCAATAAATAACACCTTTTATTGAAAACGCCCGTCTCTCTTTTCTCTGCATTCTGGTGAAACTAAGTACGCACATTTGACTGAGTGAAATAGCTGTCTTTTGTTTTCACACGACTCTAGAGATGCACTCTTATTCAGGGAGAGCAAAGTTGTCATGTTTTATGGTTGTCAGAAGCTAATCCCTTCTTGTCTATCCAGGCTGGTTAAACTCCTCCTCGTTTATTCGAGAAAGTTTCTAGTGACCTCTGAGCTAGCTGGCAAAACTTAAGTCTAATATAGTCAGTAGAGACCTAGATAACCTCAGTCCTACGTCTACACTGCTGAATATATTATTCCAATGCGCAGAGCCTATTGGGAATATAGGAACTACACTACATGGCGCCCAACGTTTGGTAAGGCGATAAATCTAACGCAAGACGTTAGAGTAACTCAGTCGTGCTTTTTCACACAGACTCTTTTTCCCGTAAATACTCCAAAAGACGTCTGGAGTGGGTAAAAGGTTAAAATCCGCCGGAACTTAGTAGGAAGAGATTTCTATGTATAGTTTTGGTTTAGTCAACGTTGAAGGATACAGTGTTCCAAAAATATTGTGCACCTAATCTTTGTTTCCTTGAAACCTGATCTACAACAAAAACCTTTCTGTCAGTAAAAATGTCAGAAACTGAAGAAGAGAGGGAGACAGCTAGAATAGCAGATCAGCTCCTAGAGGATGACACTAGTCTCCTACAGACCGACCCGAATGCAATACTCATTCCGGTCAACATAAGAAAAACTATAACTTATAGAGAATGGACTAACATCGAGAGGTGGTATAGTCGTATTCGTAATTGAGGCACATGAATATCGGCAGGCCGAGGTATTCTATTCATGGATAAACTTTCCAGCAGCAAACGCTGTCACACACAAATTCCACTATTACAAAATAGAGGAACCTCCGGAAGAGTACACTCCTTTCGAGGAGGTGGAAATCCCATTAAAATACCAAGAGCACCTGCTCTGGTTTAAAGGCGCCCTAAAACATAATAATCACATCACCAGGCTCGGTCCACTAGGTAAATCAGGAGCAACGTGGCCGGTTCTAGCCAGCTACACACCACATCCAGACATTAATAAAATGTCAAGCGAAGAACTCTTAGTTAAAATAAAAGAATTAACAAAGGCCTATAGAGAGTTGGTTCAATTGGCAACGGAGGATATAACATTCCTCCAGAAATTGAAAGAAACAGATATTGCAGAACAACCATTTGAACTTGCCAGAATCATAGAAAAACCCTATGAAGAACTAGGAAGAGATAGTTTGGGTGGGAAACCCGTAAAACCCCAACTAACTGAAAATCCTGAAAAAATATTTATTAAAAATAATCTAAACACTCCAAAAAAGAGCTGGGATGGAAATACACAATCCACTCCCAAAGAAGAAAGATTCCAGTCCAGAGGAAGGTGTCCTCGGCGGAGAGAAAGATCTCCGGACCAAGGACACAAGTCTCCCCAGAGGGAGCCCTCTGAGAAAAGATCCAACCTTAGAAATAGGGATAATCTAAAGAAACCTGATAGATATCAAGATATTGATACACGTCCCTCTCGATCTTTTCAGACTTCCTCGCAGAAATCAGAAAGAAGAGGACGGTCAGAACAAAGGGAAGAGCACGTCAAGTCCAAAGACAAAGAACCTGCTCATCAAAGTAAAAAATTACAATTTCCAAGAAAGAAGGTAGCCAGCATTAAAATAGTCAACCATGCCGAGGATACTGAGGACACAGCTGAAAAACGGAGAGTGGGCCCAGACAGTGCTAGACAGCGCAGCAGAAGTGACCATAGCTCGCAAGATCCTGATGAATCATCTGGAGACTGTGGACACGAATGAATACATTCAAGTGGAAACTGCAGACAGCAGAGTTAGTAAACCTCATAAAATATACGAGATAACACTACGTATAGAGGGAGATAAGACTAGGAAAATAAGGGGTCTATTTTGGGATAACCTTTCCAAAGGCTATGACATCCTTTTAGCTGATAAAGACTGGCCACCAAAGTTTGTCAGGGAGTGCCCTCATGGCGAAGAAATGATTATGCCTGCCTTCTCAAATCACATTCCAATTCATAAAAAATATACACTTGCAAGAAAGTGGGCAGTAGCCCAAGCTCCTGCATTATATAAAAATCATGTAGGATGGGATGAGGACTCTCCTCCTCACAAAATCCAATTAAAAAGTCAACCAACTGCACAAAGGCAGTACCCAATTAAGCAAGAAGCTAAAAAACAGGTCAGGGAGATCTTAGATCAACTTGAATACCAGGGGGTGATTGAAACATGCACCTCACAAATGAACAATCCTTTGTTTCCTGTCTCCAAGCCAGACGATTCATATCGTCTAGTTTTGGACTACAGACACCTTAACTCATGTTGCAAGACATTTGCAGTACAAAACTCACACAGTGCAGCACTAATGAATAACATCGTACGCAAAAAATACAAAACAACATTAGACGTCTCTAATGGATTCTTTTGTCAAAACATTGCACCTGAAAGCAGGTATTTGACCGCTTTCTCAATAATGGGCTCGCAGAAAATTTCTGTCGACTCCCACAGGGGTTCAAGAATAGCCCAGGATTATTCTCAGCAATAGTAACAGAGTTACTACAAATGTATGATGATGAGGCATTATCTTATGTCGATGACATCTATCTGACAGATGATGACTTGGATACTCACTTGAAAAGAGTGAACACCATAATACTTGGGTTCGCAGCAGAGGGTTACAAATTCAACTTTAAAAAGTCACGAATTGCCCATCTGACTGTCCTGTTTTTAGGATATGAATTATCAAGTGAAGGCAAAAGCCTAGCAGACCATTTCTTAGAGAAGTGTGCTGTACTCCAAGCACCAAAAACGCTGAGGAACTTACAATCAATACTAGGTTTCCTGAATTTCGGAAGAACATACATTCTAAATTATGCAGAGAGGGTTAAACCTCTCTATGAATTAATAAAACCTGATTTTAAACCAATCAATTGGACTCAAAAACACACAGAAATTTTGAGATCTTTGCAAACAGACATGTTAGCAAAAACAAAATTGCAAACTCGCGACAATACACGCAACCTTGTAATCCGAGTCATCCCAGGAAGATGCGGATTCACGTACCTGACCTCTAATGAGGGAGAAAAGGTACCAATAGCATACAAATCACACTTGTACTCACAAGCTGAAAAAACATTCAGTCTTGCGAAAAATGTTGTAAATGCGGTTCAAACAGCTGTAGCAAAAGAAAGAGCCCAGGCCGAAGGCAGACGGATTACTGTTTTAACAGCAGAATCAGCCTTCGAGGCATTAACAAGCCCATGTAATTTAACTACCATGGCATTAGATCCAAAAGGGATACAATGGGAAAATTCTCTTGCTACAGAAAAAGTGAAATACTGTTTTGACCCGGAAATGAAAAAATTGAAATATCTAATATATGAAAAAGAATGTCCTCTGCCTAACGACATTCTGCCCATAAAACGTTACGCCTGCGTAATATACACAAACAGTTATGCAGAACCCTCAGTCTGGGGAAAACAAGCTTATAACGCTACGTGCGAGGTTGTCAAATGCGGGTGGCGCGGAGGTAAATTGAGACCACTGGTAACAATGTCACAATCTGTAAAAGACAACTCAGGTCAAGAGACTGAATTAATAGCTTTAAATATGGCGCTCAACATTGCCGATCGCGAATTCCAGACACTAATAGTGTGCGATTCGCATTCCTGCGTCAAATCATACAATGAAGACTTACAGAAATGGATTAAAAACGGTTACAAAGATGACACAGGTGCCACAATTAAGCAAAAATTGCTTTGGGAACAAGTAGTTCTTTTTGCAGAAAGAACTACAAAAGACTCATCAGCGTGATGGCGTTCACGCTGCAGGGAATTCATTGGCTGAGACAGCCACAGCGGAAGCAACTAAACCGGCTTCCGTAGCCACAAAAAAGCGTTCAGAAAAATACGTAGACGGGGAAACCATGCTGGCGGTAAAAACGTCCTCAAAAGGCGACTGTGCAGCATTACCCGTGAACTATCCACTCAATTATACATACATAATCGATGCAAACTCCGTTCCTTTTGCTCAAATCCCTGGAGTGGGGGATAGAGTGATTCCAAACACGAACAGGAGAGTCTTGCTAATAGCAGACGCACACATGGGTGAAGGTCTAGGGCACCGAAAGATCAAGGAATCACTGAAGGAATTACAATCAGAATACTGGTGGCCGGGGATGAGCCTGCAACATTACAAATTTGTAATGAGCTGTCAAAACTGCAACAGAGATCGCAGTGGCGAACCGGCCGAAGTAGTGCCAGAACACCTAGTAGAAAGCATAAGGCGATCTATACGCATGATTAAACAGGACACATGCGTCCCTATGTATATTATTTAAGACTAGATTCACTTAAAATGTGGCCCCAGCGCTCGGCTGACGCCAGAACTGTTATAAAAGATTTGCGAGTCTATATCGGCATATACGCAATTGGCATGCTACATTCTGAACAGGGTCCTGCTTTTAGCTCTCGAGCTTATAAGGAGGCCATGACCAGCATGGGCATTGCATTGCGGTACTCTTTGCCCCATCCATCCTGAGGGAAACGGGATTGTGGAAAGAAAAAACCGAGACATAAAGCAATCTATAACGGCGAGGGTATTAGGTACGGGTACTGGGTGGGTCCAACATTTAACAAGTGTCCAACGTAGTCTTAAAAATCTGCCATGAAATTCTCTAAAAGGTTTCAGTCCGTATGAACTATTGTTCGGGACTAGAATGCATATTCAGGACCTCGATAGTCAGACTTCAGTGGTAGAAGAAAAATGCTTTGATATCAAAGATCGTTTGGCTATTTTACAGGACTTAAATGAAACAAGAAAAGACCTGAGCAACGTAAAGCTAAAACATCAGCCAACAGCCACTGAAGAGAAACCACCTGTCCCAGCAAGGCCTGTCTGGATTCCAAAGATTGGGGATCTGGTCAGAGAGAAGATCGCGGTGAAGAAGGAATTTGGGCCTTCTTACAGAAAAGCAGTACCTATCTTAGCTGTCAACGGAACAAGATCAGTTGTACTACCGCCCCTTGCTGGTAAAAAGGAGAACCGAGTTGTATCCATCGACCTGGTAAAACCACAATCATGTGGCCGATAATAAGTAGTAGGCCCAGTGGACTCCCAAGAAATAGCAGAAGACCAAATCTTGCTACAATCCAAGAGGTTCAAACTGAGAGACTAATCACATTTGATAAACCTGCAGTGATTAAAAAAGGACTATGCAATAATGCCATGGAACTTGTGCCTCTTGAAGCCCAAATTGAAACAGTTCATCATGAAACACCTGTCTACAACGATGTAGCCACAGACTATGCTAATGAAACAAAGAAAATTCCAAAAGCAAATAAAAATCCGGAAGCGATTCCAACAATTGACAGAACTGCATCTGGCTACTTCATCAATTTTGATGACTTTTCTGAGGATCCAAGCGAGCCTGAAGAACAGCCAACAACTGAATCTTTTAAAAACAAAGTAACAGAACTCTTTAATCAACTCAAAGAAACCTATCTGATTTCTCCATGGATTGAATTTTGGATTATGTTAGATGTACTTTTCCTCCTGCTTTGGCTCATCATGGTTCTTTGTTTGGGAAAATTCATTGAGGGAAAATACAGTACAATGGACACAGCAAGTCAGAACATCAACTTGGTCCTAAAACCACACAAGTCATCGCACATCGAGAAAAGAGAACTATCATCCGTGAATGTGACAGCCAATCCAATACCCGGTGGGGTAGCTTGGGACAAAACAGATTACGATATTTATGGCCCGGTCGAGCTACTGAAGTATCCACACCAGTTCAAGATTTCATTAAGTGTCTTTGTAAAACCGAGCACATTCTCTGATGATTGGGACTTTGAAAGTTTTAATGATATGATGTCAGATTTAGTAATGTCAGCAAAATTTACAGAACATGATTACTTGCAGGGTTCATCTAATTATGACGAATTGTACTGCTACAACCATTTTGCACATCACTATTCGCATAAATCTGCTCAACCTAGAAATGTTTTAAATTATAATCAATGGGAACATTGTGCAACTCCACCAAAAGGTAGTTCAAAAACATTTTATGAGAAATTCCCATACTTCTCAGGGTTTAACACAAGTGAAGCAGAAGCCTTTTATTTCAAAATGTTAAATAAGACAGGAATCATAACAATGCTGACAAACACTAAATTAATCTATTCAGAAGCATTTTTTGAAAAAATGACTACATTTGGTTTTGATTTTTAGAAAAAGAATATTGAAACAAAAACCATCTGGGGTACCAAAGATTGGCAGGTCCAAGGTATAGAATCATTATTTAGAGCCTGCATGATCCCAGAACAAATTATATTCTTGAATGATACCATTCAACAGACAACCTGTCTTGGCCTAGCCAAAATTAAAGACTTGAACAAACCGTCTATTCCAAAGCCAACACCTGACAGTAATAGCACAACAGATGTTGAGATAGACGTATCCCATATTTTTAACCAAAACAGAACACATCCTGATTGGAAAAAGTGGTTGATCTGGCCCACAGACACAAATAACTGTCAAGATAGATTCCTGAACAAAATACAGGGGTTCAAATTGACAAGGCCAAACCCTAGATACTCCCAGAGACAACATCCAGGGATAGTTACAACATACAGTGTAGGAAAACTCTGCCTCGAATGGCTACACACATCGACACTGGCAGAAATTAAGCAACACTTGACTTTACTTAAAGACGGTGCTGACTTGCGTGATTTCATAATGGGACCATGCAAACAGCACCAGAAACGTTTCATAGCGGCCGGTATATATGCAGCTTACAACGAAGCTTGGAAAATAATGCAAATTGAAACAGCAGAAAAAATACGAGAAATTGACCGTATTAATTTGGAAAAATCAATTTCTGTTGTGGACAATGGGTTAATGACTCTGTCTTCCAGAATATATTCACTGGACAGTATTGTATCATCTGCTATAGATATAATAGAACAGGACTTGTTAATGTTACAACATGGTCAGTCCCAATTACGTTCTATTGTACAGCTTGGCTGGACGTTACAAAATCTGCGTTCAGGCTACGTGCCTTGGCGTTTAATCAACACAACGTCATTATTCTCTATCTTTAACCTTACTGATACACAAATCAGCTTGGCACAGAAAGGAGCGGAATATACAATTCTGAGCATTGAAAAACTTGAGAGATTACCATTGACAGTGTCAGAACGACCTGTCATTGAATGGATAATACACGGAATAATAACTATTCCGATAACAACTTTCAAATTTAAATTCTGTCAAGAATATATACCAGCAGGCCAGTATGAAAGGTTGGGTAAAGGCTACATTAAGTCATCATGGAAATTACCTTACACACACACGTTATAGTCAAAAGAAACAGAATGTATTTCTTAGTGGTAATAATTGTAAAAGGTCACTAAGTGGTATACTTCTGTGTTAAGGTATTAACCTGCATGGGGCCTGTGAGGGGACTTCAAATAACCTTTCATGTCAACAGCATGGCACACCTGCAACTCGAATAGAGCCATTCTTTATACGGCTTTCTAACGGGAGCTATATTCTAATAGTGGACCACAGATGTTGTGGCATGGTGCCAGGAAAAGCTTATCTAGTTAGCGTTAGTTCCATGGTCACTTGCTGTATGCAAGTATTGTTTCCAAACAGCACTCCAGACAGGGAGGAAAACATTTGGCCATTTTTGAATATCTCTTCTATTCAAATTGATACTTTAAGCAGAATAAAGTCTGTCCTTTTGCAGACAACTGTGCCCTTGACGTCATCAAAAGAAACGTGTGATCTGCAAGTCGCAAGGACAACGGCAGAGATACATAGCCTTTTATCAGCAAATTGCCCCCTACATTTCGAAGAAATGTTAAGCCAAATCCTAAATATGTCCGATACTGGAGGAATCCCACATGTATTTAAGACAATTTGTTCGGGACTGTTAACACCCTTCACAACAGTTCTGGGCATTTTTCCTAATTTTGTCCATTCTGTCTTTGGTGGCCTACCACTCCTGTTGGGACTCGTAGCAGGCATTTTATTTTTGATTCTCCTGCTTCGTTATGGCAAGCCAAAAAGCAGACAAGACTGCAGCAACAATGAAAGAAACGATCCTAGCTATACGCTATCGGGACCGCATAACTAAAGTCCTTGGATTAGCCCGGCTAAGAGATCTGAATATGACCTGGTTTCTTTCATTCAGACCCATCTGGCAGAATTGTATCTTACCTGTGCTTCGATGTATGCTATGCGGAGATGAATGCGTGTTGGACGTCTGTCTTACACTACAATCAGAAGTACCATTGGATACAGATACTTTGCTAAGTCCTGTAACGGCTCATGCATCGTGTTGTCCCCAGCGGTTACCCATCCTGATGACGGCATTCGTTGAGACTTCACCACTGCGATTAAAGGGTAGTGAAGTACGAGATGAGAGCAACATCACCCAGGTACGACCTTTAGTGAGCACTGCTGATCCTGTCATCGATGATAGCAATCATGCTCACGACTGCACAGTTGCGGCATTTTCCAACTTGGTCGTACTTTCACCTGAAGTGGTAAACCACTTTTTTGAAAGTCTGTCTGAAATTATGTTTTCCCACGAACAAAAATAATAACTTTAAAGCAAACTAGTACACAGCGTTCCCTGAACTCTGAATTCGGCCTTCGGCTTTGATAAACAAAAGCTATTGAACATATTTGGAACTATAATTTTTTCTCTCTCTCCCCTGAAAGCGAAATTATTTTTTTTTCCCGATTCCAAAATATTTACCTTTTTTTGGCACATGTACTCTGCTTGAAGTAGAACTATTCTTAGAGAACAGAGCTTCTATTTTAGGAACTCTAAAGACAATATATCATGTCAGCCTCTAGCACATTTACAGCAACTGTATTTATATGTGATGGAATGGTCTCGACCCTTTTTTCTGTATTAAGAGCCATTTCATGTGTAAATTTCGCAAATCATTCATGCCGATATATATATATATAAATCCTTTTTAGTGAATGATTACACTGCTTGAAAAGCGTACAGTACCTATAATCATTTTCATGTATTTCGCATACACCATTTCAAATGCAAAATGTATTTTGGGGTGGGTTGGTATACACGTGCACCTTTTATGTTTACTATTGCTTAAGTTTTAGTAATGATGGACATTCATTTGTGGAGTGGGTTTAGTGTGTTATCTAGGAAACCTGAATCGATATTCCTATTTTATGCCCTTGTCCGGCTATAATCAATAATATCCATACAACGGCATAATAACCATATCCATAATTCAGTCGTAGCACATGCTGTCACATTAAGCAAGGCTACTTCTCCGGCCCCCTAGTAAGCACACCGAGTTCTCTAAACAAAACCAAGCCTCCAGCAACCTGGGAAATCCCCCTTGCTATTGTTTTGATTTCATCCTAGAACTCCTGTAAAGCACTGTAAGAACAGCCAGCTCTTAGTGACATCTTTATTGACGTCTTATGTCCAACCTTACGTCAAACCCAGGCACCTTTAAGGTATAAATATACCAACGTTGCCTTAAGCAAACACACGGTGGTAATTCTGGAGCAGAGCAGCTATCTACTTCCCAAAGCCCAGCTGATGCGAGAGCCCACGGACGCTGCCCCTCCTCCTTGACGCGCTGAGAAAGACGCTGTCTTTTCTCCTGACGAGAAATCCAGCTCCGGCGTTTCCAGCCTACCCTTGCAGGTTGCTGGGATATCGAGTCCTGAGAGAGAGATACCAGACCTCCTGCTTTCTATTACCCAGGTACGGAACTGACTAAACCCTTTCAGAGAATTCTTGAGTCAGATTCTTGGCAAAACAAACTTAACTTAAACTGCTACTTACTTACTCCTTCCCATGTATTAGGCTTAGGTCAGGTACACCGGGGTAGGCGTATTTAGAAGCACCAGTTGAGTACGATTAGTCAATGTATATATGTATGTATATATTTGATCTATTTTAAAGTATCATATGGCTAAGAAACCATATCAATGCTTTTACAGTATTATTTTATAATCCTCCTTTTACTGTACGTACTTTACTTTACCATGAGCATTACAATCGTGGCAATTCATTTCTCTTGTATGAGGAAGAAGACTGCTCAATAAATAACACCTTTTATTGAAAACGCCCGTCTCTCTTTTCTCTGCATTCTGGTGAAACTAAGTACGCACATTTGACTGAGTGAAATAGCTGTCTTTTGTTTTCACACGACTCTAGAGATGCACTCTTATTCAGGGAGAGCAAAGTTGTCATGTTTTATGGTTGTCAGAAGCTAATCCCTTCGTGTCTATACAGGGAGGTTAAACTCCTCCTCGTTTATTAGAGAAAGTTTCTAGTGACCTCTGAGCTAGCTGGCAAAACTTAAGTCTAATATAGTCAGTAGAGACCTAGATAACCTCAGTCCTACGTCTACACTGCTGAATATATTATTCCAATGCGCAGAGCCTATTGGGAATATAGGAACTACACTACAGTATGATGTTTGTAAGGTATTCTGGGTAAGAATACATAACGAGATCCATGTGTTCCACAGCACCCTGGGCTCTCCCTAATACCTAGTTTTGTCAGATATTGGAGGTTGGTAGGTTTGCCTGCATCCTAGCCAACCTTAGGCCAAATACTGCATCTCCCAACAACCCCAGAATAATTTAAATTCTATGGAAAAATCTGGATGTTTCCATGTTTCATTTTGGGGCCTTTCCTATGCTAGGTGATAGTCCCACAATTCCTAAACTAAGAGCCTTGGGCACATTTCAGAAACACATCTTTACTTAATACACATTTTTCATTCATTAGATTTTACTTTATCAAATTATTCATGCCTGTAACAATGAAAAATCATTAGAATCTATTGGTATTGTATGTTTTTAGACCGCTGAAATACAGTATATATCTGTGTGACCAAACGAGTATCGTGGACGAAACAGGATATTACTTTTTTTTTAAACAACTTTATTTCAGAATTTCGGTATTAGTCCGTTCTAAATAGCGCATAGTGGTGACAGCACTGAAGTTCAAATTTAAGTACACAAAATACCCCTTCCCTGTAAGCCTATGTTATGTTAGACCCCGACCCCTGTCCCAGGAGGCATATAGTAAATGTTAACATCTAGTTCGATTGTTCAGCCATTGGTGTGTCGCTCTAGCATCAGCGGGAGCCATTACACATATTCCTGAAGCCCTCACAGCCTTGGACATTGTCAGATGTAACCCACCCTGCTGTCTCCTTGTGTAGATGGTAAAAGGTTGCCACATGGTGTCGAATTTTGCAACTCTGTCCCGAACAATAGCACTGAGTTTTTCCATTGCATAAATAGACCACACCTTCCCCTACCACATGTTGAGTTTTCAGGAGGAAGGGTAAGGTGGTACTCCAGCTTAGTGTCTGTAACAACCCCATATGTTTTTTAAAAAAAATAATAATCATAAATGTAATACTTATGTTAGGGATTATATCAGTATGGAGGTGTATGTTTTGTAAAAGGTGGCTGGAAACCTATCTAGGCCTGCGGCTTTATGAGATGGGTGATTACTAATCGCCGATGAACTTCGTCCGGTGTGATGTCCTCCTCTAGCAGGCGCAAGTCAGCAACCTTGTTCAGGGTCATATAGTCGCAGAGATAATAAAAGTCAGAAACTTAGGTATCATCTTTGACGATAAATTATAATTTTTTCAACACGCCAACAACGTTGTCTCCTCTACATTTTACACCTTCAAATGCCGGGAGAACTCTCATGAGTACGCTAGTCATGTCTAGGGTAGACTATTGTAATGGCCTTTTCCTCAATGCCCAGGAAAGAGTCCTAAACAAATTGCAAATAGTCCAAAACGCAGCAGCAAGGATCCTGACTAACACTCCCAAATTCAAACCTACATCCAATCTAATACGTCCGCTCCACTGGCTGCCCATCAGAAGCCGAACAAAATTTAAGGCCCTCTGTATCGCCTATAAGGCAGTAAACAACACAGGACCTGAATTCCTAAAAAAAATACTATGCCCCTACAAGCCAACCGGACCCTACGCTCCTCAGCAGCAAACCTGATAAATGTCCCCAGAACTAAAAAATCTTCCTGGGGCGACAGAAGATTCACAGTCGCCACCTCCAGACTATGGAACACACTTCCCCTTCACATCAAAAAGGCCCCCTCTCTCCTTGCCTTCCGTAAACAACTCAAAACCTGGCTATTCAACCAATAACTGACCAGCTCAAACTCTGTCCTATCCTTTTCTATCCACAGCGCCGAGACACCCGAGGGTATTTGCAGGCTTAATAAATTGCATAATAAATAAATGATCGTGGGCCCTAGTAAAGTCATGACGGAGTGATGAGATGTCCTGGTGGAATTCAGTGAGTAATAGCTAGATATCTTCTTTGGCAACTGCAGCCTGAGGGTCAGGGCTCCCCCCCCCTTCCCAAAGTGGGAGGCATCCTCTGAGTGCACTCCCCATGTGTGCACGGGGTTCGGGCTTCCGGGGCATGTCTTCAATGGAGGAGGAGGGACGGAGGGGGGGTTCTTCATTCTATTTGACGCAATCCTTGCAACAAAGTGACCAGCCCAGTGGCTCTACGGGATCCGCTTTCAGAGAAGTAGCCCACTGGTGAATGCCTCGATGTGCTTCCTCCTAGGACCCGCCGCCTCCCTTCGGATTCCAAGCTATAGTATGCCCGAAGAGTACTCCCATGTTGCCGTCAGCCCGAGTCGCACTCACTGCGTCTTTAGAGTCTCAGATTGGGGCCCACCGGCGCAAGGCTCCCCTGCGGCTCACCTCGTCAGGTAGGGGGAAACCCTACTGGGTTACATCCCAGTGCCACATTGTGGCTGTCCCCGCAAGGCCCCTGCGGCCTATTGTCCATGGTCTTCTATGAGCTCCCAGTCAAGGGCCGTTAGAGGGTCTGGAGCTGATCCGCCATTGACCTACTCCCACCTGTATCTTAGAGGTCCTAGTATCCATGTGCGGGCTCTTCCAAAGTTTCCGGCGGGTTCAATGACAGGTCGGGCACACCGACTTTACCGCTAATCCACGGGCCTCTCCAGCCTACAATTGTTTTTCAGAGTGGGCCCGCTGTGATACTGGGCCCGCCTGTGTCACCACAGTTCCCTTTACTTCCTCCAGACCTCTTTGATTTGGAGGGCAGGCCCGCTATTAAGTCCGGCCCCACCCGAGCTGCGCCATTTCAGGAACGTTTCATTCGTCCGCGAGTCAGCCCTGTTTCCAAAGTTAAATAGGAATTACCGTTTCCCTTGAGGTCGCGCCGCGCACCCCATAAGGGATCTTGATTAGTTTCCTGGTCTGCCGAGGAGCCTCTCCGTACCTCCGAAGACGGTCTTGACTACGGGGAGACAGTCTGATACATCCGGCTCCGGCCATAGCTGCTTGTAGGTCTTACTCCAAGCTACATTCCGAGTGTTGATTTATATCCCGCTCATCTGGCACTATTGATGTTCTCTTGCCTTTTGATCAGCTCCATTAGGTCAACCATACTTCCTACAAGCTGCCACGGATCCTCATCGTGGTCCTCGACCTTCTAGTCAGACAGAGCAAAAGTTTTAATCTATGTGACCATTGTCCTGATGATGACCTCGAGTTATAGAGGTTGAAATGCCGTCGACCATGCAACGCCATTTGCAGCTTTTCTATTGGTCATTTACAATTAATGAATGTTTATCTGTTCTTGTAAATAGTTGTCCTGACCTTCACTTATTTGCACTTGCGCCGCTTCACGTTGTTCACAATCGCATGTGTCACTGCGCCGTTTACTCACTTATACACTGCCAGTATACATCTGGTTGTTTTGGTCACTGCAATTTACTTGCAATTTTGTGTTCTCTATATGTAAATATTAACTTTTGCATTATCCTTTGGTCTCCCTTGTTCTTTTTCCCTGTGCCTTTGTTTTTTTTCCCCTTGCTGAAATTGTCCCCTAACGTGACATTCCTGTTGAGACATTGTTTCTGTTACACATTTCAGGAACCTCAGCTGGGCATGCCTCCCAAGTTCGATCATACTCCGCAACAGGCCGCGGCCTGATCATGCGCCACTGGCCCTGCATCCGACCCCCAGCAGGGGGCCCGCTGTTACCAGTGTCTCCGCACCAACACTTCGATGCAGGCGTCACTGTTGTTGTGTCCCCTTGGTCTGCGGACACAATGTTTCTGGAGGCTGGGGCTCATGTAAGCGTGGCAAGAAAATGGCTGCCACACCTCTGGCAGCCGCTGGTCACTGACAATTCCCTTCCACATGGAACCGAAATTAGATCAATGGCACCTGGATTCACTGCATGGGGGGGAATAGGGGCTCTCACAAAGAGCACAGGGAAGACATGTCTTGGTCTGCTCCCTGGCCATTCCCAGGTTATTACTTTTTGGAGGATCAGCCAAAAGTGTAGGAACTTAAACTGAAAACGTTGTCACCTATTTAAATGTTTCCATTCTCACTTCCACAATTTTTAAATTAAACATTTAGATCCTGTTGGAAACCCATGAGTAATCTACAAAAACGAGCCCTTGGTGAAATCTGAATGTTATCGACTCATGGGAAGTGAATGGCTTTGTGGATTATCATGTGGCTTTCTCATCTTTCCCCCACAAACTGTAAGTAGGCAGACACTGCAAAAATAGAGAGATTCAATCCCACTCAGAAAATTGAAGGGAAAAAATAGACCCCCACCTCCCCCCAATGATGCCTGATAATGAAAACTGGGAAAAGGACAATCTTGGCACTGCAAACCTTCTGCAGATCTGTTTAGCCGAAGCGCCAGGTCTTGAGGGTCTTCCTGAAGGTGTTCAGGGAGGGGGCGTGTCTGATGTCTGCTGGTAGCTCGTTCCAGGTCTTGGCTGCAATGTGAGAGAAGGATCTTCCACCTGCTCTGGCTCTGTGGATGCACGGTATTTCGGCCAGTGCAAGGTTGGAAGATCTGAGGTTTCTTTTGGATACGTGGA
Source organism: Lissotriton helveticus (assembly GCF_964261635.1). NCBI lineage: Eukaryota > Metazoa > Chordata > Amphibia > Caudata > Salamandridae > Lissotriton > Lissotriton helveticus. The sequence continues at coordinate 733,148,336 of NC_136069.1, read as the reverse complement.
AGTTGATTCGGTCGTTGAGGTATTTGGGTCCGTTGTTGTGTAGACATTTGTAGGCGTGAGTGAGGATTTTGAAAGTGACTCTTTTCTCCACAGGGAGCCAGTGGAGACTACGTAGGTGTTGACTGATGTGTTCGTGTCGGGGGATAACAAGGACGAGTCTGGCGGCGGTGTTCTGTATTGGCTGGAGTTTGCGGAGTAGGGACTTGTTGATGCCGGCGTATAGTGTGTTTCCATAGTCCATGGGTGACTGTCTTTCTTGACTCAGGGGGATCCACTTGAAGGTCTTGCGGAGAATGCGGAGGGTGTTGGAGCAGCTGGAGGTGATAGCGTTGACCTGTCGGTTCATGGTGAGTGATGAGTCGAGTATGATGCCGAAGTTCTTGGCGTGGTCTGAATGGGTAGGTCGGCTTCCGAAGGCGGTCAGCCACCAGGTGTTGTCCCATGCAGAAGGGGTGAGAAGACGAGGACTTCTGTCTTCTCAGCGTTGAGCTTCAGGCAGCTGTTGGTCATCCAGACTGCAACATCTTGCATTCCTTTCTGGAAGTTGAGTTTGGCATTGGTGGGGTCTTTGGTTAGGGAGAGGATGAGCTGGGTGTCATAGGCGTAGGGTACGATGTTGAGGCCATGTTGGACGATGGCTGCAAGGGGGGCAATGTAGATGTTAAAGAGGGTGGGGCTCAGGCATGAACCCTGTGGGACTTCGCAGGTGATTTTCGTGGGGTCGGAGAGGAAGGGTGGGAGTCTGATCCTCTGGCTTCTTCCGGTGAGGAATGATTGGATCCAGTCCAGGGCTGTTTCTTGTATGCCTGCGTTGTGTAGTCTGGCGACTAGTGTACTGTGGGAGACGGTGTCGAAGGTCGCTGATAAGTCGAGTAGGATGAGGGCTGCAGAGTGGCCTTGATGACGTCTGTGGCAGCGAGTAGGGCGGTCTCTGTGCTGTGGTTGCTTCGGAATCTGGATTGGGACGGTTCGAGGACGTTGTTCTCTTCAATGAATCGTGTCAGTTTCCTGTTGACTGTTTTCTCTGCAACTATGGCTGTGAAGGGGAGAGGAGCGAGATGGGGCAATAGTTCTTGAGGTCGGTGGGGTCAACAGAGGTCTGACTTCTGCACGCTTCCAGTCTTCTGGGAAGGTGCCTGTTTTAAAGGTGGTGTTTAATGGTGTGTTGTAGTTCGGGTGCGATGGCGGCAGCGGCTCTGTGGTAGATGTGAGGGGGGCAGGGGTCGGTGCCCCCCCGAGTGGATGCTTTTCATGGTCGAGGCAGTGTCTTCGGCCGTGATCGGTGTCCAGTTGGAGATGGTGGGCTGGTAGGTGTTTCTGGGGGGCGGGGCCATTTGTGGCGCCTGGTGGATGGTCGTAGTTGTCGTAGAGGTTTTTGATCTTGAGGTGGAAATAGGTTCCAAGCTTGTCACAGAGGTCTTGGGATGGGGTGATGTCTGTGGCTTCGCTGTATGGGTTGGTGAATTCTTGAATGACACTGAAAAGTTCCTTGGAGTTGGCCAGGATTTTGTTGTGGATGATGTTCCTTTTGGTGGCTCTGATCTGGTTGTGGTAGTCCGTCATGACGTCCTTGTAGGTGGTGTGGTTTTCGGTTGTCTTGGTGTTTCTCCAGTTCTTCTCCAGGCGTCTGCAAGTGCGTCTGGCTTTTTGGAGAGCGGTGGTGAACCATGCGGATTTCCTGGGGCGCTGTCTGTCTGGGTTGCTCAGCGGGGCCAGCTCATCGGCGGAGTCGGAAATCCAGGTGTGAAGTTCTCTGGCTGGGTCGTTTGCATCGGGTGCCCAGGTGTGTTGTCTCGAGTGAGGGTGGGGTTAAGTTGCTCGTTGGTATTGTGGAAAAGTAAATTTTGCCATGTTCTGTGTCCCTACGTGTCATCCATCATATGTTATGTGTGCATGATTAAATATGCATATGCATTCCCCATGTTCGATTAATGACGCAATTATAGTTGTGTCCATCTCTAATATGCCAGTTTCTAGTCCTCGTGAATACTACGAATATCAGGCCTATGTAAAGTTACGTTGCCACGTTTCTCAGTGTGCACGTTATTTCATTGTAAAGTCCCCGTTTCTAGGCCTCAAAAGGGCCTGGACACCAGATTCAGCTCCTGTCTCCTGAAAACCTCGCCGAGGAGCGATACAGCCCCCACCTGTATCCTCGACCCTTCACTTACTTCCTGCCTCACAGTGCCCGGTTCAGCCTGGCTCTGCCTCTGAGTCTGCCAAAAGTATGTTATAGTTCCAGTTATCAGTTCAGTCCTCCTTCTCTGCATTCCTAAGTTACTGAACTGCATCAATAGTTTCCGTCATTGTCTAGCCTTTCCGGCTCCATGTAAGAGAAAGACTGCATTTAATGGTCATTTAATATTCTTCATCACGCACTACATGTAGAATAATGCATGGTCCAGTCTTAGAATCAAGTTAGCTTTTCCCCTCCTGACTTCTAGTTTATATCAACATGTTCTCTAAACATCAGATACTAGATACTGTTTAGGTACATGTCGCCCTGACTCTCCAGACTTCAGTCTCTGCTCCTAGCACAGAGTTCATAGCCCCCAGCTTCTCCTAGTGATACGTCATTGCTAGTTTGCGCGCACCATCAGGTTAGAGGTCCCGGCTCCTTAGGTAGCCCCCTCCATGTTTCCGCCCCATTCATGACATATTCTGTTACGTTTGCATCACATGTCTATGTATACGCCCTGTTACACCTCTTTTCACCCTTATCTTTCGCGACTGCTACGCGTCACACCCTTTGCTCCACCCACTGCTCCGCCTATCATATGTACTGTAATGCAACTGTTTTACTATATATGCTTGTGTATTGTTATTAAATGCTAGCGCGCTCATCCCAGATCCAGCCCCAGCAGCTGCTGGGCCTTGCCATCCTATTCCTTTATGCTGTAATAAACCTGCAAAAAACTCCTACTACCTCGAATCTTGACTCTTATTTATTGAGCTATCTGTTATTCATTTATACATTCAAAAATAGGGTATTATTTATTTATTTACCACATAATGGCGCCCGAACAGGGACTTGCCCTTTCCCCACGCGTCGGTGAAGCCACGCCGACCCTCTGCAGTCGTGACGGAACTCTTCTGCGCACCGGCAGATATTTCTGCTTCAAGTATCCCTCAGGCCCACGGAGGAGACGGAGGAGGCGGTCCAGCATCCAGACGAGACGGTGGAGGAACGCGGCGAGTCCCGACCAGAGCCCAAGTCGAGAGTCCAAGGTCCGAGGTATCCGGAGGCCCACCTGTAACAGAAGTCCGAAGTTCGTCGTCCGTCGTCGTAGCAGTCCAGTCCAGTCCGAGGCCTTCCGTTCTTGCTGCCCGGTGAGTACCATTACTGGGGTGGTATCTAGACAGGGTCAATCTAATTGACTCTGGTCCGTGGGTTGGTGGTACACAGACCCACAAACGAAGTGTCCACTTCGGTGGATGCGGGTCCTGACGTGTCTCTTTATGAGACCGGTAAGTTTCGTACTGTTTCAGCAGTGCATCTAGTTCCTGCTCTAGTCAGTTCTGTTCTCGAGAAAATTCATGTATTCTGTGTTCCGTATTCCAGGTAGTATTCTGTTCGAACTGTTATTTTTAAATGTTCTTCATGTATTTTAATGTCGTGGTATGAATGGGGAATAAGTATCGTGTTTATTGTGTATTGTATTGTGTCTAGATTATAGTTCAGTCATGCCGCTCTTTTCGAAATTACGTCAGTTAAAAACCAGAAAGGGTCTGCTGGAAGCAGCAGTTCCAGTTCCGCCTAGGGACAGTCCAGGTCATTTTATGTATCAGAAGCATGGCATAAGTGCCATATTGTATCTAGATTTATGGGTAGAGTATACCAAACAGTTAGAAGAAAAGTATAGATGGCCCGTATCGGGTACATGGGATGCCGAATGCATCATGCGAGTAGAAGAAGCATTATGGAAAAAGAAAGCCAGACAGTCACAGAAAGATGCCATCGAGTTATGGCGCAAAGAAGCTCATAAAAGAACTGAAAAGGAAATCAGAAAGTCAGAATTAAGTAGAGAATCCTTAGAACGAGCACAAGAAAAAGAACTAATCGAGATAGGTGAACAAGTCAGAGCCGAACAGTCAGACAGACAGAGGCATGCCCTTATTAGGGGTATGTATCCTCTCCTTGCCGAGGGCTTGCCAAAAGCGACCCCAGAGGCATCCAGTAATTTCCCGCTACCATTAGTTCCGACCAAACTACGTCACAAACAGACCGCAGCTGATATTTTTATTTCGTCCTATTTGGACGACACAGTCCCAGAATATGCAAATCCTGTTCGCGCTCCGCCAGTCCCTGTAAATCAGGCACTTCCCGCTCCTCCAGACACCGGAGTACCTGTTACGGTACCCCCGGTCCAGTCCGCCATACAAGTCCAGCCTACATTTCCATTTCCCACTCTGCCAGGACGAAGAGCCTCAGTAGACGACTCTAGTTTAGGGGCCGCAGGGGGAGGTACTCCTCAAACCCCGCCGCCACACAAGCGTTTAACGACAGCCGAATTACATGCACAAGCGTCACAGCGTACGCCCAGACATCAGACTGTAGCAGAAATAAGAAAATCCCTTGCCGAATGCGGCTATGATCCAGTCCCAGGCGAGGATAATATGGTTTTATATTCATTCCGCGTAAGAAAGGTGGCCGAGTATCTAGTCACCTTACCGAATATGAAAGAAGATCTAGACAGAATATATCGTTTCATCCGTACAGGGGATGATCCAGAAAGCATTAGCGAGGCCATGTCTCAAAGGAAAGCCGAGATCCAGCTCATGATATTAAAGTTTCTGATCAATTGTCTAATAAGAGAACAAGATTACCCGTCTAAAGATCCGGCTGAAATGAGAACCCTGACAAGGTGGAGTGATAATATAGCCGAGGGGAAGCACAAGACCGTCGGTGCTATGGAGAGTATGTACAAGAAAATCCGTAAAGAAATAATAAAGTTACACGAACAGCGTAAAGAAGCACAAGCAAGCGAGAAAGAAAGTAACTCTGATCCTGAAGAGTTAGACGACGAGAATCCCGCCAGAATAGCGTATGTAGGAAAATCTAGATTTCCAGATCGCCATTTACGCCTAGAACACAAGTCTATTTTTCATCATCCAGCACCAGAACAAGGTTCACTAGAACAAGTGTTTCAAGCTACCGATCACATTTTGAAATCACGAATCGGTTACAGTGAGTTAAGTACCATGCATGAACAAGAACTAGCCCGATCAGCAGTCCGATGGATTACTGATTCTACCACTTTTCCAGACGAAATAGTGGCACAAATGTTTCTGAAAATGCCCCCAGCCGAGCAACGACTGGTGGGTATGTATATGATTCAGCACCTCATTACATTGTATGAGGGTCAGCACTCTGATCCAGGCCCGTTACATGATGTCCTGAACGAGTTACTCCAGTATAGATGGAAAGGTCTAGGTACCGATTTAATTAGTGTCATTCTAGAACAGCGCCACAAATATAGAACGTTTTTGAATCCGCATTTTGTTCCTGCCTCACCCCCAGAAGGTAAACCATTTTACATGGAGAGACAGAATCCGTTACGAGAAGTCCACCCAGTCAGAGGAACGGGTGGCGAACTAGAACGAGTGTTTGTTTACACTCCGATTACAAAGATGGAACTCCTCGAGATGAAGAAATTAATTCCCTGTCATGACAAAGATCCAGCAGGGTTCCATAGAGAATTAAAAGACATGCTCCGTATGGGAGAATACACGTATCCAGATATAATTAAAATGTTAAAGGTTCTGCTGCCCGCAGGGGTGTATGAAAAGCTCAAGGAAAAAGAATGGGAGGTGGGGGAGAAAAAGATCGATTGGGCAGTTCTAGAAGCTGAAGATAAGGCACGAGTACCAGGTACCGGTCTTGGAGATAAATGTAAAGAATTACCAGAATTATTAATACAAGTTTTACCTAGATTATTGACAACTAGAAAAGAAGACTGGGATGCAATCTCAGCCTGTAAACAGAAACAAGACGAAGATATTAGTGATTTTTATTCTAGATTTGAAAAATGTTTTAGCATCAACAGTGGCCTCAAGACAAGTAGTGAGTCATACCCTCACCTTTTTGTTACTAAATTAGTCGAGAATTCAAGCCCACAAATTAAAAATCGAGTTTTGAAAGTCGAAAGTACCTGGCAAGCTAATACCCCGTCCCAGATGTTGCAGATGCTTCAATACCACCAGAATAGAATCAGAGAAGAACAAGAACACGAAAGAAAACGTATGAAAGACACGAAAATGAAAGTACTAGTTGCACAATCTGTTCCTCAAGACAGTCAGAAGAGGGGTCCGAATCAAGCCAGTCATCCTGCAGCTCCCGTTAAAGGGAACTGCAATTATTGTAAACAGCCAGGTCATTTTATAAATGAGTGTGCAGTTCTGAAACACAACATAGCTACTGGTAAGACTAAAGAAAGACCACGTCCGCCTAGACAAGAACAAGTTTCACAGATTCCTCAGCCACAGAATGCACAACAGACAGTTACCGCACCGCAGCCTATTGCTGCAACACAGCATGTTACATCGCAGATGTACCAGTATGCACAGTCTGAGTATCCAGAGTACCAGCAGTATTCATGAAACAGCCTAGAGAGGGAGGTAGGCTTGCCTCTCATCGAGATACCTGTAGATCAAGAAGGTCCCTATGTTCACAGTCAAGTATTAGGGAAAGACAGAAAGTTTTTGATTGATACAGGGGCAAGTAGGACCACAATTAGTCACGCCGAAGTTCCAGGGGCTCCGCTCTCGGGCTCAAGAAATGTTTCCCTTGGATTCTCAGGAAAACCTATCGTAAATGAGATTTCAAAACCAGTTTCTCTAGAAGTAGGTCCATTGTCCCGCACTACTGATCTGTTACTTACTAAGTCATGTCCAGAAAATCTATTAGGCATTAAAACACTGAAAGAGTTAGGTGCAGTTATATGCTGTTCCCCAGAGGGAATACGATTGTTCCTACGTGACTTTAAGGGTCACTATGTACTACGAGATTTTGATTCAAGACTGTCTAATGTTCCGCAGCACTTATGGGCGCAAGGTCCAACTGATGTAGGTTACATGCAAATCACACCCTATCGTGTGACTCTCAAGCCAGGTGTAGTGTTACCACGAATCAGACAGTACAGATTGCCACCTGAGGCTGTAGCAGCCTTATCCAAAATTATTGACGAGCTTATTGCTCAAGGAGTGGTTGTAGAAACTGACTCCAATGTATGTAATTCTCCGATCATTCCAGTCATGAAACGTACTGATCCAAATGCACCCCCAGTATATCGATTAGTGATTGACCTACGAGAACTTAATAAATGTATTATTCCTCAGTACCCAGTTGTCCCAGACATCTCTTCCCTATTAACGGCCATTGATTCCGAAGCCACGTTCTTTACTGTCATCGACCTCAAGAACGCGTTTTTTAGTGTTCCCATTCATCCAGACAGCCAGTTCCTTTTCGGATTTTGTTTAAATGGAAGGAGCTATATGTTCACACGCGCTCCTCAAGGTTTCACAGAAAGTCCTAGTATTTATAGTCAAGCACTTAAAAGACAACTAGACAACATTCACATGCCAACTGACACTGCCCTGCTCCAGTATGTCGATGATCTACTGATCACAGCCCGTTCTGAACGTGCTTGCGAGCGAGCATCACTGACAGTTCTGTATTTCCTAGCCGAGATGGGGCACAAGGTGTCCCCTTCTAAGCTTCAATTCTGTGTCCAGCAAGTGGTCTACTTAGGACACTTACTGTCCAAGAGGGGTAGACAGTTGACACCAGACCGTATCCAGTTAATAGCGAGTCTTCCTCAGCCCAAGACCCAGAAGGAGGTACGTGCTTTTATTGGCCTTACTTCTTATTGCAGACAATGGATTCCTCAGTATGCATTTCTAGCCAAGCCACTGATACAGTTAACGACACAGGAGGCAGCCGTATCGACTGTCCTCCCTTGGACATCTGAACATACACTTAGTTTCAATGAGTTAAAGAAAGCCCTATGCCAAGCTCCAGTTCTAGCAACACCGAACTACAGTAAGTCTTTTACACTTTTCGTTACTGAACGCGAAGGTACAGCATTATCTGTTCTCACACAAGATCAAGCAGGACAATACAAGCCCTGTGCTTATTTTTCGAGCACATTAGATCCTGTAGCCCAGGCTCTGCCTGCGTGCCTCAAGTCAGTTGCAGCCACAGCCCTAGCTATCAGACAAAGTGATTCCATAGTCTTAGGACATACCTTGACAGTACAAGTTCCACATTCCGTGGAAGTTCTTTTAAACCGAACACAAACTCAGCACTTGACAATTGCACGTTTAACAGGTTATGAATTGACACTGTTCCAGCCACACATAGAAATCAGACGCTGCAACGTTTTAAATCCTGCTACACTGTTACCATCAGTTAATTCAAATCCAGCCACACATGATTGCGTGGAAGTAGTTAACATTACGACAAAGCCAAGACAAGATCTGACAGATACTCCGTTACCAGACCCCGACCTGACGCTTTATGTGGATGGTTCATGTATGAGAACAAGTACAGGAGAACTAGTCGCCGCGTATGCAGTGACTACTGACACTGAAGTTATTGAAACACACCGTATTGATACCCTGTCCGCTCAAGCAGCAGAGCTAGTTGCTCTGACACAAGCCTGCATACACGCCAAGAACTTGAAAGTTAATGTTTACACAGATTCACGTTACGCATTTGGAGTTGTACACGACTTCGGAGTGCTCTGGCAGGAGAGAGGTTTCATGACTTCTCATGGAACCAAGATTCAGCATGGTCTCCTTATTCAAGCTCTGTTAGATGCCATACATTTACCGACATCTATCGCTATCATGAAGTGCAAAGCACATACGAAAGTTACTGACACCATTTCTCAAGGTAACGATCTAGCAGATCGCACAGCCAAGCTCACAGCACAGACTCTAGACATTCCAGTTAACATGACACACACTCCAGATCCGATTACATGCATGACAGTTAAGGACCCTACACAAGATGTCATAGATATCCAGTTACATGCTACTCCCGAAGAAATCAAGAAATGGTCCGAACAAGGAGGGGTCCAGACAGATCAAGGATGGTTAACAAAGGGTAGAGCCACATGGTTTCTCCCCGAGTCTATGGTTCAAGTCATTATTAATACCGCACATAGTCCAGCACATTTAGGAGAAAAAGCTATGTTAGACAGTATCCAGAACATTTGGTTCAACAAGCATTTACGAGCTGCAGCCAAGCAGAAAGTCCGTACCTGTATGATATGTTGTCAGTTTAATCCAGGTAAAAGTGTCCCGGTAGAACAAGGTGGATTCCAGCCCCCTGACCACCCTTTTGAAGTCCTCCAGATGGATTATATTCAGATGGAGCGATGTCGAGGTTTCAAGTATGTCCTTGTAGTTGTATGCGCTTTGTCCAGGTGGACAGAAGCATATCCAGTCCCAGATTACACAGCCGCGACCACTGCCAAGCAGTTGGTTCGTGAGTTCTTCCCCCGTTATGGACTCCCTAGAGTCGTATATTCTGACAACGGCCAGCCATTCTCATCTGAACTCATGAAGCATGTTTCCCTGTTGTTAGGGTACCAGTGGAAGTTTCATTGTGTACGCCATCCTGAAGCAGCCGGTCTTGTAGAGAGACATAATCAGACTCTGAAAATCCGTATCGCCAAAGTATGCAAAGAAAAAGGTGTGGACTGGCTAGTAGCTCTGCCAGTCGCTTTATTTTATATGCGCATGGTCGCACATTCCAGATCAGGTCTGTCCCCGTATGAGGTCGTTTTCGGCCGCCCCCCTAACATGTGGGGTACTCCTAGACCCCGAAGTATTACCGATGTTTCAAGTAATATGCTGACAGATTACCTAGCTTCCTTGATGTCTGCCCTCAACTCATGTCGTTCACAGGTTGCCGCCGCATTTCCAGACAATACCGAGGTGGCACCGCATGAAATTGTTCCAGGATCCATGGTGATGGTGAGGAATTTTGACAGATCAAGTCCGCTGGAGCCTCGCTGGAAAGAGCCCCGACAGGTCCTCCTCACCACACGTACAGCCGTGAAGTTGGAAGGTCGCAAAGGCTGGGTGCACCTTTCTCATGTAAAACAGTTTAATGGACTGAAACCCGTCTTAAAGAACATTTCCCAGGATTTGAAGGATTGCCAAAATATTGTTCTCAAGGACTGTCCCGCAAAAGACATTGCTACAACCCCTCCCCTGTTAGAGAAAACTCCGCAACAGGAGTACAAGCTAAAACTCCGGTCTAGTAAAATAAGTCAGTCAGTTTGATTGTCTAAGTCCTCCCCTAGGTGAAACGGTTAGACTGTTTCTGACATGTATAAAATAGACCCCCATAGTGAGAGAGTTAGTCAAAACTCAATTCGATGTATCGTTTTTCTATGTTTCATATTGTTTCTCAGCATTATGATTTCCTGCACCAGTTATGCATTTTTCTTGTATTTCCCAGTTCTTCATGTAAATAAGTCTGCTAATGCTACAGTAGAGCACACGTTTAGTGATCTGCCTCCTCATGAACTCTCTTACCGCCTCGCTATGCGAAATAACTCATTCATCCGCATGTTACATTACTCACATCAGACCAGCAATGCCACTAATTGTTGGGTGTGTGGTTGACTCCCCCCTTTCCAGATGCCGAAGGGAGTTCTGCCACTTTTTCCTTATCCATTCTCACATAATGGTTCGTGTGGAGCATGGTCCACGTTAACGTCATCCTCAACAGATATGTCTTTTCTTAACAATACATGTTTTCCAGACAAGCAAGGTCTTCCCCACAGAACAGGGTTAGATCTAGAAAATGAAGTGTATAATTTAGGTAATTATTCTTCGAATTTCATGGTCTTGAATGTTCAGTCTGATACTACTCCAGACTTACCTGCTATTTCAGTACTGCCAGTCAGAGGTGAATTATGTGTCCGAAATAATGGTTCCGTACATGTAGGACATAGTGATTGTACTACTATTGTCAAGTATAGTGACAGTGGGAAATCTATCTTCAAAGCTTCACGTCATTCTTATTTTATTTGTGGTCAAACTGCATATGTTCGTCTGCCCCTCGGTTGGGAGGGAACCTGTTACATTGCCTTCCTACTGCCACCAGTTTTCCTAGCCCCACCTGATTACCACAGAAATACACATCTAGTACACATTAGACATAGAAGGGAGTCCCCAATTGTCGATTATACTGAAACTGCTCTAGAACAGTATACAGATTTCAATAGAGGTTTCTTCTTCTTTATAGGACCTATCCAGAATAGTAAGCTAATCCGTAGGTTAACCAGAACCCTCGAAGCTGTAGTCAATGAGACTGCTTCTGCTCTAGGTAACTTAACCGAAGAGCAATCTGCTATGAGATTTGTCGTTTTACAGAATCGTCTCGTCCTTGACGTCATACTGGCCGATAGGGGCGGGGCCTGTAGAGTCATCGGATCTAGTTGCTGCATTTTCATTCCAAATAACGCACCGTCTGTTTATTCAGCTATAACCAGACTCCATAAAAATTGCCCATCTGTTACACCAAGATCCAGGCACCTGGACATGGTGCGGTTGGTTCTGGAATATAATTTCCGCATGGGGATGGAAAATATTGTCCTTCTTAGGTATTGCAGTAGCGATCATATTCAGCTGCTGTCTCTGTATACAATGTGGCCCTGCGATTTGCGGCATTTGTGCTACTTCTTGTATTCCTAGTCCCAAGCCCCGTTCTAAATCCCGTTCCAGGATAATTCGAGACGAGCAAATGATACTGTATGAAATGATAGATGGTATCATGAATATTGATGTTTCCTGATGGAAACGTAGTGACAAGGAGGGAATGTGGAAAAGTAAATTTTGCCATGTTCTGTGTCCCTACGTGTCATCCATCATATGTTATGTGTGCATGATTAAATATGCATATGCATTCCCCATGTTCGATTAATGACGCAATTATAGTTGTGTCCATCTCTAATATGCCAGTTTCTAGTCCTCGTGAATACTACGAATATCAGGCCTATGTAAAGTTACGTTGCCACGTTTCTCAGTGTGCACGTTATTTCATTGTAAAGTCCCCGTTTCTAGGCCTCAAAAGGGCCTGGACACCAGATTCAGCTCCTGTCTCCTGAAAACCTCGCCGAGGAGCGATACAGCCCCCACCTGTATCCTCGACCCTTCACTTACTTCCTGCCTCACAGTGCCCGGTTCAGCCTGGCTCTGCCTCTGAGTCTGCCAAAAGTATGTTATAGTTCCAGTTATCAGTTCAGTCCTCCTTCTCTGCATTCCTAAGTTACTGAACTGCATCAATAGTTTCCGTCATTGTCTAGCCTTTCCGGCTCCATGTAAGAGAAAGACTGCATTTAATGGTCATTTAATATTCTTCATCACGCACTACATGTAGAATAATGCATGGTCCAGTCTTAGAATCAAGTTAGCTTTTCCCCTCCTGACTTCTAGTTTATATCAACATGTTCTCTAAACATCAGATACTAGATACTGTTTAGGTACATGTCGCCCTGACTCTCCAGACTTCAGTCTCTGCTCCTAGCACAGAGTTCATAGCCCCCAGCTTCTCCTAGTGATACGTCATTGCTAGTTTGCGCGCACCATCAGGTTAGAGGTCCCGGCTCCTTAGGTAGCCCCCTCCATGTTTCCGCCCCATTCATGACATATTCTGTTACGTTTGCATCACATGTCTATGTATACGCCCTGTTACACCTCTTTTCACCCTTATCTTTCGCGACTGCTACGCGTCACACCCTTTGCTCCACCCACTGCTCCGCCTATCATATGTACTGTAATGCAACTGTTTTACTATATATGCTTGTGTATTGTTATTAAATGCTAGCGCGCTCATCCCAGATCCAGCCCCAGCAGCTGCTGGGCCTTGCCATCCTATTCCTTTATGCTGTAATAAACCTGCAAAAAACTCCTACTACCTCGAATCTTGACTCTTATTTATTGAGCTATCTGTTATTCATTTATACATTCAAAAATAGGGTATTATTTATTTATTTACCACATATCCTTGCTCCAGTTCCTTCGTGGGAGGCGTGGGGCTGGTTTGGGTGCCTTGGGTTTGCTGATGGCGAAGTGTACGCAGTGGTGGTGGGTCCATGGCGGCTGCGTTGTATGGCTGAATTGGACGCTGTTTCCTGCCGCGAAGATGGGGTCGAGGGTGTGTCCTCCTCCATGTGTCAGTGTGTTGATGAGTTGTTTAAGTCCGATGCTGGCAAGGTTGTCACAAGGGATAGTGGAGTTGGGGTCACTGGGGTTGTCGAGGTGGAAGTTCAGGTCTCCAATGAGTATTTAGTTTGTTGAGGCGATGGCTTGAGGTGCGATGAAGTTGGTGATGGTGGCGGCGAAGGGTGTTCAGGGGCCGGGTGGTCTGTAAACGAGGGTTCCTCGGAGTGTGGCTTTGGGGGTGGTCTAGATCTGGAAGTGCAGGTGTTCGGCAGAGGGGAAGGTTTCGCTGGAGGTGGTGAGGCGGAGGGTGCTCTTGTGGGCGATGGCGAGGCCCCCTCTTGGGTGGTTGGGGCGGTCTTTCCTCTGGATTTTGTATCCATCTGGGATGGCGGTGCTGATGTCAGGGGCAGAGGATGCGTTGGTCCAGATATCTGTGAAGAAGGCAATGTCGGGCGACAAAGAATCGAGTAGGTTCCAGATTTCCATGGCGTGTTTGTGTACGTAGCGAAAGTTGAGGAGGATGCATTTTAGGGTGTCGCAGGTGATGGCGTCGGTGGTGGTGGAGGCCGGGGTGGCGGTGAGTGTCTGGTGGCAGTGGAGACAGGAGAACTGGCCGTGGGTCGTGTTTGGCGAGGCCTGTTGCCATTCTCTAAGTCTTCCAGGGTTGAGTGCGAGGAGGGTGTTGGTGTCGTAGCGATGGGTAGTGGGAGGTCCAGGGTTCCTGGCGCTGGCTGCAGTCGGGTCGCGACGGGCTTGCCTTTGGTGAGCCTTCTGCGCGCCGGCGGCGAGACCACTGCGCGCGGCTGCCATTAAGTAGGGGAGGTGGGTGGGAGGAGAGGCTGGGAGGCAGGAACGGAGGAATTCTGGGGGGGAAGTCCGGAGGGGAATTCCCAGGGGGAGGGGCCGCAGGGGCAGCAGCGGCGAAAGGAACAGGCAGGCACGAGAAATTACAAACAGTGGTGGAATTAGAGCAAGACACAGAAGGGCACAATAACAGTGGCACAACAGTGAAAAATTAAGAAAAATAAGTCTGAGAAAGGTTGCCGTGGTTGCAGGCAGTCTGGTCCCAGTTGGAAAGGGCAGCTGGCGCAGGAGTGGGCAGCAGCCTCAAACCTCCGATGGTGGAGGTCGGGGTCTGGAGGCAAGAGACGGCACAGCAGAGCTGCGGGCAGAGTGTGGACCTAGACCGAGTGTGTAGTTTGGGTGGGGCGAGGTGAAAAAAGGCAATTTTACATGACATTGTCTATATTTTAGATACAAATATATCCAGTTTGGTATATTTCCATTCTTCCCGGTTTCGCCGAGTATCTGTAGTAGTGTGGCAGTGGACGATTTCAAAAGCTGCAGACATGTTCAAGAGTAGTAGTGCTGCTATTCCTTAGTTATGCACTGGTAATTTCAGGTCATCTCAAGTAGATATCAAGCCGGATTCCATTCCTGGGTGGACAGTTTACATTAGGGGGATGGATTTTTGCCACTGTTGACATCTGGGTGCATATTTCATTGCATTGTTTAAAGAAATGATTCTAGGCTGTATTATGTTTTTTAGGTTTACCTCATTGGCAGATCAGATTATTACATCATATAATGGAGTTAAATGGGGTTCAGATTGTGTCTCAGTGAGCATAAAAAAAAAAATGCCATACACCCCTCCAGATCACAACAAATGTGGCAAATAAATGAATCACTCAAGTGATTCGCTTATGAAAGTAAAAATGCACCATAAAATCAGATAAGAACCTGAAGACCATTTAGGATGCTGCCAAGATAATCATGGAAAATGAGTTAGCCCTTACTAAAGCTACATTTAAAGCAGAAGAATCCCCAAGACTCCAGCTAGAACAATAATTAGTAAAGCTAATAGGTCTGGCATGCATTATGAATCCTGACTAAAACATTTAAAAAAAGCTTGATGCAGTGCAATAACTCACAGTACTACTGCAGTGGAAAATAGTCTCTCATGCATTGCAATGCAAGCATTCTATAAGAGGGGATTGATAAACCAAACAGCCTGCATCCTGAGTGAGAAATACTCCTCTGGGTAGAGGCCCAATCTGTATATTTGAAAGAATTGGTAAGCTGCCCTATCAGCACTAGACCTAAACGAATTGTTGGGGCTTAAGAACAAGGCTTGGCCGTCAGCTAAAGTAGTGAGTAGAACTTTATCTCTTATAATCAAAGCATATTCACTAGATTCTTCACCATAACAGACAAGTATACGATGTACATTGCAAAAAAGTATCTTTAAATATAGGAAAAGAAGGAATACGGGCACCTCCATTTCTCTTCCTGTTGGCAAAGAGGTGGTTAGAAAACACAAGATGAAGTTAGTTTTCCAAGAATATTATCAAATCTTGTACCAGTGTGACAGAATTGACCTGCAGCATAACCACTTTTTTGGGGTGGTGCATGGTATTGGTGAATCTAGAAACTATACAACTTCTTTAAGAACCCACATCAGTATGTCATAAGTCAAATGCTTTTATATAGAGCACAAATCACTGTAAGGTCTCAGGGTGCTTTGCAGTAAAGAACAACAGCCATGACATGAGCTAGAGCTGCTAGGTAGCAGTTATTTCAGAAAGAGACAGGTTTTTAGGTTTTTTCGAAACAGCTGGTGGTTGGTAATTGACAGAAGATGGGGGGGGCAGTTTATTCCAAAGAAGTGGAGCCACATAGGAAAAGGACCGGCATCCATTCCGCGCTATCCGTGCCCGTGGTTGTACTAGAAGAGATTTTGAGCTTGATCTTAATGATCTGGTGGGACGATACCAGACTAATTTTTTAGCAAGATAAGCTGGCCCAGTGCTGTAAAGAAGTTTGTGAGTCAAACTAAGAACTTTAAAATGGCTTCTCTGACGGATTGGCAGCCAGTGTAATTGCTTAAGACTAGGCAAAGCGGCTGATCTTGGGGGAAGGCCGAGCACTAGCCTCGCCGCAACATTCTGCAGTGTTTGTAATTTAGAGAGCAAAGACTCATCGAGTGTTGTGAATAGGGCATTGCCGTAGTCCAAACGGCTTGTGATTAGACCTTGCACGAGTGGTTTTCTAGTTTCCAGGGGTAGCCATTTGAAAATTTTACGCAGCTTATGCATGATCCCATAGCATGTGCCGGATAATTGGTTGATATGGGTTTTCATGGAGAGAGAACAATCCATCATAATTCCCAGGTTACGAACCACCTCCTTGGGTGCGGGGCAGGGTCCTAGTTCTTGGGGCCACCAGTCCTGTGACAATACTTCGAGAGCCTTACCGAACAAAATGATTTCTGTTTTGCTGTAGTTCAGTCGAAGCTTATTGTCACACATCCATTTGCTGATGTCAAGCATACACTTTTTGAATCTAATACAAGTTTCATGGAAGTCAGCCTTACAGGTGACAAGCACCTGCGTATCGTCAGCATACGATACTGTTGTGAAGCCATGAGCTTTTATTATATTGGCCAACGGAGTAAGGTAAATATTGAATAACATGGGGCTTAGAAATGACCCCTGAGGGACTCCTACAGTGAGGGGCAGACTACTGGAAGCGAGGGTATCAACCTTTATGGAGGTGAAGCGGTCCGCCAAATAATTTTCAAACCCGGATAGGGCCTTACCTCTGACACCAATCTCCCACAGCTGATGTTTTAAAATGCTGTGGGAGATGGTGTCGAAGGCGGACGATAAATCCAATAGGACTAGAATGGCGGAATCACCTTTATCAAGAGTGAGTCTAATATTGTCCACTTTCTACATTACAGCTGTCTCAGTGCCATGGGCAGCTCGGAACCCCGACCGAGAGGGGTCCAGGAGCTCATGAGTTTCAATATAAGTAGTGAGACGCTTGTTAACCAAATATTCTAATACCTTTCCAAAATAGGGCAATAATGAAATAGGTGGATAATTAATAGGTAGATGTAAGGTTGCTATAGCCTTAAAACAAGTTACCTGATAATAAATCTCTGGGCGATGGTGGCTTTATAGCTATCGTACAAGAAACTAATACATTCTGTATCTGCTTGCTTATTGGACATCATCAATTCTTTTAAGGAGTCCGCATATACTACCAGGGCCATTGGTGACCCACTCTTGATATTTCCAGAAATGGGAAGAAGGAATTTTGTGCCTCTTGTAGACCAATATCTCTGCTTAACCCAGATGCTAAATTCTGTGTGTTGGAATTTGAAAATATTCCAAATTCAGTAAATCCCAACTAATCCGGAGTTATTCGACACAAAGCAATTACAATATTACCAGTGTCATATAAATGATTGATCCAGCGGCATGCTTGTGTCTTGCGTTGTCTATAGACATAGAGAAAGTATTTGATAACAATGACTGGGAATACTCATTCGTTTGTCTTTGATGATAAATCCATAACGTTTGCAAAGGTGAACTATGTTAGATCTCAGGTCAGATTGAGGTTAAAAAGGCAACTCGTTTACAGATGAAATCTTCAGTGGAGAATTCAACTGGGATTTCCGTAGTCCATTTTATATATTCATTGGTCCTTCTGCTGTTTAGGCAGCAATGAGATAATATGTAGAGGGAAAAAAAAACTACAAAATGGTATGGCTGAGTCTACGATTGCCCTTTACTCTGACCACATAGCATGCAAGGTGCAAGCCCCTTACAGACACATCTTGGATTTAACATCAGGGTTTCAAAATCATCTTTTTTTAGAGTTACATAAGAAGCTGACAATGTCTGAAACCTTGAGAACATGTTTGACTTTGAAACAGTGAGCTTAAAATAATTAGGAATACAGCTTATCAAAAGTTATTTCTCGAGAGCCAACACAAATCCGTCTGTACTGGGCTAACTGCAGCACGAAATGAAGAGATAGTTGATTTTCAAGAGCTTGTTGTTTGTTCAATTTCAAGTCTGAAAATGAATTTTAATGCCTAATGTATGCTTTAAGAGCTCTTCCAGTTATGGCTCCTAAAAGGACTATCACATAGATTCAGAAAAAGAATCTTGATCTGGGCTGGTTTGTCCCCAAAGGGTTAGAACGAAAGTCACCATCCACAATGGAGAGTGTAGTTGGAGTTCCAGATGTAGCAAGATATACCTTATAAATAACTGTCATCTCTGATTGTATTATAGTAAATAAGACACTTGGTGGTGCATCTTTGTGTTATTTTTCGTCACTTCTGAACTCCGGTCAAAAGTAAGGTCCGAGTAACAGTTTAATTGGAAAATACAATGTGCCACTGTTGTTTGGCTTACTACAAGTAAAAAGCATCAAGCTTTTCTTCATCTATCTCTTGTTTCAGTTATATAGAGTGCCAGAGGTGGTGGATAGGTAAGGGAAATGTAAATATTTGCAAAAATGGGAGAAACATACTCTTGTGAAAGCTGGAAAGCGTTTTGGAAATTAGAGGCTGTCTGTAACTGTATGCACAATAAATAATCTGAATGTGAAGCTAATCATTCGATGTTATTTGATGCTTATTAAACCACTTCAATGTAACTCTTGTGGAACCCATTTTGTTTTGGGTTCCATTTTGTGACACTCAGTAAGTAGGAGGCAGCACTTGCTGGCCTCGAGCTGAACTTGCTGTATCCTCGCTGTAACAGTCACAAGTGTTTGTGACAAACTGTTGCTATGCTTCATTAGCTGACTTTTTTAAGCCCATGCCCATACATGGCTAAATGTTTGATGTTGATTAGTGATTTGATAAGTGCTTGCAACCCAACCCCCCCAATTATTTTGCCAGTCAAATGGCCCTCATTTGCTGCATGTGTGCAGCATGTAGTGTAACCTATGAAAGCCTCATGCAACTTCTGTACGGAGAGCTAGTCTTGAATAGTACTATGCTCCTCAGGGCTATATTATATAAAGTTATTCTTAGGCATAAAGATTTCAATTTATTTAATCAAATATTGGGCTTCCAGACTCTCATTTTTCAGCTAACAGCTAACAGTTGACAACGTTAAAACAGACTGCAGGACACATGGTGAAGTTCCCTCACTGAAGAGTGGTTAATGCTGCTCAAGTGCAATTTGTGTTGCAAACTCTAGTATTCATGTGAGTGAGGCTTAGCGCCTTGTTATGTACAGGAACAGAATCCCTTAACTGAGGAAAGTTCAAACTCTGAGTCTTGATGGGCTTTAATTAGAAAGACTAAAAAGAGGATAGAGCATGTTCACATTTTCTAACTTTAGCTGCATTGGATGTATTGCACTGTGAGGGAAATCATATTATCACGAGACTTGCTATCCAACTGAAGTGCTTTTCATGTCCATGTCATTTAGGAATTAAAAGTTGTTTTTGTTTTTCTTTTTTTACTTTTCAGTGCTTGTTTGCAGTCATGAAGGAAGCAGTCGAAGATGTGGTGGACAAGGAGATCTCCTTTCAGGCTCTCTTGGAGTTCTAGCACATTGGGCATTTAATGCTGGACCGGAAAAAACAAACGGGTATGTTAATTCATGATATTGTGTGTGTTCCTTTTTTCCAGAAATGGTTTTTCATAAGTGCCCTCACCAGTCCAATCGTTTGTCCCATTGGCACAACCTGTGTACTACACCATATGGGCCTGCTTTGGAACAGGAGAGCAAGCTACTTAACATTTGGTAATACTCTATCTAACCGTAGACTACTTGACTTTAGAATATTCCCCAGGCGCCGAACAAGATCCTGAAACTTTTCATAACCACGCTCCAGCGTGACACTAGGTGGACGGTGTATAAGCACCACCCGTGCACCCTGGTTTCAGTTTCTTGCTTGACTCTTTCTTTCGGAGCACTAAATAAATGGAGACACCAGTATGGAGATCACTAATTTGGTAAAGTTTTGAGTTAGTAAGAAGAGACCATTCCACAGAATGGGGAGAGGGGAGGGCAGAGAGGAATATCTGGTCAGATAAAGTATTCACCAGAAAGAGCATAAGTAAGTTGTTCCTCTGATGAATACTTATAACCGCAGATTCCTCACCTTTAGAATAGATACCCAAGCAGTACCATCTATAGGTGGAGGGTCTATGGAGTGAGCCCAGTCCAAAAGGGTGAAGGTGCCCTTCCGGTCAGAACTGTGTAGACAATAGTGCTTTGTGACTATGTGCACTGACGTCCACATTGTGGCCTACCAGATGTCAAAGACAGGCAATCAGCGTGCTAATGCAGTGGTGGCACTCTTTGCCCTGGTAGAATGGGTCTTCATTCCATCCGGAGGCTGCATTTTGCCCAATGAGTAGCAGACCTTAATACAAAGGATTACCCTCTTAACATAGTCCTTTTCTGCATTGCCTTACCTGTTTTTGCACCAGAGAACCTCACAAAAATCTGATTGTCAATGTAATGGGCATTGGTACTATCAATGTAAAAACTGAGTCTGGTTGATGGAGTCATCTTCGCTTTTATGGGGTGAGGTGATACAAACAACATTGGGAGGCTGATGGATTGCCCAACATGACAAGCCACTCTGGTTCTTAGCACATTTGTGCACAAGGTGATACGTGGCAGTTGCTCAGAGAGAGCATGGAGCTCACGCACGCAACAAGCTGAAGTGATTCGGCAAGGAAGATAGTCTTTAGAGTCACAAGACACAACGTGCAGCTGTGCATCGGACCAAATGGCACACACATGAATGTCAGGGCCAAATTAAGGCCCCACTGTGGCATCACAAATGGTCTTGGAGGAAACATGTATCAAACCTGTAAGAAAACACATAACAATAGGTGGCTTAAACAAGAATGGTTGGTCTGGTAAACGCAGGAAGGCCAAAAAAACTTTTAATTGTGTCCACAGCAAGGCCTTCCTGGGTCAAAAAAAAAAGCAAATTCAAATATATATTGGGCAGTTTCGCTTGCAAAGGGTCTGTCATGCAGACAAATAATCAAGCCACAAATTTGTCCCAGGGCCTGGTGTAAATAGACTGTGGAAGGGCGCCTGGAAGGCAGGATGACAACCACAATTGTGTTTGGCTAATCAAACGCAGTCAACTGCTGCCGCTCAATCTCCATGCATGGAGGTGTGGATTGCACAGTTTCAGGTGGAGAACCCTACCCTGTTGCTGACACAGAAGGTTCTCCCTAAGTGGTAGCATAATCAGAGGGCAGCCGCACATGCTCAGAAGGTCTGGAGTATCACACTACTTGCCCAATCTGGGGCCAATAGGATGATGTGGTTTTCCTAATTTTCTTCAGAACTCTGGGCAGGAGAGGCGGAAAGGTATACAGTAGTCCTGTGTTGCACTGCACCCTCAATGCATCACCGCTGGAACTCCAACGCACAAAAGTTGGGCCAGGGCCTCTGCATATTCTCGACAGTGGTGACGATCTAGCCAGGCTTCTCCTCATTCTCGGAGAATGCCCTGTGCTACCTCAGGTGCAGACAATTTATGACCCCCCTAGTACTGGGGCTCAAGGTCATCTGCCTTGGCAATTAATAACCCCTTCAGGTAGTTCACAATCAGGGAGATACCCTGACGTTACAACCAACTCGAAAGACTCAAAGCATCCTGGCAGAGATACCAGGACCCCATTCTGTCCTGCTTGTTACAGTACCACACAGTGGCGGTGTTGTCCATGAGAACCTGCACCAGCCTCCCCTTGATGGATAGTAGGAACACTTTAAACACCAGGCAAATGGCCAACAACTGCAACAGATTGATATGGAGCCAGGTTTCCGCTGAAGGCCACGGTCCTCTGTTCTCCACCTATGCCTGATGACCTTCCCAACCCAGCAGTGACTCATCTTTTCACCATCAGCTCTGGGTGTGGAAGAATGGGGTGATCTGTTGGTCAATTTACAGTTGACCAGCCACCACTGCACATCTTGTGTAGTCTCCTTCAACACCTGGATGGCACCTGACAGGGGTACTTGGTCCGGTGTCCACTGAGACTGCAGATCCCACTGCAGAGCTCGCATATACCACATGGCGAAATGGGCGTGCAGGATGCATGAGGGTAACAAGCCTGAAAGTCTCAGGGCTGCTCTCACCGAGATCCAGGACTGATGCTGAAGCATTGGATTCATAGTCTGAATGTCCTAGATTCATTCAGTGGAGGAAAGGCCCTAAACTACACTGTGTCCAAGGAAGAGTCTGTGAAGGAGTTAAGTGTGAATTTCCTCATTGATCAAGGACCCCAACGATGTCAGGGAAGTTTACTGCCGTCTGGAGGTGGTCTACGACAGACTGTGGCAAGCCTGCCTTCAAAAGCCAGTCATCGCAGTAGGGGAAAAATGCAATCTTACAACCTCCGAAAATAGGCAGCAACCATTCTCATCACTTTCGTGAACACCCGAGAGGCACTGGTGAAGCCGAAGGGGAGCATGCAAACTGAAAATGCTATTGGTCAACCTTTAGTAATACCCCCCCCTTTTTTTCCAACTGGGGAATCCTGTTGATGGCTCCTTTTTGATGGTAGAACTCGCACTGCTAGCAGTAAGATGGATAGATGCTCCTTTGAGAGCCACTCTGAGGTGGCAGTAATCTGTGGCTGGTCAGAAACCAATAGAAGGGCATAGCCCTGCCGACTATGTGGAGCACCCATCTGTCGGATGTAATGGATTGCCACCCTGGGAGAAAGTGTTGTATCCTTCCTCCCACAGGCAGTTGTGTGCTGCTAGAGATGAACTAAAGCATCTTGGATGCTGATGCTGTAGGTAAGGGGGACTGTGGCAATCAATGTCTCTCGTGACCTGTGCTTTGCCTGCCTGAGCTTCATCCTCAGCCACAAAAATCTGGGGTGACTGCAGTGTTGGTAGAGATCCTGGCATTACCTGTACACCAACCTACTGGAGTAGCCTCAAAGAGACAGAAAGCTTTAAGGAAAGTCGGGCCATGATGTGTTCTTTGGGCCTCTCGACCCCAGTGAGACAGTTTCCTCCATCAGTTTCTAAGGTGGAGTCAGCATTTTTGCCTAAAAGGTGGGATCCATCAAAAGGTATATCCATAAGGGATGCCTGCACATCTCCTGGAAAACCTAGGGATTGTATCCCCATGTGGTGATGGAGCACCACACTAGTGCTGACTCGTCTCCGCAGGTTTTAAGTAATATGTATCTAGGCCAGCACAAACAACATATTTGGCTGGATCTGATCATTGTGAATGGTTTGAGTCAGGGAGGCCCTAAATTCTTCTGGGACAACTAGCAAGATCTGAATGGCCACGCCCTAGAGGGGTTGCATAAATCAACCTAATAGGCAACCTTCATTGACTGATAAGGCTAGCCTGGTCCAAGAGAATATTAATTTTCTCTCTGCCACAAAACTTTTCGACTTACTTTCCAGAAGGGATGGTGCCCTGTGGGAAATGAATTAGGATTCACGTTGCTGGAGAAAGCTATAGCCACCAAACTGTCAAGATCAGGATAATGCATATAAAATATCAGGGATGTGAACTGCCTGTCTATGATGTATGGCCACCTGCTTGTTCACTGGTGTGCAAGAGCAAAGCTTAGACCAAACACCCATCACAATATCAGTTAGGGCTTTGTTGAAAGGGGAGTAAGGGCTCAGAGGATGCATGTCTAGTTTGCAGGACTGGACATTTGTCTTAACATCAGCAGAAGGCAGTTGTAGGTGCAGCCCCTCAGCTGCCCGTCAAATGACCACAGCAAAGGAAGCACACTCTTCCATTGGCTGCCCAAAGGGAGAACCAATCATGTGCCAGGGGAAGTATCCAGCCCACTGGCCTCCTCTATGTCCATGTATAAATTGTCATCATTATAATATGTGATTATATCATCTTCTGGTGGTAGTAAACTGTGGTCAGAATGGGAACCAAAAGATTATGGATCCTTTGAGGATGGATTTGTGGTAGTGGGAGTATATTGTATGAATTACCCTGTACAGGAATAATGGTGCACTGTAGGAGGGGTAAGAGCATGACCTCAGTCTGAGTCGAGAATGATTCGGCTGGGGGTCAGACATCGGAGTTGGCATGGGTTCCCTCCCTGACAACATCTGGGCCTGTGTCAATCAAAGAGGGACCAACTACGATCTTGGAGCCAGAATGGAAGTCCGCACTGGAGTTGTTGCAGCACCCAAAATGAGTTCTAGGGGCTCAGACTACACCGAGGTTGGATCTGCTGGCTGTAATCCTAGTGGAGGACCCTGTGGATTTTTGGGTGCTCAAAAGTATGCCAGAGGTAGCTAGAAGAGTATGAGAAAATGGGTTGTTGATTGAGTAGGGTTTCACCCACTCAACCAACAGCCCCAATCCCTGTCAGGGTAAACCACAAAAAGACACTAAATGAATCAGTGCTTGGCACAGAAGCAGTCAGGCCTGACTTAGAGGCTATGTGTAAAGTCTTTATGCAGCATACAAACAGTAATAAAGTAGAAACACAATGGAAGAAAAATCCCACACCAATTTTGAAATATACAGTAAATTGTATTAAATCATTTGACACCAAAATGATAAAAATCAAATTAGTAGAACCGGAAATATGCAATTTGAAAGGTTTAGGTAAAAAATAATGCTTAAAAACGCAAAGTGCCAACTGTGGTTATCTGGTTGTGCTGGATCAGGACATAGTCACAAGTTCAGGTCGACCGCAATGGAGCGGAGCTTCATAGAGAGACCAGTAGTGGGGTGTTGATGTAGGGGTTCAGAGATGTGGTGAGACGTCCTGTGTGGAGATGTGTCACGCAGCGTCGGTTCCGAAGAGCGATGTGGGGTCCAGTGTCAGGCTGCATCGCTCTGGGATTCCACTGGAATCGGTGCCTGCCTTCTGTGTCTAACCCGTGGGGTGATTTCTTGACATTCCTAAGCAGCGGCAGACCGGCAATCTGCCACCGTCGCTGTTGTACGTAGGCTTCTTTTGACCCACCTCACGGCATACTTCCTACTGTACCTTTTTGCTGTGGAGATAGTGTCCTGAATTCACCTGCGATGTGGAAGCTCCCTGCGACGCTGAACTGCGACGCCAGCTGCAGCTGGTTCCCGCACTTCCTGTTCTCGTCAGCGTCCTCGATCCATGTCAAGTAATCGACGGTTGCTTAACTCATGTCAGCGCTCCAGGCCCTGTGGTCACGAATGGTAATACAACCTTGTTCTCATCTTTAACCAGCGTTCAACTACGGGTTGGTTCCTGCCCTTCTAACAAGGTCAAGTAAGAATTTTTTTTCATCTTTCTCCTCACCCTGCCGTGACATTGTGCTGTGTGTCACCTCACACTACATTGCACACCTCTGGGGCAAACCCCTTGCGGTGACACACTCACCTTCATCCTTCTCAAATCTTCTGTGTGTCAAACTTCTCAGCGGTGATACGCACACATTTGACCTACCTTGCCTCTCACATACAGTTAACCCATAGAAACTTCTGCTCCTCCTTACCTTCGAACTCCTCTGTTTCACCATGGGTACTCCCTGCATAAATTAACCACTGTCATTTCTAAATCATTGTGGAGACCCTGAAATCCATTGGAAAGACTGGACTCAATTATTTGAGTCATACCTCATCGCCAAGGGGGGAGAAAAATTGTCTGCAATGCGCAAACAGCACATCCATTCACATAATTTAGGAGTTCATGGTCTCAAAGTATACGAAACACTCAATGAGCCAGAGTTGGAAATGATGAGGACTCTGATGTGTATGATATCACTCTCATGAAATTGGAAGCATATTTTGGGGACAAAGTCAACGTGGTCGTGGAACGCCATAAGTTTTTTTAGCAGAGTGCAAGGAAAAAATGAGTCCATCAACAACTATATAGCTGCACTCAGAGGACTTTCTCAATTATGTGAGTTTGAAGACCTCAATGATTCCCTTATAATAGAGCAACTGGTTAGGTGCTCGAACAGCACAAGAATACAGGAGAAACTTCTTGCAAAAAACCCGTCTTTGAGAGAGGCAGTTGCATTAGCGTAATCCATAGAAGATACTGCTAAATGCATGAAAGAAATTAAAATAAAAGAAGTTTTAGCGGCTGTCCAAGCAGAAGTTTCAAGCAGTGAAGTACTCGAAGTAAAAAACAAAGAAGTTACAAAAGAGGTACCTTCCACTAGAGAAGGACAGGGTCTTAAATGTTATAGATGCGGCAGCAACAACCATTTGGCCAACAGCCCTTTCTGCTCTGCGCGGGGTGTCACATGCAAAAAATGTAACGGGTCACCCCTCCAGGGTATGTAGAGAAAGGGAAAATAACAATACAGTAAAAATGGTCAGTGGGGAAAAGGAACCTCCTGCAAAATTTGTATTTCAGTTAAAAGACGTTGATGAGTCTGCCAAACCCAATTATCCCAAATGTACTGCATATATTGACAATAAACTCTTGGAAATGTTTGCAGACTCCTGTTCCCCCTTTACCCTCATCAATATCACAGACTTCGAGAATTCAATGTGTGGCGTGAAGTCAGAGTTAAGGCCATCTGATATCTCACCTGAAGGGTACACCAAAGACCCCATCCCTCTCGTTGGCATGGTGACAGCCCACATTGTCTTCAAAGGGAGATCTACGGTAGGTAAAGTATATGTGGCCGAGAGTGGGG
Source organism: Lissotriton helveticus (assembly GCF_964261635.1). Taxonomy (NCBI): domain Eukaryota; kingdom Metazoa; phylum Chordata; class Amphibia; order Caudata; family Salamandridae; genus Lissotriton; species Lissotriton helveticus. Next base: position 733,121,727 of record NC_136069.1, on the reverse strand, counting down.
CTAATCTCCTGGGATGGCAACACCAGAAAGAGCTCGGGATGATACTAGACCCCAATAACAAGGACCAAGTCATTCTGGTGGAAACTCCCAACAACAACAGTTCTTTACGCCAAGTTTTTCCGCATCTATTCGCTGACAGTTTAGGAAACCTGAAGGACTTTCAACATAAGATCAAAGTCAGACAAGGGGCAAACCCATTGTTCACAAAACCCGTCCAGTACCTCTCTTGTTGAGAGAGACCCTCAAAGCAGAATTGGACAAATTGTGTGAGATGGGAGTCATACAACCCATAGATTCCAGAGCCAATGGGCAAGGTATCCGCCTCTGCGTGGACTTGCGCAGCCTAAATGAAAATATATGGGTGTAGAGGTTTCCCCATCCTAATATAAATGAGATGTTAAGCACCATGGGGAGGGCGAAGTTATTTTTAGTTATTGATCTCTTAATGGCTTACCACCAAGTGGAATTGCACCTGCAGTCTAGGCCGTTGACGCCATTTACTTCTCCCTTTGGAGCCTACATGTTCATTAGGATGCCATTCGGTCTTACCTCCGCGGCAGCAATTTTCCAAAAGATGATGCAACAAATCCTCGGAGGCATCTAGAATGCATTATGCTTCCAGGACGACATACTAATATACGGGTCAACCATGGAAGAACATGATAATGTTCTTAACTCAGTGTGCCAAAGGCTCATGGATGCAGGGTTGACAGAAAAACTTGACAAGTGTAAGATCAGGGTGAGCTCAGTCGACTACCTGGGGCACACTATTTCCCAAGAAGGTTTCAAACCTAAATACAGCTTAATTCAAGCAGTGGAAGATGCAACATATCCTACCAACAAAGATGAATTAAAATCCTTCTTAGGTCTGGCCGAATACATGTAAAAGTTTGTCAAGAATTTCGCAGTATTGTGTGATGGGTTACGTGACCTCTTGAAAAAAAGTAAAGAATTTACATGGGAGGAGAAATATAACGAAATGATAGATGAAGTAAAAAAACAAATCCTGGATTCACCAGCCTTAGGGCCTTTCAATCACAAAAAGAAGACCTTGCTAACCACTGATGCTTCCAATAAAGGGCTAGGGGCGACACTGTCACAAAGAGACGAGAATGGTGAAACCATAATAGCATTCGCCTCCCGGTCCCTTAGTCCCTCAGAATGCAACTATTCGGTCATTGAGAGGGAAGCGTTAGCGTGCTTCTGGGCGGTGAATCACTTCAAATTCTTCTTATGAGGCACCAAATTCATTATACGCACGGACCACAAGCCATTAACCTTCAGGTTCTCGTCAGAAAGCAACAACAAATCTCCCCGCATTATGAAATATGGGTGCTGGGGTTGGAGAATTACTGCTTCAGAGTAGAATACTTACCGGGTCCCGAGAATGTAGTTGCGGACTATTTATCTAGGTCTCCCCCTCAAGACAGTCATGGCGAAGACCAACTAGATGTGCCCATATTATCCACACATCTTCCATCCCTAACTAAAGAAGAATGGGAAGAAAGCATGAAGAATGACAACGATATGGATACCCTCAAAGACTTGATCATCAATGTCTGGCCTGAGAATCTGTCTCAAGTCCCTGATCCCATTAATGACTTTTAGGAAGTAAGATATGAACTATCCCTCTTAGCAAATAGAATATACCGCAATGGAAAGATTGTTCCTCCCAAAGACCGTAGGAATAAGATAATTGACCTTGCCCATGAGGGGCACTTAGGCAGGAGCCTCACGAAAAACAAACTCAGAAGTTGTTTTTAGTTTCCAAGGATGGACTTTTTAGTAGAAGTGAAAGTAAAAGAATGCACTAGTTGTGCTAAAAGTGACAAAAGCAAAGTGTTACGGAAAGTTCCCTTATCTCCTGTTGAAGTTCCAGAGGTACCGTGGACCAAGTTAGCCATAGATATAATTGGGCCTATGGAAGTGTTGGGGCCCCAAAATAGGTTCATGTTCGTCCTCATAGACTACACCTCTCATTGGATCAACTTCAAATTTACACCAATCACTAACACGATCAATCTCATCTCCTTTTTGGAAAATATATTTTTCTTTGAAGGCATACCAGCGACCTTGGTTACGGACAACAGCGTGCAGTTCACCTCTGAAATGATAAAAGATTTTCTTGTCAAGTCAAACATAAATCATGAAAAAACTGCACTCTATTGTCCTAAGGCCAACGGGCTGGTGGGAAGAGCGAACCGCATGGTCAAGGATCACATTCAATTAGCCATCACCAATAACCACAAGATTGAAGAATCCTTGAAGGAATGCATTTGGGCATACCATACTACACCCAACCTCATCACAGGAGTCTCTCCTTTTGTAATGCTAAGAGGGAGAGAACCCAGCACAAAGATGAATCCCCAGTGGTTGGAAGGGGGTAGGAAGGTCATCCCCAACCATGAGACAAGTCAATTGAAAACCCAACAACATCAAAAGAAATACAAGAGTTGGTATGACCAGAAACACAGAGTCAGAAATCATGATCTCCATGTCAACACACCAGTGGTGATAAGGAAACCTACTCATGTACAACCTGGACTGAGCATATACCTGACCTCCCAGAGAGGAATAAGATCTAGCAAGAAAGGGGTCTGCCTAGATAATGGACAGACTTGGAGTGGCGATAGACTGGTTGACATTGCTTAAGCACCTGTTCTATTTCCTATGAAGATGTGTTTTAACCCACTTTAGTTCTTGCCATTGTTCTTCCTCACCCCTAGGAAGGGAGATGTGTTGTAATTTACCCTTCCCTTTTTACCCACTTAGAACGTTCAACTGAGAGCTCGCGTTAGAATGTTCACAACACAGCAATGACAGTTGAGGAGAGTGGATGATTTCAATAAAGAACCAGTTCCTCACCTGCAGTGGTGTCTTCTGTTATTTTGAACTTTAACATTTTCTTTCCCACTTTTTGTCAACATTTTTTGAGCTTTGCTCCCAGTGTGCCAAAGATATGTCTCCCATTAAACCTATGGGGTTTAAACCATGTGAAGAATGTCACGAACAGATGTCTGGCTCTGTCCCACAGTCGGTTTGCCTGCTGTGGGAGCCACGACTTGCGTCGACTGCAAGTCCATACATCCAATTGGGATTTTGAGCAAGCGCTTCAAGGAGACTCTCATCGCTGCCAGATCCCTGTTTACCCTTCTACAGTTCGAAGTTCATCAGAAAGAACACATTTTTCAATTCCATGTTTCTCAAAGAAATGTGTGATTAAATCTGCACCTCTCCAAACAATTTATGAAGATGTATAAATGACATGATTTGTAATTCCACAAAAAATATCAGTGCATCCTCTGACCCTTCTTTTGAAAACAATAAAGCTTAACCACAGATTTCTTTTGAGAAAAAGGACATTGAAATACATTAAATTAAGAATTGTGTAAGATATTGATGTTTGTGTGTGGTCTTCATCTGCTGGGGGACAGCAGCGTAGCTTGATCAGTCAAATTATCCAGCCTTCTCTCTCCGGTCTTATTCCTATCCCAGTTTTCTTCAATAATCTTGTTTGTGCTGCAGTCTAATCTCTGGCCTTTCAACTGTCCACAACAATGGATGCTTCCTTTGGGGTACATCCTGGAGGTCTCGAACTTCAACTATCAATGTGGTTTCCAAATGGATTTTAGAAAATAAGTGAACAAAGAATACATGAATAATGCTCAAATTAACAAGGAGGTGATGCTAGATGTTTAACACAGTTCCTTACGGCTCAGAAACATGCAGCTCTGGAGTTAATGGGTGCTGTATGTGGCTGAGCCATGAGGGACTTGTGCAGGGCTCATCGAAAATAGAAGCACTTTTCCAGCCCTGAGGGAAGTTTGAACTGCTGGTCATATTGTTTGTGATGTGTTTAACCAAGCTTCCATAATGAGGCTACATCCCAGCATTATGTGGCAGGAAATCACAAGAACAAAAACATACCCGATCTTTCATGCTGCTCGAACCCAATACTATCATGTATATTCAACATTGTAATCTGTTCTTCTGCAAATCTGTAGGTGTAACATAATTACTTAATCCTACAGATTCATATATAACATTTGGTTAGATCCTCCTTCCTGTTCAAATTGACAGCATTTGCATGGGATTGGTCTTGTCTAACTGTTAATATTGCCTTAAATATATAGCTAACAAGATCTTTTGTTTGCGTGATTTTTATTGGGTTTTTATAATCATACAGAATAATTAAAAAAACAACACAAACTTTACTGCACATACATCTTCCGGCGAGCAGTCGGTGCCCTGAGACCTGAAAACTGTTTTACCCATCAAAAGGGAGTCTGCCCGGGTGAGCCATACTTTCCCCCCAGATTTTCTCATATTTCTCTGGGCAACCAAAGGATTTGTATATGGGTGTTTCTGCCAGGACACAGTAGTCCATCCCACAGGTCCATTCATCAATAGGCGGGGTCTGGGCAGAGCACCAGTGTCTTGCAATATCCCATTTGTCTATGAGGAATCCCATGGCAAATAATTATCTCACATTCCGGCTCCCTCCCCATTCATCCATCAGCCCTAGTAAAATCAACTTCAGTTCGGTGTTATTGTCTTGTTGATGTGAGAGTGTGTTTCAAATGTTCTGCCAGTAGTTTAGTTTATTGGGGCACTCCCATGTTGTGTGGTAGAAGGTGCCCACAGCTTCTTGACATCTCCGGTCCTGTGAGTCTGAGTTGCCCTTCCTCTTATGTAGCCCGGTGGGGGTTACAGTAGACACAATGTAGATATTTAAGTTGAATGAACCACAGTTTAGCGGGTATTGCCAGTACTCGGTGAGCCATCCGGGCCTCCACCAGTCCTCCTTCTCTAGGGGACCCACAATGCATTGCCATCTGTTCTGCAGTGCCGTGGTCGGGGCATTATTAACAAGGATACAATATAGAGATGCCTTTCCTGCCCGTTTGTGACTCCATGACGTGTTTCCAGAGGATTGCAAGTGTGTGCTTGGAATAAAGGGAAGCCTCGAGTGCATGGCCCATTTGCAGATACCAGTCAAATTGACTTATGCATGGAAGAAGTGTTGGCTATGTGCTAGAATGTGCACATAAAGTTGCCTTCCCAGAGATCCCCCAGTTTAGGTATACCAATGTTGTCTCACATGTGGAAACCCACAAGTGGCACTGTGTGCATAACCTAGCTCCCGACCCACAGAGATGTTACAGCTGTCAAGACACTATGCCACCTGATCCATTGCAGTGCTCGATGCCAAGATGTAAAAGTTGTTTGCATTGCAGGTGGGAAGGATGAGGGACAAAGCGTCCCAAGGCATTGCAGAGAGTTGTGGAAACTTGCAGAGGGAGACACTTGTGTTGGAGGATGGCCGTCCCACAGGACGTTAAGGTGTGGCCAGCATGACATTCTCTAGCGCAACACATGCGCTGTAAGAAAAGACAGTTATCGCCTAGCAGGTGTGTTTCTTGCAGTAACACTACAAATGGGAAGTGGCACTTTGGGTACTGAAATAAAGCCCCCTTTTAATATGTTATTAAGGTCATTTACATTCCATGTGAGTGCGGTGACTGGTTCAGGGGTGGCCATCTTGAGGTATGAAAGAAGGTGCGGGCAAGGTATGTTTGGTGGAGTTGTGCGGCATGTGGATTATACAAGAACCAATGCTAACTAAATAAAAATAACTATAACAATTCAAATGTAACGATGTCCTAACTCCACTGTAAAAGAAACACCTCCTCCTCACACTAACACCCCAGAGCATCTGTCACCCTCCCTCAACCATAGAACAAGTGGGGGTTCAGTAACTTTGGTCCAACCCTGGCCAGGCTGGACTAATGATGCATAACGGATATAGTGATGCTGACAAACAGTTTATATGGAGTTGCTGGTTCGGTCATTCTGCAGTGTGGCAGGCCCGCTGTAGCACAGATCTAGATGGCAATGGGGGTGACTCTTCACACATTAAGTCCAAGGGAAGTGCCTGAGCGGCATCGTCCCTCTCAGAGTTAGATGTAATCTAGAGCAGGAGCCCCGGCACCTGTCTTGTTGATCTCGAGTGGCCCCTCGGGTACCTGGTTTTAGCTTCATATCACAGAGGAGCATTTGCCTCCCACTGTGGTTGCGGGTTACTTAAGAAGGGAGGCTACTCTTTTGGCCATGTCCAGGCTGCCTCCGAGGTCTCAAAGAAGAAATACCTGGAATTTTTGATCACTTTAAGCTTTGCCAGGAAGAGTGGCATGCATTGAAGGCCATCGACTCAGAGGTGTTGTTTGACTTTCTTGTTCGATTTCCATAGCTGTTTGACCAGGTAGATGTAATCCCAAAAGAACACAATACAGCCTGATTGCAATCCAAGATCCCCTAACCTGCACACCTCCCCGACTATTGCATTTCTGTAGTTCAAGAACTTGGCACTCACCGGGCGAGGAGGTGCCTCTGGAAAAGGTTTTTATGACCAGGATCGTTGGACACTTTCCACTACAATGCAATTGGAAAGTGTTGATGTAGGCATCCAAGTAACAATCAGGCCTCCAGAAAGCACTCTGGGATAGTCCCTCAGCTTCTTCTGGAAACCTGATAACGTGAAGATTACATCTGCAGGCTCCATCCTCTGCATCCTCCACCCAGGCTACCAGAAGATTGGATGTTTGTGAGGCCGCTGTTTGAAGTTCCTTCAGTGTATCCTCCAGTTCTGATATGTGACCCTTGATCTCTGTTACTCTGTCTGCCACTCCTCATAACTCCTGCCACAGGAAAGTGATCTTAACACTTAACTCGCCAATTTTTTACTGCTGCGCCGTACCAGGGGCTTCAAAAGCCTGCAGTATAGGATCTATGCTGGAGGAGCAGTCTGGTGTTTCAGAGTGGCGCAGTCGTTCATGAGTCCCTTGGGACCCTGTTGTTGGTGCTGTGTATTTGTCTGTCGATCTGGGTCTGGGAGGGGGTGGGGCCTGTCTCGGCCGATGTAGGCAGACTCCCCTTCCTTTCGTGCGGGGTTGTGGTCCAAAGTAGTAGCATACCATTCTGTGATGGCTGTAGGGAGCAGTGATGCGATGAGTGCCAAAGGCCTGCTTGCCTTGAGCAGCACGAGCAGCCAGAACCTCGAGAGTTAGCTGTAACAGTAAAGAGATGGAGGTCCAAGTGGGGGGAGCACCTTCGGTATCTCTCCTCCCACCATCAGTGAGGCCTGGTCCCCTTGTCTAATTTAGCTCAGCAGTGTGGGGTCCATCTGCCCCGAGGTCATAATTCGCAGGCCAGCTTACCCATGGGGAAGCACAAGCAGCCAGCATTCCAGGAGGTGAGTGCTTCTAAAAAGCAGCAGGGCAAAGTGTCTATCTTCATGTGGGGAGCAAATCCTAGGCAAATTTGTGGAGCCGAACGACTGCTCCAGGCAGCTCATCCCAGGTAGTGCACAATCCATACTCTTAGGCCCTCCTGCCCCAGTGAAGGGAGGACTGACTACTTGGCGGCCAGGAAGAGTGCAGCCAATGGCCCACGGCCAAACCCCGAGCCCTGGGTGCCTGAGGCGTTCAGCCAGGCTCGTCCGTGCCGGGAGCCGCCACTGACCCCCTCAGGGCAGGATTGACTGCAGAGAACCCCTTATTGCAGGCATCAGTCGAAGGTTGGCGGGAAGGGGATGTAGCCTAACGGCTAGGGCGGTTGATCTCAAATCTGGGCAATGATGTTCAGCATCCTGTGATTCCGGGCTAATCACTTAGGGCTACATGCATAAAAATTGTAAATTGCGAATACCTAATTGCGAATTCCTGAGAATCGCAATTAGGTAATTGCAGTTTACAATGCATGAAACTCAGAGTTCCAGATAGCGATTCCTAGGGGTCGCAAATCGCTCTACCGCATTAATATTAATGAGGTAGACTGCAATTTGTGACCCCCTAGGAATCGCAAAAATCATGGGGATGGTGGCCTGCTGAGGTCAGCAACCCACCATGTCCGTGATTGCTTTTAAATGAAGCAATATTTTTTTTGTAAAGCAGCCTGTTTTCCTTAAAGGAAAACAAGATAATTTACAGAAGAACAAGTTACTTACCTTCGGTAAAGATATATCTGTAAGAGACATAAATTAGTTATAGATTCATTACCTTAGAATTACCCCCAGGCGTTAGACTGGATCCAGTAAGTTTTTCGTCAACAGTACCCCTGCGTGTCGAATGGTGGCGTCGGTCGGCTCCGTGTTCGTCTTTGGCGTCATTGTCGCCGGGTTGATGTTGCGGTAGCTACTTAGACTCCACCCTCGTGCGCTGACGTCAGTTCTGTACACGACTTTCCACGCCAGAAGTGCAGAGCCATTCAAGACACTGGCCACTGGTGCACAAAACTAGGGCCCTGAAAGGAAGTCCTTAACCCTAAAAATCAGTTTGCAGAACGGGGAGGATGGGTGGGGCGGTAAGGAAACTATAACTAATCTTTGTCTCTTACAGATATATTGTTACTGAAGGTAAGTAACTTGTTCATCTGAAAGAGACAATTAGTTATAGATTCCTTACCTTAGAATAGATACCCCAGCAATACCAACCCCGGAGGTGGGTCTGCGAACCAAATTCACACCAGAAAGTCCTGGAGAACAGAACGGCCAAAGAAGCAGTCTTTCTAGACTTGGCTGGCCAGGCAGTAGTATTTTGTGAACGTTTCAGTGATGCCCACGTAGCTGCATGACAGATGTCATTAAGGGGAACTTCACGTCCCAAAGCAGTGTTAGCTGCCGGCGCCCTGGTGGAATGGGCATGTAACCACACCAGAGGCTTCTTCTTTGCCAAGGAATAGCAAGCTTTGATGGCCCAAACGACCCATCTGGAAATGGTCCATTTATGCACGGCCCGACCTTTTTTGGCGCCCACATAGCCAACAAAGAGCTGGTCATCCACCCGTAATTGCTTTGTGCGATCCAAATAAAATGAAAGCGCACATTTTGGAAAGTCGTGTCCAGAACTGACGTCAGCGTGCAAGGGCGGCGTCTAAGTAGCTACCGCGACGTCATCCCGGCGACCACGATGCCAACGACGATTGCAGAGCCGACCGACTCCCCCTTTCTACACGCAGGGGTACTGCTGACGAAAAACTTTCCGGAGTCAGTCTGTCGCCTGGGGGTAATTCTAAAGTATGAAATCTATAACTAATCTATGTTTCTTACAGATATATTGTTACCGAAGTTACTTGTTCAACAGTTTAATTTGCGGTCCTAAACAGTGTCCTATATTATTTTTTAAATTAAATGTTTTTAAACACGAGCCCCCATCATATATGGAATTATAGATGGGTAAGTTCCATGTGACAACATAATTTATGATGTCCTTCGAAACCCCCTTGTAGAAAACTTGTTATTGGTAGCTAGGCTTTTAGGGACCTTCAGCAGTCCAAGGAGGCCGCAGTTGGTGGCACATGAATGAGTGCCATCTACATTCCATCAACTCCCTTGCACTTGCCTCTTTGATGTCGGATAACTGGGTTTCAAAACAAGTGTTCTTACAAATGATTCTCAATTAAACCCATGTAACAGCATGTATTGCATACTTCTGAGTTGAATATTTTTTTGAGTATTTGATTAAACTTTTGTTCTATTAAACTATTGTGATATTCCAATATTTTATTTTGATCTTTAAATACCTATGCTTGTGAAAATCTCTGTGAGAATTAAACATAGAGGTCCTACACAGTATTTTGTTAATTCACATCATGTTTATCTTTTTCTAGGCTAAATCCTTTTCTAGTTGCTGCATTTGGTGCTTGCTCTCTTACCAGGCAATGTAACAACCAAGCTTTCCAAAAATATGGACGCTCAATGACCACGACCGATATGATTGCAGAAATTGGAAGCGCTTTCAATAAACTTTTTGAAACTTGACTCCCAGAAATGAAATTTTAAAAAGAAGACTCAGCAGTGATACTTCATTGAAGTGCTGTGGCAGCACATGTGAAATATAATTATTATGAAATGTAGATATTTTTTAAAAGTTTGATATATAAAATGTTTTGGTTGGAAGTGAAAGATGAGATTAAAAGTCTGTAATATAATAAAATTATTCTTAAATATGCTTTGCTGTCCTTATTTAAGTACTGCTAAGTAATGCTTGTATACTCTTAGATTCTTTTATTTGACGCACACCTGACACTGTTTTTATTTATACATTCTTTCTGTTTGACTATTCCTCAGTCGTCGGACTAGATCTAGAAACTTAGCAGTACCTCTCTGTGCAGTTCAACGCAGCTATTCCAATCCGGAAATTATGTGTACGCCTACATAGGTGCCACTTCTGCACACTGACATCCGTTCCTTTCTGTCCACGCGACCAGACATGACCTGGAGTGACCTCTCGTCTCTTTGAGGCAGTGTCTTGACCAAAATCTTTGTGAGCAAGGGAAATGTCACATCCGAAAAAGGCAGAATTCAAACCCTATAAGGACTGTCACAAGGAGATGTTTGTGACAGCTCCTCACCAAGTTTGCCTGGGGTCGAGCAATAACTCATGAGGCCTGCAGTGACTGCGCGTCGATGAACCGAAAGGCGATACACAACCAAGAGGTGAAGCTCTATGCCACCAAACAGAAGACTCTCTGTCGTGACCGGTCAATCCTAAGTGTCGGTCTTGATCCAAATCCTGGTCTAGATCATCTTTGAGCTTTATATTTTCGGCTGAGTCGAAGAAGTACAAAAGATCCAAACTAGACTCTTCTCCTTCCCACCACTCTTGAAGTCTTGAGAGGGCACGTGAATTGCCGCATGGCTCTCGATCTCACTCCTGATGTCAGAGCCCATCTCTCAACTTGTCCAAGCACAACCAGAGTTTTCGGCCATTTGGGACACCGAGGCAGATACAAGAGTTCTGCCATGCCATGCTCCGATTGTTTGGATCACTTCTGACTCTCTCTGGTGCGCCTTTGGCTCCCATGGAACCGCAAGGCCCTCCTTTTGGGTTACCGCTGGTGGGTTGGACTTCGGCTCTAGTTGAGCCCTGTGAACCCATCAACGGGCTGCTTCTAGCACCCAGGTCCACTCCACCTGCACAATGCATGCCAGTCCCAGGCATGCCAATGCTATCAGTGCCAAAGGAGGTGCCCATTGTGCTTTCCGAGTTGGCACTACTTGGATCATGCTCAGGTGCCATCAAACCAAAAACTTGTATCGTTTGACTCCCCACCTCCACAAGGAAGATATCAACAGGTGATGAGATTGACCAACCCTACCATGCTACAGCTGTTATGATGACCTACAAGATGCCAGTGACCTCGAACCCTCTCCTGACTGGCCTCCTCACACCCCTCAGGGCCTTTTACTGAAGACAATGCTTCTTTTGTGGTGGTCATGTGGATGGCAGCCAAAGTTCTAGATCTCCAGCACCCCACTTTAGAGGTCAATCAAATGTTATTTTCCAGCTCGGGTAACCTACTGTCTTAACCATAACCCTGGAGGCCTTCACAGATACTCTCTTATAGGCTTGGGCTAAGCCCCCAGTGAACCGCTAAATGCAAGCCGCCACTGACCTGCCTTGGGTGAACCTCCATTTTTATCTCCGCACCCCTCTACCGAGAGCTTAGTGGTGTAGACATCAACTAGCCAAACTAATCTGAACACTTTTCCAACTACTCCAACCCTTCTCCCCACAATAGGTACAAAAGGGTAGCAACTTTTGGGAAGAGGGCTTTTTCTTTTGCCAGTCTGGCCCTCAATGTTAATGCCAGTTGCCTGCTGGGATGTTATTCCCACGCTCTTTAGGACTCGATGGCTCAAGTCTTCCCAGATGTCAGCAGTTCTGCATATTGCAGTTTCTAAGGCGTTCTCTGTAGGAGACGTGTATCTCCTAGAGTGGAACTGTGGACTCCTGTATGTCTTCCCAATGATGCACCTTCACAGAGTTCTGAAAAAGATCTGGGCCTTCTGGGCCCAAGTCATTCTAGTGGCCTCCAATACGACATGGAGAGAATGTTATGCATAGCTCCTGGGCTTGGACATCTGCCCTCCAATAAGGCTAATCCCACGGGAGAGTCCTACTATCGCAGCAACAGGGCAGAGTTCTGGACCTTTGCAAGTTCCTCCTTCATGCCTGGAGATTGAGTAGCGAACATCTTCGACCTTCCACAAGAGGTGGTTGATGTCCTCTTGGCAGGGAGGCGGTCCTCGACAAAACTGTATACACCCATCATTAGGACACATTTTTGGTCTAGTGCGGCACGCTCCAGATTGACCCCCCTCCATGCCAAGTTATCTGAGGTTCTGTTTGTTTTGTCACTCACCTGGCAACGCTTTGGTTTGAGCACCGTTAAAGGATACCTTTCGGCTTTTTACGGGGACCAACCCTCCATATTTAAAACACTTATTGTGATGCATTTTTAGAAAGGCCTACACCACTTGTATCCGCCTTCTTTCATACCACTCATTTGGTTAGCTCCTCCTTCCTGATTAAATTGACAGTATTTGCAAGAGAACGGTCTCGTCAAACTGTTAATATTACTTTAAGTATATAGCTAACAAGATCTTTTCTTTGCGATACATGTAACTTGGAATTTACATATTTGATGTGCACTTCCTTTGAAATGCTTCACAGCTGTCATTTGTGGCGTCTAATTCTCAAGATTGTTACTTTTTGCCATCACATCAGCTCGGTGAGTGAGTGAGCTTCAGGCTCTCTAAACCGCCATACACCACCTTCTTCCTAGACACAAAGGTTCTGGTGATGTGAGCATCCTTCTTGTGAAAGTTGTGACACCTTTCCAAGTTGATCAAACTATCACCCTGCCAGCGTTCTAAGCTCCACCTAACCACTCCAAGGAGGAAGAGAGACCCCATTGCTTTGACCCCAAAGTAGCACTGAGCTTTTATATCAATAATACTAAAGAACAACGGGTGGACGACCAGTTCTTTGTGGGATTCGCAGGTGCAAAAAAAAAAGGCAAGACCATGCCGAAAAGGAACCTTTCCCACTTGATTGTTCTCTGTATCAAGATTTGCTTCACATTGGCTAACAAGCATTTGCAATGCAATAGGTCTCGCATTTGCCAGAGTTTGAGCTATTGGGATTGTAAATGGCAATGCAGTTTATTTATGTGTTTTGGAAGGCTACAATTAGTACTTAAACACGCACTTTGTACTTTTAGTTATTGCTTGCAAGAAGCCAGGCTGGCAGTAACTGAGCCTCTTTTGCTGCCAGTCTTGCTTCTCGTCAGCAAGGACTATAAGTACAAAGCATTTATAAAGTGCTTGCTACTCATGATGAGGTGTCTAAGCTCTTTTGGGCGAGCAGCACGCTACTTGAAAACCAAAAAAGGATTAGTTGTGAATTAGTCTGAGGAAAAATGAAAGTAATTTGAGGAGTGGATATTTTAGTCTATTTTTGGATTGAAAAGGATATATTTTACTGTTGCTTGAGTCTTGCCTTTTCTGTAACAATATTTTAGGCCAATTGACTATAATTAGGCTTTCCTGTTTTCAGTTTCTATTTTTGGTAAATTCTGGTGGGGTTTTTACAGTGTTTTCAGGTTATTTCAATACCTTAAAAAAACAGTTATCAGTGGTTACATAGTTTCGCGCCACTAAAAACAACATAAAAAGTGTTTTTCCGGTGTTTATGGAACATTTAGCTTTTATTATTGCTTGCTTTTTGCACTGATAGAACATTGTATATGTATACAGTGTAGGTATAGTGTATATGAGGTCTAAATAGATTTTTGCAAATTAAACTTATTGTAGTACACCATATAATACTTCTTCAGTAAGTCTTTGGTCATGTGCGCTTGCTTTTTCCTTCCCATGTAAACTTCTGTGAAAAGGCCCTCTCAACACTGCCACTTGAGACGGGCAACGCCAAAACAGCCAGTACACAATTTGTTAACTCTGGCCACTGACATAACTTTCCATGCCAATACTGGTGCACTTGAAGATTGCAATTCTCAGGGCAAGTTCTGCAACATTTGCATTGAGCTGGACACTTATGCCCTCAGAGTTATTGAATTTGTCAAAAAGGAAGCAGCACTTTTGAAACTAAGGAGCAAATTCCCACTTTACTGAAGGGATCTAGAACTTGTACAGAGTACCACAGTGAAGTTTCATTGACTTCAAATGCCAATGGTGATGAAGGGACATTTCTATGCATCATTGAAAGCCATTTCTTATGGATTGTAAAATATACTTTCCTGAATTGCTCTTCAACATTGCTTTGCATACCAAGTGGCAAGCACTCTAACATGTAACATGTTGCAGTGCCAAAGTCACCAAAGGTGTCGTCCAACCTACTCTCAAGGAGATGTTTCACATCTACCTCAATTATGCTGAACACTTGGCAGACAAGGTTTTTTTTTCAGACTCTAGTTCTTTTGTTATGTCCACTACAGCTGTTATGTTTTCCTGTAAAAATCTAATAATGCTGTAGAGTGTACTTTTTTCACCTCACTATCAATATGCGACCAAAGATCCACACATTTCTTGCCTTTGGCATCATCACTCAGCAGAAATTCTGTAAATGGTTGCCACATGGATAATCTAGCATTTATAGCCCCTTGGACTGAGAACCATCAGCTAAGGTACACAGTTGGGATGACTCTTTCTTTGATGCCACACAAAGCACAAGATGAGAAATATTTGTGTTTTAGTTCCTGTGCATAAGAAAACAGTGCACCAGATGGACTAAATAGTCAATAGCATCCCTCATTAACTGAAGATTGTAGAGATTGTAAAGATGCTTTCAGCATACCATCTAAACAATGGCAAGGATCTCCTACAGGGAATCACTTCAGCTCGGGTATCAATTTGGACAGGTCACCACACAACTTTTTTATATACGTAGCTGAATCACTGCAAATACAAACAATATCACTTCAATCTTTCTTGAACTTGGAAAGAACCTTTTTTGCAGAGCATTCCAAGTGACACTGCGTTCCATGTTTTCCAAAAGTCTGATGTCATGTTTTCACCACTATCCCAGATGCTTGGTGATTGCACTCTTTGTACATATACTTGTCCCTATACCTTGCATTGAATGTTTAAAGCCTGAGGTGTTGGCAATTCACCTACTGACACACTAGAAACTGTGGGCTGATGTATTAAGGGTTTTTACCCGTTCTCTGTGGGTAAATGTATGATACATATTAGGAAAGGTTCCTATGAAACCAGCCATTTTACCTTTCAGTGAAAGAATCAAATGCAGCCAAAATATCAAATATGATCTTGATATTTCCTGATTCTCTACAGTTGATAAAATAATTAAGCAAGACCTAAAACATGCTTCTAAAACCGGCATCTTTAGACCAAAGACCACAAAACTGAACAAAAGCAAACGGAAGAAGAAACAATATTTTAGTGGCATCCCTAAACATCACAACTCAAGTAGAATAATGTTAGCCCAGGCTTTCTTACTGCTGGCTTGTATAACAAAGTTACATTGTGTTGACCCTTTCAGGAAGCAAAAAAATGACTTTCACTCTCTTTTTCCTTTCTTTGAATGCCATTTAGTTTGTGGTTGTGCAGGTGTTTTTTCAGTGTTTATATGTTTTCACTGGTGAGGGCTATTTGTCTTACAGTGGGGTTTTATCAGTTATTATAGGTTTAAAACTAAAACCCCACAGCCTAACTATAATTAATTGTACAGTTTTACTCCTAAACAAAGGTTAGATCTACGGCATAAGAACCGGTTCATTAGAATCCCAAAGGTTACTGTTTTTTTAGCTCCTTCGGTGCTCATGATGGCTCCTGGCCGTCATGAGTCACGGTAGGCGTGTGCTCATGGGAGCCGTACGAATGTTGCCGCTCCGCCCATGCGCTAATTCCCCGTCTGTGCAGGAGAATTAGTCAGTGGGTGGAGTTCTGACGGTTCCTGGCCGTCATGAGCACACGCCCACTGTGATTTATGATGGCCGGGAGCTGTCATGAGTACGGCAGCGCCACGCCCAACCCCGCCCCCACCATGACGGAATTCGCGCTGCGGCGAAGGGGTTAATGTAGTTTCATGTTTACACAGATACCCTATATGTGCCTTAGAGAATTCTAAACCCCATGAACTTGCTGGAAAGCAGAGGAGGCGGTTGTTTTACGTTTGATATATTAAGAATACTATCAGCATTGTATTGTATTGTAAGGGGAGCTTGTAAAGCGCACTGACACCGTGGGTTTCCTGGCGCTGGTTGAATGCTGAAGGACCAGAGGGATTTAGCCAGATTGAGGGAAGAGCCATGTTTTTAGGGATTTACGGAAAAGAATGAGAGAGTTAGAGGTTTTGAGAGAGAGGGGAAAGGAGTTCCAAAGTTTAGGGGCCAGGAATGCGAATCTCCGGCCTCCAGATCTGCAAAGTTTGATGGGGGGGGATGAGTAGGAAGTGAAGGTGGGAAGATCTCAGGTTCCGTGAAGGACAATAGGGCCTGATAAGAGATTTCAGAAAGACGGGACAGGAGCCAGATAAAGATTTAAAGGTGAGGCAGCCGATCTTAAAGGCTGCCCTCGAGATGACAGGGAGCCAATGCAGTTTAGAAAGAAGGGGTTTGGCGGATTGCCATTTCGGAATCCCAAGGGCCAGTCTCGCCGCTTGATTTTGAACAGATTGTAGTCTGGAGAGAGATGTTTTAGGCAGACCGTGGTAAATAGAGTTCGAAAAATCTAAGCGGGAGAGGACAAGGGCCATAATTACTTGCAGAAGAGCTTCAGGAGTGAGGAGATAGGCCACCTTCCTGATCCTGCGCAGCTGGAACATTCAGTACCGGATTGATGCTCATGGCCTGCTTTCTTCACCAGTTTGTTAGTACTGTGAAATAACAGGTGTCAGTATCACCCAACTCAACAGTTCATATTTTACCAACCTCAGATTAATGGCCGAATGGGTCTTTCCCATACTTGAACTTTTACTTGCAGGTTAGCTGAATAGCTCAGCACTTAAATCACTGAGCTTTACATCGATAAAGTCCTGGTAAGAGCATGCAAAGGCAAACACTGTATACCTCTCACCGTAAACAACTGCTCATATCGGTAGCGCACTGCGAAACCCGGAAACAGCCTGGAAAGCCAGGTTTTTTTCAGTTAAGAAAATATTTTTACAATACGGAGTTTATTGTGCTAAATTTCAGAGAGAGAATACAATGTATTGAAATGTGGCTTAGCTTAATTCAAGCATTTCTACCCATCTGTTTTTTTAAGTGAAATGTCCTAAGTGCGACTCGTAAAGCCTGATAGGGGTCACTTAGCTCAGAGAGCCTAGGGCTTGCGCTGGACCTCATTGGTAAGGCCCAACAACTAAGCAAAATTGGTCAGAAGGGACGAGCCTGGCAGTTCGGACTGGACTCTTCCTATTCCAGAGGGACTGGGGTTGATTTTTTAATTTTTTTCCCCAGTTTGTAAAGGCACGGTAACCAAAAAACGGATGGGCTGCATTGCGGCCCAGAGGAGTTGTCAGTGGCTGAGATTAATCATGGACCAAAACTGAGAATGGAGCGTTTCTGAGCTCCGTCCCAGCCATCAGAGCAGGAAGACAGATGTGGTAAAATGATTGGTCATTATAGGGGAAGGACAGGGGAGGAAGATTGTAAAGGAGAGAGAGAGAGATCGGGGAAGAGCGAGCAAGAGATCACAGCAGAGAAGGCGCTTGGCAGGCTTTTTCATCACGATATAAGAGGCGATAATAAATCTCTCTTCTCTACATAATCAACAGTGCAGGTGTGAGCAGGTTCTGTGCACCGCTCACCCAATGTATCCACTGTAGTCACCAGTGTGATTGAAGACCTGCAATGCAGTGTAGACTTTTCTAACACACTATAGCGGTTGTGATTTGACCCCGCTAGTGGAACCAAAACAGCCCTGACCATTACACCAGTTCCTATAAGCCATAGTTCCCACTATACCATTCAACCCATTTCTCTTACTCGCTCCCCAAACTTAAAAAACCCAGGCCTCCCGCTAGTAGAGTGGATTGTTAAAGGAAAACAAAACTGAAAGCCCGCACGGTGGGCTGAAAATAAAACAAGAAAAAGAAATAGTGTTAAGCCAAAGCAAAAGCAATCATTAGTAAAACACAGGCTGAGCAAATAGCAGCCAAAATTTACCTTGTTTAATGTATGGCGTGTGAATGTTGAGGGGTGGAAGGGAGGGGCTCTGGAAGAGAGACTCAATGTGAGACTCTTTAAATATAAATGGAAAACGCTTGCTCTACACTGCTGTGTAACGAAAATAACACTCCCTGTGTGCTCACGAGTGGGGCGGGGGAGGGGGCGCTGAGAAGTAAAAGGGATGAAGGGGTTAAGGGTGGGTGCATGTCACACACAGCGCAACGAAAACGAATGGGAGGAGGCCGAAGTTACGATTGCAGTCTAAGATTAGTTGCACGCGCACCAAGCGTAACGGGACAATTAATTGTTAGAAAGTTTAATAAACATCGTGCAAAAGAAAGCAGTTACTCTACCATGCAAGGGGATCGGAGGGCTTCTTATGGCAATCCAGCTTCCTCGGAGACACTGTGGTGCGCATGTCACACACAGCACAACAAAAATAGGAGGAAGCCGTGCCTCAATAAAAATAATGAATTAATACAAATACAAGTGAATGCGTGCCAGCTTGTACAGTGACAAAAGGCGTGCTAAAGCATTGGTGTATACATACCAATGCTGCGCGCGAAAGTGCGCGATGTGATGAAAAGAGACGCCCACGAGACTGGGGAAAATAGAATGCAAAAAAACGTGGGAGCGTGCGAAAGTGAAAGCTCGCCATGCGCGCGCTGTGATGAAGAGAGACGCCTGACAGTTTTAGAACCTGCGGGCAAAGACACAGACACCACTGCAACAAAACAGGTACTCCTTATATATTCCACTTGAAGCACTGTGCATGTGAAGGTGGGATGCAACAATGAGCAAAAAATGTTAAATATCCATCTTTGAATACCAGACGTGTTTTCTACATAGAGGCGCTACAAGAAGAGAAAGCATGCTGGGGGAGGAAAAAAAAGTAAAAGCGCGCCATGCACCTGTTCTGCTGAAATGCCGTAATCAAAAGTGACGGCCAGGGGACTGGGCAAATTACAAAGCAAAAGAAAGTGGAAGCCGCGAGTAAAAAAAAAAGTGAAAGCGTGCCATACGCGTGTTCTGCTAAGACGCTGTAATTAAAAGAGACGGCCGGGGACTTGGCAGAATGCAATGCAACAAAAAAAAGTGGAAGCGTGCTGTGCCTGCACACCATTACACATCTCATGTCTGGGCGCATGCACATCTCCTGTCCAGGCAGGCAGGCACGCCGAGCAGGAGACAGAGAGGGAACAAAACATGCTTCCTCTCCCAATGAAAAGCACATATTTGGGAGCTGCCTCAATAAAGTGGAGCTTTCTGCCCTGCTTTGGAAGCTAAATCAACAATACATCTCGCAAGCAAGCAGCGCATGCGCTGCATCGCTGGGCGAGACCTAAAAAGCAGCTTTCGGAAGGAGTGCAAGCTCATTCCTCCAGGGCCAAAGGTGCTACCACTGTGTTGGCACACACAGTTCCTCTTCTGGACTTCTGTCAGGCCACTACGTGGAGCCATTCTATTTGCTCATGACGCATTACTGTCAGGGCCGCCAGGATCGCTGAGATGGGCATTTCGCTCGCTTGGTCCTGCAGGACTTTTTGGGTTGAGCCAATTCACAGACCCACCTCGTAATTGATAATGTTTTGGAATCTATTCAAAAGGGGAGGAATCTGCTGTTAGAAGTCTCTATCAGAAGAACAAGTTGCTTACCTTTGGTAATGCTCTTTCTGGTAGAGACTATCTAACCGTGGATTCCTCACCGACCTTTCGATCCTCATTGATCTGTGAAATGGGCACTATTCAATGATAAGATACCAATGGTAGGAATCTTCATACTGTTCAAAGAAGATTTGCAGTTTGGGTCGACGTCTATGTTTGCTGATAGCAGTGGCAGGTGGAGACCTTTAAAAGTGGTTAGGCGTAATCCTTGGTTCAAATTCCAATGAGCTTCTTCTTGAAGAGTTCTCTCACACGTTCTTGCATTAAGGGCCTCAATTGCAGAGATTTGACGTAGGGCAGTGCTCCAAGTCTTTTTGCTGCGCTGCCCTACGTCAAATCAAAAAGGCAGGAATGCACTGTATCTACGGGATACAATGCATTACTATCCTTTCAGCCAGTGCCGGTGCACAATTTGGTGCCTAGCGCCAACATAGGCTTTGCGTTGCTGGTAGGATTATTTTTGTGCAGGAATTTACATCTTCCTGCACTAAAACAATCCATGGAGGGTTTGTCTTTGTTCTGTATGTGCTGCAGAATGCAGCACAAATGGAAAGAGGAAAAAATTAGGAGAAATTAAAACTTTTCTCCTTGTTACACCTGTTCCCGAGAGGTATTAGGTTTTGACACTGCCCCAAGTTTGCATGACTTTGTAAATGTGGGGCAACATCAACATTCATGGGAGTTGCATGGGAACACTACCTTGACACAGAGTAAGGCATGCAGTGCTTTGTGCTGCCTTGTTTTACTCCGTATCTATCAGGCAATGCAAAGCCATGCAGGGTGGCTTTGCGTCACCTAATAGATATGAATGAGAGGCCAACGCCACCAGAGCGTCTAAAAAAGTGACACTCCGGTGGCACAGGCCTATTGTAAATAACCTCCTGAGTTTACTGTCTCACTAATTCACGCAGTATCACTCATTCTACTCTGACCCACTCTGTCTCACTCAGTCTGAATTACTCGGTTTTACTGTGCCTCAAACACAGTAACAATCAGTTACTCCTAGTCATTCTCCCTCACTCACATTCTCAAACATACTCGTTCGTACAGTCACACATTGTCACTCTTACTCTTTCATTGACTCTTTCTCACTTTAAATCACACACATAGTCACAGACCTCTTCACAGTGCTGGAATGGCGCAGGTACCTTTATGCACCTGTGTTAGCAATCAAACAATAACACTACCTGCCTCAGTTTGTTGCTGGACCCGAAGCCTGTCTGTATTTTATTTTGTATTGTGCCATGAATGAATAATTATTCACTCTTGATACAATAAAAAATGGACCACAAAACAAGGAGGGTGTAGTGTAGCTTCAGTGGTACATTCCATGAAGGATGAGCGGCGCTCTGTCTCTCCAATCCCGACTCTTACATGAGCGGCTCATTCTGTGAACAGGGGTAGGGAAAAGGCACCTTGATCCTGTTAAAGGCATGAAGGGTGTGTACCACGGAGAAGGTTGGGGAAAGCTTTGCCCTTACCCTATCTATAGCAGAGGTAACATGCACCATAAAGTGAGGTAGGGGCAACCCCTTAACTTCCTGCCTACTGCAGGGCCAATGCAAAGCATGAAGGGAAGTAAGGAAACATGTAAGACATCACACACTCTCGGTGGAGACTCCCACTCATTTGTGTTCTAGCAGTTCGTGTCACTCCTGTGGCACTCAGAGTGCCGAGTGTGGCTGAGATCCATTTCACATCTCTGACTCTTGTGTCATGCCTTAAGATGTCTGCCTAGGGTCAATGGCTCAAGCCCATGGAATACAATCACTCTTCTCCAAAGCCCGTGTCTCTATCCCGACGCCGTCACAGAGTGCCGAGTGTGGCTGAGATCCATTTCACATCTCTGGCTCTTGTGTCATGCCTTAAGATGTCTGCCTGGGGTCAATGGCTCAAGCCCATGGAATACAATCACTCTTCTCCAAAGCCCGTGTCTCTATCCCGACGCCCTCACAGAGTGCCGAGTGTGGCTGAGATCCATTTCACATCTCTGGCTCTTGTGTCATGCCTTAAGATGTCTGCCTGGGGTCAATGGCTCAAGCCCATGGAAGACAATCACTCTTCTCCTAAGCCCGTGTCTCTACCCCGACGCCCTCACAGAGTGCCGAGTGTGGCTGAGATCCATTTCACATCTCTGACTCTGTGTCATACCTTAAGATGTCTGCCTGGGGTCAATGGCTCATGCCCATGGAAGACAATCACTCTTCTCCTAAGCCCGTGTCTCTACCCCGACGCCCTCACAGAGTGCCGAGTGTGGCTGAGATCCATTTCACATCTCTGACTCTGTGTCATACCTTAAGATGTCTGCCTGGGGTCAATGGCTCATGCCCATGGAAGACAATCACTCTTCTCCTAAGCCCGTGTCTCTACCCCGACGCCCTCACAGAGTGCCGAGTGTGGCTGAGATCCATTTCACATCTCTGACTCTGTGTCATACCTTAAGATGTCTGCCCGGGGTCAATGGCTCATGCCCATGGAAGACAATCACTCTTCTCCTAAGCCCGTGTCTCTACCCCGACGCCCTCACAGAGTGCCGAGTGTGGCTGAGATCCATTTCACATCTCTGACTCTGTGTCATACCGTAAGATGTCTGCCTGGGGTCAATGGCTCATGCCCATGGAAGACAATCACTCTTCTCCTAAGCCCGTGTCTCTACCCCGACGCCCTCACAGAGTGCCGAGTGTGGCTGAGATCCATTTCACATCTCTGACTCTGTGTCATACCTTAAGATGTCTGCCCGGGGTCAATGGCTCATGCCCATGGAAGACAATCACTCTTCTCCTAAGCCTGTGTCTCTACCCCGACGCCCTCACAGAGTGCCGAGTGTGGCTGAGATCCATTTCACATCTCTGACTCTGTGTCATACCTTAAGATGTCTGCCTGGGGTCAATGGCTCATGCCCATGGAAGACAATCACTCTTCTCCTAAGCCCGTGTCTCTACCCCGACGCCCTCACAGAGTGCCGAGTGTGGCTGAGATCCATTTCACATCTCTGACTCTGTGTCATACCTTAAGATGTCTGCCCGGGGTCAATGGCTCATGCCCATGGAAGACAATCACTCTTCTCCTAAGCCCGTGTCTCTACCCCGACGCCCTCACAGAGTGCCGAGTGTGGCTGAGATCCATTTCACATCTCTGACTCTGTGTCATACCTTAAGATGTCTGCCTGGGGTCAATGGCTCATGCCCATGGAAGACAATCACTCTTCTCCTAAGCCCGTGTCTCTACCCCGACGCCCTCACAGAGTGCCGAGTGTGGCTGAGATCCATTTCACATCTTTGACTCTGTGTCATACCTTAAGATGTCTGCCTGGGGTCCATGGTTCATGCCCATGGAAGACAATCACTCTTCTCCTAAGCCCGTGTCTCTACCCCGACGCCCTCACAGAGTGCCGAGTGTGGCTGAGATCCATTTCACATCTCTGACTCTGTGTCATACCTTAAGATGTCTGCCCGGGGTCAATGGCTCATGCCCATGGAAGACAATCACTCTTCTCCTAAGCCCGTGTCTCTACCCCGACGCCCTCACAGAGTGCCGAGTGTGGCTGAGATCCATTTCACATCTCTGACTCTGTGTCATACCTTAAGATGTCTGCCTGGGGTCAATGGCTCATGCCCATGGAAGACAATCACTCTTCTCCTAAGCCCGTGTCTCTACCCCGACGCCCTCACAGAGTGCCGAGTGTGGCTGAGATCCATTTCACATCTCTGACTCTGTGTCATACCTTAAGATGTCTGCCCGGGGTCAATGGCTCATGCCCATGGAAGACAATCACTCTTCTCCTAAGCCCGTGTCTCTACCCCGACGCCCTCACAGAGTGCCGAGTGTGGCTGAGATCCATTTCACATCTCTGACTCTGTGTCATACCTTAAGATGTCTGCCTGGGGTCAATGGCTCATGCCCATGGAAGACAATCACTCTTCTCCTAAGCCCGTGTCTCTACCCCGACGCCCTCACAGAGTGCCGAGTGTGGCTGAGATCCATTTCACATCTCTGACTCTGTGTCATACCTTAAGATGTCTGCCCGGGGTCAATGGCTCATGCCCATGGAAGACAATCACTCTTCTCCTAAGCCCGTGT
Source organism: Lissotriton helveticus (assembly GCF_964261635.1). Lineage (NCBI taxonomy): Eukaryota > Metazoa > Chordata > Amphibia > Caudata > Salamandridae > Lissotriton > Lissotriton helveticus. The sequence goes on along the minus strand of NC_136069.1, from coordinate 733,097,991 downwards.
CTCTACCCCGACGCCCTCACAGAGTGCCGAGTGTGGCTGAGATCCATTTCACATCTCTGACTCTGTGTCATACCGTAAGATGTCTGCCTGGGGTCAATGGCTCATGCCCATGGAAGACAATCACTCTTCTCCTAAGCCCGTGTCTCTACCCCGACGCCCTCACAGAGTGCCGAGTGTGGCTGAGATCCATTTCACATCTCTGACTCTGTGTCATACCTTAAGATGTCTGCCCGGGGTCAATGGCTCATGCCCATGGAAGACAATCACTCTTCTCCTAAGCCCGTGTCTCTACCCCGACGCCCTCACAGAGTGCCGAGTGTGGCTGAGATCCATTTCACATCTCTGACTCTGTGTCATACCGTAAGATGTCTGCCTGGGGTCAATGGCTCATGCCCATGGAAGACAATCACTCTTCTCCTAAGCCCGTGTCTCTACCCCGACGCCCTCACAGAGTGCCGAGTGTGGCTGAGATCCATTTCACATCTCTGACTCTGTGTCATACCTTAAGATGTCTGCCCGGGGTCAATGGCTCATGCCCATGGAAGACAATCACTCTTCTCCTAAGCCCGTGTCTCTACCCCGACGCCCTCACAGAGTGCCGAGTGTGGCTGAGATCCATTTCACATCTCTGACTCTGTGTCATACCTTAAGATGTCTGCCCGGGGTCAATGGCTCATGCCCATGGAAGACAATCACTCTTCTCCTAAGCCCGTGTCTCTACCCCGACGCCCTCACAGAGTGCCGAGTGTGGCTGAGATCCATTTCACATCTCTGACTCTGTGTCATACCTTAAGATGTCTGCCTGGGGTCAATGGCTCATGCCCATGGAAGACAATCACTCTTCTCCTAAGCCCGTGTCTCTACCCCGACGCCCTCACAGAGTGCCGAGTGTGGCTGAGATCCATTTCACATCTCTGACTCTGTGTCATACCTTAAGATGTCTGCCTGGGGTCAATGGCTCATGCCCATGGAAGACAATCACTCTTCTCCTAAGCCCGTGTCTCTACCCCGACGCCCTCACAGAGTGCCGAGTGTGGCTGAGATCCATTTCACATCTCTGACTCTGTGTCATACCTTAAGATGTCTGCCTGGGGTCAATGGCTCATGCCCATGGAAGACAATCACTCTTCTCCTAAGCCCGTGTCTCTACCCCGACGCCCTCACAGAGTGCCGAGTGTGGCTGAGATCCATTTCACATCTCTGACTCTGGGTCATACCTTAAGATGTCTGCCCGGGGTCAATGGCTCATGCCCATGGAAGACAATCACTCTTCTCCTAAGCCCGTGTCTCTATCCCGACGCCCTCATAGAGTGCCGAGTGTGGCTGAGATCCATTTCACATCTCTGACTCTGTGTCATACCTTAAGATGTCTGCCTGGGGTCAATGGCTCATGCCCATGGAAGACAATCACTCTTCTCCTAAGCCCGTGTCTCTACCCCGACGCCCTCACAGAGTGCCGAGTGTGGCTGAGATCCATTTCACATCTCTGGCTCTTGTGTCATGCCTTAAGATGTCTGCCTGGGGTCAATGGCTCATGCCCATGGAAGACAATCACTCTTCTCCTAAGCCCGTGTCTCTACCCCGACGCCCTCACAGAGTGCCGAGTGTGGCTGAGATCCATTTCACATCTTTGACTCTGTGTCATACCTTAAGATGTCTGCCTGGGGTCCATGGTTCATGCCCAAGGAAGACTATCACTCTTCTCCTAAGACCGTGCCTCTATCCCGACGCCCTCACAGAGTGCCAAGTGTGGCTGAGATCCATTTCAAATCTCTCACTCTGTGTCATACCTTAAGATGTATGCCTGGGGTAAATGGCTCATGCCCATGGAAGACAATCACTCTTCTCCTAAGCCCGTGTATCTACCCCGACGCCCTCACAGAGTGCCGAGTGTGGCTGAGATCCATTTCACATCTCTGACTCTGTGTCATACCTTAAGATGTCTGCCTGGGGTCAATGGCTCATGCCCATGGAAGACTATCACTCTTCTCCTAAGCCCTTAGAACACCTCTTAACTTTCCTGTTTCAATCCTGTTCGTTTAATTTCCAACCCTGCCATAGCGTAGAAAATCAATAATCAGTAAATACATACAATATACTTAGTTCAAATCACGTAAAATCTGACTTACCTGGCAACAACTCGACACTGGCCCTTCCTTCCTTCCAGTTCTCACATAGAGAAATTTTTCTTACCTTTTTTGGCATGCCTAGATTGTAGGAGGGAAGGGGACCAGCTCCAGCAGCCACAGCAATCGACAGTAACCCGAAGGTCACAGCACCATTACTGTCAGAGGAGACTGTTTCTGTCGGTGATGACGTTCACAACTTTATCTGTAGTTTTCTCACAGCCTTCTGTTCACCAGCTCAACACTTTCCCTGTGTGCCCGCGTACCGGTGCCAAATTAAGTCCTATCTCTCTTTTACCTAGACCCCCTTGGCAGCAGTATTTTCTCGGAGAAGCTCCTATATGAAAAGTTACAGACATGTAACTTATGGAACCAAGTACACCAAAGCTTTTGTTCTAGGGAAATTTCGAATAGCTACGTAGTTCTGTGACTATTTAAGGGAATGAGACCAAAAGTGGAGTTTGTAAGGCCATGGAAAACTTGGGTGGCTTGCATATCCTGTTAATCAAAATTGATTTGTGTGGATAAAAAAACTAAAATATGGTGTTTTTCAAGAATTCGATGAATGCGAAATTACTTATTTGCACTATGTACAGTTTTTATGTATTTTATCAAAAAATATATCTATTTGAATTGTATTTATTTTATTCCTGAAAACTTGTTTGCACCACCACTTCACCCCCAAATAGTCTTCTAAATAATTGGTTTACGAAATTGGATTATTATTTTGTGAGGGTAATTACCCACCTCAAAGAATCATCACAACAGCTGTCAGGGTGAACCCTCAGAGTCAGTAAATCAACATGAGCTCAACCCCCTGGTAGCTATGGCACAGAATAGACAAGGTTAACTTAGGGCTATTTGTAAAGTATTTATGCAGTACCAAAACGGTAGCAAAAATGCAACACAATACAAATCCCAAACCGAAAAATATACTAAGATTTGATAAACAGAATGTCACCATAATGACAAAAATCCAATAAGGGGAACTGGAGCTATGAATTGTTGAAGTTTTAAGTAGGAATAGTGCCAAAACGCATCCATTGTCAATGACGGTCAATGGTGGCAATAGACTGGGACCTAGATGCTGTTTGATGCTGACCGCGATGGAGCGCAGGTCAGATACTCTAAACAGGTTCATCTTGGTCAAAGATTGTACCTTTTGACTTCAGTCATTTGAATCCCAAACTATCAGTAGAAATAGTGTCAAGAAGCACATCAGTTGTCCCTATGTCCTATTCTATTACAGCCCTTGACTGTCCTATCTTTGTTAGCCCAAGAAGCAGCAGGTTCAGTCCAACTTCAGTGCAGTATCTTCTTTGCTCGTTCCAGGGTTAGCAGGGTCCTCTTCTCCAGTCCAAGGGAGATAGGAATTCTGGGTGCCCTTTGTATGCTCAGAAAGTGCCCTTCAGGGAGGTTGCAGTCACTAGCCAATGGGCTACTTGGATTCCTTCCACTGGATGACAACTTTCTGTAGAGCATGGCATCTAGCTATTCCAGCGTGCTCTATTCTGCTCACTCCCAAGATGGCTGAACAATTCTCTTGGTGTGTGGTGCTCAGAAACCCCCTCTAGAGGTGTGGCTACCGGAGGTCTACACACCTTTGGAAAAAACTGTTTGGCCAGTGTTTCCCCCTTTATGTCCCCGACCTCAACCTGTCTACCCAGACAAAAGAGTAGCCCTCCCAAGTGTGTTTACCATTTGCCCTTCAAAGGTGGCTTCCCCTTTGTGGCTCGCCTTTTGGGCTTTCCCTGTGTGGCTCCCTTCCAGGAGGAGGTAACAACTCCTTGAGCAGCAGACCTCTATTTTTAACTGTCCTGTAAGACGTTGACACGTCTCCCCAGTCATCCAGAAGGCTGTCTTGTGGCCAGCATCTGTAAATGGACACTGGAAAACTCGGCAACAGAGTGGCAACTTTCTAAATGTTGCATGTGGCAATAAGATACAATAATTTAGATTTGGGCATCGAGTCAGGCTTAATGTAACAACTTATTTGATATCTTGAAATACCAACTTTGTTGTCCCATTCATAAGATAGCACCACTGAGGGATCAGCATGTAACTCTGTACTTGCCAATGGGGCTACCAGTCTCTCCAGTAAAAACAATTGCAGGTTTGTGCTGCCAGAACATGTAAAGCACCTGTTCAACTTTTTAATATGCTGTACCCTGCCTTAGGACTCAATAGGCCTGATGTAGGCATTGTTTATATATATATTAAAAAGGGAGTTTGGGCTTTGCCATTGCTTAAAATGGTAGAATAATTTAACTTTACCAGTCTGTATTGGCACGCTAGGAACCACATTTTACCTTGACGCACTCAGGGTGGCACAGCATGAACTGCAGTCCCAGAGGGGACACTAACTTACAGGCCCTGGGTACCCCTCGTACTCTATATTAGGGACCTAAAAGTAAATTCACTTATACCCATTGAGGACAGGGCAATCAAACATACACGTTTAAGGATTGGAGCACTGTCACTGAGGTCTGGTTAGCAGGCCTCAGTGCACTCTCAAAGTTGAAAAACCAACAGCATCAGTCCAAAATTTTGGGGGTGAACATACACAAAGAGGCATTTTCTTACAAGGGGTTTTGACCTGTCAAAAGGGTTTATTTTGACAGGTTGAATTGCAGTGTTGAGTTTAAACTGCCATGGTCATGCTAAAATGGTAGGCCTGAAGACGGTAAGCCTGAAGCCATGGTTTAGACTTCGACTGTAGTGGATGGCATAATAGGTGCTGCAGTCCACTAATGACATTTAACTTACAGACCCTGGGTACCTTTTGTACCGTATACTAGTGACTCGTAGGTAAGTTAAATACACCAATTAGAATTATGCCACTACGACCATGTTTAAAAGGGGGTAATTACGGGTTACAGGGGTAAAGTGCACGAAGTTCAAAGGCCAACAAAAATATAGAGTCCAGCAAAAGCTGGAAAATATGAGGTGACCAAGCAAAAAAAGGTGGATTTCCCACAATTGGCAACTCTATTTGTCTTTTAAAATTTGAAATGTTCCAAAATGCAAGTTGTATTGTGTCGGTGGGGCATGCATACTGTAAGCAGTTTAAACTAATTAAGTCACATTCAAAACCAGGTGTGGGTAACAATATGATGGTAACAGACACATATGCCCCTGCTTTCTTCTAGTGAAGCTCAGCAGTGAAATAAACACTGTAGCATAAATGTCTACTTGTCCAATGTCGATGATTTTTTAGGGCAACAATTTGAAGAAGGGAGTTGAAAATCAACGTATCCCTTAAATTATTAAAGTCAGTTGTAATTCTGTTCACACTTGGTAGTACTGACACTGGCATTTGACAGTGTGATGTCACTCTGCTTGTTTGTAGTTAATGCAAGGTTCAGGGTATAGTTATAGTCATGTTACACTCGATCAGACATTTGCAGTAAAGCAAATAGATGCCCACGTGACTGAAAAGTGTCTGGTGTTGATTTCTTAAATTTCACGCATTCTTGACCAAGACCTATTTTAAAATGAAGTCAATGTTTTACTCTTTTACAAGCATGGTTCTAATGATCCTACACACAGCCATGTCATTTAATCACTAAAGGCACCAGAGGACATTGTTGTATACATTTCCACACTTTAAAAAAATAATTGAATCCGATTTATTTGAAGTCCTAGAAAGGGTGAGATTGGGCACTAAATGTATAGCCTGGGTAAAGCTTCTATATACTGACGTCCTGGGGCAGGTAAGGGTTAACGGCTACACGCCTCGGACATTTGGGCTACGTAGGGGCACTAGACAGGGATGACCGCTATCCCCGCTGCTATTCTCCCTTTTACTGGAGCCTCTCGCGGCCTGGGTGCGCCGAGATGTGATGGTGCAAGGGATGCGCTGGGCAGCTGATGTAGAGGATCGTATATCTTTATATGCGGATGACATATTGCTGCATTTAGCATCCCCGTACTAATCGATCAGCGTGGTACATGACATCTTCAAGAATTTTGGTAAATATTCCGGGTATGCGATTAATTGGCACAAATCCGTCTTGTTTATGCTGCATGGTCAGGTTCCCCGACTTCCCGCAGGTTACACCATAGCGGTGGCAGAGGAGGGGTTTCGATATCTGGGGATTTATATCACTTCAGATCCAACTCGTTTTTATAGTTCCAATTTAGCCCCCCCCCCCCGAGCATTGGAGGTCCCTGCCTCTCTCACTGGTGGGTCGCGCTGCACTTTTTAAGACGCTGGCCCTCCCTCGTTTCCTCTACATTCTACATAACTTCCCACACAGAGTCCCCGACTCATATTTTACAGCAGTGGAGGGGGAAATCCGTACGTTGGTGTGGGGGGGTGGGGGGGGTGGAGGCCCCGGCCCCTAGGGTGGCACTGAAGAAACTTACGAAAAGCTGGTACGATGGAGGTATTGCATTGCCTGACCTGTAATTTTACTACTGGGCAGCACAATTGGTGACTGTTAACCATTAGATGTATCATCCCCCTGACGACCCAGCAAACGCACTCGACCGTTACCAGACAGATCGCTCCGGTTATCTGGGGGCCTTATATACCAGTGATAGGAAGAACAAACAGAAATTCTACGGACCTACCAAACACACACTAGAAATCTGGCGTGTTGTACATTCATGCTTGGGATGTGCGGGTGTCCTCTCCGAGGTAGCGCCGCTGTGGTATGCACAGAAATTGGGTATGTTGTGCTATCAGCCTGGGTGCGATAAGTGGGACCTCATAGGTATTTCGGCAGCGAAGGACCTGGTCAAAGAAGGGGCTATACTTACATTTGGGGAGCTTCAGAGCCAATATCACCTGGCTCAGGGAGAAATGTACAGATATTTGCAAATTAGATATGCGATCCTGGCGGCTTTTCCGTCCCTTAAAGATATATCGGATTCGTCCCCATTGGAGGACCGACTGTTAGATGGGCCTTTGAGTTCCAAAGCGATATCTCTCACATATAGAAAGCTGTGTAATAATCTACCGGACACCTTTCCAAAGCTATGGAGAGGTGGCAGGATGACCTATGCCCGATAAGTGATGAGGACTGGCAGGCGGCCATCACACTGAAATTCAGACTCATACAGCTTAGGATGATACTTCACCGATCATACATGACAGGGATAACCTTGGCAAAAATAGGCTCCAGACCCGACGATTTATGTCTGAGGGGATGCGGACAGCAGGCCACCTTTTATCATATTCTGTGGAGCTGCCCAAAGATACATGTACTCTGGGAGGGAGCCTCAGAGCATATGCAGGGGCCTTGAGTAAGGATGTAGGGCCCGATTCACAGAACTAACTTAAGACAAAATCCTAAACTTACTACCATTTTGCTATTCACAGAAGGCACTTACTCATGTTGGTATTCACAGAAGGCCCTTACTCATTTCGGTATTCACAGAAGATAGGAGTCCTAACTTTAGGACTCCTAAATGCATTCTGTGAATACCGAAAGTCTTTAAATTAGGATTTTTCGCAATTTAGTAGTAGTAAAGTTAGGAATCCTAACTTTAGGACTCCTAAATGCCTTCTGTGAATACCGAAAGTCTTAAAATTTAGATTTTTCTCAATTTAGTAGTAGTAAAGTTAGGACTCCTAACTTTAGGACTTCTAAATGCCTTCTGTGAATACCGAAAGTCTTCAAATTAGGATTTTTCTCAATTTAGCAGTCAAAAAGTTAGGACTCCTAACTTTCTGACTCCTAAATGCTTTCTGTGAATACCGAAAGTCTTAAAATTAGGATTTTTCTCAATTTAGTAGTAGTAAAGTTAGGACTCCTAACTTTCGGACTCCTAAATGCTTTCTGTGAATACCGAAAGTCTTAAAATTAGGATTTTTCTCTATTTAGTAGTAGTAAAGTTAGGACTCCTAACTTTCAGACACCTAAATGCCTTCTGTGAATACCGAAAGTCTTAAAAGTAGGATTTTTCTTCATTTACTACTACTAAACTGAGAAAAATCCTAATTTTAAGACTTTCGGTATTCACAGAATGCATTTAGGAGTCCTAAAGTTAGGAGTCCTAACTTTACTACTACTAAATTGAGAAAAATCCAAATTTTAAGACTGTCGGTATTCACAGAAGGCATTTAGGAGTCCTAAAGTTAGGAGTCCTAACTTTACTACAACTAAATTGAGAAAAATCCAAATTTTAAGACTTTCGGTATTCACAGAAGGCATTTAGGAGTCCTAAAGTTAGGACTCCTATCTTCTGTGAATACCGAAATGAGTAAGTGCCTTCTGTGAATACCAAAATGAGTAAGTGCCTTCTGTGAATAGCAAAATGGTAGTAAGTTTAGGATTTTGTCTTAAGTTAGTTCTGTGAATCGGGCCCGTAGTGTTGACACCACAACTGGGACTGCTGAACATATGGGAGGCAACGGATCTCACGGAAATCGAGCAACAATTTGCAACACTGGGATACACGCTGGTCAAACAAGAACTGGCAAGAGGATGGGGGGGGTCAAACACGGCGCCCGTTACCGGATGGGCAAGAGAGCTGGACAGGTGCATGGTGGCAGAAACCAAAGTTTTTGTGTCTGGGGTGCCCAAAAAAGTGGGTTCGGAAGTGGTCAATGTGGAATAAGTATTGTGGAGATATTTGTGTGTCTCCTATGGTGGAATTGGAAATGTGTAGACGTACTGAATATGATGATACTGCATGATGAATATTATGTATTACTGTATGCCTTGACGTTATATTGCTAGATTTGTTACTGCCGTCTAAGAATATCTGTATCGCTGTAATGAACCAATAAACAAATTTAAAAAAAAGAATTGAATCAAGTAGGTGTCTCTTCAAAATGTGGTAGGTAATGTGTTTTTCTGATAAACTTTCTCAGCATATACTATGCACTTTACTGACTAGTTGTGTTTTCTGGTACAGATTTAGTGTAATTACTTTAATATATCAGAATTACACAGCAGGCGTAGACATGCTCATCCTGCCTTCCAATGCACGACTACCAAAATTCCACTTTGCCCCTTAATATATAAGGACTGGGCCTAAAAAAGGGTAGGACTCAGTGTAATGGTGGTTACCAATACATAATCATTGTGTTATTTGTACCAATATAACCCTGCTTCTAACTTCAATTGGTTCATACACTTGGTGTGTCAAGGCTCTATTTACAGAGGTAAATTCAACTGAAAACTTTATTTTACAAACAAATTTACCTGTGTTATAGTAGCTGTTTACGACTGAATTTATATGTTTTACACCTGACTGGAATTCCCAAAGAGATTCCTGGCAAGTTTAAACCTGTTACTTGGTGCACAGAATTCGTAACCCATAAACATCACTTGTGGGAAAATGGGTGTTCCAAGGCCTAGTTAGCCCTGGACGTTTGTTAACAGCCACAAACCAGTATGTTTACAAGTCTTCTATTCACAAACAACTCTCATTCCCATCTCCACCCTGGAAAGAGGCAGAGTTTGCTCATGCCACGTGGTCGCTTTTATCTCTTTCAAGGGTGAGAAGAGGAATTGTTTATCAGCAGAATTGCAGGAGGTGTAGGGAAAGGAGTATTTTCATGGGATCAAATATTTTCCGAGAGGAGAAAAAAAAGTGCATTTGTAGGGGGGAGTCCTATTTCTCCTGTGTGAAGTTCTCTGCACAGCAGGATTATGATCCGAGTGGTAATGTCACATGACCTACCCAAGAATCCGCATTGAAACCTCCACCTGGAGCAGCTTTGTATTCAGATTCCTTGGAATGTTTGTGAATTCTAGAAATTAATCAATATGTAGGTGTAGATCTTTGCGTGTAGCTGTTCAAATTTCTTTTTGGCCACCATAGAGAAGGCTAGGGGTGGGCGGAATTTGCGTAGTCGTGCTACGCAAAGCTTCGCGAAACGATAAAAAATCTCCTCAAGCACGCGCAGAGTTCCGCGAACACACGGAATTGCTTGTTCCGCCCGTTCACAATGCTTTTTCCTGTTCGCGAACGCTGTTTGCCTGCTCGGGGGGAATATCTCGCGAACACGCATTTTGAAAGCGCGAACAAGCCAAAAAATTCCGCCGATAGCAGAATTTTTGGCAATTTTGCTTTCTCCGCGGAACGCAAAATTACTCAAATTCCGCAAGTGGAATATAATTCACCGCCGCCCATGCCTAGAGAAGGCACACTGTCTGAACAAGCTCCGCAAAGCCACCAGTGCCGGCCTCACAGAACTGTCAAAACGAAGCAAAACAGAACGAGTACTCAGAGGCACCAGTAGAGGGAAGAACCAAGTCTCAACACGCATCCGATTTTCCGCACATGAAAGTACAGGGATGACAAGGCACTGACTGAGAGGAATCACCTTGACACAAGCAATGCAGGATCAACAGGACAGTGAAGACAACATCCCTCTCGTACTCAAAACTGCTGATGAAAGATGGAGAGAGAACACAAAGGGGAAATTACCAAATCTGCCCCCTGCGTAGAAAATCGTCGCCAGTGTTGAAAGTATGAATCACTCAGGAAACCAGATAAGGTCCAGTACTCATTTATTGGTCATCCACACTCCTCAATACAGAGTCTTCACAACATTCTACTCTAAACTCTAAAGGGGAGAGTCCAAAGGGAGAGGGGTGGAAGGAATGTACCAGGTGAGGTACGATCGGAAAGAAGGAAGGTTACAACAATAGGGCCCAGCATGAGGATTACTGTACTGTTTAATCGGAACCCATCTTTCCAGTTCCATTTTATGGAGGATATGTCTACGCCATGTCCAGTCTTCCAGAATATGGGAACAATAGTAGATTACATTGAAAGGCTTGGGCATACATTCTACTCGAATAGAGTCTAGAAATCAAGAAACTGAACGACATTACAGTGGAGCACCTTTCAAGGGACTAATGAGTATGGTTAGGTGATGTTTAAAGTTTGAATTGAAAGGCTCAAAATGTTGGTTTTCATAAAAGGCAGCCAAAGTTTATAGACTTTGCCAGAACTGAGGTTTGACCTGACTAGCCCTACCAATGCAGAGGACTTTCCGGCCGCAGGGTGTCCTATCAATGAAGTGTTGCATGCATTGGTAAGTGCAATCAGGCATTACAGGCACTGTTTAAATGTGTATAGGGGGAGCTCCAGCTCCAGGTGAGTGATCTGTCAGGGTGGTGGGGCAGTGAGGTTCTGATAAATTGCCTGTGCTTGTCTGAGAGAGAGCAACTGAACAGGGCAATTTCCAAGACCAGGGCTCAGGATCTGGGGAGGAGATGTGTTTGAAATGCAGGCTCCAACGGGAGACATCTCCCAAGGAACAGCAATCCTCCAGCGGCAGTAGGATCTGTTTCCTACTACAGTGAAGGTCCGCTAATACGGTCTTAAAACAAATTGCTACTTTTGCAAAGCTTCCAAAACTTAAAAAGAAAATACTAAAAATCACAAGTTGGTAGACTTTGAACACTCCTACTTAAGACAGGAGCCTCTTGGGCCCAAAAAGGTAACTCTAGGGCCTGCTGGCCTGCTAACTATGCATGTCAGAGTGAGATCCGAGTATTTGGTCTGTTCATCTGACAGCCTGAGGAAAAGGTTGAGCCTGGCAGGGCCTTAAACACTCTACTGCTACTTCACCTCACCTCACCTCAGGAGTCCTCCTATGATTGATTCACTCTTACTCCCTACTGCTATCTGCCCTCTACCATAAACTGCAATAAGCTGATGGACAAAATGTTTGAATTTATGTCAGCCACTGGCAATCGCTTGGGGGCACATTCCAGTCCATAATGTTTTGCCCACCATGCCACTATCAAACAGTCAAAACTGGTTCACCCCTCATTGTTATGCCAGCCAGCTAGCCCCCTCCATTTGTACCATATTAAATGCTTCTTTGAGTGAAGGGAAACTTCCTCATGAAAGGAAGGCGCATAAGTGCTTCCGAGCCGTAAGAAGGCACATATACATGCAACGGAGCTGGAAAACTACTGCCCTATTTCACTCCTTCTGCTTATGAGTAAACTTTTGGATGGATATATCAATACTAAGCTCATGGAGTACCTAGAATCCCAAGGCTGCCTCGACCCCTCACATTATAGTTTCAGATCTAATCACTCCACTGAAACAACCCTTATAGGCTTCACAAACTACATCAAGTTTGCCTTGGACAACAATAAGGCTGTGCTGTTAATGCTGCTGGACTTGTCTGCAGCTTTTGAAATTCTATGTCAGGACAGGAGGCTCTGATTATGCTTTTCTCATTTCTTTATAATGAAATGCTCAGCAGCCAATATGATAACAAAAAACTACATTTCCCATGAACACTAGGGAATAACCATAGAGTATACAGTATAAAAGGTCACAACTCTAGTCCTTCTTCCTCTTTCTTTGCTGCTCCGCAGCCAGTTAAGTGCCTTTATCAGTATTTGCATGTCTTTTACTGTTTAATCGCTATTGTATTGTGTAATTTTCGCTTACTTTAAGCTTTCGCTTTGGCGTTTGCAGCGCGCTGTGTTTGCGCTTTGTTGGAGCGCTCCGGCTCCGGTTCCGTTTCTTTCCCGTTCCGCCCGCTCTTAAGGCGTGTTCTTTGTGGGAGCGTGTGTTCACCTCCCTGAGCCTGGGCGCCTGTGTGCTGCCTTGTTGCTGGTTGTGGAGCGGGAGAAGGGGTTGCCGGCTCGTGCGGGGAGTGCGAGCCCTCTCGAGCAGTGTCTTCACGGGCGGCAGTGTCGCGCATGCGCATTGCCATATTTCCGGTTTGTGACATTCCTCACAGCGCCGGTTGAGAGAAAGGTCGTTTTTCAACGCCCAGGCCCACAGCCTGTGAAGTTTAACCCCGTATGACGCCGGGGTTCAGTGAGAGCTTCGGTAGTTACTTTGTGGCATAGGCTTTGCCCAGAGTGTGCTTTTGAGCTTGGGAGGCTTATCTCCCTCCACTTTCTACTTTGTTTGGAGTCAGGTTTGTGCCTGCTCTGTTAGCCTGCTGTGGGGTTCACACACTCCCCCTGCATTGTGTCTTTGGCACTCCATATTTCTCCAAGTCATCTTGTGGGCTCTTATTTACTACACTTGTGTATCATGGAAGACTATTATGGGGATGAAGATGACTATTATTATGGGGACGACAATGATGGTTCTTTGGAACATGATTTGGTGGAGGAATTGGACAATGGTGTCCAGCAATCTGTCAATAAGGCGCTCGTACGTGCCATTAATCCTCTCAAACGTCATTTGAACAAATATGCACAACAACAAGGTTGGTTGCCGACGACTAAAAAGTCCTCCAAGTCTCCTGTCAACCCCCACAGTTCTGATTTCCAGAAATTGGCAAAAAATTTGGCGGCTGAGGCTTCCAAGTCTTCTGCGCCTCAGGATACCGACGAATCTGATCAGGTTCGTACTTCAGCTTCTTCTGAACATGATTCTCCTCCGCCCAAGAAGCGTGTCTGTAAGGAACATTTTGTTGGCGCTCCTGAGCGTCCCCCGGTGTTGAACTTTGAGCCTGCAGATATCCTCCACCCTAATTCTTCCTCTTGGTTGCCTTCACCTGCAGTTGCAGCTTATGTTCAGGCTCACATTAGTCAGTCTTTTGATGCCACTGTTCGAGCCAGACTCCGATCCGAATGTTCGAGGCCTGATCTCGCAGATCATTTGGCGGATACGCCGGAGGTCGATCCCATGATGGTCACCTATTTAAAAAAGTACGCTAAGGACCCTAAAAAGGGCCTTGACAGGTCTTGGAGGTCTTGCCAAGACAAATTGCTTGATTTGCTTGGTCCACTGACCTAAATTCTGGATCTTGGGTTCCAAGCGAAGGAGGCCTCGGCTCTTGTGGACCCTGATGAATTAATCGAATGGGCACAGAGGGCTGTCTGTCAATTGGGTAACGCCAATTGTGCTGTATCTTCAGAGAGACGCCGGTCTATTCTTTTGAAATTGGACCCTAAGCTAGCGGAACTATCGACCTCTGAGTCGGGTCCGGAGGCACAAGGTCTTTTGTTTGGGCAGCTTTTCTTGACGGAGCTCACCAAATTTGTTTCCACCTTCAGTGGCATCGATAAAGCGCAGGCTTCATTGCGCCGGGCTATGCGTCCGGTTTTTGCCAAGGCCGGACGACATCGTGGACGCTCGTTCGGCCAAGGGTCACATCAACAGTCCCACCGAGGTAACAACTCTCAACGTGGAGGAGGCCAAGACTCAGGATATTCCACCAGAGCGAATTTTTATCCCTCCCGCAAAGGGAGAGGAAACTATGGAAAGGGCCGATCCGGAGGACAACAGGGCCATTACCAGGACTCCAACTCTGCAGGTGTGCCTGATTCGTGCTTGCGATGTGATTTTGGGGGGCAGAGTACAGTTTTTTCTCAAAAACTGGCGCATGATCTCCAGCGATGCATGGGTGCTAGAAACCGTTCAAGGGTTCAAGATAGAGTTCTACCAACCCCTACAACAGGCCCGTCCTCCCCCTCCTTTAAGTTTTTCCCTCCAAGATCAAGCTTGCCTCTCCAAAGAAATAGATGTCCTTCTCGACAAAGGGGCGATTCTTCCCACTGTCCGTCATCCGACGGGGTTTGTCAGCTCAGTCTTTCTGGTCGAGAAGAAAGGGGGCGGAGCTCGCCTGGTTCTCAACCTGATAGACTTCAACGGAGGGGTCGTGTACCGGCACTTCAAGATGGAGGGCATCCATCTCTTGTGGGATCTCCTTCGCGAAGGGGATTGGATGGTCCGTCTAGATCTCAAAGACGCATATCTGTCGATTCCAATCTTCAAGCCCCATCGTCAGTTCCTCCAGTTTCACTGGAAGGGTGTTTGGTACGAGTATCAGGTTCTCCCATTGGGCCTTTCGTCAGCACCATGGTGCTTCACGAAACTTCTGAGGCCGGTTGTGGAACATCTCCGAGCTCGGGGTGTCCGTCTGATTATTTACTTGGACAACATTCTCCTTATGGCGGATTGCCCACTCAGGCTCTTGACTCATCTGGAGTGGTCCATCGATCTTTTGCAGTCTCTCGGTTTTCTGATAAACATTCAGAAATCGGTTTTGGCACCGACTCAATCAATAGATTTTCTGGGTTTCAAGATAGATTCGGTTGCCTGTCAGCTTCTCTTGCCCGGTCAGAAAATTTGTTACATCAAGAGGGAGTTGACGTCTGTTATTTCCAGACAGACTGTGTCATTGAGATCTTTGGAACGTGTAGTAGGTCTGTTAGCGTCTTCCATTCAGGCGATCTTTCCGGGTCTTCTGCATTACAGGGCAATGCAGCGTCTGAAAATCCAGCATCTCCGGAAAGGCCTCAGGTACTCGGATCAGATTCCTCTGTTGGAAGAAGTGAGGTGGGAGATGCAATGGTGGCTAGACCACATGGAGGCCTGGAATGGTCGAGCTCTCTTCGGTGCGTCGCCGGAACTAGTGATAGAATCCGATGCCAGTCGCTGGGGTTGGGGAGCCCGATGCTGTCCTGTCTCGACGGGGGGTCGTTGGTCTCCTCAGGAGTTATCTCTCCACATAAACTGTCTGGAACTCCTAGCGGGTTCTTTTGCGATCAAGTGCTTTACACCCCATCGGTCCAACTGCTGCATTCTTCTCCGAATGGACAACGTGTCCGCAGTCCGCTATGTCAACAAGCTGGGCGGGACTCGGTCCAAAGTGCTTGCGGAGATAGCCAAGGACTTTTGGCATTTGTGCCGGCAGCAGAAGATCACTGTTATTGCGGAGTATCTCCCGGGTCGCCACAATCAAATTGCGGATTGGCACTCGAGACATCTTCAGGACTTCAGCGACTGGAGGCTTCACCCGCGCGTGTTCCGCTCCCTTCTTCGGCATTGGGGCCAGTGTCACATAGACCTGTTTGCTTCTCGCCTCAACATGCAGCTTCCGCTATTTTACAGTTGGAGACCGGATCCGTTGGCTCTTGCCACGGATGCCTTTCTTCAGGCTAGGCCATCGACTCTGTGCTATGCGTTTCCCCCATTCATGATGATCCCCAGGGTTCTGGCTTACGCCAAGCGGTATCGAGCGGATCTGATTCTGATTACTCCACTCTGGAGGGCTCAAGCATGGTTCCCAGTTCTCCTGGAAATGTGTTGCAAGGCTCCTCTCCTTCTACCAAAAGACAAAGGGAGTGGTGGAGGGTCCAAGGGGAGATTGTTTATAGACCGAAAAAAGTACCTAGTCCCCCAACTAGACAGCAAAAAACACGAGAGGTACTAACAGTCTGGAAAACAGAAGCCTACTGGAACCTGATTGTGTCCCATCTTCCTATTCAGACCACACAGTTGATCTAAACAAATGACAGTGTCATGACAGAGAAGTGAGACAGAGAAGATACAGAGTCTAAAAGACTAGAAAAAGTACCCATCAGCCCACTCAAAAGTGGAATATCGTCATCTGGGTTGTTCAGTGTTGGAGAAAGGTGTCCTGTAGGCTCCTCCTCAGGGAGAGTCTGAGGTTGCCTAATGGCGGACCCTGGGATCAAGCATCCAACCAACAGAAGACAGTGTGTGAGCGGAAGGGGCAGAAGTTGCAGTGCTCAAAAGAAGAACAGAAAAGGAAAGATGATCCTCGTGATTTAAAAATACCTACTTCGATGACATAAAACACTTTATTGGGTCTGACCATCAAAGTGGTATTGTTAAAAGCAGTATGCTGATAGCATGCAAGGAATTGCTATCTACCATGTATGTTAGTTGGTCGACATGTTTCAGCCTAAAGCGGCTTTCTTCAGGACCTATGATTTGCTACTGCAACACTTACTTATCGTGATATAGAACGTGATTTACAACCACTCTCCTATTGATTAAAAGGAAGATGGTGTGTCTTCTCCTGTGTATACAAATGTGGGAAACAAAAATAAAACAGTATTAGAAATATGCATATCTGTAGCATACAACTCACAACTCTGTACAAGTGGAATATGTGAAAAAATGTGATTTTAACTCACCCTAATTGCAGGGAGAAAAAGCCTCACCTCACCTGGCAACTGCTCAGGGTGAAAGGAGGCCACGCACTGTAAATAAGCGCATGGATCTGAAGTTAATTTCAGCGCAACTATTATAGTCACAAAAAACATTTCATTAGTGATACTATTAAACAAATGGCAGACCTAGATTAAGGATATAAGTAGCTAAGGAAAGCGTCTGACTAGGAAACTCCATTAGGCCACCTCGCTAGATGGTCAAAGTAACCGATTAGCCATTACATGAGGGAACCAGGACGCTTTTCCATTAGTGCTTGGATAAATAATTAGTACTAAGTGAAAGAATCAACACCTACAGTTCTCTCTCTGGGACAGAAAAAACCGCATAGTGAAGCGCCATAACTCACCTCTCCGTCGTTGCCTCGGGTGGAAAACTGAGCCGAGGGGGAGGTGAAATGCTGAGTTACAAGCGGTGTTTTATCAATAGGTAGCGGACCTTGGAGGGAACTATCAGTGTAAGCGTTCCCATTGGCTCGCTATCTGCACATAGTATTAGCCAATGGTAGCAGTACAGGCCTCCGAGCCGGGCTGTAAGAAGCGGTGAAATGCAGACCAATGGAGAGCCATTACGACAGAAGTTAGGTCCGTTAAGGTAGCGGACCTTGTCGGAAGCTCATAGACGGAGTATTCTAATAGGTTCACTGTCCGGGCCAAAGGGCTGTTTACTACAGGCGAAATCTCGGAGCAGACTACAACGAGGATTCCGTGATTGGTTAGATGTAGACCAATCGTGAAAGAGCTCAATTCCCGTAGTTATTTCCGAGGAGGTAGCGGACTATATGGAAGACTCGTAACAGAAGTGTTGTAATTAGTTCGCTTAGAGATGAAGGCCAGTGGCTCGCGCACAGACTCTGAACTATAGTTGAATTAAAGCCAAAGCGAAACAACGGTGACGTCAGTGGTTAGACGCGGACCAATTGGGAAATTAGTTTCAAGCAACCAAAACAGAGTTCGTTTGGAAAAGGCAGTGCAAAGGACAATCAATCCTTCATTCAACATAGATCTTGCGAGCTCGCCTGAATTGGTTATCTGCTACCAGAAGAGCAGAGCAAGAGCAAGACAAACCCAATGTACGCGAATAGACACTCACGCAGAATCACATATCCACAAAGTCTTATAAGACATACATATGTTACAATGTGGTTTCAATGTGTACAAAGACCAGCGTGGCCAATATAGATTGTGAGGCTGATATGCAATAGAAGAATATAAATATGGCCCGCAAAGAGACAGTACTAAGCGGTCAAACCGGTATACAAAGCCAAGTAGATTGTCTAATGCATGGGCAAGTGTCAGCAGTATTTAACACTATAGCCAAACAAACTGGAGCAACAATAATATGCCAGATGTGTACAGACATATAATATTCGATAATGTCAGTTGAATGATACAACGTATCAGCTAAGTAATACTGGATGTTGCCCTCAGTTTAGGCTCACAACTGCATCCACGGGATGTCGTCGTTCAAACCTTCCGTGTCACTGCGTAATTTATAGACCCATCTTTGTTCTTTCCTGAGAAGAAAAAGTGGGATGTCTGTGACATGACTGGGTATATGTGGTGCTCCAAGATTACCCATTTCAAATCATCAGGATTGTGTTTCTTATCTAGAAAATGCGAGGTGAGTCGGGTAGCCTGCTTATTGCGTCTAATTGTGCTCTTATGCTCTTGTATGCGCAATTTAATTTTTCTCGTCGTCATCCCTATGTACCTCAGACCACAAGGACAGGTGATTTGATAGATGACTTTGTCACTGTTGCAATTAGTATGGCGTTTGAGTAACCAAGGTCGAGTGGTGCCAATGTCAACTGCAAGAGTCTTACTGGTTTGTGCACTCAAAATACGCCATTTCTGTCTAATGATTTTCTGAATTTTAGACGAAGAGGTATTGTATGTGGTCACACACCTTTTTCAAGAATGGCTGAATGGTCAGAACCCTTATCTCAGGTTCACATTGGAGTACAGTAGAACTGAACTCCCTTTTTTGGACTTGGTAATTTTCCCACAAGAAGGGCATCTGGCTAGTTCCTTATATCGAAAACCAATGGCACGCAACTCATTGCTGAGATTTGACAGCCACCATCCCCCGTTCCCTCAGGGAAAACCTCCCGTTTGGGCAGTTCCTGAGGGTTCGGAGGAATTGTTCCAACATCACAGATTTCCATTCTAAAGCCAAAGATCTCTCCATGAAGTTGAGGATGCGGCGCTACCCTCACACTCTAGTTAGCAAGTCTTTAAAACGCGCTGCGAACAATCATCGAGAGGCCCTACTAGAACCTCCAGTTGAGAAACCACCTATTGGAAGGTTGGTGTGTGTGACCACATACAATACCTCTTCGTCTAAAATTCAGAAAATCATTAGACAGAAATGGCGTATTTTGAATAGCTCAGGAGAACACATTCCTCTGCCACTGTTCTCATTTAAAAGAGGTACCAATTTGAGAGACACACTGGTCCACACGAGACCTCGACAAGGAGTCGAAGAATCCACTTCCAGCCTGTGGAACCTTCCTCCAGTACAGGGACATCATCCATGCGGTAACTGCTCAGTGTGTGCACAAACCAGTAAGACTCTTGCAGTTGACATTGGCACCACTCGACCTTGGTTACTCAAACGCCATACTAATTGCAACAGTGACAAAGTCATCTATCAAATCACCTGTCCTTGTGGTCTGAGGTACATAGGGATGACGACGAGAAAAATTAAATTGCGCATACAAGAGCATAAGAGCACAATTAGACGCAATAAGCAGGCTACCCGACTCACCTCGCATTTTCTAGATAAGAAACACAATCCTGATGATTTGAAATGGGTAATCTTGGAGCAACCACATATACCCAGTCAGGTATTCACCTGTTACAACGCATTTTTTACAACGCAGTACTGTTACAACGCATTTTTTACAACGCAGGTACTGTTACAACGCATACTATTACAACTTATACTGTTACAACGCAGGTACTGTTACAACGCAAGTACTTTTACAACGCATATATAAATATGTATATGTATTTAATTTTATATTTTATTTTAAATTAGGTTAGATTGTAGTAATATTAAAATAATTAAATTTATACTTAATAATTTTAAAATGTTGTTTATATATAATTTTTAAATTAATTAATTAATTATAATAATTAATAATTAATAATTTAATAAATGAAAAATAATGTATTAATCAAAAGAAAAGTATTTTTTTAAGTATTTTTAAGGTTAGATTGTAGTAATATTAACATATTAAAATATATTTTTAATAATTATTTATTAATAATTAATACTTTAATAACTGAAAAATAATGTATTAAGCTAAAGAAAAATATAGGATAGATTGTAGTAATTTTAATATATTTAAATTTATTTTTTAAAAATATTTAATAATAATTAATACTTTAATAATTGAAAAATAATGTATTAATCAAAAGATAAGTATTTTTGTAAGTATTTTTGTAAAAAATTATTACCTTTTAATATAGTATTTATTTTATACTTTATTTTAGGAATTTGTTTATTGAATTTTTTGGATAGTAATAATTTATATGTTCATTTTAATTTGATATTGTTTATTATATTGTATAATATAAATTTAGGAATGTATATTTTATTATTGTAAATATAATTTAGGGTAGTAAAAATTTTAATTAATATCACATTTTTATTTTATATTTGTATTTTTGATTTTTTTAGTTTTTGTTTATTATTATTATTTTAATTGAAATATTAATTAGTATGTATATATTAATAATTAAAAAACGATTTAAATAAATTTGAAATATATTTAAATAATATTATTTTGATTTATTTAGATTTTTAGAAATTATTATATATGACTATATGTTTATTATATTTTATTTATGTTTTTAAAAATATATTGGGAAAATATTATGTTCTATTATTGTTTAATTAAATTTAAAAAATATGTTATCTATATGTAGACTTCATTAAGTATATAGTTTTTTTAATTAAATAATTTATAATCGATTTTGTTTGTGATATACTTATATTAAAATTTCCGTTCCCACGCTTTACCATTGTTTTCTATGGATACGTTTGTCCTTCATTTATGTCTTTGATACAACTAGTTATGTAGAGCGGTTCGGAATAAAAGCAAAGGAAACGAAAGGAAAGAGGAGGAAAAAAGCGGAACAGAAAGAAGAAAACAGGTATATTAAGGAAGTATATATTTTACATATTATTTTAAAAGTTAAGATATACAGATTGAAATAAATAAAAACGTCGAGATATGTTTTTGTTCATAAAAATAACTTTTTATTACATACAAAAAATAAATAAAAATTCTTCTGTTTTTAATACATTTTATGTATATTTTTCTAAATTTTAACATATATATGTAAACATATTTAAAAATAATATTTATTTATAAATTGCAATATATTACAATGTACAGTAGTCCTTTCTTTATTGTTGCAGCATATCCTGACGTTATTACGTATACGTGTGCGTCGTCGGCCATTTTGTGGGTATCCGGAGATGGAAGCAGGAGGAAGCAGCAGGACGCTGATCTACGACCAGGTAGGAAAACAATGTAATACTAAGTAATAAAGTTAAATAATAAAAGATTTACATTTATTGTAAGGATAAGTTAAGTAGAGGTTGCTCGAAAAAAAAAAATGTAAAAAATACAACATGTCGCTACTCGTATTATTAGAATATGCCGATGTTGGGTCGGTGGGCGTGGGGAACATCGGTAAATATAAATAAAGTAAGATTTAGTTGAATTTTAGTAAAAAAACCTGAAAAGGGGTTTAGAAAAGTATAACAAATATTTCATAATGTATTTATGTATGCAAAGTATTAAAATGCATTTTCGAGTGATATAACTGTTTGTAAATATTGAGTTTGAGAATGTTAGTTGCTATGTTGTTAAAATATCATATGAATGTGAATAAAGATATTTCCAATGTTTTCCTGGTGCTTTTCTGAAATACATTTGTATTTTAAGAAGATTATGATGTAGGGTTTATTTCCAAATCACTGATTGTCTGATTGATTATATTGGTTACATTTTATTTGTTTAGTATTCATTTCGGAATTATTATTGCTTTGTTTATTCTATGAAAATTGGAAAGTAAAAATTTAGGAGCCTTTGTATATTGTACTATAGTAGTTTGAAAGGCATAACTGATGTTTATTGATTAGAATTTAATTAATTCGAAGTCTGTCTTTTTTGTATCAGGAGGAGTAGAGATTATAGAATTGATAAAAAATAACATGGAAAATTAAAAATAATTATTCTATGTTTGGTGAAATGTTGTAGGAATTAGCACTTGATATGGAAATATGGAAATATCAATATATGGAATACATAAATATTTTAACCATTAATTTTATGGTGTGGTTTTCATAGAAGACTTTATGATAAAATAGAAAATGCATTTTATTTTTTTTTGCAATGTACTTTTCTATTATTTAAAAATGTAGTCTCAAAATTTATTTCTTTGGGAAAATATTGGTTCAGCTATTTCTTCTAAAGTTTTATGTGATTCAAAAATTAAAAAAATATGTCATGTAAGGCATTTATTTTTTAAAAAAATGTAACAAAAAAAAATAAAATGAGGAAAAATGACCCAACATCAAATATTAAAAAATGTTTTAAAAAAAATTTTTTTACGAATTGTAATTAAAAAAAAAAAAATAATTTTGGTAGAAGCAGGAAAGTAATGTACATTATAATTTAAAAAGAAAGGATGTTAGCTAGATTCTCAAGGTAATCTAAAGCCACACACAACGTAAATTGTTGTAGTAGTGCCAATAGTCGTTCAGACATATCCTTAGTTCTTTGGGTAATTCGTGAGTTTAGACTACCAGTGAGAGTTTGAGAAAGTCTCATTTCTTGGAAACTTTGCTCCTTCTTCAAAGTTTCCAGAAATGAATAGAAATTAGGGTGGGGTTTGCCAATTAAATGGTTGAAGGAGTTATGCCATCCCTCAATGGCATTATTTGTTTTTGCCTCTCCCTCTAGGCAACTCGAATAACAGTTCCACCACTGCACATGGAAACGTGGTTTCCTTCTGCGACCCGATCTGCCTAGGTGTCCAATCCATGTGTCTTCCATATAATTTAAAATGGGTGCCAATTTATCTTCGTTAGTTAAATAATAGTCTGATTCTGTAATTGCAGTGTAGTACTCGTCTACACTTTCAGGAGGGACAAAACAAAGAGCAGTTAATTTTTTTAATTCGACTTGTAGTTTGCTGTCCAATGAGTATTCAGTAACTAAGGGTGTTTTTTGTAATTTACGCCAGAATGCCTGGGAAAAGTGGAAAAAACACCCTTGAATTTGGGTATCCGTGTACAGTTTGGTGATCACATTGATCATACTCAATTCAAAATCGATAATAATTTTCCTAGGACTTTGGCTTGTTTTGGATTTAATCACAGATAATAATTCTGTGTAAGTTGCTGAAGTCTTATCAGGCAGCAAACTATATACTAGGGGTATTACACTGTTATTAATTTTACCATGAATAGTATAAATTTGGGTGAATGGATGGGGCGTGCTTTTAAACGTCCCATCCATCATCCAAATTTCACTTGATTCAAGTTTAATAAGGTTGCGTGGGGTACTAAAAATTAAAATGCGCTTAAGAGGGTCTTCGTTGTCATGTAAGAGGAAAGGTTCTTTAGAAAAAGTAATAGTAAGTTCAGGAGGAATAATAATATCAGAAAAAGTATGAGGTGTGTTTGTTTGTGTATTACTTGCCTGCTTTTGTCTTTGTATAATTCTTCGCAAATTATGTACGTTAGGAATATTGCTAGCAATATGAGTAGGGACATGTTGTGCAACCTGTCTTAAAATTGATCCAGTGGATTCATTGGAGGTGCTTGCAATAGCCTTCATCTCGTTAACAGTTTCTCTGACATCAACTTCCATTGCAGAGGCAGAGTGGTTATGGTCAGTTGTCCTTACAATAAAATCATTGACCGTAACCGCTCTGCCGCTGCAACGAGTTGTATGGTATTGCACGCATCTCCAATGAATCCGTGGATGACTTAACCTATCCTTACAATAAATGTATCCTTGATGAGCTAGTAATTGCTTTCCTTTCCTGGATGGAATATACTTTGCAGTTTGTTGTTGTGAAGACATTTTCTGAAAAGAAAAAATTATTGCTTTAGTATTTGAATTATAGAAATGGAATGCATAAAATTAGTATGTACTTTTCATTTTATAAAACTCTGATTTTAGTTTTTTTATATTGTATCTAGCACATTTTCCATATGCTAGCATTTTACTTATTGCTGTAAATTAGAAAACATATTCAGCACTTTTCCTACTGTTGCACTTACTTGGAGTTGGAATAGTCATTTACACCTCTAGACTATCCAGCACTTTCTCTACTGTAGCACTTACCAGGAGTTGGAATAGTAATTTACACCTCTACACTATCCAGCACTTTCCCTACTGTAGCACTTACCAGGAGTTGGAATAGTTATTTACACCTCTAGACTATCCAGCACTTTCTCTACTGTAGCACTTACCAGGAGTTGGAATAGTAATTTACACCTCTACACTATCCAGCACTTTCCCTACTGTAGCACTTACCTGGAGTTGGAATAGTAATTTACACCTCTACACTATCCAGCACTTTTCCTACTGTAGCACTTACCTGGAGTTTGAATAGTAATTTACACCTCTAGACTATCCAGCACTTTCCCTACTGTAGCACTTACCTGGAGTTGGAATAGTCATTTACACCTCTACACTATCCAGCACTTTCCCTACTGTAGCACTTACCTGGAGTTGGAATAGTAATCTACACCTCTAGCCTATCCAGCACTTTCCCTACTGTAGCACTTACCTGGAGTTGGAATAGTAATTTACACCTCTACACTATCCAGCACTTTCTCTACTGTAGCACTTACCAGGAGTTTGAATAGTAATTTACACCTCTAGACTATCCAGCACTTTCCCTACTGTAGCACTTACCTGGAGTTGGAATAGTCATTTACACCTCTAGACTATCCAGCACTTTCTCTACTGTAGCACTTACCAGGAGTTGGAATAGTAATTTACACCTCTACACTATCCAGCACTTTCCCTACTGTAGCACTTACCTGGAGTTGGAATAGTAATTTACACCTCTACACTATCCAGCACTTTTCCTACTGTAGCACTTACCTGGAGTTTGAATAGTAATTTACACCTCTAGACTATCCAGCACTTTCCCTACTGTAGCACTTACCTGGAGTTGGAATAGTAATTTACACCTCTACACTATCCAGCACTTTCCCTACTGTAGCACTTACCTGGAGTTGGAATAGTAATCTACACCTCTAGCCTATCCAGCACTTTCCCTACTGTAGCACTTACCTGGAGTTGGAATAGTAATTAAATCTCTACACTATCCAGCACTTTCCCTACTGTAGCACTTACCAAGAGTTTGAATAGTAATTTACACCTCTAGACTATCCAGCACTTTCCCTACTGTAGCACTTACCTGGAGTTGGAATAGTAATTTACACCTCTACACTATCCAGCACTTTTCCTACTGTAGCACTTACCTGGAGTTGGAATAGTAATTTACACCTCTAGACTATCCAGCACTTTCCCTACTGTAGCACTTACCTGGAGTTGGAATAGTAATCTACACCTCTAGCCTATCCAGCACTTTCCATACTGTAGAACTTACCAGGAGTTTGAATAGTAATTTACACCTCTAGACTATCCAGCACTTTCCCTACTTTAGCACTTAACAGGAGTTGGAATAGTAATTAACACCTCTAGACTATCCAGCACTTTCCCTACTGTAGCACTTACCTGAAGTTGCAATAGTAATTACTCTTCTAGCCTATCCAGCACTTTTACTACTGTAGCACTTGCCAGGAATTGAAATACTGATTTACACTTGTACATTTTAACAAAACTTTTTTTATAAATACTATGTGTTATTTATTACTGCTTATGCATGTCTTATATATGTATCTGGAAAAGTGTATATCACTTACTCTTAGTTTTTTGGGTGTTTACTTTGAATAAATATGTTTTGGTTTTCTTGTGTTGGTTGTCCTGGAGGTTGGTCAAGTTTTGGTTGGAATGGAGATCTAAAACAAAGAAAAAGTTTGTTTGAAAATGTGTAACACTTAATTTTGGAGAAGACTAACTTTTAAGTTTTCTTTACAGGCATGAGGCATTATATTGAAGTTCATTTTAGCACTTTCTCTGCACTTTATTTATAGCACTACTCATGTAAAGTGAGAAATGCAATTTTGGCGTCTGGATTGCACAGTTCTTTGTGTATTGTAGTGTTTATATGTATCTGGGATACCACATGATAATTTCATAGTTTATTGCAATTTCACTACTGTAGCACTTAACTGGAAAAGCATTGATTATTTAAGTTTATAGAGTTTCCTGCATTTTTAGACTGTTTTGAATAGTAATTTACACCTCTACACTATCCAGCACTTTCCATACTGTAGCACTTACCAGGAGTTGGAATAGTAATTTACACCTCTAGACTATCCAGCACTTTCCCTACTGTAGCACTTACCTGGAGTTGGAATACTAAATTACATCACTACACTATCCAGCACTTTCCCTACTGTAGCACTTACCAGGAGTTGGAATAGTAATTTACACCTCTAGACTATCCAGCACTTTCCCTACTGTAGCACTTACCTGGAGTTGGAATAGTAATTTACACTTCTACACTATCCAGCACTTTCCCTACTGTAGCACTTACCAGGAGTTGGAATAGTAAATTACACCTCTAGACTATCCAGCACTTTCCCTACTGTAGCACTTACCTGGAGTTGGAATAGTAATTTACATCTCTATACTATCCAGCACTTTCCCTACTGTAGCACTTGCCAGGAGTTGGAATAGTCATTTACACCTCTACACTATCCAGCACTTTCCCTACCGTAGCACTTACCCGAAGTTGCAATAGTAATTTACTCCTCTAGCCTATCCAGCACTTTTACTAATGTAGCACTTGCCAAGAATTAAAATAATAATTTACACTTGTACATTTTACAAATTTTTTTTTATAAATACCATTTGTTATTTATTACTGCTTATGCATGTCTTATATATGTATCTGGAAAAGTGTTTTTCACTTACTGTTAGTGTTTTGGGTCTTTACTTTGAATAAATATGTTTTGGTTTTCTTGTGTTGGTTGTCCTGGAGGTTGGTCAAGTTTTGGTTGGAATGGAGATCTAAAAGAAAGAAAAAATATGTTTGAAAATGTGTAACACTTAATTTAGGAGAAGACTAATTTTTAAGTTTTCTTCACAGGCATGAGGTATGATATTGAAGTTCACTTTAGCACTTTCTCTGCAATTTATTTATAGCACAACACATGTAAAGTGAGAAATGCAATTTTGGCGTCTGGATTGCACAGTTCTTTGTGTATTGTAGTGTTTATATGTATCTGGGATACCACATGATAATTTCATAGTTTATTGCAATTTCACTACTGTAGCACTTAACTGGAAAAGCATTGATTATTTAAGTTTATAGAGTTTCCTGCATTTTTAGACTGTTTTGAATAGTAATTTACACCTCTACACTATCCAGCACTTTCCATACTGTAGCACTTACCAGGAGTTGGAATAGTAATTTACACCTCTAGACTATCCAGCACTTTCACTAATGTAGCACTTACCAGGAGTTGGAATACTAAATTACATCACTACACTATCCAGCACTTTCCCTACTGTAGCACTTACCAGGAGTTGGAATAGTAATTTACACCTCTAGACTATCCAGCACTTTCCCTACTGTAGCACTTACCTGGAGTTGGAATAGTAATTTACACTTCTACACTATCCAGCACTTTCCCTACTGTAGCACTTACCAGGAGTTGGAATAGTAAATTACACCTCTAGACTATCCAGCACTTTCCCTACTGTAGCACTTACCTGGAGTTGGAATAGTAATTTACATCTCTATACTATCCAGCACTTTCCCTACTGTAGCACTTGCCAGGAGTTGGAATAGTCATTTACACCTCTACACTATCCAGCACTTTCCCTACCGTAGCACTTACCCGAAGTTGCAATAGTAATTTACTCCTCTAGCCTATCCAGCACTTTTACTAATGTAGCACTTGCCAAGAATTAAAATAATAATTTACACTTGTACATTTTACAAATTTTTTTTTATAAATACCATTTGTTATTTATTACTGCTTATGCATGTCTTATATATGTATCTGGAAAAGTGTTTTTCACTTACTGTTAGTGTTTTGGGTCTTTACTTTGAATAAATTTGTTTTGGTTTTCTTGTGTTGGTTGTCCTGGAGGTTGGTCAAGTTTTGGTTTGAATGGAGATCTAAAACAAAGAAAAAATATGTGTTAAAATGTGTGACATGTAATTTTAGAGGAGACTGATTTTCATGTTTTTTTCACAGGAATGAGACATCATATTTAAGTTTACTTTACTATTTTCTCTGCACTTTATATATACCTGTATTTTTCATAATGTAGCACTGTTCAATAGTATTTTTACTTGCTGCAAGATGGTAGAGTTTTCTAGATTTTTATACAGTTTGATTTTATTCATATTATTTATTATTTATGAACAATTAATATATATATTTCGCAATGTGTTTTTTACTTACTTTTCAGTTTGGTTTTTTCAAGAGTAGAAATGTGTCCTTCCACTGGCTGTACGATTTATTTTTTACTTGAATTGGTCTGTTATTCTGAAACATTTTAAAAAAAAAACATTATTTTATTTTAACCTGCTTAAAGTGATTTATGTTTTGCCTTTGAATAGTAGTGTTTAGTTTTATTTGAAATATTTAAATTACCTTTTAAAGCGGTGTTGAAATTTTTTATCTGTCCGATTATTTATGAAGAAATTATTTATATGTAGTATCTCTGTGAGGGAAAAAATTTTGTACAGTTTACTCCTACTGCGGCGTTTTATATTTAAATAATAATAAACTAATTTTTAAAGAAATAATGATGTACCTTATGTTTTTATGCGAAAGTGGGTCGCTTTAAAAAAACAATGAAATGTACACGGATTTCGTGTGTAAACGTTCTGAATAGATTTCTAAAACAAAAAAAATTTATAAATATATTAATAATACTGTATTATTTTTAAATCACGTTTTATTCTTTAGATTATTAATTTAAAAATTTATGTATCATGTTGTTTAAGACGTATTTTGATAATATCGAAATAATCTTTATTCATTTTTAATTAAAGCACAGAAATATATTTTAAAAATTGGCTTTAAAAAATATATAGTCAATATTAAAAAAGAAGTTCTTTTTTTTACATGGCTATTATTTATGGTGTTATCGTTTTCCGAACATATTACTTACTTGTAATTAGTTGGTATTCGTAGTATGATATAGTTTTAGAATTTTCGATTGGATGATAGGGTGAAAAGTTCACAGAGTGCAATCTCACGTCTGCTGTCTCGGGTAGTTGAGAATCAACTAATTTCAAAATGGTTCCTCACTACTATTTATAAGTTTGGTGTAGTATAGCAAAAATAATAGTGAAAATATGCGGTGGAAATCGCATTACATTTTATATTTATTTATCTGAGGACATATAATTTAAAAATTCATTTAAATAACTTTATATTCCGTAATGTTTGCCGTTTTGGCATCCATTTTGGGTATTATGTTGTCGTTTGAAATCATTGAAATAATAGTAGGACTCATTATTATAATACTTATGCAAGATGGCGTCCATGAAAACACTATATATGTTTGTTTTATAAGAATACTAACATATCATGTAAAACAATATGAATGAGTATATTTTTGAATCGTAGTAAGTCAGTAAGTAAATTGTTTTCATTTTTAGTTTTCGTAATAATTTGGAAATTATTGTACTTTGAAAATTAATACTCGAGTAATTATTTAATAAATAAATAAATGTAAATCGCGTTAATATGGTAGTTTTTCATGCCGTTTTTTTAATACACTTACCCACCCAAAACCCCTATTTTCCCTGCATCCCGTTGCCAGTTTTTATTATAAAAAAAAATAAAATATATATTTATTGGTGAATATTTTAAAAGTATGAGTACGAATTTATTAAATAATAATAAAAATTAATACTCGAGTAATTATTTAAAAAATAAATAAATGGAATACGTGATTTTATGGCAGTTTTTCATGCCGTTTTTTTAATACACTTACCCACCCAAAACCCCTATTTTCCCTGCATCCCGTTGCCAGATTTTATTTTTCAAGAAAATTAAAAATATATATTTATTGGTGAATTTTTTAAAAAGGGAGAGTACGAATTTATTAATTAATAATGAAAATTAATACTCGAGTAATAATTTAATAAATAAATAAATGGAAAACGTGATTTTATGCCAGTTTTTCATGCCGTTTTTTTAATACACTTACCCACCCAAAACCCCTATTTTCCCTGCATCCCGTTGCTAGATTTTATTTTTCAAGAAAATTAAAAATATATATTTATTGGTGAATTTTTTAAAAAGGGAGAGTACGAATTTATTAATTAATAATGAAAATTAATACTCGAGTAATAATTTAATACATAAATAAATGGAAAACGTGATTTTATGCCAGTTTTTCATGCCGTTTTTTTAATATACTTACCCACCCAAAACCCCTATTTTCCCTGCATCCCGTTGCTAGATTTTATTTTACAAGAAAATAAAAAATATATATTTATTGGTGAATATTTTAAAAGTGTGAGTACGAATTTATTAAATAATAATGAAAATTAATACTCGAGTAATAATTTAATAAATAAATAAATGAAATACGTGATTTTATGGTAGTTTTTTATACCGTATTTTAATACACTTACCCACCCAAAACCCCTATTTTCCCTGCATCCCGTGCCAGGTTTTATTTTACATAGAAATTTTTTTACATATAAATGCGTTGTAATGGTACACGTTGTTAAATGTTGCGTTGTAATGGTACTTTTCCTATTAAAGTACTATTTTGCGTTCTAATAGTACTCGTTGTAAAAACATGCGTTGTAGTAGTATTTACGTTGTAATATCCGCGTTGTAACGGTATGCGTTGTAATAGTATGCGTTGTAACATCATATATCCACCCAGTCATGTCACAGACATCCCACTTTTTCTTCTCAGGAAAGAACAAAGATAGGTCTATAAATTACGCAGTGACACGGAAGGTTTGAACGACGACATCCCGTGGATGCAGTTGTGAGCCTAAACTGAGGGCAACATCCAGTATTACTTAGCTGATACGTTGTATCATTCAACTGACATTATCGAATATTATATGTCTGTACACATCTGGCATATTATTGTTGCTCCAGTTTGTTTGGCTATAGTGTTATATACTGCTGACACTTGCCCATGCATTAGACAATCTACTTGGCTTTGTATACCGGTTTGACCGCTTAGTACTGTCTCTTTGCGGGCCATATTTATATTCTTCTATTGCATATCAGCCTCACAATCTATATTGGCCACGCTGGTCTTTGTACACATTGAAACCACATTGTAACATATGTATGTCTTATAAGACTTTGTGGATATGTGATTCTGCGTGAGTGTCTATTCGCGTACATTGGGTTTGTCTTGCTCTTGCTCTGCTCTTCTGGTAGCAGATAACCAATTCAGGCGAGCTCGCAAGATCTATGTTGAATGAAGGATTGATTGTCCTTTGCACTGCCTTTTCCAAACGAACTCTGTTTTGGTTGCTTGAAACTAATTTCCCAATTGGTCCGCGTCTAACCACTGACGTCACCGTTGTTTCGCTTTGGCTTTAATTCAACTATAGTTCAGAGTCTGTGCGCGAGCCACTGGCCTTCATCTCTAAGCGAACTAATTACAACACTTCTGTTACGAGTCTTCCATATAGTCCGCTACCTCCTCGGAAATAACTACGGGAATTGAGCTCTTTCACGATTGGTCTACATCTAACCAATCACGGAATTCTCGTTGTAGTCTGCTCCGAGATTTCGCCTGTAGTACAGCCCTTTGGCCCGGACAGTGAACCTATTAGAATACTCCGTCTATGAGCTTCCGACAAGGTCCGCTACCTTAACGGACCTAACTTCTGTCGTAATGGCTCTCCATTGGTCTGCATTTCACCGCTTCTTACAGCCCGGCTCGGAGGCCTGTACTGCCACCATTGGCTAATACTATGTGCAGATAGCAAGCCAATGGGAACGCTTACACTGATAGTTCCCTCCAAGGTCCGCTACCTATTGATAAAACACCGCTTGTAACTCAGCATTTCACCTCCCCCTCGGCTCAGTTTTCCACCCGAGGCAACGACGGAGAGGTGAGTTATGGCGCTTCACTATGCGGTTTTTTCTGTCCCAGAGAGAGAACTGTAGGTGTTGATTCTTTCACTTAGTACTAATTATTTATCCAAGCACTAATGGAAAAGCGTCCTGGTTCCCTCATGTAATGGCTAATCGGTTACTTTGACCATCTAGCGAGGTGGCCTAATGGAGTTTCCTAGTCAGACGCTTTCCTTAGCTACTTATATCCTTAATCTAGGTCTGCCATTTGTTTAATAGTATCACTAATGAAATGTTTTTTGTGACTATAATAGTTGCGCTGAAATTAACTTCAGATCCATGCGCTTATTTACAGTGCGTGGCCTCCTTTCACCCTGAGCAGTTGCCAGGTGAGGTGAGGCTTTTTCTCCCTGCAATTAGGGTGAGTTAAAATCACATTTTTTCACATATTCCACTTGTACAGAGTTGTGAGTTGTATGCTACAGATATGCATATTTCTAATACTGTTTTATTTTTGTTTCCCACATTTGTATACACAGGAGAAGACACACCATCTTCCTTTTAATCAATAGGAGAGTGGTTGTAAATCACGTTCTATATCACGATAAGTAAGTGTTGCAGTAGCAAATCATAGGTCCTGAAGAAAGCCGCTTTAGGCTGAAACATGTCGACCAACTAACATACATGGTAGATAGCAATTCCTTGCATGCTATCAGCATACTGCTTTTAACAATACCACTTTGATGGTCAGACCCAATAAAGTGTTTTATGTCATCGAAGTAGGTATTTTTAAATCACGAGGATCATCTTTCCTTTTCTGT
The DNA here is from genome assembly GCF_964261635.1 of Lissotriton helveticus. Classification (NCBI taxonomy): domain Eukaryota; kingdom Metazoa; phylum Chordata; class Amphibia; order Caudata; family Salamandridae; genus Lissotriton; species Lissotriton helveticus. The sequence goes on along the minus strand of NC_136069.1, from coordinate 733,064,969 downwards.
TCTTCTTTTGAGCACTGCAACTTCTGCCCCTTCCGCTCACACACTGTCTTCTGTTGGTTGGATGCTTGATCCCAGGGTCCGCCATTAGGCAACCTCAGACTCTCCCTGAGGAGGAGCCTACAGGACACCTTTCTCCAACACTGAACAACCCAGATGACGATATTCCACTTTTGAGTGGGCTGATGGGTACTTTTTCTAGTCTTTTAGACTCTGTATCTTCTCTGTCTCACTTCTCTGTCATGACACTGTCATTTGTTTAGATCAACTGTGTGGTCTGAATAGGAAGATGGGACACAATCAGGTTCCAGTAGACTTCTGTTTTCCAGACTGTTAGCTCCTCTCCTTCTACCCCAGAAGTGGAATCTTTTGCTGGATCCTCTCGAAGATCCGCATCCCCTGATTCTATCCGGATCTCTCCAGTTGCTGGCATGGCGGATCTCGGGGACCACTGGACGATCCCAGGCATTTCTAGCGACGCTTCCAAATTAATTAGTGAGGCCTGGTCTCCCAATACTCACAAACGATACAAAGGTGCTTGGAAGCATTGGTGTGATTGGTGTGTTCAACGGGAAGTTGATCCCGTTTCGGCAGATGTCTCCTTGATCATTAAATTTCTGGCGTCCCTAGCCTCTTCAGGTTTGGCTTATAGGACAGTCAACAATTTTCGTTCCGCTATTTCGGCTGGACATATACAGATTGATGGCAAGCCTGCTGGTGAACACCCTGTCATTTCCAAATTACTTAAGAATATTCGTCTCTCGAAACCGCCCAGTCCTAAGTATGTCTCTTTATGGGATGTTTCTATCGTTTTGCGGTTCTTGGAGGCTTGGCCTTCTAATCCGTTGTTGTCCCGCAAGCAGTTATCTGCGAAATTGACCATGTTGTTGTTGTTTTTTGTCTCTTGCAAACGCTTGTCGGATGTCCGCGCGTTGGATCTTGCAGGTCGCTGTTTTACTCCAGAAGGCGTTACTTTTCGTCTTTCCAGACGTACTAAATCTAATACTGCGGTGGTTACGTATCCCTCTTTTCCCACTCATCCCAACCTTTGCGTTGTGCAGTGTCTCAAGGATTACGAAGTAAGTACTGCTTCTTTACATTCAGATATGCAGGGTCAGTTGTTAATTGCTTTACAGAAACCATTTCGCCCTGTTACCCCAGCTACGTTAGCACGCTGGGTACGATGGCTCATGTCAGAAGCTGGCATTGATGTGTCTGTGTTTGGTGCACATTCTGCACGTGGGGCGATGGCTTCTAAAGCTTTCTCCATTGGTGTCACTCTTTTTGACATTATGAAGGCCGCAGATTGGTCCTCTGATTCAGTTTTCAAAACGTTTTATTATAAACCAATTGATCATATTGCTTCTGTGGTGGTGGACCAGCTTTGAACAAGCATAATCGGAGCCTCCTGTCCTGACATAGATTTCAAAATTTGCAAACAAATGTGACAAGAATTTTTAATTCTATTAAGGACAAGGAGGCGAGGATTATCCCACCCATTGTTTTTGATTTGCATAGTTATTTGCTGTAATCTGTATTGATGATGTTGCAAAACTCTCTCATCCCTTGTTTCCCCCCCCCCCCCCCCGGTTTGCATTCTTACACTTGCACTATTTGGGTATTACGGCTATATGTCTCTTTTCAGGTTCTGACCCGAAGTAGAGTTTGCCGGTGCCATCCGTGTACGTGTTCTTCTACTGCCTGCGTTCAGTTCCTTTGGATATCTACGGCGTGCTTTGCCCTGTTCCTTTTGGTCTACGTTGGATTATCTTTTGGACTTCAACTGTTTCCTCAAAGAGGAAGAAGGACTAGAGTTGTGACCTTTTATACTGTATACTCTATGGTTATTCCCTAGTGTTCTTGGGAAATGTCGTTTTTTTGTTATCATATTGGCTGCTGAGCATTTCATTATAAAGAAATGAGAAAAGCATAATCCTCGCCTCCTTGTCCTTAATAGAATTGAAAATTCTTGTCACGTATGTTTGCAAATTTTGAACTGTGTTTCACCACAAGTTACTCCAAAGATTGAATGAGAATGGAATCCATGGACTGGCGCTAAAATGGCTTGCAAGCTTTTTGGACCAGCGCACTCAAACTGGGTTCTTTTTGCTCCAGCATCATGAAGCTCATGAAAGGGGTACCACAGGGCTCTTGTCTTAACCCTACCCTGTTTAATGTGTAGGTGGACCCTCTCGCAAAGATCATTAGAGAACATGGGTTCACTCCCTTCTCTTATGCAGGTGACACCCAACTTCTTTTATCAATACGGCCTCAACCAAATCCCTCTTTGCTGATGGTATGCAGGCAATTTCTAGCTGAATGACGGAAAACTTCCTCTAGCTTTATGGTGATAAAACTGAAATCTAAAAGATGTTTGTCCACTTGATGGTCTTTAGGGCAATCAATGTAAGCTTAAAGCTCTCCTGGGGGTTAGCTGATGGAGCCTCTACTACTCTTTCGGACAAAAACACTGGAATAGAGATGGATTGCCCAACATGAAAAGGAGTCACAAGTTTTGGCACGAAAGCTACAGGGGCCCAGACCACTAATTTGTTTGAAAAAATGTTGGTTTATAGCAGTTGCACCGCCAGTGCATGGAGTTCACTCATGCAATGAGATGAAGTGATTGCAATGTGGAACACAGTCTTGTTAATCAGAAGATGCAACAAGCACCGGAGCAATGTGAGAGTCAACTTACGGTCTCGCTGTCTCATCACAAACGGCTAGGGAGGGAATATGTCTGTCAAAACTTCAATAAACCACATGACAACAGATGATTTGAAGGGCAGTAGATCCACAAAATACCTTAAGGCCGACAAATAACCATGAATAGTGTCCACTGCAAGACCTTGCTGGTCCAAAGACAGAACAAACAATAGAACATCCCATAGTTTGGCTTGTAAGCGGTCTGTGTTGAGGACTCCAGATGAGGCCACACATTTGTCCCACCACCCAACGTAAATGGACTTTTTAGAGAGATGCCTAGAAGCAAGAATGACATTCACAAACTCAGATGTTAGCTTGAATGCAGTCAACTTCCGCCGCACAACTCAATGCATGGAGGTGTTAAATGGGAAGAAGCTGTGGTGTGTCGAAAAAGAAGAGAAGGGCATAATCCTGTTGGACTATCCGGAAAACCCAATTTTGGATGTGATGGATTGCTATACTGGGAGAAGACGTTGGCTCCTGCCTCCCACCAGATGGCCAACCTAAAGCAGCTTAGAGGCTGCTGCGGCAGGAATGCAGAGGGGTCTGGCTCTGTTGTACACCAACCCCTAGAGTAGCTTTGAAAAGGCCGAAACTGATAGGTAAACAGTCTTTTAGGGGTAGAAAGGCCTAGAGAATTTTCCGTAGCTTGGCTTTCATTAAAAACGTTCTAAGATGAGATAAGCGTTTTCTCCAAGGAGGCAGCGCTGGAGCTGGCCCTTGCTGCAGGGTCACTCCAGATTTTTACCTTCCCTTGCCAAACCAGTTTTTGCTGGCTTTTAGAGCTCTGTGCACTTTTCTCCTGTTAATCAGTGAGAAAGTGCTTGTGCTCTTCCCATTGAAAAATGTGTCTGCATCTCATTGTTACTTTTAATGTACTTGTAACTGTGTAGTATATGGTACTATGTGTACCCAGATCCTGTAAATGAAATGTGACTAGTGGACTGCAGCACTCATTGTGCCACCCCCTAAAGTAGCCTTTTAAAACGTGTCTTAGGCCTGCCACTGCAGAATGTAGGGCGGTTTTAACTGCCATTTCAACTCAGCTAAATAAACCTTTTGCCGGGCCTAAACCTTACTTTTTAATACATTTAAGTCACCACTAAGGTGGGCCCAAAAGGCTCATAGGGCAGGGTGTACGGTATATAAAAAGTAAGACATGTGTGTTTACATTTTAGATGTCCTAGCAGTGAAAAGCTCCTAAAGTCCCTTTTCAATGTTCACAGTCCTATCTCTCCCATAGGCTAACACTTTGTTACCTTATTTCAATTAATAAGTGGCAGCTTCAGACTGGGAGCAGATAGAGAAATTATGTTTACATTCAAATACATTTGAATTTAAAATCCTCTTAATGATAAAATCAGATTTTAGATTATAATTTTGAAAATGACACTTCTAGAAAGATGCCATTTTCCTGTCCCGATTTACTGAGGCCTTCTTAGGAGTTTCCAGCTGCCTTGGCCTGTTAACTGTTCCTCCATCAAGAATGTGTATTGGGTCCAACCAGTGAACAATGAGTACTGGGGTGTATCTAGCATATTCGTGGCTGGATGGCTGGGGAGGCACTGTACCTTGTCCTGATTACATTTCAAGGGATCCTGCCCCCAGCACAGGCAAAGGAACCGGACACCAGTCCATCCCTCCCTTTTTTCACCCTACACAGTTTGGAACCAGGGAAAGAGGAAGAACTAGAACTAGTTCTGAGGGTAGGTCTGAAAATTCCCTTCCACAAAGGCCGGCAAAAAGTATAAAAATAGGATCTTCAGAACCCATATTCATAACAATCCTAGATATGTGTAAGAGTCAGAAGGGCCACCCTGCTGTCAGAAGAAGAGGGACTGCCCTACTGAGTGAAGAAATAATTGTACCTACTTCTCTTGAACCCATGCTACCTAGTGTGACTTCAAGGGTCAGTTGGCTGACCTACTGTTTAAGCTACATGGACAGGACACAAAAAGCTTCCAGAGGCCTGACCTGCAACTGCGCAGCTGACCAGCACCATCTGGACCTTCATAAGCCCTAATGCTGGCCTCTGCAGAAGTGAGTTCTGAGCCCAGAGAGGTGCACCATCAGGGCATGGATCCTTGGCTGGCATCAGATAGCACTCCTCCTTGCCTAACCGAAGGTTCCACCTGATCTAGTGCAAAGCAAGGCAGGACCCCAAAAAACTGCCCAAAACCGATGTCAAGTGATGCAAAGCCTCATAGGGCAGCGCTGTGCAGATCCCATCTGAAAGCTACAGCAGTTCCAAAACAGAGTGATTTTGAGCCAAACAAAGTCACGCAGCTCCTACATAAAGGCGTCATTGCATCCGTCGCCAAGTGACACAAAAGCTCGCCTAACAGCTGATAGCTTCATTGAAACCCACACTGAGAGACTCATAGCCTTGTAAAGAATGCCATGCAGATCTCACAGCAAGGCCATAAGGTACAACTCCCAGCAGGTCAAACTCACAGTCAACCTAAACTTGGCACTTTGTCCCTGTCCAGCGCGACCAGAAACCCACGGTTAGCACTTTGTGCTTCTTGGCACTATTTTCACCAAAACATTTAAAGAAATCATATCTCCACTTCTACTGATCAGAATTTTGTTGTTTTGGTATTTATTTATTAAATGTAATCTTTTTTACTAAATTGGCTTGAGACTTTTCTTGTGTTGTGTTTATACTTTATTACTATTTGTGTACTTCATAAATACAACACAAATTGCCTGCAAGTTAAGCCCAAATGCTTTGTGCCAAGATAGCAGAGGGTCGCCAAAGGTTAATTTAGTGGCTTTTTTGGTACACCCTGACAGAGATTATGATTATTATTTGAGAGTGCTTCCACCCCTCTCAAGCAAAAAAAACAATTTCCTACAGGGAGGAACAATCACAAGCCATATCCATAAGGGATGCCTGCACCCCTATTGAAAAATATGCAAAGTGCATTCATTCATGGTGATTGAGTACAGTTGTGGGGCCAACTGTTCGCCAAACGTAGTCAGTCATATTCAAGCCAGAACAAATGACTTATTTGGCAATGGTGCAGACTGCTCGAGACAGATAATCAGTGGTATCCAGGCTAGCACAATTAATGTATTTGGCTACCTCCTGGCCATCCTGAATGGTCTGAGGCATGAAGGCCCTACATTTTTTTTTTAGATGACTGGCAAGATTTCACTTGCCATGTCACAAAGGATGTATGCATATTTACCCAGTAGGCAAACCACATTTACTGATGTATCCAGGAGTAGAGTGTTGTGCTCCCTCATTAAACGTGGTTAAATTGACTTATACTTAACTGGCCCATAAATCTTGCCTGCAAGTCCCTAGTAGATGGTGTAGAAAATGCAGCAAGGGCCTGGAAGTTAAATGCCCCTTGTGGACTGCAGCATCTATTGTGCCACCCACTATAGTGGTAGTGCAAACATGGCTTCAAGCCTACTCCGAGTAGCCTGACTGCTGCTGTAGCCTAAAATCTGCAGTGTGACCAGGAACAACCTCTCTTTTAAATATGAGCATGGTACTTAAAAGCGTGACATGTAGAAAATTATTGTTACCATGTCCCAAAGCCCAAAAAGTGTTTTTCGGAAAATTATTGTTACCATGTCCAAAAGCCCAAAATGTGTTTTTCACTGTGGCAGGCCTAGCAGTTATATGTTAAAAACCAGAGTACAGATTAAAACACAAATATTCTATCTCAGAAATGGGTCCGGCTAGAAAAACGATGAAACAACTACTTTTATAGTTCTAAAAAATCCAGTTCAATGGTAAGTTCAATGTTTCATAAATATTAAGGAAAGGTAACAGCTTCTGCCAGCTCTCAGCCTAGAATAAACAATATGCTGACCTGAATGGGCACAGATAACTCCTCTGAACTTCACAGACTATTCACTGTGGGGGTTGAGGGCACCCTCTGACACCACACTGTCAATAATCCGGCTTGACCGGTCTGTTGGGTCATATATGACACTTGGAGCACCGTTGAAACAGAACAGGATGCCAAGATTATTCTTGTGGATCCCCGGTATGGTTGGTGAAGAACCCTGAGTTTGTCCTATAAGACTTGTGTCTTTGGGTTTGTTGTGGGTACAGTGTCTGCCTCAAACCTGCCTTTAGAGTTTAGAATTAGATGTGGGAGGACACTAGGATTACCATACCACCCACGTTTAGTGTGGCCAAAGACTTTCTGTATTTTGAACATGGCCAGACATGGAATTTTTGGCCTGTTGGCAGTAAGTCAAACAAAAACTGCTCAACAAAAGTGAGTATGTTTGGCCCAGGGAACTCTAACCCCATTGGTAAGGGAGTGCCCAGGAGTCACTTCCAGCTACTAGGTAATGCCAGGCATAAAAATGGAACCTCCAGCACCCACTTCAGAAAACCTTCTGGACCTGCAGCAGAACAGAAGAGGACTCCATCTGGTGTGCGTTATCTAAGAGGAACCCTGAAGGGCTGGACTTGCTCCCCCTTGCACTGAGGACAAAGAAGTAGACTTCAGGTGTAAGTAACTAAAAGGCTTATAGAGTGCGCTAATGCCCGCAGGCATCTTGGCACTGGCATCTGAGAGGGAGCCATCCAGCAATGAAAACCTATTTAGCACAAGAGCATAAAAAAAGCCTGATTTTTTGTTGTTTTCTAAAAGGTAGCATTTGGACTGAGCTCTAACCTGAAAGTGAAGTGAGTTCTACAGCTTGCAAGCAGAGTAGGAAAAACTCCTACCGCCCCATCGAACTTTGTTGATTCTGGGAATGGCGACAATTTTGTCTGAACTGGACCGGAGGCTACGATTGGGAATGTGCCAGTGAAAGATCTTATGAAATTAAACAGGGCTGCCTTTGTGAATTGCTTTAAAGACCAGGCTAAGAGCCTTAAACATAACCCTCTCACGGACAGGAAGCCAATGATGGTTAGAAATGGTTTGCAAAACTGGGCTGAATTTTGGGATTTTCATGAGTAGGCGCTTGTCGCTTTTTTTTTTTTTTTTGAAAACCTTTATTGTACAAAGAAAGCTCACAAATACGGGCCTACAACCCACGAGGGCTGGCCACCACATGGTAGATAACGTAATAAACGAAAAACAAATTCTCAACAGGATACGTCACCAGGAGCACAGGAGAAACAACAAAAGGCATCGAGCAATCAGCAAGAACAGGACAATAAAAGGTTAATTTTCTAATGCGGGGTGGGGAAACAGAAGAATCATGGGCCGTGCAAAAAAACAACCAGGGAGGGGCCGCGGCAAGCCGCCATCTTACGATCACAGAATGACAAAAGAGGCCATACAAACATAGCTATCAAAGAGTATAAACATAATCGGAATATAAAGAAACGACAATGGCGTCAATCAAACCGCACCTACCCGTCGCCGCCCCCACCCAAATTGAGGAGACATGATCAAAAAGGCCCACATAATAAAAGACAATACGATACGCACTCCAACAAAAATAAAAGGACCCCCATAAAGGAGGAAAAAGGGGAGAGGGAAAAAGGGAAGGAAAGAAGGGACTCCCACCAAACCACGCACCCCCAGGAGTGAAAGCAGGATAATAGAGTCCGGCAAGCGACATAGCAAAAAATCGATACCGAATTACCCAGCGAGCCACAATCAGATACACACCGGAATACGAAAGTCACAGAAACTCCCCAGGGGGATACAGGAGGAGACGGAGTCCCGAAAAAAGTGAACACACAAGAGCCATAGAACAGAAAAAGAGGAAATAAGGGAGGAAAAAGACCCCCCAATACGGACAGACCCCCCCAACCCACCCCTAAAGCCCACCCTGCACCCCTGCAGAAGGCTACGGCCTACCCCCCCGCAGCGTGCCTGTCGCCCTAATTAGAACCCGAAATATAGCGGAGCAAAGTTAAGTCGGAAACAAAAGACAAAAATGGGAAGGGAAGAGAAGGAAACGAGGGATGGGAAACACACACAGACATACACGGGGGAGGGCCGGGAGACAGGCGTAAACGCACCCAGCCACCCGCCTGAGTCGAGGAGCCAAGTCCCCGGGAAGCCAAAGAACATCGGGTTAAAGTCCAGGGGCACCAGTCAATCACACAGAACCATAGCGGGACAGGTTGACCATCCAAACCAGTGCAAGACTACCGCACACAGATGCCAATATACATCAGCCCTGTCCTTGTTTGTCCAAAGTGGAAACGGTCCGATCCAGCGAGGACCAGGCTACGAAGAACAGGAGACAGACAGCAGGAAGATCCAACGGCAGTCCGGAAAAGGCACGTAAAGTGGAACACGGAAGATCCAGGAAAGTCACGAAGTGTAGCAAACGATGCAGGCACAAGTCCAAGGATATGTCCAGAAGAACCGACCCATCTGGGCCAGCACAGGAGACATCGCCGGGCAGCAGTGACCGAAAGGAAGCGGGAGAGTCATGAAGGCCAGGCCAAGCAAAATCCAGCTCCCGGGCCTGAGAAAAAGAAGGTAGCGCAGGAGGAGGAGGCGCCATCAAGTTCCGTACAGCAGCAGACGCGGTCGGAGCCGGGGCCAATTCCGCCAGGATAATTCCAGCCGCACCCCGCGGCGGCACAATCACATCTGGCCGTGGGGGCCCCGGAGGCCCGCCGTGAGGAACCATCTCTGAAGCTAGGACAGGCGCGGTCACACAGAGCCGCCAGGAGAGCAGGATGTCCAGTACCTCCTTAAGTATAGGAAAACCTTTACAGTATCCGGCACCCGGGCCATGCGGCGGGCCTCCAGCGCTCGCCCAGGCCCGGTCAAGACACCCGGGGTCGGTCGCCATTTTGAGAGTCCGACAAGGCAGCGCGGCTGTAAATCTCCGCCGGGGCGGCAACAAGGCAAACTAAGTCCCGCCGACCGGCAACAGAGCACCCCGGGCAGGAAGGGGGGCCACCAGAAGAGAGGGACTCGCTGGCCACCCAATGCCGCCGGTCCCGTTCTCCGAGTCCGGGCGGCAAAATCAAAATGGCCGGACCGGAGAACAAAGGGAGAGCAAGCCGGACACACGAGGAGCTCCGACCACGGAAGGCAGCGCCTCCACCATAGGCCTCCTCCCCACGGGAATCGGCCAGGAAGGACCTCCGGCCCACACGAACAACGGCCTTCCGACCACCTCCTCCGCGCCCCGGAGGGTAGATCCGCAGGCTCCGTCCGGCCCGGGAGCCGGCAAGAAGATCCAGGCCAGTCCGCCTCCGACACCCCAACACAATCGGGGGCACTGCACCGGATCCACAGCAGCCAGGATAACCGGAACAAGAGGTAAGTGCCTGCAAGGCGTCGTAGCACTACCACTCAGCAAACAGGGCTTCCCGGGGCAGGATTACAGCAGGATAAATGTGAAAACACAGGCGGGCGAACGGAGCCGAGCTAAAGCGCGGCCATCTCGGTCGCGAGCTAGGCTCCTCCCCCGCTTGTCGCTTTTTGATGGGTTTAAAGTCTCTTCAAGAGACAGCCCTGAATACCAACATAAAGAGGGTTGCAGTAGTCTAACCTTGAAATGACCAGTGGAGCGATGACAATTTTCTTGAGCTTTAATGGGGTGAAGGGGAAAATCTTTTTCGAAATTCTTAGCAAGCCGATGTAACCTGATTAAGATGGTCAGAGAAACAAAGCTTACCATCGAAAAAGGGCTTCTAAAGTTTTAACTTTCTGCACTGGAGAGGGAAGAGGGCCAAGATTCTGAGGCCGCAAGGAGGTAATCCAAAAGGAGGTGTCATTACCAAATAAAAGTACCTCAGTCTTGTCAGAATTTAACTTGGCAGACAGTTATCCTTCATCCAACAAACAATTTTCACAATACAGTGATTAAACTGTTTGGCCACCTTCTCAACGTTACACAAAACAAATACTACTAGATGTGCATCATCGGCTTATAAATGTATACAGAAGCCGTAGGACCAGATCAGATTGGCCAAGAAGGGAACATATATTAAAAAGTGTGGGACTAAAACAGCATCCTTGGAGTACCCACATGGAAGGGAGAACAATTCTGAATTAAAATCTCCAAAAGCAACCTCTTGCTCTCTATCAGACAGAAAGGAGCTTAGAAGGGAGAGTGCTGAGTCTTCGATGCCAATACTCCCAAGACGGTTGATAAGCAAGGAGTGGTTGACAGCATCAAACGCGGCCAACAAGTCGAGAAAGATTAGCACCTCTTTCCCACATTTGTCGACTATGGTTCTGGTTTCCTCTGTTGCAGCTAAAGGAGGGAGAGTAGGATCTGCTTACTATGGTTACTCCCTCTTTTTGCTGTGTTTCACTGATTTATCGACTTTAGTCTGGCTGGGGCCCTGCTAACCAGGACCCCAGCCTAGCTGCTTCCTCTCTAAACTGATTGCATGTACATTAGGTACACTCTAGATTGGTTACTGGCTTACCCTTGTGAGTCCCTAGTATATGGTACCTTAGGTACAAAGGGCATAGGTACCCCAGAGGCCTACCAGGGGCTGAAGCATGTATTATGCCACCCCTGGGAAGCCTTCCAAAATAGCACCACAGGTCTGCTACTGCAGCCTGGGGAAAGTGGTGCGTGCAACCCTTACTTAGATATAGCATATCTATATATATATATATATATATATATATATATATATATATATATATATATATATATATATATATAGACACATATAAACCTGTAAATCACTCCTATGGCAGGCCTTGAGAATCCTGGAGGCAGAGTGCTTGGTTTTGTATGAGAGAGTGCCCTAGCATGAGCTGAGCCCCTCTGCAGCTTTCGGAATTTCTTCCTTATAGGTGTTCTGTGATACAGCCATACCATATACTCTTAAGTGCATTATAACCTCGCGGTAAATGCTAACTTTGGAATGGCTGCATCAAAACATGTCGTGTTTGGTGTCAAACACTTTGGAATACTAACCACCCCCCCACCCCCCACCAGTCCTGGTGACGGGGGTAGAATTCCACTCTTCTAGAGGGAGTACACCTTTACTTTAACGGTAATAGTTTTAAAGAGACCCAGCATCACAAAATGGATGCACACGAGTCTGACCTCCTGCTGCAGGACGAAACACCAGCAGGGGAGGCCTGGACAAAAGGTTTCCTGTCCAGGGAGGTGTCACCACCTCCCCAGACAGTATTTAGTGTATTGGGACAAGGTGGGTGCATTCAGTGAATGCTTTTCAGACAGTGCCTGGGGCACACAAGGTGTCCCTGTGCATTTACCAGTTCAAACCGGTTGCTGGGGCACTCAGCCCCAGCTCTGGCGCGAAACTGGACAAAGGGGAAGGGGTGTAACCACCCCCTCCTCAGGTCCTACCATAGGTGGGACCTTAGAGTTAGGCCAGCCCCTAAACTTAGTATAAGTATAGGAACCCAGTCCCTAGGACTTTAGATTACCCTGGACGAAACTTTGCTGGAACTTGGAATTCTATTTCGACTAGAAGACGGAAGGATCTCCCTTCGGGTCAAGGAGTGACTCCCCTGTTCAAACAGGCACCAAAGAAGCATCTTGCCAGTCTGCATTTTCGAGTCTCTCGCAGGATCCCGAAAAATCTGCTACACAGGACACGGACTTCCAGACATCTCTAAGGGCGACACGAGATCACAGCTAAGCTGAGACCCGCAACCATCACGAGAGACGTGGGACCGGAACTCCTGGACACCGTGCATATTTGCAAGTGCACCTACTTCCCGAGCTTTCCCGAAGTTGTGCATTGGGCTACTTGTAGTCCAAGCCATGAGCACCATCTGCACCGAAGATTGTGGGCCTACACTCCACGAGTGTTCCGTGGGCCCGCTTTTAGCAATTCTGCTCGAGGCTCCTTCGCGATCCCTGGTCCGTCGACTGGTGGGTCCCCACGTATGGAACTCTTTTGTTTCTTGGGCTTTCCTGGTTGCTCCAGACGTGCCCTGACTCCCCTCCAAAGGGTGAGTCCCTCAGACCTTGCTGGTCTGTACCGAAGCCAATCTTTGCATTCTGCGTGGTTGCTGTTGCCAAGGCTTGTTGGGTCCAATCCGGATACCGACGCCGCAGTACTCAACATCCGACGTGGGACAGCTCGAATCCGGCCTCCTGGTCCTCGTGGCTGAAGGGTCAAGCTTCACCTCCTGCTACTGAAATCACCTGACATCGGCTGGCATCTTCTTGTTGCCTCCCTGGTCACTGGCAAGTGACCCAGACTCTGTCCCCTCTGCTTTCAGGTTCTTCAGATCTTCGATCCACCCGGACACTCTTCAACTGGTCACCTGCAGCACTTCGTTGCAGCCCTCCATAGGAAACAACGACGAAACCCGACACAAAAAAAACACCTATGCACCCGGCTTTCCTGGGTGAGGTAACACAAGTACTTTGGTGCTCCCGTGGTTCTTGACTCTCGAACTGTCCAGTACTGAAGGGGTTTGTTCCTAGTCCACTCCTAAGTGTCCTTATTCTTTGAAAATCTACTCGCAACTTTTTCCATAGAAGTAAATGGTGATTCACGGCTGTGTTTAGACACTGCACGCATCCAAAGTGGGTCTCCTGCGTCCCTACCTTGGGGGTTCCTGGTAGCCCCAGCGGTTCTACAGGCCCTATGCCTTGTCTCTATGTCCCTCGTGGTTCTTATACCACTTTTAGTATATGGTTTGTGAGGCCCCTAGGGCAAAACATACACTGTGCTCATTTACTGTGTGCTACTGAAGTTTAACTTGTGTAGTTGTACCTCTAGCCTCATAAAGAGACTAGAGGGGTGTGTTTAGAATAAATACATATATATTTTATATATACCTTGTGTGGTTCTCCTTTCATTTGATCATTCATGAGATTATAGACTGGTAAAACAAGCTGCTTTACATTCCTTCAAGACTTAGCCTGAAGGCTGCTCTCCACAGCTACTACTAGGATAGCTTTCTATAAAGGTTGTCTTTAAACCTACCATCACTAAGGGTCGTTTGGACTGGTGCAAGGTGCGTACTAGAACAGTGGACAGCATATGCCAGGCCAACTTCTCACAGCAGCCAATAGGGCTGACACAGCACAATGGTTAGGTCTAAAACCATATTGCGAGCCATCTAAAAGATGGTGTTCATCAAGAAAAGCCATGATAGCTTCATTCTAGCCTTCTCCAATATCTTAGCCGGAACACGTGAGATAGGCCGATAATTCTTCACATCGTGAGGGTCAAGGAAGGGCTTTATTTTTTTAGCAGAGGAAGCACTGAAGCTTTCTTCCATGCTGCAGGAAAATGTCTAGAAGTCAATATTTATTGTCCTTAGTGGATTTTTGTCATTTTGGTGTTATTTTTGTTTATTCAATGGTACTCTAGTTTTCTAATTTGGTTTGGGGTATGTAAGCCTGTCTGCTCTGTGCCACAGCTATTAGGAGATTGAGCTCAGGTTAATCTAGTGATTTGGATGGTTCACTCTGACAAGGGTTATATTATTCCTTGAAGTGGGCAGTTTTCCACCCCAAATAATATTAAGGTTTCTTATTCCCCTAGTAGACTCTTTCCAGTCTTCAGTGATGAGGTCAATCAGCCATGAGATGTCGTGCCACATTTAGCGGTCTTAACGGCCTAAACTTGCAAAGGTAATTGCAGCTTTCATCAACATTGCCACCATTAAACGAACTCTCCAGCCTAATCTATCCATCCACTGACTGTCTCTGTCAGAAGGTACCAACAATGACACTGGGTTCTTAGATGTGCATGGAGCTGATGACATAATAACAAACTCTGGCTTCACATGGTCTGTAAAGCAGGTTGGGTCGAATCTGGGATCCTGTAAAAAAAATCCATAGGGGAACTGTATCTACCATCATCATCAATTTTAGGCCTTCAAGCCATACAAAATCTAGTTTGGATATGAAACTTGTAACTTTTCATGACTTTTCCTTGAAGCAGTACAAAACGCATTGCTCCTCCACCAAAGCCATTGGGAGATTAAATCACTAAACCTCCCTTTCCCCTCAGAGTATGAAAGCAGGCTATGTCATCCAGCGGGGATTCTGGCTGAACGGGTGATTTGTAACCCTTCTTGGGTAAGATATAGTCATCCCATTCTTCACTGCCTCTGTGGTCTCCTTGTGGGAGTTTACCAAATTCTTTCAAATCTGAATACTGGTAGGAGTCTGATGTTGGTGAGACCAATGGGAGTATGACAGCTCTTAGAGATGTCTCCAGTAGCTAAGGTCTTGAAGCAGGTGGTGGAGGTAAAGTAGGTATGGAAGGAGCCAACGAGAAGGCAGATCTAGGTTGCTCAGCAGGTTGTTGAGAAAGCAGCCTTTGAATGGTATCCATCATTGCAATGGTGTCAAAAATGTATTAGGAGACTGCATGACTTCTGGTTCCTTATCACCTCAAGGACTTGGGCCTAGATGTAGGTAATTTCCATTTACAGACTCTTAAATACCGAATTTTACCGATTCGGTATTTAAGAGTCTGTAAATGGGAAGGGGGCAGATTTAGGTAATTCCCAATTCAGGAATACCGAATCTGTAAGATTCGGTATTTACCGATTTGGTAAATACCGAATCGGTATTGCCCATTGATTCCTATGGGCCTTGAAGCCCATAGTAATCAATGGGCAATACAGATTCGGTATTTACCAAATCGGTAAATACCGAATCCTGTAAGGGTGCAGGGGGTGTCACTTTGACACCCTCTAGCACCCCAAGTACAGGCTTGTGTGACATGTGGCGCACATACATGACCTAAGGGCATGTCTGTGTGTCACACTGCACAGGTGTGGATGCACAGATCATTGACGAGGGAGCAGGCGTCCTTCCTGGTCTTGCTATTAACAGTGACAGAGAGACATACATGTGCTGGTTGTCAACCATGGTCTTGTTACCGAAGAAGCGGTTGTCATCAATAAAGATGATCTCACAGTTTTCAAGAAAGCCTGTCCCATAGTTCTCAGTAGGGATGTTGTGGATGAAGTGGTCATCGAGGCGGATTACAGAGACATCAGAGCAATGCTATTCAGTCTGGGCATCTAGTGAGCTGGATTTTTGCACATTGTTTTGCACAGTTTGGTGTTTGCCCATCCTGGAGCATTTTTGTCTGGAAACTAATTTGTTTCTTGTGAGGAGGTAGCTGCAGGTGCTTTAGATCCTAAATCCAGCTCTGGAAACTCTCAGTTTCCTTTTTGGTGCTGCCTTTGTGTAAGTGCTTGGTGGAGCACTTCTGCCGGGTTTGTCCCCAGATTAGGGGGTATTCCCCTTGGAAGGAGTGCATTTATTTTCTTCCAGTAAATTTAGTGCCAACCTGCTCTCGCTATCCTTCAGAGTCTTAGAAAGAAAGGTTTTTGCAGATATTGCAGCGTGAAACCTTGTGCATTGAATAAAGCAAATAATACCCTGCTTATGTGTTCATCACTCTATATTTTTTTTGTTTTTAGGTAGAGCAAGATTTGAAAATATGATTTTTCTCTCTGTCAGTCATGATGATAGTTAGTGATGGAGAACATACATGAGAAAACAGAATTTTCCTACAAAATGACCCTAAAAACAACTTACGGTACTCTGAAAGTTGAAGATAGGTTTGACTCAATTCCAAGATATTGTGAGAAAGTAAAAAGATAAGTTCACAGAGAGTTTAGAGAATTGTTTTTCTCAGGGACTCCCTCACATACAACATGTAGTACAAATCTGAGGTATGCAACATCTAGAGGGAGTAGGAGAGTTTAGCACATCTACCTCATTGGTAGGAGCTTGGGCATGTTCAAATGAAGTGGTTTTGCTACTAAACAAACACTGCTCTTGAGGCCTATGGTAATTTTAACACGGTTTACTTCTATTTAAAGTGACCAGGGATCCTCAGCCTGATGCCGGTGAAAGATTTAAGCATGTGAATATATGAAAATTCCAGTGCCGGAGAACTACAAATGAACAGTTTAAATAAAGGTCATTGAAGTAAGAGTGAGCGCCTGCTGTTGGAAAGTATTGTTTCCATTAAAAACAAAAATTTTAAAAAATAATCTTGCCTCCATAGGTAGCTCTCAGCTAGGGTGAAAGCATTTAAAGTGCAATCACAAAGCTATAGAAACTGACCAATACGAAAGACAGAATTTATTACCCCTGGAGTGGTAAAGGTGTCAAGGACTCTTGTATACAGAGGCCACCATGGTGTAAATAGTTTATCAGCATGCCTTTCTGTAGCTAAGTGTTGATTGGATTTGGGTAGTCCTTGGATGTGAAGCAAACGAGTCACTTTTGTATTTTTATATCAGCTGGTGAATATTTACTTGTTGATAGTGTTATATGGAGCAGTGCACCAGCCATTCCTGACCTTCAGGAAACTCTTCAGCTGTGTACCTCTGCTGACCACCACGACACTCTTATTTACTATCCAAAGAACTCATTGTTCGCCACCTCGTGATCAGGCCATATTACTTGGTGGTTTCGGCATCCGTTAGCCGCAAGAGACAAGAGACTAGCAACAGGACTTGGCAATATGCCGGCTACCCCGTTACTGGGTAATAGGAGGTACAAAAACAGCACACTACCATGTAAGGGCAATGTACAAATACATGAGGCTAAAGGAAATGTTTACATACAATTGATAGTAATGCATGTGTACAAAATGTACCTTTGATCCCGGCGACAATGGAATTGATTAATGTCGTGGTCAAGTTGTAGCAACAAAGGACGAACCTGGACAATCGGGTTCCATGCAGCCCTTTTGTGCACTGATCATATAAAATGCAAAGTACTACCATCACTATGCCTGTGTAGGGTTTGTTACTTGTGTAAGCACAGGGGTTTCTGAGGCAGTTTGTTCTGTCTGACTGCCTCCCAGCGTGCTGAAGACAATCACCTCATGCTTCTGGGACAGAACATGGTCTGTTCCCAGAATACCACACTCCCCCCCCCCCATCTACACTCAGTCAGATTCTTTTTTAAACAGTACAGGAAGATAGAATCTGACGTTGCCTGGATGACAGCACATATGAGTTCAAAGAAAGGGAGAAGGATGTGGCCTAACGGCTAGAGCAGTCGGCCTCGGAGCTGGTGAATCAGGACGCTCAACATCTTATGATTCTGGGCAAATCACTTAATATCACTGTGCCTAACAAAAAATAAAATGAATGTGTCAATCTGTAACGCAACTGGTGCTAATGTAAAGCGCTCTGATACCTTCGGGTCGAGTTAACGCTGCCACTTTGAATATATAATGTGCGCATCAAATGGAGCTTGAAATTAGTAGCTTAACTGGCTGAGGATGGTTTTGGAATGGAAGCCTGCTTGTTGATACTAGGTCTTGTACTGATATAAAACAAAATGCCATTCTTACTTTCAAAGGCAGGTTTCTGCCTTGAAAGAGTGAAAAGTGAAGTTATAACATGCGGGCAGCCGGAAAACACGTAGACACATAAATGAAACCAAAGTCATTAGAGTAGCTGCTTCATCTGAAAAAGCTTAAGTGACTACATGAAGCTTAAGTGCCTACATGAACCACCGCCTCTCGTTCCACGCACCCCAAACACCCCTCCGCTCAACACAGCTTTCCCTCGCGACGGTGTCGTGCTTCAAGAAGGCCAGAACAGGAGGCCGCTCCTTCTCCCTCCTCGCGGCCAAGGTATGGAACACCCTTCCTCTCCACCTCCGCCAGACACCATCTCTCCCCAAGTTCCTGAAGGACCTCAAGACCTGGCTCTTCGCGGGATCACCATGAGCGTCCGGCAACTGCACGAACCCTGGTGAGCCCTGGAAGGCCTGGTGGGCCCTGGAAGACCTCAGGACCTACCTGGCCTCTCGACAGTACTCTGTAAGCGCCAAAGAGCTTTGTGGTACTCCCCGCCCCCAGCGCCTTGAGACCCTACCGGGTGACTCGTTGCGCTTAACAAACCATTGATTGAAGTGCCAATGTCTCTGGTTAACTGATGAAAGCTAAGCTGGTGCCTGGATTGCACCTTGAGCAGATGTCTGTTGCTTTTTTTAGTACACTTTCAGCACTGAATGCAAGGGTTAAGAGAATGAAGAGCAAAGACAGGATAGGTGTACAGGACCATGGCAAACGTCTGCAATGTCCTCTTGACCTTTTACGTCTAAGTCTGTTTTGTGAGTCGTAGATGGATGGGTGATCGAACTTGTTATTGCTACCTTCTTACTGTTATATCAGTTGGTCAATATTGTATGTGCTCATTTATTCATTTGTTCATTGATGGGGCACTGTGGCTTCCCATTCTGTACCATACCTTGCTGTTATTCAGTTGGTGAGAAAAACACACTGTTAACCACTACTTGTACAGACAAATCAAGTACTTGGGAAGTACACTGCAGACCAATAAAGAGGCAGCTGTCATGGAGTAGGCCTTGACAGAGATTCCGCTAAAATCTCAAAGTATTTTTTTTTCTTTTTAGAGTGCAGGTTCAGTGCAGGTTATAGGTCTGTAAATTGTGAGATGAACTGGTCTACCAACAGGGCAGAAAATAAACAGAGTTGCAGGGACATGTTTGTAATAAAATTGATAGGATCACATTACTTGTGCAATGACAGTTTTGGCTTAAGAGCCATTTAATATTCCTGCTGAATCAATACTTTCTGTTCAGGGTGAAAGAGATGACGCTGCAATATTCTTGGAAATGCACTGGTTGTCTGAGTCTTCCGAGTTCTGAGATGTCCCCAAGAGGCCGCTGACACCATGGAGAGCTTCAAGGAGTCCCACAATCACCACACTAGACCGCAGTCACCCTGGACCATCCGTCGCAAGCGTCAGCGTTCATCCGATCCACTGGTTAGCATCTTTCCTGCAGGCTCGAAGCACCAGTGTTAATGTAGCCAATATGGAATGCCTCAAGTCAATATCCATGAGTTCCAAGCCCACTATTTCACCCGAGGTACATAGATATCTCTGAGGCCACATGAGTAAGAGGTAAGACGGTCAATAAGGAAGCATCTATCACCATCCTGAAATTTCCAATTCAATTGGAATGAATCCTCATTATTGTTAAAATGCAAACATGATCCGTAAAATGTTACAAACAG
Organism: Lissotriton helveticus; assembly: GCF_964261635.1. NCBI lineage: Eukaryota > Metazoa > Chordata > Amphibia > Caudata > Salamandridae > Lissotriton > Lissotriton helveticus. The sequence continues at coordinate 733,045,375 of NC_136069.1, read as the reverse complement.
TGAAATTGTCTTAGATACCATAGATTCATTCAACAACCTGTACTACTCATTCTAAGAAATGCCAACGTTGGGCTGTAGAATGAGGAGAGGTGTAGATGCTCCCTTACTTAGAGGTTTGAAGAAAAGTTGAAAAATCATTATGGTTGATCATAATTGAAGTGTTCCCTGTTCTGGTGGTATAAATGTTGAGAAACACATCTTCGGTCACATGGACGGCACAAATAAAGTCAAAGTGCATCCTGTCACATGATCAAAACAGCAGCACGGATGATTACATCTTTCCATCTGTTTTCATGAGTTCCCATGTTGTTTTATTGCCTCGGTCCTGCGGACATATAAAAAAAAAACATTTTCATTAACTTGTAGTAGCCCTTATTTTCATAAAATCATACAATACATTTTCTGTGCATTTGTTTAATAATTTTGAGTGACAAGTGGAAAGAAAGAGGAGAGGGAGGAGGGCATGAAAAATCGAGGATCTGGTCCTGCCGTCACTTTTTCAACAGTTTCACCGCCCGCCTACTTGGTGGTCCACCTGCTCGCATTAGATGTTGGCAGGTCCATGGACGGAAAACAGTCCAAGTGCCACCGACATCGCAAGGCTTTCCCTCCCGCTTTGACGGTGCCAAAGGCAAAAGTGGCTGTAGGAGGGAGTACAGCCAGGATTACCACCAGCCTAATCACAATGTGCCTTTCCGTTGGGACAACTGTGGTGGGGATACCTCCATACTAGAGTTGGCAGATTAGAAGGAAATTAGGTAAAACATACCTTTTTTTCTGTTTCCCACCTCCATTTCCGTCTTGAACCCCATTGCCCAAGTCTGTCCTTTGCTGCTACAACTTTACTACAACTCTAATCAACTCCGTTGTCTCTGGGATCAAAGGTACTTTTTTTACATACGACTTACAATTAATCATGTGTGTTCTGCTATATGCACAAAAAGGACACTACCTACATGTATTTTTTAACTACACACAACCTATATGTGTAGTGACATATTATAAAAGTGGTACTTACCAGTCTCCACTCCACCAGGGTCACTCCATCAGGATTTTGCATCTAGGACAACACCAGTACAATGAGAAAATCTAAATTGGCTTAGTGCAAACCCTCTGGCTTGAGGCGACTGAGTACTGTTAGTCAGCAATGGAGTCCGCCATGTCGATGGAGATGCATTGCTTATGAGACAGTATAAAGTCTGCTGATGCGGACGGTGGTCCAGACAGCAAACATCTAAATATGGCAGGTGGGACTCAATCATCTCGATGGAGTACTTGTTATCGCCGCCACGGAGGGACAATTGGAGTCCCGCCAAAATCTAAATCGGGCCGTACAGCATTTTTATCTTGCTCAGCCTACAATTTCTCCAAACCCACATGTTCTCCTATAATGGCACACACATTACAAATTGTTGCATTCACATTAATGTCTTCATCCACTCTTTTCTCAAAACCAGATTTGTTATTAGGCAGTCTGGACAGACAGTCAACTTGGTTAACACAATCTGGAACACGAACATTATCAAAGTTGTATTCCTGAAGGTTTGAACAAAGTCTAGCTCCCCGGGTTGCATTGCCTGTACCACCACCTCCAGGTGACAGAATTTTCGTCAGTGGTTTATGGTCAGTGTACAGGATGAATCTGTTTCCCTATATGAAATGTCGGAAATTATCCACTGCCTAAACACAGGCAAGTCATTCACGTTCAATGACAGAATACCTCCTTTCTGTCTCGTTCAAGGTTTTGGAAGCATGAGCCACGGTCCATTTGCATCTTGTTGGTTGAATAATGCTCCCAGACCATAGGCACTGGCATCAACCGAAATTACACCGGGCTTACCACTATAATAAGGTTGAAGTATTGGAGCCTGCTTTGTTTATGTGTTCACAGGCCTTTTCTTGTTCCTTTCCCCAATTAAATTAATTGTCCTTCCTGAGTCGTTTTCCAAGTGGTTCCATCAATGTGGCAAACTTTTTCATGGAAAGTACCATAATACACGCAGAACTAGTGCATTCCCTATACCATCAATCAAAGATTCTCTTGGTGTAACGCCCTTCTCCAAAATAGGGTGTCCCAGATAAAAAAAAACTTGATTCTTAAACAATTCACATTTATTAGGACACAGCACAAGACCCTCATTTGATAGCCTTTTGCAAACTTACTCCAAAATGATAAGAAATTCCTTGGTGTCTCTGATGGGAACTAATACGTCATCCTGGAAACACCTGGCATATGCTTCCATATCTTTAAAAGGTGATAAATTATCCTTTGGAACACAGATCCAAAGGATAGCAAGTCCAAATGTAATTCTTATGTATTGCTAAACACAGAACGGTGTGATGAAAGCTACTAAGAAATCTTGACTCCTCTGCTAATTCAATTTGGTGGTACGCACTGCATAGGTCTAAAGTTGAAAAATCGTTGCGCCATTAAACATAGTTAACGGGTCATTGCCTTTGGGTAGTGGGTGACTGTCTACTTTGAATTTGGCATTTAAAGACCCACACAAAGCGCTCTGGGTCTACATTGCTCCTTTTTGTGAAGACTATGGGAGGTAAGCAGTCAGACGACTTAGTTCCTCCAATAATCCCATCCGTTTGTAGATTCTGCAACAGCATCTGGAAGTATTTTCATACACTGAAAGATATGATTCTTTTTTTCTGTTTGAAGGTTATTGCATTTTCAGTTTTATCATTTTGTTGTTGATTACCTCTGGAAACTTGGTTCATACTTGATCACCCAGGCTGGCTTGTGCAACACTTAGCACAGGGTCAACAGCACAGGGATCTAGTTTCATTTTGAGCAATCTCCGATCATGCTTACTCCTGTTTTGCAACATAGATTTTAATTTGTGCTGATTTTGTTTTGAACTTTACTGTCGAGGTGAAGTATCCATCAAGGTGTAATATGTTCCCATAATATGTTACTGCCCTCACATCAGAAATTTGTAGGGCGGGTATTCCTTCTGCAAATAATTGTCTTTAGAAATAATGGTCAATGGAGACCCTACATCCACCAAAAAGTCCAGCTTTATTCCTTGAATGGTCAGAGAACACCTAAGGTTTTTTTTTTTCAATTTGGATTGAATATGCTCTAGCTCCTCTTGTACTACCAACCCAATCATGTTGTCTTCCTGATCTTCTCGCTTAGTATCTGACAAAAAACTCTCACCTTATTCTGAAATTTGTGCTACTTGTAACCTCTAATTCCTGTTCTTAACTTTGCACAGTCTCGTAAAAGGTCCTTTGCATTTACAATTACTGCATTCCTTCTTTATTGCAGGGCATCCTCGAAAGTTTGCTATGTGTGACTCATTTCCACACCTGTAGCAGTTATACTTAGTTTCATTTTTTCTTGGTTTACACAATTTTCCCTGGTAAGATTTTCCACCAGCATAGCAAACTTCATCATGTTTCTTCTTTTGTTCATCATCTTTTTTTACTTTGACCCATGATATGGACTATTTCATTGCTTTGGCCGATTTTAGAACGTCTTCCAAAGTAGGATATCCCATTACCCAAAGAAGGTCTTGAATATGCTTGCTATTGGTATTGATCATTAGTTGGTCTCTGATCATCTCATCAGAACTGGCACCAAAATTGCATGAACATGACAGACTCCTTAGAGCTGTGAGAAACTCATCAAAACTCTTGTTCTGTCTTTGACGACGAGTATAAAATGATATCTTTCCAAAGTCTTAAACGTTGTGGGCTTAAAACGAGCTTCTAACCTTGACACTGCTTCCTCAAACTAATTCAGATCATCTTGGTAGTGAGCTGTTTCTATTTTTGGTAAGGATCTGAATATTGGATCCTTACCAAAAATAGAAACAGCTCAAATCGTTACAACGACTTGCGCTGTAAGCGCTGGATAGTGGAATAGTTTAGTTTTATATTCCAACTCAAGCCACGTTACAGTAGGGAAGGTGTTGGAATAGAAAATTACACTATTCCGTGTCCAACAGCGCCCTCCCGCGCAAGTCGTTGAAACGACTTGCGTTGTAAAAGCAGCGTAGAAATGGCAGCGCATGGTAATGCCCGCGTTGTAAAGGCTGTTCCCCCTGAATCTTGACCTTCAGATCCAAGAAAATGCAACAATATACACTCCTTCCTTTCCACTGGCATCTTAATCGAAATTACTCTTTCCATTCTTGGGGAGGTTCCCCCTTGTCTAGGGAAACTAATCACAGGAAGCCGGGGGAACACAGAACAATGAGTGGAGACTGTCTACAAGGCGGGCTTAAGGATAAGCCGACTGCACACCTCGAAGGCGGTTCCAGGAGGAAGACCAGGCAGTGGGCTTAACAAGATCCTAAAGCGCCTAGGATAGATGGCACACCCTTCAGGGCAAGGCGGAATGGAGTCGGAGACTGAAAGGCTCTAGTTCTACACTGTAGCTCTCACCAGTACCTCACACACAATATAGGTAACAGGGTGCAGGCTGGACAGAAAAACTCCATCAGAGATGCCACACAGTACTCTCAAAAAACAAAGTTGTTGCCTCACTATTTTCAAAGGCGACGGCAACAACAATGAGTCCCATCAATCTTCGCCAATAAATGAAGTAAAACACGCAACTTTAAATAAAGATGAGGAGGTAACTCAATTTATTCCTCCCATGAAGATCGGCATTGGCACCAGACATCAACCGTCAAGCTTAGAAATTTGCCGCTTCAACCTTCCAACATACCGAGGCCAGACCATTAGAGAGCGAGAGGGGAAGGAAGAAAGGAAGGATTCACTGGAATACAGAGAGAGGAACAGCAAAAGGGTAAAGAATAAGAATACTTTTGTGCATAAATACTTATGTTAGATCGGAAAACATGTTTATAAAAGAGTGTCTTATTTAAAGGACGATATTACACAAACAGTGGAAAGTTTTTTAAAAGAATGTGGGACAGCTCAGTATAACTCTGGAGAGGGAGCTCTGTGGTCTTTCCTACACCAATTTGAACAGCTGAAATAGTGTGATCTTTCTCTCAGTTGCTGCTTATCAGATATACTCATGACTTTGTGCAAGAGAATTATTATGCTACTTACCTGACTACAGATTGTTTCTTGAAGATGCACGCACCCACACAAATTACTGAATTCATACAATGGCGCCTAGTTCATTGGTTTGGGTGACGGAAAAAGCCTTGCCCTCATGCTTATCCTCCAAACTCTCCTCAGACATGGTGAATGCGGTGACTTGTTCACCAGGTGGGTTATGCTGACTCTCTAGCATAGTTCCTAAGCTGTTTCCTAACGTCCTGGAGGCCCTATCAAGGAGGCTTCATGGCACTGTGCTGCTGGACACGGGGAATGAAGGGAAAGCCAAGTGTGATACCTGACCTCAGGACCACTATATGTTTCTCGGTCACGGCAACAGCCATAGTATCACAGCAGGGCAACGAGTGCCCTGAAGTGCTGGCTGCTGCAGTGGTCTACTGAGGCGGAGAAGCTGGGGTGCAAAGAATTGAAAGGCATTACGAGTAGAGGTGAGGAGAAAGTCTGTGACAGCAACACCCCATGGAATTATTTCAAGAGGACCTAGATGCAGGTTCTATCACACTACTTCATCTCTCTGAGTGTATCATTGCAGTATCCACGGCATATGACCCACATACCCTTTCACCAATATTGTTTTTAGGGTCTTTTTTTCACTAGACCATGCAAATGCACTTCATGGCTGCAAACAGAACGAGTTGTGTCAGCCCGTATCCCACAGTGGCCAGAGACCATGGCTTCACAAGCACAAGCCCAGAAGGTACTCATCACAGGTACCCAAAGTAATATACTAGAGATTTTCCAAAGTAGGCCGAATAAGTCGTTGTGTCCTAAAAATTCAGTTGGGCACACCCCTTTTAATTAGCTGGAATCGAGCGGAGCTGTAATCCAAAAGTCCTAGCCAATGGTTTGGCCCCTGCAATAGTACCTATACAACGGGACACCGAGAAGAAAACTGAGCCATCCGATCTTTTGTCTACTGCATCGGGAGTCATGTAAAATGGTGATACTTCTCTCATAAAGTTGACCCTGATATCAACCAATCAATAAAACTTTATTCAGCCGATTTGGATATAAAATAATATGAATAAAAACAATAATAAAAGGCACCTTAAAATAAGAATATTGAAAATATACAAGTTCCAGGACTAGCAAAAAGCCCATATCCATAGCAATTTAAAGATGGCAGATTGCCAGTGTCCTAATGTCGCTCCTGATCTTTAAAGAATGGTGGATAAGACCAATTATAGCGTGGCAGACAGGTTCGAAAATCAGACATTGCAAAAAATGTAGTCTCTGCTGAGCCGATCTGAAATTAAAGGATGGAAGAATGGGACGTAAAAATTGAATTGAAGGTACTGTATAAAAACTACAGAAAAACAGAAAGTGCATTGTAGATTGAAAACTGGAGTTGTCACAGGGGTAGCAGGGCAGAGGTGGGAACCAACTGCTGTGCTGTGGATAAGCAACCAAGAAATGGACATTGCACAGTCTGAAGCGTGTTAGATAAAACCTGTGATCCTGATTGGGAATCCAAGCTAAATAAGGTTTGACTCGCTCTGAGGAGATCATCTCCAAATGGTAGCATATGGAGTCCATCGCCCAAGTGTTATTGAACCTTTTTGGGGGGGTGGAAAAGGTGTGGAACGCCCAGGTTTGAAAAAGCTTTTCTAATATATGCTAACCAAGCAATTTTGCAACCATGATCTAGATTGTTGCATTCTGATAGTGAAAGGCAGGAGAAATTAGTGAATGAGGAGCTCCAGATTTTGACCCATAATAACCATGGAGCTATTTTAATCACATCTTCGATGTATAAAAGGCCAACTTCATATGAGTAATAGAGGAGGTGCTATTGGAAACTGCCAACCATCTGGAGAGAAATTTATTTTCAGAGACTTGTAAGCGGTCACAGCTTACGTACCCCCGAACAACTGCTCTGTAGGTGCCCAATAGGAAACATTTCACTTTATAGAAGGAGATGAGGTCTTTACCCGTTTTTTTTCTTGAGTTTACTAGCATATCCAAAAATACCTTGGCTGCACTGTTCATTTTTTACCCTCTCTGTTCCAAAAGTTTGGCCCAATTAAAATTTGCGTCCAACAGAATCCCCAGTTAATTAAAATGTGAAACTTTCGTAATAGAAATACCGTCCATGATGAACCTCCGAGAGGGAGTATTTCTTGTGTCAAAGGTCATGATGAAATATTTTTGTGGGTTGTCCCATACTTCAGATTCAACATAAAATCGTTCATAGGATCCGACAATAGCTGAAGCCCTATAGCTGTGCGCAATAGCAGCACAGCGTCATCGGCATACATTAGTATGAGCACAGTACGGTCCCCAATCCTAGGCAGGTCTTTACCCTTAATTTGAGGCCATCAAACCGAACATGGATGTGCACAAGGAGTTAAAACTGGCCAATATCGTGTGAGGCTCCACAATGTCAGAAAGACAACACACACATCCTCTCGGCTTTCAATTACTAGATCAGCAAGGAACTTCTGGGGTTTATATTTTTCCACTTCAAGCGAATCCCCTTATCTTTACTATATTGCAAATCTGTAGGGCTGACAGTAACCGAAAGGTCTATATCTATTTCTGGGCGGCTCTTCTTTAAGGGAGAACAAGTCTTTTAGGTTATCATTACACGATGGAGACACACCTGAGAGAACAATGACATTCGGGGTACACTCAAGAGGCAGATGAAGGCCATCAGGGTAGAAGGCATCAGTGGTTTCGGCGCCCCTGAATTTCTCTTGTTGCCGTTTATCAGTAAAGACAGGATCCTGTGAGACGTTGGTTTCAATAGGGTGAACAGTCGGAGGAATGAATTGAGCTTCAGAGCCCCTAGGTTTCACTTCTTTCAATATAACATTGGGGTGACATCTTTTGAGTTGTTATTCTCAGTGGGATAAGCAATCGGTGGAGTGGATTGAGCGAGTGCTAAAGGGTTGGGAAAACTGGTATTTGGCGGGGAGCTGAAGTCAGAGACTGAGTGTAGCCAGTTCTAGGTTGCACTACTTGATGAGAATGAGGCATATTGGGCTTTTCATGGTGATCGTACAAGACTTTCACTTTATTATTTAAAAGCATCAAATGTGACAGAATAGAGGATTGAAGTTCCTTTATGGGTGCTTCCACTTTGTTGAAGTAGGGTTTACACACACTGTGAATGGCTGAATTAAAGGCCTAATCAGTATCACTTTTTTTTAGACAATGAAGCAGATGGCAAAACTGCTTTGAAAGTTGTCTTAGTGCTCCTGGCCTCTCGCTTTCTGACTTTGTCGCCATAACGTTTGCGTTTAAGGAGTAGAGAGATGGTTGGAGGCATTTAGGGCCATATGTATCAAGCGAAATTGCATTTGCAAACGTCGAAATTCGCAGAATTTCGCCGTTTGCGAATGCAATTTTGCCAAATGGTATGTATTAAGGCAAAATAAGGAATCGCAAAATTTGCAATTCCTTATTTTGCGATTGCATTTAAGGAATCGCAAATTTTGCGATTCCTTAAATGCAATGTAAGAAGCACCAAAAAAGTGCAATTTGGCCTTAAGGAATCGCAAATTACCACCAACTTCAAGTTGGTGGTAATTTGCGATTTCTTTGAAAAATGCACTTTTTTAGCATTTTTCAAAGTGCAATGTGAAGCACAGGGCATCTATGTGCGCCACATGTGCACCCATTCTTATTTCAGGGGTGCAACAGGGTGTCCTTTTGACACCCCTGCACCCTTGAAATTGCATTCTCAATTTGCGATTCGCTAATTGCTAAGCGCAAATTGAGAATGTCTTCCCAGTCATTCCTATGGGCCTCTAGGCCCATAGGAATGAATGGGGAGGTATTCCTTAATTGCGAATCGCAATTAAGTAATATGTAAGATTTGCAAACTGTATTGCAAATCCTACATACATAGCATTTTGCGATTCTCAAATAGAAATTCGCAAAAAATCACTATTAGAGAATCGCAAAATGACTTCTTGATACATATGGCCCTTAGAGAGGATCCCCTATTCTTAAAAATGCAACGGCAAATGCGATTACATCTGGCTGTTTGTTAGGGGAAGCGTTAACTCCAACGGTTCTAGTAAGAAAACTCCATATTGAAGCAACCTCCTGGGCTACAACAATATGAAAGCTGGGAGTATAGCCACTTTGACGAATGCATTTCATCAGGAGAGTTAAGCTGTACCCTCAAATAGGGCTGTTTATAAAACGAAGTAACTTTTGCGTATTAACTTTGCGTTGCAAGTGTGAACTTAAAAATGTTACACAGGAAAACATTGCATTCTACAGTCAGAAACCTTTTGAAAAGAACGGCTTCCTCGCAGACGATCATCTCATTAAAAATAGAAGTGCCATGGACCGCTGTAGGTATCAAATCAGTAAAAACACTAGAAGTAAAAAAAACACCTTCACCAAAAAGTTGAAAATAAATTAATCCTTATGGATTTTGAGTGAAAACAAGAAAAAAGAAAGAAGAAAAAATACGTTTCTGGCAAAAATAGCCTTTAAATCAGGCTGTTTTGAAGGGCAATGTCCAAATAAGTCAGTGGAAAATATGAAGTGTCCGACTGGCCTTGCACTGTATGATATTACAGGGCAAATGCAGGCATTCCTAAAGCGATAGGAGCAGTTTTCATTCTGCCTTAGTTCAGAGGCACCATTTCCCTCATTATTTTCAAATTAAGTATGAAGTTTTATAGTGATGTTATTAGTGAAATCCGCTCTACCTGATTTGTTCAATTTGGCTGCATGAAAGAAATTGAGCCAGAAAACGTTGCTCTTATAGGAACGTCTGTCATGGTTTAAGCAATTTACAATTTTGAAAAAATAAGTTTAAACATGTTTGTGGGATTCCACAGATAGTCTAAAGTTTGAGAATTCAGAGAGAACCCCTTCATCGATAAAGATTATATTTGGAAAGTAAAGGTTCACATAAAATATTACTAAAGTCGCATGGACACTTGTGGGGAGGCAACGGGGGCGGATGGTCTGGAAAGTTAGTAACAGGATATACGTAGTCTATCACAGCAGTTCAAAGTGGAAAAGGTATTACAGGGGCTTTTAACCAAACATAACGTCAGGCAGGTGGTTATATGGGCTAAAGTGACACGCACTAACGACCAAATATGCTGAAGTCAGCGTGGAGTCCGATATATTATAAAGTGGCGGCACCTCCACTAAGGTGGAGGAGTGTCCTACAACTGTAAAAAAACGGAAAAATAAAATGATAACTAAGGCTCCCAGTTTTCCCCATTTTGCTGATTTTTACAGATAAATATAGACAGAAAACAATGTGTTTCCTGTCTGTATTTATTTTTAAAAGCGGAAAATACTGAAAATTGTGCTTTTTGTGAAAGACTCTCCATGCCGTATTTCATGAATTCCAGAGAAAAACTGAGCAGATGAACAGATAGGGAGTTACAAAACAGGATCAAATTTCCTTAAATATAGGCATAAGTTAACATACATTTATAGTATAAAGCTAATATGCACTTATAGTAAGTGTTTTTTGTTTGTTTTGCTTTCTTTTTTGTCCTTCCCCACCCCCTGGGTTCGGTAGAAGCCGCCACTGATATGATACAGAAGTGTTCCATCAGCATACCTTTATATTTATTCCAAAAGCAGAGAGGTCTTGACGCACCACATCGCAGGCTTGTATAAGTGGCTCTCTTTCCCGCAGAAGCTGCTGCCTTTTCTCTTTCTGCTGCTGCTTTTCTGCTGTTGGCACTGACGTTTGGTCACTGGCTGAGCCTTCGTGTGCAGCAAGGGCATAATTTCGCACTTTGCTGCGGAAGTCTACAAGTTCATCTATCACTTTGTGGAGCATAGCAGAGCTTCTGTCTTTTGCAACAACCTGTAAACAAACTTCATAAAATTAGCTGTAAAAGGAAGTAAGAGTAATTTCTGACCAAGAGCCCTACTTCTTATAACAGCCTCTGCATGATAAATATGTTGTTTGTGATGAATGTTTATGCATATGCTCGTGGTGGTTTGGAAAGCTTCAAAATATATAAAGCAAGTACATGAACATCTCATTATGCAAACCAATGAATGACTATAATTCCATAACAATAGTTCCAAACGTGGATGTTATTTCCATAAAGCTATAATTATGCCATTTTTCCCACCACCAAACAAGGATTGGTAAAGCCAAGATGTCTGGTACTGTCCACCAGCCTTTTGGCTTCTCAATACTCATTTTGTTTTTAATTAAAGTCCCTAAGATCTGACTCCATCTTATGTAGGCCTCGATTCCAGCTTGACTAAGGGAGACCGCCATTTTCCCTCTCTCAAACAGAAAGCATCATCTTCCCTGATTTATGCAGAATCATTGTCATATTTGCTATTAGAGGCAGATGTCGCCTGACCTTATATTTCTAGAAACTGTTAAAGCGTCAAGCCCCTCGATCGAGGACACAGATACAAACAACAGACAACGTTTGTCTGAGTCAAATGTCTATTTTCCACCATGTCTAGGTTGATCAACATTTAGCTAAAATAGTGCAGTCTGAATTGACGTCTAGGATGCATACCTTGATGCACATAACCTATGCCAGACATTCTTAAACATATGTCAGAAATTCCAATCTCTGATAAAGTTTAGTATATATGGACAACCACTTGTAAGGAGAGGGCCTTTCGCACAGATTATCGCCCAATATCCTGCCTACTGCCGGCCACTTTGCACTTCGTGGATGCTACATCTCACCTGAAGCTGATAATGCTGAGTCCCGGAGGAAGACTGACTGATATTGCAGTGTGTTTTTGCCCTTTGCAGGGAACACGGTCTCTGCTGATAAAGGCAGCCTTTGCTGCCAACATAGTATGCAGTGCTTCTTCCCGCTCCAAGATACTCTAAGTCACAAGTTGCTCTGCCTTCCATGCTCTCACAGTATAGTGCAAAGAAGTAGACGTTAGGGTGTTAGTTTCTAGATGACATTCTAAATGACATTTAAACAATACTAGAAATGTTCATTTTATTCATGTTATTCATAACATACCTTCTTGCTGTTTTTATAATAATCTGTGTAGTTATTTGAGATGTACGGAGAAACAGATTGTTCTATAGTACTAAATACTTTTTACTTAAAAGTGTTCATTCTTTTTGGTACAGTGTGTGTGATACTGTGAATAACGAAATAAGATTTGTTTTGGTTTTTCGCTGTGCCCCTGATCCCTTTATGGGATTGTTAGTAACCCGAAAGCAATATTTCTATGTCAATCACACATTGAATAGTGTTTTGCAGGACTACAATTACCTGTCTTTCACATTCATCTAGTGGCGGCTCTTCTGCTAAGGCGGAGGAGTATCAGCCCACTGATTTTCAGAAGTGGAAAAAAGGAAAAATAATGATAACACATTATTATTATAATTTTATTTTTCCTTACTGAGGCAGTTTTGGGGCGGGTGGGAGGGTCGGGCTTGGCTGTCTCACAGCCAGCAGGGGAGGAATGGTTCATGCACCTAAGTGAGCATAACAGTTTGGCAGGCTGTCTTGGGACGGCCAAACAGTCATGCGCACTTAGTGTATTCCCTACCTGGCTGTAATGCACAGCCTGGGTGGAAAACATGCCCATGCTCTCACTGCCTGTCTGAGCGCTGAATCACGGCACTCAGAGCTGAACCACGGCGCTCAGACCAATCACAAGGCTGCTATCATGGTGACAGCTGCCTGGTGATTGAGTTAGGGGAGCCTGGGTGCTTCCTTCTTCCCGAGGAGAGACAGAGAGACGGTAAGTGGAATTTCAATTTTTTTCTTTCATCTACCCCAACTCCCCCTCCGTCTGTACCAGCTGCCACTGCATTAATCGCTGGTGCATTGAACTGAATTCACCCATGTCAGCTGTTGGTGGGAAAGCACACCTTGCAGAGTTATGTTAAACCCTTGAATGCTGCATCGGTCAACGGTCGTCGCGAGCACTACCTTGCCAGTGCTGCGCACGTCTGTTGGCCGACGCGGCCGCACCCGTTTCTTCGAACGTTCAGCACTGGCGCAGAACGTTCGAATGAACAAACGGGTTAAAGTCATACTTTATGCAACAGTTTTGTCATTGTTTTGTAAAGCGTTATTGTTGCAGAAGCTGCTGGATCCACAACAATCCACAAAAACACAGTGAAGTTAGCTAAAGGAGAAACAGGGCTCACACACTGCCCCATGCTGTATGGTGTAATAGGCCGAAGAAAAATACGAGTGACACAATAACAGACCAATGGATGAGGAGGGCTAGTTGAAAGCCCCAATAAGTAAATGTATCATACATATGATTTTAGTAAAATGAAAAGTTCATTGCCAATGCTCGTCCTAACAATAGATTTTATTAGATGCGCCCGCATTACACTCCTTCGTTCTCCACAAAGCAGAGTTGTTTGCTTAAATTGTTTAAATATGACTTTGTAAGTGTGGTGGTGCATCTGAATACATTTATTTATACACACACATAAATACAAAGTCAGATGTAAACATTTTAAGCAAATATATCTCTCTCCCTCAATATATATGTTCATTGGAAAATGCAACGGTTACAGTGACGTTATAGTTAGGCTAACTAATACGATCTTATAGTGTGTTAAAAAAACACTTGAAATTCACTGAAAAGCCGGGGACTAAACCTTCATTTTTTTTAAAATACAGGTCACCCCTCAGAGTGAGGGTGTGAGCATATGTTCCTCCCTTCCAAAAGATCTGTTCTGGTCAGTAGCGTAATTTCTTATTTTGACACACACAGTAATCCAGGTTAGTTGGAGTGAACATTGTTATTTTTTATTGTCATTCACCACTTGATTCCCTCCATTTAAATCTTTTTACATTTTTCACAAGATGAGTTATTTGAAAAAGAGTACACGAGTGAATCAAGTGGTGAATGACAATAAAAAATAACAATGTTCAGGTCCAGGAGGTCTTAGCATGCAGTATTAAATGTGTTCATGCAAGGTCAAGGCATGCCTTGTAAGAGTGTTGCCTAAATCAGATGATAAAATACAGTACCTATTCATTCTATTCAGGCGTCATAAAGTCAGACAAATATTCAGTGCATTTCCAATTTTCTTAAGGTAACATATTAAAAACATTCAATTCTGAAAAAACTAACTTTTTTTACAACAGGTTGAGTTGTAGAAATAGTATACCACTCTATCTCCATTATTATTTTTAGACCTATGTCACCGTAACGCCCTGTTGACACTCATAATGTTGCTAATACACTTCTGCCAGCACCGGACTCTATTATTCTCTTTTTTATTTCCTCTCTAAAGCAAATGCATGTATAAACAACCCCTGGTCTGTTCTTTCACACTCCTTTCACATATGTATTGTCCAAGGTAACTCTTTTTTAGATTTTGTTAGGTAAGAATTCAATTAATAATATTTAAACTCTAGAAAAACTCTTATCTTTTTTTCACCTCAACACTTTGTTGGTGTCCTTTTCCCTGGGAGCCCTTTGTCTTGTTATTACCCAGTATTGACCCTCTTTCTCCTTACTCACAGCCTTGAGAAAGCCCTGGCTCAACTTGCCATAATGGGGCGAAACACGTGTCGCTGTTCTCTTTTTCAAATAACTCATCTTGTGAAAAATGTAAAAAGAGTGAAATGGATTGAATCAAATGGTGAATGAAAATAAAAAATAACAATCTTCACTCAAACCAACCTGGATTACTGTGTTGTGTTGAAATAAGGCATTACCCTACTGACCAGGACAGATCTTTTGGAAGGGAGGAACATATGCTCACACTCCCACTCTTACTTGTAAATATGAGGCTGGAAAGTTCCAGAGCCTTGAGCGAAGTTCCTCTAGCACCTTAGGGATTTATATCCAGGACCACGATCTCTGGACCGTTCAATTTTTCCTTTAACAGGTCAACCATCAGGCAGGCCCTAAATACTCCTAAGTCAGGGTGCATTACATTTAAAACATAGGACATGTGTATTTAAGTTTTACATTTCTGTGAAAAACATCTAAAGTAAGTCGTTTTTCACTGGCAACCTCTCCCATAGATTAACACGGGGTTACCTTATTACACTTAATAAGTGATAACTTCAGTTTGGGAACAGACAGAGAAATGTGTCTCCTACTCATTTGTTAATTGTAAAGTCTTATTTTAAGTTACTATCCCGAAAATGCCACTTCTAGAAATTTGGCATTTTTCTGCATAAACCAATTGTGCCTTTCTGCCAGTGCCCGGGGTCACATAACTGAGAATGAGCTGAAAGTGCAGCTGGCCAAACTGAAGATGGCTGTAGAGGAGAGAAAGGCTGAGGTAGAAATAGCCTTGGCAGAGAGAAAGGTAGAGATGGCGAGGGAGAGAGGCAGCCGCTGTCAGGGCCCTAGAGGAGAAAAGGTTGGCTTTGGAAGAGAAAAAGGCTGATTCATGAAGTGTGACAGAAAGAAATGGACTTGAAGGCAAAAAAGCTTGGAAGGTCCAGTGAAAGTGGTGGCAACGACAATCCAATTTCCACATGAGGTAAAAGAGACCACATCCCAAAGACACAGGGCCCGATGTAGGTCGGTCGGTAACGGCCGAAATTCGGTATTTTCGGCCGTTACCGACCGGTATTCAGTAAACGGTATGTAGGGCCACATATTTTACAGAATCGGTAAATTTACCGATCGGTAAATTTACCTATTCTGTAAAATACCGAATCGGTATTTATACCAAATCGGTAATTTTGATATGTAGGTGGGACTTTTCTGAGTCCCACAACCCTTACCGAATCTGTATTTTACCATCAAATATATTTGATGGTAAAATACCGATTCCGGTGTGCATGCACATGTGTGCATGCACACCTGTGCCATATGACAGGCAGACCTGCCCTTAGGGCAGGTATGCCTGCCACATGGCCCCCGAATCTTTTTTGGGGGTGCTAGAGGGTGTCAAAGTGACACCCCCTGCACCCTTGTCAAAATCTGTATTTACCGATTCGGTAAATACCGACCGGTAATGCCCCATTCATTCCTATGGGCTTCAAAGCCCATAGGAATGAATGGGGCATTACCGGTCGGTATTTACCGAATCGGTAAATACAGATATTTACCGATTCGGTAAAAGGAACATCTGGATGTTCCTACATATCCACCCCTTAGATTTACCGATTTTTAATTACCGAATCGGTAAAATTCGGTAATTAAAAATCAGTAAATCTATTTTACCTACATCGGGGCCCTAGTGCCTAGCTTAGGGGGGCACGACATAGACAAGTGCTTTGAAGCTTGTGAGGTAGCTCTGGAGATGCTTTGGGTCCCTGAGGAGGATTTGGGCGCCAATCTCAGGAGGCATATTCCCACTGAGGAGAAGGATTCTCTTTTAGTCCTAGGGAAGGGTGACAAGATAAAGTGTCCACTTACGAAGGAAGCCCTTGTCAGGATATATTGCCTCATCCCTGAGAAGTACAGGCTGACGTTCACTGATAGACAGAAGCTGTCAAGCCAGGACTGCATGAATTTTGTAGATTACTCCAGTAAGGCACTAAATGGTTGGGTGATATGGCTGTAATGTGGGTAGTGTAAGGAGTTGTGCAATCTATTTTTGAGACAGTACAGGCTTAGTAATTGCTTTACAGAGTTGTGCCAAAAACCTTATTGATTCCAAATTCGCTTACCTAGTGAGCTTTTGAAGGAAGTGGACCTCTTGATCAGCACCATGGGAGTCACTCCAGGAAGGGTGGTTCAGGTCCCTCCAGGCAGAGTGAAGGAGAAGTCCACGGTAAAAAAGACAAGTCCCACAAAGGGCCCAAAGCAAGTATGAGGGAGAAGGATTCCCTTGTTCCTTCTGAAAATAGGAGTGGAGACTCTGATTGGTGGAAGCCCAGGGGGTACTTTTTCAAGTCTATATGCTTTGACTGTTCCCAGTTAGGGCACAAGCAAGGGGACCATGTCTGTATCAAGATACCATCCACTGATGGGAACTGGCCAATGTAGCATTGGCGGAAGTAGTCCCCAGGAGAAGAGGGTAGAACATGCCCTTGTAGTCCTTATTTGGGAGATAGGCTCAGATGGTAAGCTTGTGATCCCTGCGGGTGGGAGTCATCTCTTCCACCAGATCATAGTGAATGGGAAACATCACTATTCTGAGAGATTCCTGTGCAAGCCAGACCATGGTGGTGGAAAGGCAAGTTTCCCTAGATCACTACCTCCAGGGATAAATGTGTAGGGAAACTCAGGCACATGGGAAGGACGTCTTTCACCCTGATGTCCCTGAAATGGGGCGAGGAAGGGGCACAGAGGGTCAGAGTCAGTCCCCAGATTACCACTTACTGCATCATGTAAAATGTGCTGCTGCTACCAGTGACTAAAGAGTTGGGTGTGGTGACTGCCCAGAGTGCCCCGAAAGCTCTGATTCCTGGGAAACTACTCTCAAAGGAAGAGAACAGAAGGACAAGATAGAGAGCAATGAGTAGAAGGTAGAGGCTATTTAAGTTGGAGAACCACTGGATCAGGGGTTGACCAGCTCTAACAGAAGAGCACCCCAAGACTGACCCTGGAGATGCCACTTCGGACTTTGAGGTGCTGCCTGTGTTGTCC
This sequence comes from Lissotriton helveticus, assembly GCF_964261635.1. Lineage (NCBI taxonomy): Eukaryota > Metazoa > Chordata > Amphibia > Caudata > Salamandridae > Lissotriton > Lissotriton helveticus. The sequence goes on along the minus strand of NC_136069.1, from coordinate 733,027,861 downwards.
CAGAAACAGAAGACAGGAAGTCTGCACCAGGGAGACGTCTACATGACACAGGCAGAGTGTATCACCCTTGAGGGGGTGGTGGTTTCCCTCTGGAAGTCATGGCTTGTCAGGCACTTGTTCAGCCACAGGGTACAGAACCTAGGCTGAGAGGCCAGTCTCAGGATACCACCCCTAGATGGCAAGGGAGTGGACGTAGAGTGCATAACACCGGGGCTGTTGCCCTTACTCTGAGTAACCTAGTTGTACTCAGCAATCCTGTAATTGAAAGGGTAGCCTCAGGGCTTCTATGAATAGGAGACGTTGATCTTTCTCAACTAATAACCCAATGCATTCCAACCCAGTATAAAAGTGACTTTAATGGTCTATTTACAGATTAAACAATCACCATAGTCATAATGAGGTAAAATTAAACTTTAATGATAATTAATACACATTTCCATCATGCACACCAGTGCTCCATAAGAATATAAGTAAACTGTTTCATACCTGGCTGCCTTCAAACGAAATCCCAAGTGTATCAAAAAATTGTTCAATGTAGGAAACCATAGTCCCATATACAACAGGACTTGAAGGTGAGCTCTCTGTTTCCTGAAAAAATACAAAATTTAAGTCACTCTATCATGCAAAATTGGAAATGACTACAGCACAACAGAAAGGTTTTCCTATGTACCACTTACTACCACAGTTTTGCCATTTCTTGCCATATAAATAACAACAGTATTCAATAGTTCTCCAATAACTGAGATTGGGGGATGGACATTTGACACTGGTCGAAGTAACCTGCCAATACAATATCCAGCAAAGTAGACTGGTTTCCAGTTTTCTTTTTCTTCATCGATTCTCCAATAAGTGCAAATAACTTTTGTTTATTCATAACTCCCTTCTAAACGTCCACCACAATTACTTAAAATGGCTTATTAAAACCTTGGCATGACTGTAACAGGAAGAACAGAAATAGGTGGAAAATCAGCCGTTGATATCCTGAAACAGGGCTCGTACCAACAACTACTGGCAAACTATGCAGATATGAGTGATGGGGCAGTGAAATTGGGATTGTCATTAGCATGTGGTATCTTTTTCAGGGTGCTTGAGCTCCTTAATGCCACTATGTAACACAAGCCCGTTGTAGGATCTTCTGCTTCATTCCCAGGATTGCTGGTCCCCTTGCATTCTCACTGGTGTCGTACGGGGAGTGGGAGAATTGTTTTTAGTACATGTTTGAGCTATGGCAACTCGCTATGACCTATTGCCAGTTTTTCCCAGTCCAAGTGTTGTGTTCCGATTACTTTACCTAGAAAGGCTAGATGTTTAGGCGGATGCATTCCGTAACCTAGCCCTAAAAAATAAGTTTCTTACCTTCTGTTACTCCATTTCTGGTAGGGACTCTAACTGCACATTCCTCACCTTGTGAATTCCTCAGGGTGCCAGACTGCATCCGGATAATTTTGATAGCAATTCCCTTGCATGTCAGTACATTGTGTCATACAGCTTCATGTCAGATCTGTCCTGTCCAGGATCTGATGTCAGGGGCTACTATATCTGCGTCACCTCTGCATGCTCACAGCAGTTTCTATCTGGTCTCTGTCCACTCAGTCAACCACAGAACCCATAGAAATCAAAATATGCCAGTGTGCAGATCTCTAGATTGGGCTATTTTAATGGGCAGGAAGTTAAATCGGGGGAGGAATCCGTGGTTAGATAGAGTCCCCACCAGAAAAGGCATTAACACAGAGAAGTAACTTGTTCTTCTGATAAGATATTTCTAACAATAAATTCCTCACATTGTAAATACATACCAAAGCAGTACCTCCCCAGATGGTGGGCCTGTGGAATGGCTGAGATGAGGAAATTCTGCAGGGTAGAGCGGGCACCTCGGCAGTCCTGCTGGACCTGGCCATCCAGGCAGGAGTGATTTGTGAATGTGTAGCGGGACAACCACGTAGCAGCCTGACAGATGTCCTAGAATGGCTCAATGTATGCCAGCGCAGTGGTAGCAGCCTTCGATCTGGTGTAATGAGAGCACAAGCCTCTCGGTTCTGCTTATAAGCTAGCCAATAGCAGATCTTAACACGTAAAACAATCCATCGGGATATGGTTCTTTTTTTGCAACACTTTCATTTTTTTAGCACTAGGGGAGCTCTGAAACAGTTGATCATCCATATATTGATCTCTGGTTGGATCAATGTAAAAACGGAGGTCCCTCTGAGGGTTCAAATGGTGGAGACCTTCCTCCTTAGAGATGTGAGGTGGAGCGTTAAAAGCCAGCAAGGTGATGTATTGCCCGATGTGGAAGGGTATAACTGCCTTCGGCAGGGATGGCGTTTTCGTCTGGAGGACCAACTGGTCCAAGAACAATGATGTGTATGAATGTTCGATAGACAGGGCATGGAGTTCACTCTCTTGCCTTGCATATGTCATGGTGATGAGGAACATGGTCTTAATGGTCAACAGGCATAAAGGTCCGCTGTGCATCAGTTCAAAGGGAGTGCACATCCGGTAAATTGAGAACTCAAATCAAGGTCCCTCTGCGGCATCACAAAAGATTTTGGCAGGAACACGTGGTTCAGCCCTTTCAAGAATAGCATTACAACACTTGATTTGAAAAGTGATAAGTGCTGCAGCAACGAATGATGGATAGAATGCTGAATGAATCTAACATTCACCCCCAGTCAAGAGATCTGGGTCAAATCCATTGATCTTTTGCTCACTATGCCGCCCTAGTTTGGACCCAGCCATATGCAAATCAGTCTTGGCCCTATTCCTCATGGGAACAGTCCAGCCTGAACTGCCAAGCCGGGTCCTCCCTAGACCAGAAACAAGCATCCTGGACCGGTTTGGGGGTAACACCCCTCATCAGCCAGACTAGCTTGAATCCAGTGTCATAGCAAGCAAGGGATCCATATCTGGACATACCCATCCCACTTGAAGCGAAATGTGATGCTGCAACAAATGATGCACAGAATGCAGAATGAATCAAACATTCACCCACAGTCAAGAGATCTAGGTTAAATACATTGTTCTTTTTCTCGCTGATTTGCATATGGTTAGGTTTAAACTGGAATGGCACAGGGAGCAAAAAAACGATGGATCTAGGTAGGGTGAATGTTTGACATTGTTCAACATTCTGCCCATCAATTGATATTTTTGAAAAGTGATGGCAGATCTGGCAAACGTAAACTGGCCGAAAGACATCCCTTAACTGTTGCCACAGAAAGACCTTCCTTGCTGGGCTAAAAACAGGAAAAACTACAAGATGTCAGACAACTATGCATCTAAGGGTTGGATGTTACGGGAGGAACACAAGGCAAAAAAAATTCCCAGCATTCTGTGCATACCGCTTTGGTGGACGGATGTATGGCTGCCAAGATGATACCAACCACTTTGGAAGGAAGATCAAAAGCTATCAGTTGTCACCATTCATTCTGCACACATGGAGGTGCAAGTGATGAAGGCTTGGATAGAGGACACCAGCCCTGCTGCTGCGACAGATCTTCCCGAAGGGGCAGGCAGATAGAAGGACAAATGCTCATGGCCAGAAGTTCCAGGTAACACAATCTCCTCAACAAGTCCAAAGCCACTAGGAAGACTTGGGCTCAATATTTCTTGATCTTTTTCTGCACTCTGGGCAGGAGAGGTAGGGGCTGAAAGGTATTCAGGACTCCGAGCCACAGCTGAAAGTGAAGAAGTCTCCGAGGAGGAACTGACTTGGGTATTCCAAACCTGAGACACTGCATGTTCTCTGCGGTGGTGAATAGATGGAGCTACGGTTCTCTTCATTGCTGGAAAATGCCCTGTGCCACCGGAGAGTGGCACAGTGCATGATCTGCTAGGCAATGGCGACTGGGTTCATCTGCTCTGGCATTTAAAGAACCTGCCAGTTGCTGGGCAATCAGGGGAATGCCCTGAGCGGTCAGCCACTTCCAGAGATGTAGCGACTCCTGGCACAAAACCCACAAACTCAGTCTGCCCTGTTTGTTGCAATACCACATTGCAGTTGTGTTATGTGTAAGATTTGTACTCATTCCCCCTTGATGGCGGGAGGAATGTCTTAAGTGCCAAGTCAATCAATCAATCTAGATTTGTAGAGCACGCTTGTCCTCCAGAGGAGTAGCTACTCGAACAGCCAGGTATTGAGTCCACTCCTGAAATTGGCAGAGGTTGTAGATGTCGGAGATGGATGGGGAGGTCGTTCCAGGCTTTGGCTGCGAGGTGAGAGAAGGAGCAACCACCGGCTCGGGTACGAAAGATGCAAGGGACGGTGGTGAGGGCGAGGGAGGCAGACTGCAGGTTTCTGCTGGTCTGGTGGAAGCTCAGTTAGTAGTTCAGGTATTCTGGTCCCATGTCATGGAGGGATTTGTAGGCGGGCGTAAGCAGCTTGAAAAGGCATCTCTTCTTGACTGGGAGCCAGTGCAGGCTACGGTGGTGGAGGTTGATGTGGGAACATCTGGGTAGGGCCAGGATGATTCTAGCTGCTGTGTTCTGGATTGTTTGGAAGCACTTGAGGAGGAGGAGCATGGTGGTTTCAGGATAGAGGGCGTTCTCGTTGTCAAGTTGACTGCAGATGAGGACATGAGTGATGGTTTTTCTAGTGTCGGTTGGGATCCATCTGAAGATTTTACGGAGCATTCTGAGGGTGTTGAAGCAGGTGGAGGCAACTGAGTTAACCTGATGTCTCATGGAGAGCTCGCTGTTGAGGATGATTCCGAGGTTGCATGCGTCTGTGGTTGGGGTGAGTGCTGATACAAGGGCGGAGGGCCACCAGGAGTTGTCCCACAGTGAGGGTGGTCTTCTGAAGGGGAGCACTTCTGTTTTATTGGTGTTGAGTCTGAGGGAGTTGACTATCATCCAGTCAGCAACGTCAGTCATGGTGTTCTGGATGTTCACTCTGGTAGTGTCCATGCCTTCAGTGAGGGAGAGTATGAGCTGGGTGTCATTGATGTAAGAGATGATGTTGAGACCATGGCTTCAAGCAATGGGTGCCAAAGGCGTCATGTAAACATTGAATAGTGTGGGGCTGAGAGAGGAGCCTTAGGGTACACCGCAGATGATGCTTTGGGTTCGGAGGTGTATGGCAGGAGGTGGATTCTCTGAATATGTCCGGTGAGGAATGAGGATAGCAGCTTGAGGGCATCACCGTAGATGCTGATGTGGTGAAGTCTTTGAATGAGGAGGAGGTGGGAGACGTTGTCGAAGGCCGCTGGCAGGTCAAGGAAGTTTAGGGCTGCTGACTCACCATGGTCAAGGAAGGCTCAGACATCATCCATGGCGGCTATAAGGGCGGTTTCTGTGCTGTGGTTCAATCGTAAAACGGATTGAGAGGGGTCGAGCAGGTCGTTAAAATTCCAGGTAGTTGTGAGTTGGCGGTTGATGGCTTTCTAAAGTACCTTGGCTGGGAAGGGGAGGATTGAGATGGGGCAGTAGTGAGGTTGGATGGGTCCGCTCTGGGTTTCTTCAGAAGGGGTTTGACTTCTGGGTGCTTCCAGATTTCAGGGAAGGTTCGGAGCTGAACACCGAGTTGATGATGCTGGTGTGCCAGAGTCCGATTTCTTTATTTCCAAAGTTGAAGGCATGGTGGGGGCAGGGGTCGTATGGAGCGCCTGAGTGGATGGAGGACATGATGGATGTTGTGGTTTAGGTGCAGATAGGTGTCCAGTCGGTTAGTAAGTTGGTCGGGAGGTTGGTGGGAGGAGCAGAGTGGTCTGGCTGCAGAGGTTGGGGTTTGAGAAAAGTTCCTTGGTGCAGTTGGTGGACTGGAGGTGGGTGGCAAATGCGGCTTTGTTCGCTTTCCTAATGGCGTGGTGGTAGGATTTGAAAGCCGCCTTGAAGGCTGTGTGGTAGACGGGATCTCTGCTGGTGTGCCAGCGTCTTGACAGAGGTTTGTATTTGTGTTTTTAAGCTTTGAGTTCAGGAGTGAATCAGTTGGCATGCTTGTTGTTTCTTCTGTTGCAGAGGGTTTTAATGGAATGATGGAGTTGGCGCTGGTGGTGATCCAAATTAATTACTCGTAAATCCAGCAGCTTGATGTGGGGGCAGGCTTTGTTGGAGATCAGAGTTCTCTGATGGTCATCTGTCTCAGATGAACTCCCCAACACAGCAGTGATGCATCCGTCACACCTGTCAGTTCTGAGTGGCGTAGGGAGAGCAGTCTGCTGCTTTTCAAACTGTGATTGAGCAGTCATCACTGCAGGTCTTCCCTAGTCTCCTTCAACATCTGGAAAAACTCTGAGCTGTCTCCTTGGTGCTGAGCCTACTGAGAATTCAGATGCCACTACAGAGCCCAAATGTGCGCCTTGGGTGGTCGACAAGCAGGATGCAGGGGGACAAGAGGCCCAGAGGCCTCGGAACCACTGTCACTGAAAACCCAGGTCAAAGGTTTAAACACCAGATAGCCATATTGTCCTGGACTTGTTGAAACGGCGGGAAGGCTCAGAAGAACAGCGTGTCCACACTAGCTCCAATGAAGGGAAGCCGTTGGGAAGGAGTCAGGTGTAACTTTGGCACATTGATAGAAAACCACAACAATGTTAAAAGATCAGCCGTTGTCCGTAGGTGGCTTAAGAATGCATGAGGCAAGCCAGCATTCAGTTGCGAGTTGTCGAGATATGGGAAGACTGGTAATCACAACCTCTGCAAATGGACTGTGACCACCACCATCCCCTTGCTGAACACCCAAGGGGCAATGGAAATACTAAAGGGGAGCACGGAGAACTTAATGTACTCCTGGACTACCTGAAACTGCATGTAGAATCTGTGGCATTGCAGGATGGTAATGTGGGAATTGGTGACCTGGATTCAGAGCAAACAGAACTTGGGCCAGGGCAAGCATTTCAAACGTGTCCTTCCAGAGGAAGCAGGTCAGAGGGAGAAGATCTAGGATGGGACAAAAGCCTTGATTTTCTTAGGTACCAAGAGGTATTGGAAGTAACATCAGTCTCAATCTCTGGTGCTGCACCCTTTCTATGGCTCCCCTGGCCAGGAGAGCTTGTACTTTTTTTCGCAGTATGGACAAGTGATACTCCGGGAGCTGTTGCGGTGTGGGTGACATATCCAGGCGGTGTGACAAAAAGGGGAGAGAGTAGGCGTGTTCCACATTCTAGAGCATCTATTAGTCAGATGTGATACTTCTCCACCTGGGAAGGTAAAAGGAGATGTAGCCTCCCATCAAGCGATAGTGGGCAGCCAAGGGTGACTAAAACCGGTTTTGAAGCAGCTGCAGGAGGGTATACTAGGGTTTGGGCAGCACATTGTCCCTGGGGACCTGCATTATGTTGCCTTGCTCCTAAGCCTCTGCCTCAAAAGGACTGGTAGGCCTGTTGATGCTGAGACATGTACTGATATTGCCTCTGCTGGTAACCCCTGGGAAAGCCACAAAAGGGGAGAGTTAAAATGGAAAACTCCTGAACAGTGGATTTGCTCTCCTTAAATCTTTCTATGTCTGAGTCTGCCTTCGCTCCAAGCAATCTAGAGCAGTCGAAAGGCATGTCCATCAAAGACTGTTGGATGTCGAAAGAGAGGCCTGTGCAGTGAATCCATACCTAGTGCTGCAGCACCATGCTGGTCCTGACTGCCCTACCCAGACAGGAGGTTGTATCCGAGTGCAAACTAATGCTTTACTTCGCTGTGTACTGGCCATCAGTGATGAGGAGTTGGTGGGTTGGGTGTATGGCATCCGGGACAAATGGTAAGATGCCCATCACTCTGTCCCACAAAGCATGCGAATAACTCCCCAGGATGCAAGAAGTGTTGGCGGACTTAAGGGCAAGGCCAGTGGAAGAAAACATACATACGCAGGGCGACTGTGTCCATGCATTTTGACTCTCTGGCAGGATGGGTTGTGGGAAACAAATTAGGGTTACAGAGACTTGTGGACACCTGTATTACCAAGCTCTCCAGAATGGGGTGCTGAAGGAGAAAATCTGGATCCCGGGAGCATGTCTATATGGCCTTATCATTATTAACTGGAGAGCAAGATCCTGGTTTCACTCACCCAACAGCAGCCCACCAGGTAATCAGTAAGAGCTTTGTTGAAAGGAAGCAGAGATTCTTGGCTCATTTGGCCGGGTTTGAGTAACTCAGTTAAAACATTCATATTCACCTCTGCTGTGAGAAGGGTGAGATTCAAAACTTCTGCTGCCCTCCTAATCACCGTTGTGAGGAGGCGGATTTCTCTGTTGCCGTAGTTGGGTTAGGGGAGAAAAGATCAATTTCTGGGGAGCTGACCAGCCCACTTTCATCCTGTAAATCCAGAAATAGTTTTCCGTCATCATAAGGGAAATCATCACCATCATTATAGTCATCATCAATATGAAGTTGGGATGTTTCTGGGCCATAGGGGGAGTACAGGAAAGTAATTTGCAACCTCGGGGACAGTGGTAACTGAGTCTCAGAGTCTGATAAAACATGGAAGTTTGGGATTGTATTGAGACCCTGGGTTGTGGCCATTTTGATGCCAGAGACAGCGTTGAACATTGCACCATAACAGTTGTCAGGAGATTTGGGTTTAGAGACAAGCACAGCCTCGAGCAGCAATGTAGGTGTCAGGGACGGACCCGAATGGAGGCCAACTTGGATCCTTAGGTCCCAAAGACTTTGCAGAGGGATCAGGTGGGGTACCAAACATGTTGACATAGGCCAGCTTAAACTCCCGGAGCTGTTGAGTCATCGCAGATGGCTCATGGAAGTCGGGGTGTGTAGGAAACCCACCTCTCAATATAGTGCACCACACTGGGTTACACTCTGCAGAGAGGTTGGGCAGACCCTTATTGGTTTACAGAACCAAAAGTAGGTAATACTAATGCTTGATTATTGTGGTAGTGTGAGTAAGCAGTTAGGCTTATCAGAGGGTAGGGCTGAGCATTTGTTGTGCTAAAAGAGGCAATAAATGATACACACACTCAATGACTAAAATCAAGACCAAATCAGAAAAATAGTACTTCTTTTTATATAAATATTTAGAACAAGAACTTCGGAAACAAGGTTAATACTTTTTGCAATACAGGAAAATCAGAATAAATGTAATAGTTACTGTTGTGAGCAGTTACGCACAATACATTTCCTATGGAGGGAAAAAGGCAACTGGAAAATCAATACAATGCAGTTACTGTTGTAGTTCACCTTTTACAATAGGATATTCTGGGCCAATGTCCAAAGTTTCATGGCCAAGTTCTCAGGAGTGTCACGGGTTCCTCAGGAGGCAAGGAAAAAGGGGACTTTGTAGCTTGCACTATGAAGATAGAGGGCCACCTATAAAAGCAAAGAAAAGGGGGACTTTCAGACAAGTCCAAGGGCTCTCAAGGGACAGTAGAGGTCACAAGGGCTCTGAAGCCACAGGAGCTCAGCTAGTTTAAAGATGCCCCAGGCGGTGGCCTGGGTGCAGTGAAGATGTACAGCTGGGCAATGACATGCAAAGAGAAGCCTCTCGGTCAGCAGCTGGCACCTTGGAGCAACGATTCTGGAGCTGCTAGGCCACTGTTGAGGTGGATCTCTGGAGTCCCGAAGTCCCTCATCAAGTGTGTGCTTGCTGTAAAGTTTGATTCTGCCTGGACTCAGCAAGGGGTCCAGTACCCCAGGTATTGGTGCCTTTCTCCTCTGGTGGGTCCTGATTGCAGTGTGGTGGTCTCAATTCGAGATATCACCCATCACGTAAATCTATGGCGGTCTCGGTCCCCGGCTCCTCGTAGAGCCGGGGACCGAGACCGCCATAGATTTACGTGATGGGTGATATCTCGAATTGAGACCACCACACTGCAATTCTCGGTCCTTTGAGAAGCCCGAAGCCCCCATACTTTGGATGGAGCCTGGCAACACAGAGACATCATAACCTACACGAGGAGAAGCTACTCTTCCCTCGCCATACAATTAGGATAAGGACTTCCATTCCTATAATTCCCTACACATAGAGGGGGATATACTTACAGCCCTGAAGAAAGTCCTGGATCCTTTATGGCCTTATAAGGACTGAAACATGTCGGCACTAGGGTCATAGGACCATTATAATCCAAAGAAGACCCGTTTTCTATCATTTTTATTGACCCAACCAGACCCACGAATAAAGGGATACCAGGGGTCTGATTGAGTTATTTTATTTTATAATCCCCCTTCCTTCATCTATCTAAGAGCTACCCAACACTGTGGTTGAGCCCACCTCGACTTCTAGGGGTCGGGGTGACCCAATGATGAAGCATGACACCACTATGGTGTGTGAGGGTAACTAAAAAGAACTCGTTTTTTCCCCCCACACATATGGACATGATTAGCATGACTGTCACACCGTAAGTGGTTAAGTGCACTATCCTCATTACCACATATAGCGTAGTTGTTCCTCATCCTCTACACTATTTGACACACTGTCAAAGATATAGTGTTTTTGGAGTATTTTTTGTCTCCGGGGGATGCCAGACAGCAGGCGAAGACAATGCACGTCTCCACAGGGAGAAAACCACATCATGAGCATATAGAAGAGAGAAGTCTTAACACCTGACACTCAGTAGCCTTTAGGCTCCTGCACTTCTAGGAGAACAAAGAAAGCAAGCTCCAACAAAGACTAACCCTGCACTTCAGAGGAGACCAATGTCTCCAGACACCTCACACCCTCCCATGTAATGCAATGAGAGTGCTCCTGAAAGGAACATAAAGTGGCAGTGTAGGAAGCTGGCTGTCTATATAGTGTACTAAAATGAAGTACACTGTGCAGAGAGTCCAGTGGATTCCTTACTGAGTTTAAAGTCGATAATACTAATGCTCTTTTTGAGGTAGTGTGTGTGCGCAGTTAGGCTTATCAGAAGGTAGTGCTAAGCATTTGTTGTACTCACAGAGGCAATCAATGAGACACACTCAAGAATAAATCCAAGACCAATTTATAAGAATGAATATCGATTTTTATGCATACTTTAAGACCAAGAACTTCGATCTACAGTAAGTACTTTGGGAGTTACGATATTTAAGAGTTCAGAAAATGTATAATTTTTGTGCGCAGTTACGCACCACTGAAGTCAATAGAGAAAAGCAGAAGAAAAAAAAATCAAGCAATGCTTTCAAAAAGTTCACCTTCCCGTTTCAGGTCAATAGCAAGACCAGGTCCAAAGTTACATCAGCAGAAGATTGGGAGCATCCCTGATTCAGCCAGGAGCAGGGTGCTGATGGTGTTAGTAGCTGGTGTGCTAGGACACAGGGGCCATCTGGAAAGACACTGCGCAGGAGGACTTGGAGGTAAGTCCGATGGGTCGCACTGGAGAGAAGAGGTCGCAAGGGTCGCAGGAACATGGGAGCATGGCTGGTTTGTTGGTAACGGGGCCGGGCGTCGAGAAGTCCTCGCGGTCAGGAGCAGGCGACAAGGAGAGGCGATTTTGGGACAGCTGGGCCACTCAGGATGTGGGTCTCAGTGGTCTCGACGCCCCTCGGCGGGTGCTTGCTTCTGCTATTGTTGGAGTTAGGTGGATTCTTTGTCTTGATGGTTGATGTAGGGTTCCAGTACCCCAGATATTGGTATGGTGTGGCTCCAGTAGTTCCTTGTGTCTCCAAACTTGGTAGGGAGACATATCTGACCATCCAGAGCTGTTGTACCTTTTTTGGTGTGGGTGCTGCATCGAAGTCGTCATGCAGCAGCATGTTGACAAGCCAGACTCAGCGGGATCAGTGCCTGACTGCCTGACATGTGCAGGGGAGTGATTTTACGAAGGCTGGAGGAGCGCTGGCGTTCTTGGAGTCTTCACACGTTCAGGACGACATGACACACCACCAGCGTAGAGTCCTAAAGGTAGAAGGCAGGGTTTTGCGCCAATTTTCTTCTGCAGCAGTGATCAGTTCTAGAGCAGTGGGTCTTCTTTCTCCTTTTTGTTTTCTTGGCTGTCGAATCTGGGTTCAAGGTCCAAGAATGCCACCTCAATACTGGATTTAGAGTATTTCAAGGGGGAGACAGGTAGCAGCTAATGGGTAAACAACCTGTGGAAAGAGACATTACCCTAGCCCTGATAGGCTGTTTCTCCATCACCTCAAGATGGTGGATTTTCAGGAGAGGTGTTCACATCGCTTACCACACCTTAGAGGTGGTGTAGGCTGAATGGGGACACTCCTCATCTAACTAATTTTCCTGCCTGTCCTCCCGCCAAATGTGGAGCAGGACAGGGGAGTTGGCATCCCCCAGTATGTGGGGAAGCCTGGGCTGAACTTCAAAGGTGGCAACGCCTTTGAAGCTTCCTGCTCTGGATGCCATTCCAGCCTGGAAGAGGGGTGAAGCACCTCTGCCCAGAGCACACTTTGTTCCTGGCCCCTGAGAGCGCAGGCTTTCAGCCAATACGGTCAGAAACATGTCTGGTGGTGGTAGACTGGCTAGGAATTGTCAGAGATCACACCAGTGCTTGGTAGGTTTTGTGGGGGACCTCTAAAGGGTCGCCTGGGTGCATTTATTAATAAATCACACACTGGTATCAGAGAGGACTTGTTAAGACAAAATATTTGCTACCAAACATCTACAGTAAAGCCATCATGGAGCTAGGAAACTCGTATTGACAAGTATCCAGCCACATACTCTTCATGGCTTCCACATGCACTTACACTTTCCAGGAATGGCTCAGATATTGCAGGGTCATATATGCTCAGACAGATATGCCCACACATGGGATATAGTAAACTCTGCCTTAGGGCTGTAAGACCTGCAGCAGGGGTGACTTACCTATATCTCAAGCACTGTGTGAGGGAATGGCACACAGGGCTGTGTGCCATGTCGACTGGGTTTTTTCTGCACCAAGACATGCATCATTCAATGGATGTGTGTCTGATCTTGGTGAGGGGTCCCTGGGGTGGCACAATTCATGCTGCAGCCCCAGTGGACCCACTTCAGTACTAAGGGATACCATTTACTAGGGTCTTACAAGGGTGGCTGAAGTTGAGCCAATCGTGTTACAGTTTTGGGAAAAATATCTGGCACTGGGAACCTAGTCTGAAGGAACCCTGTGCACTTACAGTTTGAAATCACATCAATCATCAAGCAAATAGTGGGGACTAACCATGTCAACCGAGGCGCTTTCCGACAGGAAGGAACAGCAAAAGGCCACTTCTGGACATTTAATGGCAACTCTCTTTCCCGCCTCCAAAAACTATAGAGCTTGTTGCCACACAAAAGCATCAGAAATGTTAGAAATGCACGCTAGTCTGGCAGGCTACCTCTAACCTCCATCTTATATAGCATGGGTGCAGTAGCACTCCAAGATGGATTCCACTTCTAGTCATACAGTGAGTACACTCCACTGGCACAAGCTGCCATCTACCTTTACCACATACATGTGCTTACTTACTTACTTTATTTCCTTATTCGGTTTGTACATTTAAACCATAAAAGTACATGATAAAAAGAACACAGTATACAACAGGATAAATAAAAATTAATACCTTATCATAAATATGAACCAACAGCTAAAAATACAACTATAAAAGAACCTCTAAAAATATACTAAAATTCTAAAACAGACATAGACTTCCGTGCTTGCACTGCGACTTTCAGAAACAACCCAATACAATTAAAGATATCATCATTATTCAGTTGAAATAGTGCATTATATGCTTCTCTAAAGTCGCTGATGTGTAGCTTCTTAATTAATGGTAGAAGGATGTTTTTGGTGTATAATAAGTAAATATCACAAAAGAATAAAAAGTGTAGCATGGATTGACCAGGTAAGTTTAACAGATATTTTATTGAACCTTCACTGAAACAGAGCAGCAGACCTGTTTCCCAATAATTCATGGGGCTGGTCAAATATCTTTGGGGTAAAGCATTCCATTCCTGATTTCTGCTCAGGTAGGCTGTAGTTCTAGATTTTTCGGATTCCCCCCCCAGTCTCTCTGCCTGCAAAACCTGTCTTGTGCCAACAGGATTTGATGTACTTCAGCCAGTGACGTTTTCTGCCTTTATCGCATGCCAGGCAGTCTTTTGGAATATCTTTCGTGATACATGTGCTTATTCGGGTACACCGTATGTAGCAAGGGGACTCTTGACACATACGACTTAGGCAGACATGAGACTAAGCCATATTTGCCCAGAGTACAGACCAGCGAAAAAGACCAGTTCTGTGATTACTATTAAAACACACTACGCCACCACTGCGAAACTCTAGACCACAGAGTGTAACTCTGGGACTCTTAAGACAATTATGCTCAGTGGTTCACAGTGTACATACGATGGAGGTGTTCACTGGTGCCAAATGAAAAATAAGTAAAGATTTGAATTAGGGTAAATCAAGGCAGGGGTGCATGCTCGTAAAACTATGTTGTTCTCAACAGTTCCTCAAGCATGAAGGACAACAGTGATGCTGGAGGGGGCTGATGAGCACTGACGGAGTTGTATGTGGCTACTAAAAGTGAAATAGCAAGAGATGCTAATTTTTCAATATGTTTTTTTTATATATGAGTGTGCTTTAAAATTAACACAGAATGTGAGAAGCGAGTCTCCCAAATAATATTTAAACATATAAATCAACAAGAGAGAATTCAAAATTTCAAATATATGACGATTGAAAAGGAGTTTAGGAAAAGATGGAAGAGGATAGAGGAGAAAGTGAAGTAGTCTAACTGAGGTAAGGGAGACAATATAGCCCTACATCTGTGGATCTCTAGGGGAATAGAGGTGCTTAAATGTTGAGGTAAATGCTGGATTTTTTTTGCCGTTTTCTTCCAAAAGTGGATGATGTTTTCCTGGCATCTCAAATCCTTGGGTGGAATTTCCAGAATGATGGAAAAACTACTGAAAAATAGTCTAGTTGATTGAGAATTTAATATTTTTAATTCCTGACAATGGACTCCTTTGCTTCAGAGGTTGTCGGCATATCTGAATATATTTATGGCAGAGCATTGTTTGCTGATATCCGAGGACACACAAAGCGAAGAAAGACCACTTTAATTGAATTCTTGCCTTCATATGTATCTGTACATTCTCTTAAACCTTGCCTCGTGTGGTGATGGTTTTTGGATTCGGAGATTAATCTGGCAGCTGAATGTAGCAGAGCTTTCACGGGTAAATGTGAATTCTTGGGAGATCTTATATGAAGGCCATTTCCAAAGTCAGCACAAATCAAGTTCACTTTGGTCGAGGCACCATATACATATGAAACAAAAAAAACTTCGAATCTTCTGTTTCCTTAAATATTTGTAATCGGATCCTTAACTATCAGTTTATACGATTTCAAAATTTACTCAAAACAGATGATGTAATATTGTTTCTTAGTCCACACGTGTTTCAGGGCCTTTGCATCCTGGGACATTATAAATTATCAATTCTTATATACACGAGTATCAGAAGTCGTCGAATATTAATACACTGACTTCGCAAGAGCTTTCAGTAGTGTAGCGCATGACAGGGGTCGATTTTCTGCAGGGTGATTGTTTAATCAATTTATGTGACTACAATGACTTGAATTACAGCACACACATATTTTATTGAAAGTTTGGTACTTTTCAGGGTGAAAAGAGCTACTCTGGTTGAAGGTGCTAGGCGATCTGTGAAAAGTTGGTGGACGATAACTCTTGGAGAGATTCATGTAAGGGGAAGTATTTTAAATGCCACAATGGCTTTCACAGGTGACAAAGAATATTTCTTAACTGTGAACACTGGCCTCTTTTACACCCTCCAAAGAGTAAACAAATGGCTGAATTTTAGATACGATGGAAGGCAAGCGTGTTGATGTCCCAAAACCATGACATGGAGTGTTGCCACATAACACAGGTTTAATTTGGAACTGATCAGAACATTCAGTACTATATGAAAATCATAACTCCGTTAATAGAGTACTCTGAAGAGTTTGCATATTTTATACCAACGGTGCTCTACCACACGATTTATGTGGGAACCAAGGCTAATATTAGCACCCATGAAACCAAGATTTTTAGTGTGCCCTAAAATCTTAGGGGGCTCTTAAAACGTTGGAGAGGGAGGAAAGATAGAGGGAGGAGAAGATAAATTCTTGTGACATATCTAAATTACTTTGATCTTGTCTGTATTTAATTTATAGGCGTTAACTCGAAGCCAGTGACAGATCTCAATGAGGTGTGCATTCGGGATCTCAAAACGTCAGGCAGTTCTGCCACATTAAGGGAAAATTTTTAGTCGAAAATTAGAAATATGCCTAATTCTGTTGATGCTTCTCTAACCTTGACGATACTGAAAGGAGCAGGTCTAACTTTGTGAATGTATTTATTTATTTATTAATTTATTTATATAGCGCCTAAATCGAACACGGAAGGGGTATCTCTGCGCTTCAGACAGGCAACACGAAAAGCAAGAAGCTAAAACATAATCAGAAACAGAAAAGGATGGTCTTAAGGTGCTTTCTGAATGTAAAGAGAATATAGAAAGAAAGGAAGGACAAGTGGCGTGTCAGGTAGTACAACAGTAGATCAATACTGCTTTTAAATTGACTGTTAATTTCGGTTTACCTTAGTGACAGCCTTAAGCTGCCTGTTGCCATGATGAATGAGGTCCATAACTGAATCAACGGCCCTTGGTGTGTCAAAGTCATCTGCCAATGCGGCCTTCACATTTACTTTTGTATTGGCTAACCTTCAAAAATAAAAGGAAACAAAAAGAATAATGAAGGCACCTACAGGAAATATACCAAATATCATCAACAATGTGCAAAAAAACTGTTTTTGAAATTCTCAGCATCACATCGGTGACAGTAATATGTACACTCTTGTTACAGACACAAATGCAACACTTTCTTAGAAGTAAACTTTTTAAAAAACATTTTACACTTCATAATCCAGTAGTGAAGTATGGCTAGCTACCTCCACTTCATGACGTTTGCCTTTCTTGAGCCCTTCCTCTAACACCATTGGAGGGAGCAGCCTCACTTGGCACTCCATAACACTCTGGAGGCCTGCACTTGATCTAACCGAGCTGTCTCAGAGATGTTTAAAGTGCGCTTGTGTGGCTGGCTGTCTCAAGACGGACAACTAAAAAGACATGTGGACTTTAAACAGTGCATAGCCAGCCGACCCTCCTCCCTGCTGCTGTCACTCAGCAGCGGCCCCGCCGCCATCCTGACTGTTCAGGACGGGGTTAAAAAATAAAATGGTAATACATTTCCATTTTATTTTTCATCTCTAGGACTTTGGGGGGAATTTAATTGGGGTGACGCTCCTCCAGTCCAATGGAGGAGCCACCCTTGAGGGCTTGTCTATGCTCGGCTAGAGCCCTGAGCGGAACACAAATTGGCATCCTTGGTGCAGGTGGTGAGTAAAATAGGCAACAGGGGGTGCCTTTTCTGTTCACAGATCGGTTCTTGAATGATCACATTCCCACAGGGAATGGCCTCTGAATACAAACATCCCCACATCTCTCCCAACTCACCAGAATCACCTACAGTTCATGTCACTGACGCTGGTGCAAAGACGGGCGCATGGGTGGGGCAGGAGGCGGAAAGAAAATAGGAAGGGAGGAGGAAGGGGATTAAAGTGGTGTTAAACACCAGCACTTACAGCATCTAGAATACAATTATTAGAAGGTGTTTAAACACTCTTTGAATCACAGGAGGTCGGATGGGAGTTTACTGCATGCATGACTGTAATGCAAGCAGCTCTGAGTGGCCCTCTGAAGGTTGGGGCTCTGGGCGTGAGTCCACTCACCCATTCCAATGGCAGTCCCTGCCCATGAATATTGGTCTTTCGCAGTCTGGTCAGTACCAGCATTAGCAGTAATTAATCACAAGAAACAGTAGGGCATGCTCTAAAGAAACTCACTTGTTATGTGATATGATCCCTACTGTGAGGGTATTCTCTGGAAGAAGATATGAAACGGTGGTGAGGAACTGATGGAGGCGAAAAAAAGGAAGAAAGGAAGAAGAGGGACACAGTGAGGCGAAGTCATGTAGAAGAATGTGAGGAAGCGCAGAAGACTAAGGAGATCTATTAATCTAAGAGGGAAAAAACGAGAAAGGAAAGAAAGAAATGCAGTGAAAGCTAGATTTAATGGGTGGTCCTCTGGTGCAAGGATTCCCAAAAGCATGGGAAATTTACAGTGTGCCTTTTGAGTACTCCACCTCCCTTGCCACAAGGCTATTTTAGGCCATTTTTAGGTCTAGCTTGAGAAAGCGCAGTCCTGTCGCATTACGAATTTTGTTAGCTTACAGGGGGCTTAGAGTCTGCCCACTGCTCTGGAGAGATATGCACCAGCTGCAGGGCAAGAGGTTGCAGGTCACTATTCCAGTGCCCCGGGAAGCAAGTCTCTGCCAACAAGACTTTATAACACTGCACTCTTTCCACTGCTCTGGGTCCCCACCACCACAATCTGTGGCAGCTGGAGGACATCAGCCTCCACTGTGCTGAAGACATCCTACAGTTTGTTGATCCATGCAGGTCTTTTTTAATGCTGTGCTGCACTTAGGTAAACAAGCCCTAATACATCCACGTTATATAACCTCAGATGTTCTTCATGGCATACACCTTTCAGTTTTCTGTTGTGGCTAACTAAAGCCCTGTTGACCATTATTAGAAATAGGGGCTCTAGTTGGCAGAGGTTTGCATCCTATCCAAGTATGGAACAACACTCTAGTCAGGGTAAGTCAGATTCACACCTGAAATGTACCTGTGCTTACCCTCTGGTAACTTGGCACAGAGCAGTCAGGCTTAACTTAAGAGGCAATGTGTAAAGTATTAGTGTGACACTTAAATTGCAGTAACTAAATGGCAACACCACAAAAAGACAACACACAGGTTTAGGAAAACAGAGAATATTTATCTGAATAAAACACAACCAAACGACAACAATCCAATAAGTAGAAGTTAGATATGAAATTTTAAAGATTAAATGTGAAAACAGTGCTTAGAAGTCACTAGTGGTCAAAAGATTACTTGAGGTCGCGAGAGTCCAGTACAGATTCAAAGTTCAGACAGACCGCGATAGAGGGCCGGCCGGCTACAGGAGCCAGACAGTTCCCGCTTAAGAAAAACCTTGGAAGGACCTTTTGTCGACAACAGGGAGGGACAATAAGATGGCGGGTTGACGCAGAAGTTGAGAGCACGCTCTCCCTGAGTGCTTCCTGACAGCTGATACACTGAATAGCTGCACGATCAACACAGCGGTTGTTATCGGCCATGAGTAGTTTTACGAGTCACAGCACAGATGGAGACATCTATGCACCAGCTTTGCGACTAGGAACTGCGCAGTCTCCCAGCGTTTCTCCAGTGGGCAATTCCCTACAGTCCCGTCTGTGGCTCAGCAACTGGTGCAGGAAGCTTGGTACTGCTGAGGACATGTGCGCTCTGTGGAGGACGTGGAGCTTGCACCGCAGTAAAAACTAATGGGTCGGTTTCAGCCTCAGGAGAGGGTTTGGAAGATGGTGCCAGCTCTCAACTACAGTCTGAAAGTAGATTTACCTCCTGGGTTGGCTGCACAATTCTGAAGCTGCTGAAATCCGGTACAGTGACCGGTCAGCTTCAGGCATGCAGCGAGGAGCAGCTTGCTCTAGGCAAACAAATCTTCTTTTGCGGACATCCTCATGGCTGCAGCCCAGAATGGGGGGCTGATTCATCCACAGCGGCCATTCCTATATCATGACAATGGAAGGCAACATTGTTACAGAGACTATGGGAACTATTTGTTTAATGCAACAAACTAACAATCCCTGGACCCTGGAATACCTGATGTGTCTGTTGAGCCAGTTTCTGGAAGTATTACAAAAATGGAGCCAGTGCAGTCAGGGCTCAGAATCCACGGCCAACACAGTGAGTACCGAGGCTAATATCTTCTGAGTCTTTTCTGGCTATAAACTAAATTTTGCCAAAACACATCCTGCTAAACTAGAAGTCCGACGATTCTATCCCAGGATTAACAGCCACAGGTACATATTTAGGGGTAAAGGCGAGCAGTCCAGTTGACAATAATTTAGACTGTATTATGAATCCCCTACTGTTTTCAGTAACCACCAAGTTTTGTCTCTGGAATCTGATTCCGATCAGTATTATAGGCCGCTTAATAAAATGAATATTTTGCAACACATTTTGTTCCTACTTCAGGCAATTCCATTAAGAGTCCCAGATTTTTTTTTTTTTAAGCGTCTTGAAGGTGCAACTGATAGTTTTATCTGCGGTTACAGACAGGCCAGACGGGCTATTCGTCTTTTGAAACTCCTGCATAGGCAAGGGAGGGTTTCAGCTGTCTGATTTCAAGTTGTATTTTTGGGCAGCATTTGCTGGCCACTTAAGTAATTTTCTAAGAGGGGCAGAACCAGACTTCCCTGTTTTGGGATACCCAGTTGCTTTAGGGTCTGATTGTAGGCTATATTTTTTATAGGTAACCGGAGCACAAGTTACTACTTGTGTAACAATATATCTGTAAGAGACATTAGTTAGTGATAGATTCCTTACCTTAGAATATCCCGAGGTGTCAGACTGGATCCGGAAAGTTTTTTGTCAGCGGTACCCCTGAGCGTCGGTAGGTGGCATTGTTTGGCTCCGCGTCCGTCGCTGGTGTCGTGTGCACCGAGATGACATCACGGATACTACATAGGACCCACCCATGCGCGCTGACGTCCGTTCTGTACACAACTTTCTGCACCAGGAACGCAGAGCCATGCAAGAAACTGACCACTGGTGCCATGAAACTAGGGCCCTGAAAGGGATGACCTTAACCCTAGAAATCAGGTCGCAGAACGGGGAGGATGGATGGGGCGGTAAGGAATCTAGATACTGTTGCGTTATTCTAGACGAGAGTAACGTCACCAAAAGCACTCAGAAAACAAATTTCATTAGTCTTCGTTCTTTGTGAATAAAGTTTTATTCAAATTTTCATTGAGTTCTTTACATTTCTTTAGATGTTGTTTTTCACATCAATAAGTAAACATGATTTCACATAACCCATTATTGCTCATGGCCCATGAAATCATGTTTACCTATTGATGTGAAAAACAACATCTAAAGAAATGTAAAGAACTCAATGAAAATTTGAATACAACTTTATTCACAAAGAACGAAGACTAATGAAATTTGTTTTCTGAGTGCTTTTGGTGACGTTACTCTCGTCTAGAATAACGCAACAGTATCTATTATCAGCTCCTACTACTCAGAAGGAAGAACCAAATAGCTCCAACATACTTTTAATTAAACTCAAACACCAGGATATCCACACACAGAGTGCGATTGTTCTTAACATTTGCGGTAAGGAATCTATCACTAACTAATGTCTCTTACAGATATATCATTACACAAATAGTAACTTGTGCATCTGAAAGAGCCACGTTAGTGATAGATTCCTTACCTTAGAATGGATACCCCAGTAATACCAACCCCGGAGGTGGGTCTGCGAACAAGGTTACACCAGAACGTCACGAAGAACAGAACGACCAAAGAAGCGGTCTCTCCGGACTTGACTGTCAAGGTAGTAATGCTTAGTAAACGTGTGCATCGAGGCCCACGTAGCTGCCTGACAAATGTCCTGCAAGGGAACGCCGCGTCCCAAGGCAGTAGTGGCGGCTGTTGCCCTGGTAGAATGGGCACGCAGCCTCACAGGAGGCTCCTTCTTGGCCAACGAGTAACATGCTTTGATGCACAGAACAACCCACCAAGAGATGGTGTGTTTGTGCACGGCCCGACCTTTTTTGGCGCACACGTAGCCAACAAAGAGCTGATCATCCACCCGGAACTGTTGTGTGTGCTTCAGATAGAACAAGAGCGCACGTTTCGGGTCCAGATGGTGGAGCCTCTCTTGCACTTTTGAAGGATGCGGAGGCGGAAAGAAGGTGGGCAAAGTGATGGTCTGCCCGATGTGGAAGGGCGTGACAACCTTTGGCAAGAAAGAAGGACGGGTCCTTAAAACCACCTTGTCCAGATGAACAGAAAGGAAAGAAGGTTTAGACAAAAGAGCCTGGAGCTCACTCTTCTGGCAGAGGTGATAGCTACCAGGAAAGCCGTCTTTAGAGTGAGAAGACGTAAAGGACAGTTATGAAGGGGCTCAAAGGGAGCACACATCAGATAAGTTGGGACAAGATTTAAGTCCCATTGAGGCATTATGAAAGGCACAGGAGTAAATGTGTGCGTAATGCCTTTCAGGAAACGGTTAACAACCGGGGACTTAAAAAGAGAAGGCTGATCTGGAAGCTGTAGAAAAGCGGAGATGGCCAAAAGATAACCTTTGATAGTGCCCAGAACAGAGCCCTGCTGGGCCAAGGAACAGAAGGACCTCAGAAAGAGGGGCAGAAAGGGGATCCACAGCCTTTGCTGTACACAATGCCACCTGAGTAGCTCAGGATACCAGTATCTTCGTGCCCAATCCGGAGCCACAAGGACGACTTGGACCCGGTCGCGCCAAATCTTCTTCAGCACTCTGGGCAGAAGTGGTATAGGGTGAAAGGCGTACAACCGACTGCAACTCCACTCGCGACGAAAAGCGGCGCCGAGCGAGTGCCACCTAGGAAATTCCAACGTGCAGAACTGATGACATTGCGCTTTCTTTTCGGTGGCGAATAGATCTAACCAAGTCTCTCCCCACTGCAGAAAGAGACCTTGCGTCACATCCCAGTTCAGATGCCATTCGCGATCCATCAAGCACCGGCGGCGGAGTTCGTCCGCCCTGGCGTTCAGAGAACCTGCCAGGTGTTGAACCACCAAGGTAATGGCTTGATGTTCCAGCCATGTCTAGAGGCGCAGTGGCTCCTGACATAGGGTCCAGGACCCCACTCCGCCCTGTTTACTGCAATACCACATGGCGATGGTGTTGCCCGTGAACACCTGCACTACACTTTCCTGGACAGAGGGAAGGAATGCCTTCAGTGCAAGTCGCATCGCCCAAAGCTCCAAAAGGTTGATATGGAGCGGAGACTCCGCCGGAGACCAGAGGCCTCTGTTCTCCGCCTCTCTCAAGCGGCCTCCCCATCCCAGGAGGGACGCATCCGTCACCAATGTGTGCTCCGATTGGGGAAGGGAGAAGGATCTGCCATTGACCCAATCGCGATTCGTGAGCCACCACTGCAATTGTCGTACAGTCTCCTCCAAGATCTGGACATGATCGGACAGGTTGCCCTGATGCTGCGCCCATTGGAACTTCAGGTCCCATTGCAGAGCCCGCATCTGCCATCTGGCATGTTGCACCCGCAGGAAGCAGGAGGCCATCAGGCCCAGGAGCCGGAGGGTTATCCTGACTGAAACCCTGGATAGAGATCAAAAGATGGGAATCATAGCCTGAATATCCTGGACTCGCTGCTCGGGAGGATAAACCCGAAACGGCGTAGAATCCAGAACCGCTCAGATGAAGGGGAGCTTCTGAGTGGGAGTCAGGTGCGACTTCGGCACGTTGATTGAGAGAACCACAGCAAATGCAGGCGGTCGGCCGTATCCTGAAGGTGGGTGATGACTGTCTGGGGTGAGCCCGCCTTCAACAACCAGTGGTCGAGTTAGGGAAAGACTGACACCCCTCACCTGTGCAGATGAACTGCGACCACCACCATCACTTTGGTGAACACCCGAGGGGCACTGGTAAGGCCGAAGGGGAGTACGGCAAACTGAAAATGTTCCCGGCCTACTGTGAACCGCAGGTAACGCCGGTGGGCCGGCAGGACGGGGATGTGAAAATATGCATCCTGCAAGTCCAACGCTACCATCCAGTCTCCAGGGTCGAGGGCAGCCAAGACCTGAGCCAGAGTCAACATCTAGAACTTCTCCTTCCAATGGAAGCGGTTGATGTTCCTGAGGTCCAAGATGGGACGCAAGCCCCCCTTGTCCTTCTTGGGGATCAGAAAGTAGTGGGAATAACAACCACTTCCTACTTCTGGCCCAGGAACGCACTTGATGACTCCCTTGGTCAAGAGGGCCGTGACTTCCTGCTGGAGAAGTGCCAAGTGTTCCCCCCACATGCGGCAGTACTGAGGTGTCATGGCTGGAGGGGTGGACTGAAAGGGAAAGGAGTAACCCTTGCGGATGATCTGCAACACCCACTTGTCCGAAGTGATAGCCCCACAAAGCTTGGATTAGGAAGGTTTTGAGGTAGAAGCAGCAGAGGCGGAGGGGGACTGACCCCCACGCTGATTCCCAGACCCGCCCCTGCGGAAACCGCGTCCGCGCTGAGGCTGGTTGTGCACAGGGTTGTTGAAGAACGTGCCTGGGCGCCCCTTCCGTGGCCACGAAAGGAACGAAAACCAGGAGTGGCTGGGCTTTTCGTGAAAAGACCTAAGGACTTGGCCGTGGCCAGCGAGTCCTTAAAACGCTCCAGCGCACTGTCGGCTTTATCGCTAAACAGGCGAGTGCCATCAAGGGGCATGTCCATGAGTGAGCTTTGGACATCTGGCGAGAACCCGGCAGATCTCAGCCAGGCGTGGCGACAAAGCGCCACAGTCGTATAAATTGCTCTACCTAGTGAGTCTGCGGTGTCCAAACCACACCGAATGGCGAAGTTAGCCGCATCTTTACCCTCGGCAACAGCTTGAGAGAGCACAGCTTGGGTCTCTTCAGGACACTGAGGCAACACCTGTGCAACTGTATTCCACACCGCGTGGGCATAGCAGCCCAAGAGGCATGCAGTATTCACCGACCGCAGCCCTAAGTTGGCTGAAGAGAACAACCGCTTGCCGAACTGCTCCAGCTTCTTAGTCCTTATCCGGCGGAGCAGTGGGAAAGGCACTCTGGGACGTCGAAGCTTGGATGACCAGACTCTCGGGCGTAGGAGGAGTGGTCAGAAAGGCAGGGTCACCCGGCGCCATGCGATGACGCCTGGCGACGTTCTTATCCACAGGGGCCCCTGTGGCAGGCCGTGACCAAGTAAGACGTCAGTGAGGGCGTCATCAAATGGCAGTAGGGGGTCCGACGAAGTGGACGCCGTCTGGAGCACCTCAGTGAGGAGATTCGTTTTTAGGGCCACCGTAGGGAGGTCAAGGTTGAGGACCTCAGCTGCCCGACGGAGAACCACCGTGTAAGAGGCGCCCTCCTCCATGGTAGGTGGAGGAGAAGCAAACCCCGGGTCAGAGGAGACATCAAGGTCGCCAGCCTCCTCTAACTTGTCTGCCCAGTCCTGCTCAGAGTCGACGAGCAAGGGGGTCCTCGGACCCCTCCCAGTCATCCTCCACCTCCACCGAATGTGGTACAGGTTGCGGCGGCAGGGGCTGGGGAAGGAACAAACTGCATCGGAAAAGGCGCCAGACAGGGCCGAACCGGCGTCGTGTCCCAGTGCGGATCCCAGGCAGGAACAAAATTGTCCTGGAACATGGGCAGGGGCGGAACCAATGGTACCCACTGCGGCGCCGGAGGCGGAGCCGAGGGTGGCCTTATGGCGCCGTGGTATGGCCCCGTGGCCAGAGCCAGCGGCGCAGGATCTTGTGGCGCCGGGGCCGCCGGCCCAACAAGATCCTGGCACGGGACCCCGGGGGCCGGAGGGCGCGCCGGCCAGAGCACGAGGCCTAAACAGGCGGTCCATGGTAGCAAGAAATTCTTGCACCTGTGCAGGAGTCACCGACGGACCCGGGTAAAGCGGGTAGGCCGCGGGACTCCTGGGATCCGAAGGAGCCGTAGGGTCGGAACCCCTATCCCCCTCGTCCGCATCCGGGGACCAACAGGGGGACATCGGAGAGCAACAACGCTTCTTCGACTTCTTTTTGTTTTGTCTCTTACCCGAATCCGAGGGTGAAGACTTGGAACCCGAGGAGCGATGACTGTGGCCCCGCAATCGTTCTCTGGAGCAGCCTCTTAACCGCGAATGGCACGGGGATGAGTGCAGGACCTCAAGCAGCTTCTGGCGCCGTTCCCTCAAGGCCTTAGGGGCCATGGCCCGACAGTCCAAACAGGACCGGGAGTCGTGGTTGTACTCCAGGCAGTAGAGACAGACGTCGTGGGGGTCCGCCACCGACATAATGCGATGGCAGGCCCGTAAGACTTAAAACCAGGCATCCCTACGTGCACCAGAGTAGATTCTGAAGTACATGAGACAAAAAGTCTCAAAAAGAAAGTAAAAAAGTGTCTAGAGTACGTGCTCTAACTGGATCTGCGCTTACTGCTGCGGAAAAAGCAAGAACTGTCAGTGCGCATGGATGGTGCCTAAGTAGTCTCCGTGACGTCATCTCGGCGCTTACGACGCCAGAGAAGGACGCGGAGCCGCACGAGGCCACCTACCGACACGCACGGGGTACTGCTGACGAAAAACTTGCCAGATCCAGTCTGACGCCTGGGGATATTCTAAGGTAACAAATCTCTCACTAATGTGTCTCTTTCAGATTCCTAATTACTACAAACGTGTAAAATGTAAAATTATTAGGGATATTGTCCGTATCTGGAGGGAAATCTGCTCTAAGCACTCTTTAGCAGTGAATCATGGAGGCACGCCATTAAGGGCTAATCCTGCATACCCAAAAATACATTATGACTCAACGGGCAAAGCATGGGCAAGACTAGTGTTGAAGAACATAGAGCAGTTGTATGACCTTAACGGTTTTTGCTATTTCGCCAGGCTTTAGGCCTTAAAATCTCCCTCGTCACATTTTAAAAAAAATACTTACAGTTGCGGGACACCTTTCTATGGGACTATAAGGACCCAATAGATTTGAAGTGTTGCATGTCCTATCATTCTTATACAGGACACCTGTAAAGCATTGATAACTGTAATATATCAGAAGTTCTGCCAGCATAGCACAGACGATAGCTCACAACTTGTTTCTAAGTGGAGTAGGATGCTCATCTCTGAGATCTCAGCAGAATAAATTCAGAGTGCTTTAGAGATTGTTGGCTGCTATATTAGTTCGAAAGTATAAATTTGCAATAGTTTATGACCATATGCATGCTTTATTATACACTGGAATGGATATTATAATGGGGTGGCAAATACAGTTCAGATAAGACTCAATGTCCTAAGTGCGGCTGTCATGCAGCATATTTTACACATATGTTTCTCAGTTGCCCTGTACTTTCAGCAATCCTGGGTAGGTGTTACTCAATAAGCAAGATCATGTTTTGGCTTTGATCTCTGGCTGACTACTAGGAAGGTTATGTTGGGAGGTAAAATGGAATGTAATTTTATATCAATAATAATTGTTTCTGCCCGGTTGGATGTAGCTAGGTCAGAGGTTTCCCCTCCCCCCCCCGAAAACAAAAGAGTGGTCGGCTATCATTTGTCAAATATATGAGTTAAAACTAGAAATAGAAAAAGCTAGAGGCCCTCCATCTATTAAACAACTAGAAAAAATTTGGGCTGGTTTCAATTGGGAAGTAAATTAAAGCCAACAAAAAGTTTGGGCTGGTATGACAACTGTTTGATATGTTATGATGTTTGGTGTGCCAAAATTAGTTCATATATATGGTCTTCCCATTTCCTTGCTTTGTTTGCTCTTTTTTATGATGCTACATATATGTTTTTCTCCTTCTAGATGAATATTATGTATTTTGGATATTGCCTTTGATTAGTGTATTTTTTTTTATAAACCTGTGATGTAGGTATTGTGATAATTTTTGACTCAAAAATTTTTAACTTTTTTTTAAAGGAGCTCTGTTGACGTTGAGAGCCTACTGCATCATCATTGAGCCATGCAAAGGATGTTCCATAACATCATCAAGCTCAGTTTAAGTGAATGCAATGCGTCGTCGTCCAGCTGCGCAGGCTGTGGATCTGATGTGTCAAGCAGCCTCTGTGTTGGCATTGAAGTGCGATGCGGAAGAATTTCTCACACTGTTGAGGGTAGGCATCGGTTTTTGCAGAAATCTGCTGCTGAACCCACTTCTGAGGCCCAAGGCTGGAGGGGGGGGGGGGAGGGACACACCTCAGGCAACGGTAGGACTCTCAGATGGTAAAGTCCAGCAGCACTGCAGGAAGTCTTTTGTGCCCCTGAGACTTCAGAAAACAGGAGGCAAGCCAGCAAGCTCTCTGAGTCACTCTGGGTTCAAGTGAGATGGGTCCAGTCTTTGTTCTCAGCAGGGCAGGGTAGCTCAGCAAGGCAGCAAAGCAGTTCCTCGGATCAGTCAGTCACAGCAAAGTGGCAATCCTTACCGCACAAAGAGAAACACAAGGAGACCCTAGAGGTCAGATGGGACCATGGGTAGACATATATTAAGAGCAACAGTGGTCCCATACATGTAGGATAGGTACAGTATCAACTAAGCGATGAAACGAGTGCCTGGGAAGTTTGCTATGAAAAGGGTGGAGATGGAATCCAATGGAGATGAGACGGCCGGCGGCCAGCAGGCTGCTGAGGCCTCTTAGAGCCAGAGAGGGGGATCGGTCAGAGTCCAGTTCCTGGGAGGAACGAGGAGCGGATATCTCGTCCGTTAGCTGCAAACTTCCAAATAACCCCCAACCACCGGTGTTGCTGCTAGTACGCGAGGATCGCTTGACCGGCACTTAGGCATCGCGCCCCTCGAGGCGCCGATCTCCACCCCGCGTGGACACTGTTCCACATCGATCCCGGCTGGGACTCGACCGGCCCCATCCAGCCGCTTCCCCGAACCTTCGTGTAGGTGCCATTACCTGCCCTACTGACTTCCCGCTCAGGTATCCCGGACGGGATATCCGCTCCTCGTTCTTCCCAGGAACTGGACTCTGACCGATCGTGGTCTCAGGCTCTAAGAGGCCCCAGCTGCCTTCTGACCGCCGGCCGTCTCATCTCCATTGGATTCCCTCTCAACCCTTTTCATAGCAAACTTCTCAGGCACTCGTTTCTTCGCTTAGTCCTGACGAGATCCCACTATCTCTTAGGGATCGAAACGTCGTCGACACACGTCTCTAACTCAATACTATCATTTGTATCTTACTGTTGAGTATGAGATATTAATTTGATTGTGACTTTTTTATTTACATTTCCACACACTCAAAAGTCACTTTTTAAGTCACTTGCCTGTGGTAAGGAAATCAGCTGATTTCCTTTTACCCAGTCCCGGTCTGCTCACTCACCTTTTTGTATATTTCATGCCTCTGATTCAATGATAATAAACTGTTTATATTTTTTTAATACATGCATAATTCCGATTTTTTAATGTAAACATTGCGATACTGTACCTATCCTACATGTATGGGACCACTGTTGCTCTTAATATAATCCTTACTGCACAGCAGTCTTTACTGCAGCAGAGTTCTTCCCAAGTATAGTAGTGTACTGATTTAGTAGGGTCAAAACCCTAGTACTTATACTCAAAAGTGCCTTTGATGTGCGGGGGGACTTCAAAAGAAATCTCTAAAGTGACCAAGGATCCCTTTCAACCCAGCCCAGTATGCCAGGCTATCTGTGGGGGGTGGGGGGTGGAGGGGGGTAATCAGCTCTTCGTGTGAAGACAGGACACAGCCTATTCAGATATAAGTGTGAGTCACCAGTCCCCCTTCCTACTCAGGAAGGTGATCAGAATGCAGATGCATGCAGATGAGGCCACTGTCACACCCAGCTCTTCCTGTGTGTGTGGCTTTCTAGAGAGAATGCACAACGTGTAGCTGTCACCCAGCTCAGATGTGTATTGAAGACACAGAACATGGTTTACAGCAGCAAAATTCCCACTTTCTGAAAATGTGGCATTTCTAAAATAGTAACATTACATCCATATTTACCACTAAAGAGGATTATCATTACCATTCCAAAGACATGAAACATGATTTAGCAACTCCTTTCTAATTAGGAATTACAGCTTTAAAGTGTTTGAAGGAATTCCCAATGCTAGCCTATGAGAGGAGTAGGCCTCACAGTAGTGAAACAGACATTTAACGGTTTATGCAAAACATGTCCTACCTTTTGCTTATATAGCACCTTGCCCTTAGGGCTACTTAGGGCCTACCTTAGGTGCGACTTAGATGTAATAAAAGGAGAGTTTCAAGCTTGGCAACTAGTTTTAAATGCCAAGTCGAAGTGGTAGTAAACTAAACACACAGCCACTGCAGTGACAAGCATGAGACAGGTTTGAAAGCTACTTAGGAGGGTGGCACAATCAGTGCAGCAGGCCCACTATTAGCATTTAGATTACAGGCCCTGGGTATATAGTATACCACTTTGTTATATTTAGTAAACTAAATATAACAAACAGGTGTCAGTTAATCATGTTTAGAGGAGAAGAACATGCACTTTACCATTGGTTAGCAGTGGTAAAGTGCTCAGAGTCCTAAGGCCAACAAAATGAATTCAGCAAAACGAAGGAGGAGGAAGGCAAAATGTTAGGGTAACCCCGCAAAAAGGGTCATTTCCAACAGCCGTGACCTGACCAAAAATACTCTTGATAGTGACTGAGAACCTGGGCATGTTACATATTAGCGGAGTATCAGTGAGCATGGTCATGCCAAGTGCTATTCTCGTAATGTTAATTTTTGATGCCATAACAAAAGCCAGGAAAACATTGTCATTTCACATTAAAAAAGAGCCTGCTCATCACGCATCACTGGTTGGCTTCACTGTCATTTGCTTGTTTCTCTTTTTGTCATCGTGTGCAGGCTTCACTTTCTCTTCATGTGTTTGTTCCTCCACCAGAGCATGGCCCAAGTACTCGTGGTCCTCCACTGCTTGCACTTTCAGAGCTACTAATTTTCTTTAACCTGACATGTGTGCTCCGGTTACAGGCGCTTGCCAGTGCCTTCCTAGTAGCTTATCTGCCCTGGAAGGGTCTGAAGCAATCACACTGATAGCACCAACTGCTTTAATGAACATGTGCCAGATATCCAACACACAGAGATCCAAGAGGGGCACAATGTGCCCATACTTTTGTTTATAAGACATTGTTAAAAATGGGGGTCTCTAGTTTGCAGAGGTAGGTACCTTTGTCCGAATAGGGACCCTTGCTTCAAGTCAGGATAAGGGGGATACACTTCTAAAATAACCCCTGCTCACCCCCTTGGTAGCTTGGCTTGAGCTGACAGGCTTAACTCAGAGGCAGTGTGTGAAGAATTTGTGAACACATACAGTAATACAGTGAAGACACTACAAATGGACACCACACCAGTTTAGAAAAATAAGTAATCTTTATCTAAACAAGACCAAACGACCAAAATCCACAATACAGTATCAAAAATAAGGCTCATGAATCATAGAAATAGTTCAGTTCAATGCAAGTTGTAAATGCGACACTTTTCCCACAAAGTACCTTAGATGAGTCACGCAAAACAAACAAAAGGGTCGCAGGGAAGGTGATCCGTCAGTTCCTTGCCCTGGGGGAGGCGATGCGTCTCTTCCTTACCGCAGCGCAGGGGAGGCGATGCGTCTCTTCCTTACCAGAGGGGAGGCGATGCGTCCATTTCTTTCCGCGTTCTGGTTACAATGCGACAAGATGGCGACTCGATGCGAGGCGACGATCCGGTGCGATGTGACAAAATGGTGGCTGGATGCAATGCGACGATCCGGACGATGCATGACGATTGCAGCCGCACGGCAGGTGCTGCGACGGTTTTCTTGGCGATGCGTCGGGACCCGGTGTGGCTGTGGCGCGCTTCTTCTCCGTGGCTCGGCAATGCATGGGGACCAGGTGCGGATGCGGCACGCAGCTTCTCAGTGATGCGTCGGGAATCGATGCAGATGCGACAAGCTTCTTCCTCATTGCTCCGATCTTCCAGCTACCAACAACAAAAGCCTCTAGAGGTCCTAAACAGCAGCAGGCACCTCTTTGCAGGTTGGAAGGGAAAGCAAGGAAATTCAGGGAAGCTGGGGGTGAAGTCTTTGCGTCCCTGAGACTTCAGAACAGGAGGCAAGCTCAGTTCCAAGACCTTGGAGATATTTCTTCAAGCAGGTGAGGAAGCAAACAGCAAAGTCCTTTTTCTCCTTTCCTTGGCAACAAGTAACCACTGCAGGCCAACCCCAAACAGCAAACAGCACAGGGGCAGTAATCTTCCTCAGCTTCTCCGGTTCTTCTCCTTGGAAAAGGTTCCTCTTGATTTCCCAGAAGTGATCTTAAGTGCTAGGGTCTGGGTCCCACTTTTTATACACACAAATCCTTTGTTCTCCGAAGGCAGAGAGGTTCTGTACCCATCCAAAACCAGTTCTATCCTCTCTGGTGCAGCTTCCTGGCAGGAGGTGGAGACAGCATTGTTGAAAGCAGACATGGCCCAGGCTGGTGAAAGGAAATCTCCTGCCCCTACTCTAAATTCAAGCCAGGTCTTTTCAGCCCAGCCATGACTCGTCAGACTACTGGAGCCGCTGTCCTCCTCCAGCCCCTGTCACTCACAAGCCAAACATGCAATATACAAACTCGAGCAGAGGCACACTGGATGGTTAGGCAAGAAAATACCTACTTTCTAAAAGTGGTATTTTCAAACACAGAATTTAGAAATCACCCTCACTAAAAGATGCACTTTAACATTCTGAGTTCAGGCATACTAAACTTTATTTTCTTATCTTGTTCCCAGGCTCAGTTATGTTTATTAGATGTTATAAGCAAACTGCCGATTCTGGCCTATGGGAACAGATAGCCTTGCAATAGTGAAAACGAAATTGGCAGTATTTCACGATTAGGACATGCCACACACCTCAGGGCATGTCCTACCTTTCACATACAATGCACCCTGCCCACAGGGGTACCTTGGGCCTTCCTTAGGGGTGAATAACATGCAGAAAAGGGAAGGTTTGGGGACTGGCAAGTGTGTGCATTTGCCAAGTCAACATGGCAGTCCCAGACTGCACACAGGCTCTGCAATGGCAGGCCTGAGCCACATTTTACAAGCTGCTTCTGTGGACGGCACAATCAGTGCCGCAAGCCCACCAGCAGCATTTGATTTACAGGCCCTGGGCACACATGGTGCACTGTACAAGGGTCTGACAAGAAAATCAAATAGGCCAATCATGGAATCACTAACCCATTACAACAATTTACAATAGGGAGCATATGCACTTTAGCACTGATCAGCAGTGGTAAAGTGCCCAGAGTCATAAAACCACCAACAACAGGTCAGAAAAAATACAGGAGGAAGGCAAAAAGTCCAGGGATGACCCTGCAAAAAGGGCCAAGTCCAACAGAAACCGTTTCCCTACTTTTTGCAAAAAGACAACGGTCACGGGATGGTTAATTCTGATAATTTAAATGCTTTAGATGAAGTATCATTCAGTGAGTCTCCTGTGCTGTGAAACTGGAGTTGGGCAGACATCTGAATAAGCCTTCCTGCCAGGGTGCCTGCACGCCTGAAAGAAATGCAACTGTGCGCCATATGTTAATCTGCAAACGTAAAGGGTAATCCGCAAATGTAAAGGATGCTTAGGAGCTTGTTCTGGCTTTAATTGATCGAATCACTCAAAGCTTTGTGATGACAAATTTTTATTCGTTTTGAGTGGTAGTGCAAAGAGTTAGCAACTGAACTGTGAAGTGTGTGCTTTTAGTTGAAACTGTATTTATATAGTGCTTACTATCCGTGGTGAGGTGTTAAAGGGACAGATATGTAAAAAAAAAACAATGCATTACATACAGTATGGGTATAACTAAAATCTATATTTTAGAAACACCTTTTTGTCTTAAACCTTTTGGTGCATTTTGTAGCAATATATCTTATACTTTGTGTAATACAAGGTTAAGATATTAACTTAGATATTCACGGTGCTTTCTGTCACAGGCTGTGACTTTGTAGCACTAAAAATACACAAGTGACTATTCTCTACTGCACCAATCAAGATTTGATTCTGTGGCTCTCTGGTTACACAGAGACCTCTGTAGTACATTAACTAATATGTGGACCGTTTGAGGACCTGCGGGATTCAGGGTAAAGCACTTAAGATCTTGAAAGCTTTCCTCTCCAACAGGAGTCAGGTGGTGGCCCTGGGTAACTTAGAGTCAAACCCGTTCGTGCTCCCATGTGGGGTTCCCCAGGGCTCATCCCCGACTCCTACCCTGTTCAATGTTTATGTCTCATCCTTGGCGCCAGTCATCCGATCTTATGGCTTCGACTTAACATCATATGCAGACGACACGCAGATTGTGGTGTCGCTGCTGCTGGGGGGAGAGGATAATACGGCTTGCAGGTTTAAAGATTGCATGCTTGCAGTCAGCAACTGGATGGCAGGGAACTGTTTAAAACTGAATTCGGCCAAGACCGAAGGGCTCCTCTTTGGGGCCAGAGAAAATTTCTGGTCCCCTAGATGGTGGCCGGAGGAGCTAGGTGTCCCTCCCTCTCCAGATGCTAAGGTCAAGAACCTTGGGATTCTGATGGACTATAATCTGTCCTTTAGGCCTCAAGTCAATGCACTGTCCTCAGCCACCCATTTCATATTGAAGGCCATACGCAAGATTCTGCGCTTTATACCGGACGAGTACAGGAAGACAGTGGTGACTGCACTGGTTCTGTCCCGCCTGGACTATTGTAACGGCTTACTGCTCAATGCTCAACAGGGGCTGCTCAATAAATTACAAGTTCTGCAAAATGCAGCAGCCCGCTTGATCACGGGCGGGGCCAAATTCACCTCCGTTTCCCAAGAGCTGGTGAAACTGCACTGACTGCCAGTGCGCAAACGGATTGCTTTTAAAGCACTTTGCACAGTATTTAAGGCACTTAAAAGGCTGGGCCCTTCGTGTATGACCCATTACTTTCAATGGTACATACCGGGCAGATCCCTCAGGTCAGCTGGTCAGGGGCTGATTGCGATTCCAAGAATTAAGAAAGCTCGATGGGGGGGTAGAAGGCTCTCGCTGGGAGCAGCGAAGGCCTGGAATGCCCTACTATTGGACCTCAGACAGGCTCCGGATCTGATATCTTTTCGGAAAGCCCTAAAGACATGGCTTTTCAGGCAATAAGCTCGGCCCAGTCATGGGAGCGGTCAATCAGCGCCAGGACACCGGCTGGTAACAGCGCGCTTTATAAATGTCACAAATAAATAAATAAATAATATAAGCTTCACAATGTACTATTGTGTATGTTGCACTGAGTAATGTCCTTTTAATTTGTTTTTCATTTAAGCTGCACGTTATTTTATATGTACCTACTTGATAGTGAAAGACCCCAAAAAATTACACAATATTGTTATATTTTTAGCCACACCTTTGACCCTCACCCCCACTGACTCCACCCCATTACACGCAGCATCACAGTTCCCATACTTCTTTTAATGCACTTTGACCACAGCAACACAGCATCAGCCCCTGGGTGGGCAACTCGGCCATTCGTCCCAAGTCCACCCACTGTACCGGAGATTAGTACAACCCACCCTCCCCCACAATCATCAGGGTACAATCAGTGGTGTAACAAAAGCCCCTGCAGTGTGGGAGGGCCCCTTCAGCACAGTACCCTGGCCTGAGAGCTCCTAAGTGAGTGCAGAGGGGGGCCCCTCCTCCATGCACTTCACATGGGGCTCCCTCAAGTTTTGTTACGCTACTGGGTACAATAGCAGATGAACAGACGTTTCCCTAAACAAGTCTGAAAGTTTTAAGCAACCTCACTTGCTTCCCAAAAATAGGTTAATGTAGCTATTTAGGAAAGCAATGTTTGTAATATTACCTTGCCCGTTCAATAGAACCTTTATGCAAAGCACTTTGAAAAGGACAAGTTCAAGCAAACCATCGTTACGTGAGTGAAACTGATTCTCATTTCACCCACGAGGAGGCTAAAAGCGGACTCGAGTTTGCCCAAATTCTAAATCCATAACTTACAGCTCAAACACAGATCCCAGTAGTGAGTCGTTAACCGACTGAGTTGTCTTACAGGCACGGACCGGGGAATACACACATGGGATGTATGACGGTACAATGCGTGCTTTTACAACGCGTACCGTTACCACGCAGGTTTTACAACGCAAGTCGTTACAACGACTTGCGTTGGGGGGCGCTGGATAGTGAATAGTTTAATTTACTATTCCAACTCCAGTCCCCGTGGATAGTAGGGAAGGAGTTGGATAGTAAATTAAACTATTCCCTATCCTACAGTGCCCTCCAGCGCAAGTCGTTGTAACGACTTGCGTTGTCAAATCTGCGTGGTAGTGGTACCGCGTTGTAAAAGTTTTGTGGTAAAGGATGTTTCCCCACACATGTATTCCCATTGTTCGTGAATCTGGGGGACACCAGCTGGAAGAAAATTGTTTCTGTACCAACACGTCCTAAAATACCCGAATTTCAGATCATTGGAAACATATGCTGCGTCGTGTAGCGTCATTGATAATTAAGTCAGTTTTCTCTACGCTATAAATTACATACCTAAATAAAACAATAAGATATAAAACTTTCACTTGATTTGTGAATAATGTGATTCCACAGAAGTTTCAGCACATTCAGACGTTTGAGTTTTTCAGTATTTTAAATCCCTTAAATGAAAAGTCGTTGCAATTAGGCAATGCAGCGTGGATGAATGAACCGGCCTTGAGTGGAATATGTGTAGCCCATCGGGAACGGTTATCTCGGTGTAAATAAACATGATGTGCCGCTCACCGGCTTCTGTTCAACATGAACTGACCGAGGACAAGACTGCCATCTTGTGGCTACACAGAAAAAAGCAACTAAATAAATCGTAAATTCCGTATTTGTAAAGCGCGAACCCTTATGGGTCTCAAGGCACTGGGGACGTCGTAGAAATTAAGTGCGCTATTGCTCAGAGTCACATAGTGCTGAGCTGATCTGCCGCCGGAGCCAGGGATTGAACCGTGAGCCCTGTGCTCCGAAGTCAGCAGCCCTGGCCGCTGCACCACGCCTCTCAACGAAAAGCATTCTGACCAACCATTGGTTCATCATTTTATTTTATTTATGCATTTTTATATCGCGTGTACTTTACCCGAAAGTGTCAGAGTGCTTTACAAGAGAATCAGATACATTACATAAGGACATCAGAGAACATGGATTACATACGAGATACAAAACAGATACATGTGTAAAAACACAAAAAGAAACTGTTACAGTGGTGTGTACGAAAGATCTGCAAAATAAACTAACGGCCTAGATACAGGGTTGGATTGGGATTAGAAATCGGCCTGGGCACGGTAACAAAAATATGGCCCACATTTGCATATTTCCTTTCCTCAAAACACTGCTTCAGCGAAGTTTTATAAACACCTGAAAACAAGCGAGGCCACCTCTGCTCAGGTCCCCTGCCCCCACTCAGTATGCACACATTAAGTGGCTGGCCCAGCGAGAGAAAAGGAGTGACACCTCTGCCCGTTGATAAAAGAGAGGTAATGGACTCCCATCTGCCTCCAGAAAGGCCACTCGGGCACCCACTGGCGACATCTGAACACACCAGACACAGCCCAAATCGGCCCCCCAAGCTGCCAAAAAAGCAGTCCACAGCTGGAACTTCGATACCGGCACCTCTGCTATTGCCCGAGTGCCCGCCTTACCAATCCGACCCTGCCTAGATATAATCTGCCAATATTGGTGGGAAGTGAGCACAAAAAGTATTGAGAGGAAGTGAGCGCAAATAATATAGAAATAGCATAATGATATTATCTAGCATTGCATTATGATATACAA
Source organism: Lissotriton helveticus (assembly GCF_964261635.1). NCBI lineage: Eukaryota > Metazoa > Chordata > Amphibia > Caudata > Salamandridae > Lissotriton > Lissotriton helveticus. Next base: position 732,990,577 of record NC_136069.1, on the reverse strand, counting down.
AGGCAACAGTGTATACAGGGAGTAGATGATGGATAGTATATGAAATGATATACAGTGGTGATCAAAATGGCTGTCTATTGCTGGATAGATAGTGTGTAGTCCCAGTTTCTCCTAGTTGGGATATGTCCAGGCTGGAGTGGGCAGGGAGGGGTGAGACTGTGTGAACAAAGATGGCCGACGCAATAGAGTGTTGCAGTCCATTTACGCCCAGACGTCTGAATGTGGACGATCCGTCAGTTAGGCAAATAATCCACCGTCACAAGTGTAGAGGCAGGAAAGTGGAGTTTTCAAGGCGAATCAACCATGCAAAAAGATGGGACCACCACAAGATGACAAGTGTGTTGATATTCACAAACAGTTTGTACGTAGTTTCCTACCTTGGAACTGCCTGCAAATGTACTTTTGAAATTATCTGGAGTGTCTTTTCAGGGAGTGAAAGAAAAGGGTACACACTGATGTTTCATAAGGATATTGTGGAAAGTGGTTATTTTACCACCTGGAAGAATGTTTCCCCGGGGAGAAAAAATGTAAAGAATGATATGTGCTTGCTGGGTGGACAATTCACAGAAGCAAACTTAGAAAACAGGGCGTTCACCTGAAAATCTACAATGTGTGTTGACTTCCATGCGTGCTCCTCCTACAATTTCGTGCATCAGCAAATATGTATGGAACTGTACAAATTTTACAGTTACTTGAAAGCGTCTTATTGTGTCTCGTATAAAGCATAAAATCTTTATTTGCAAAGTGCACATTCACCCATGGGCATTTTGACGCTGAGTTGTTTTTACCCCATTCAAGTCGCTTTATGGATGTCAAGATGATGGAAGGCTGAGTGGATCCACCTGGATTCGTGTCTGTGATCCTGGCATCAAACCGAATCCTTGCGATGTATGCATTAGTCCACTGAATAATTAATTAGTCCCAGACTGAGGAATCAAACCTTCAGATGCTGCATATTTTTAGGTTGAGCCTACTAGACAGCACAGTTGTCTGGCTGCGAGAAACATATTGTGGACTTGTCAATAACATACCGAGGCTTGCATCCTGCCCCTTTGCTTACAGTTAGTTGGCTTTACTGTCACTTTCATTTGCCTGTTTCTTATTTGACGGGTTTACGTGTCCCAGCTTATTAATCTTGTGTTTGTTCCTCCCATGGTACACAGCCTCTTTACCATCTTTTTGATTGGCGGCCTCTATGCTTCGACTGCTCATTTTTAGGGAACTACTTGTTTCTTTTTGTTCAAGCACTCCATGAGAGTGCATGTGTTTTTCAGCTGTCTCCCTTGTGTCCTTTTTCTTCCACCTCCACGTTGCTCTTTCTCGCCCAAGTGCTTCTCTCCTCCCACCCAGACTTGAGTTGCTCGCTCTTGCCTGTGTGCCATCTCAGATTGGTAAATAAAAAGGAATTTAAAAAAGCCCTCGTCATTCTGTACATGTGGATGTGTGTTAAAGCATGCATTGAACTAAAAAATTAAGAGGCGGCTGCATCACTGTGCTTTTTTCAAATAGCCATGTTGCATTGCAGCCGTGATGCTGTACAGCATGACCAAAAACATTGGCAAAGTCAATAAGTCTAACAAGCGAGACCTATTAGCTTTGCCAATGCTTATTTACATGTTTTCATCCGCTCTGAAAGCTATGTTAATTTCCCCCTAGGATGAGGTTAGAGAGTGTTTTAGTGAGAAGCTTCATGGCAATGCTCATGGCAACTAGCATGGTAGGGTATCTCAGACAGGATTTGCAAACTCTAACCTGAGCTGTGAGAACCACTTACCCATGTTGCGTCAATGCTAGAGTTCATCTCTCTGATTAATTTCTCTGTGAAACAGCCCACTGTAACAGCCTCATTTACTGGACCCCCACATGTGTGCCTGTGCTCCTGCTCTATAAGTTCATAGTCCACTGTAACATTCACAATGTATTTTTAGCTTTATCTGTACCATCTGCCGATGCATGATAACAACCGCATGGGGACTTGAATTATGAACTGCAGTGTGCACACTACAAACCCTTGAAGGTTGCAAGCCCCGCAAAGCACTGAATCATCGACGACTACCAAGAGTAGACGATAACATGATTTTGTTTTTTTTATAGTCATGCTGCATGGCAGCCACAATGCTGTACAGCATGGCTAAAAACACTGCCAGAGGTCTAATAGGAGAAAGTTAGTTCCTTTTCCAATACTAGACAATTTATCTCCCTGCCACTGCCAGCTCAGCCAAAGTACTAAGAAAAAAAAAACCAGAAAGCTTTACATTAAATCAAGGGGAAGCAAAAAACTTTATTTTGCTCCATTCAAGTAAACAGGAAACGGCATTTACATTGCATGCCATTACAACACGGTTGTTACAACGACCGCATTGTTACATTGCGAACCATTACATTGCAAGTCGTTACAACGACTTGCTGTAGGGGGCAGAAGGTGTTGGATTTACAGTCCAACACCTTCCCTGCTGTTGCACAAACTGGAGCAGGAATAGTAAATTATACTATTCCTAAGTCAAGGGCGTCCCCTACAGCAAGTCGTTGTAATGACTTGCGATGTAATGGTTCACGATGTAACAACACGGTCGTTGTAACAACCACGTTGTAATGGCATGCGATGTATCGCATGCCTAGTAAAGAGATATATTCAAGTAAACTGGAGCAGGTCTTTATTTCATGCATGTATCTCTGTCACCAATACTATTTTTTTTAACGTATTTTTATGAAACACTGCGTTCATTACATCAAGGATAAGTACGCACAAGTACATTTCCAGGGATTATAGTCAAAATATTTCTAACATTGTTGACAAAAACCGATACTCATTAAGAGATCCTCTGAGGTGTTCATTCTGTACCCCTGAAGTTAAGGATAGCAAAGAGCTCATTAATTCTAGAGGTGAAGAATTGTAATTCTGAGTTGAACCAGGAAAATTAGAAATTCTGGGGAAATTGGAAAATCTGGGTTTGAATCCCTCAGTAATTGCCCAATCTCCCCCGCAGTTTTCCCCAGACATTTCAGCTGTTTTTAACAGCCAAGTTGTCAGGCAAAATCATGAGGTTTGCGATGTCTATACTGACCCCATCAGTCACTATTAAGATTTTACACAGAAGTTCAACTGCTGTGCAACATGTAAAAAAAATTGACAAAGCCAGTAGATTTTACATAGGCAAAATCTATTGGCTTTGCCAATGCATGTTGTCTGTTGTGCTTAAAAGAGGCCAATCTCTCCATGTTTCATGCAGAGTAGTGAGGTGTTCTTTACAGCAGGGGGAGAAATTGATCTATATATATATTTTTTTAACTTTTATTCTGGTTTTTTAAATGCAACCAACAATAAGGAGCACAAACTCGCACCCACAACAATAATGCAACCACAGGAGGAGTTCAGAGGCACGGCATCAGCAAATACATAGAGGTCATACATCGCAGTTCACAGGTTAGATGCATCATAAAGCAGAGTATAAATACAAATGACCCCTCGGAATAAACAGGACTCTCTCTGTAGATTCGTGGTCTCTCCATCCTCCAGGTCCAGGGCATAATATTTTATCCAGTTCCCCCAGATCTTAAAAAAATTGAGTGGGCAAGCTCTGCTCTTGTAAGTGACCTTCTCTACCGCCATGTAAATTTCCATCCCCGTCCTCCACTCCTGTAGGGTCGGGATCTCCAGGGCACCCCAGTGTCTGGCCACGGCCCTCTTCGCCACCACCAGTCCCAAATTACTAAAAAGGAGTTTGTCCCGCTGGACATCTACAGCTGTCAGCACACCAAGTAAGACTTATTTACCTCTACTGGGATGTCAGCCTCCAAAGGGCCATGATCCAGTTCGAAGCGGTGGATACACCCAAGACCATTTTCATGGTCTTAAATGGCAACAATTTGCCAATGTCACTATCCTTGTCACTGGGGGACGGCATCCCAGATCAGCACTTTGCTCAGGGTGGTTGTGGGCCAAGTGCTTAGAGCAATTTGAGTCCTGTTTCATGAAATTAACTTTTCCAGACAAAGGGATAAGCAACTGGGACCAGTGTACTAAAGGGGTTTAGTAAGGGAAGACAATGGTACTATTGGGGTAATGCATTTGTCGGTGCTTGCGACGGGTCAAAGGCATGGCCATCACTCTCAAAAATCTGCCCGGTGATAGAAGATGGAGGGGTCAAATACTCTTCATTAAGGTAAAGGGAGCCAGAACCAGGTGTCAAAAGTCCAACAGAACCAGTTAAGGCAGTGAGCTGGCAGTATGAGATCAGGGTTTTTTTGGGGGGGGGGGAAGCTGAGGTAGCTGACGGTTGACGTGGGAAAGATCTGACTGTATCAGGATGATAGATAACAGATAGATTTGTGCTTGTATTAGACACTCAAGAAAACTTGCATTCTAAGATACGTTTATTTATTTATACAAATGCCAGGCTTCAATATACTTGTACCAATTGGTCAGTTAATCACTTTTAGGACCAGGAAGATGGTTCCATCTAAGACATCCTTTAATGTCATTTTTCATTTTAACTGGCTAAATAAAAACGAAATCAGTCACACAGAGAAACATATGCACAAGAGTTTTGAGAACATAAGACTCACGTTTCCCATAGGAGATCTTCTCTAACAGGATGGCACATCAGCTGACCTTTCATATATGCATTTGCATCATTAATAAATGACGAGATCGTGTGTAGTGTGCTTTTTGCTTCATGCATGCTGTCATCGCTGAAGTCCACAGCTAAGAAAATACAATTATATTAATGATATATGCAAAAGACACATTCTATATAGAAAAGAAACAAGCAGTGGCAAAGCCAATTGGTCTCTGCGATCCGAGAGATATTGGCTTTGTTAATGTTAATGGTTTTTAGCCATGTAGCCCAAGAACACACAATGTAATCAGGGAAGCCATGATTTGTATAATATTACACTGGACACACCACCAAAAATAAATTCATCAAAGGTACTTAGATGAATTAAGTCAAAAGTGTCATAGCTGAAACGAGTTTCAAAACTGACTGTATTCCTATAATACAGAAAAAAGACTTCTCTGTTGATAAGAGTTTTTTCAATGTATAAAGCAATTGTGCATTTCCATCACACAAAGCAAAACAGACAACTACTTGGCAATTACATTGTAATTTCGATGCTTCACACTTGGTTTCAGCAGGAGTGTTTGCTGTGATTAGCACATACAGAATATTGTCATTTGTATATTGATACGCGTACACAGTAGGTTTGTGCGGTTTGGCTTTTACCACTGCTGCATTCTGTAGAAGCCATGATTTATCCTGGTTTCAAACCGAATCCTTTCCTCCCTGCCCGCCCGCCCGCCCTCAGAAGTGATCTCACTGAGAGCAACAAGCAACAGTGTATCAAAAATTGCAAAATGCTGTAGCACAGGATAAAATTGAACAGTCTGTGTGAATGGCAAACGTAAACAAAAGGAAACAAGCATTTACAATGCAACGGTCTCGCCTTTGCCAAAGTTAGAGCTATTGGCATTGTAAATGACAACATTTTTATTTATGTGTTGGTTTTGCAAACAGATAAATAAATGGCATTGTCATTTGCAATGTCAATAGCTTAATCTCTCGCAAATGCGAGACCTATTGCATTTGCACCCACACACTGACACAGAGACTCACACACACACAGAGCCCCCCCCACACAGAGCCACACATACACACAGAGCCACCCACACACACACATACAGAGCTACCCACAGTCATTCACATAGAGCCACCCACACACACACACAGAGCCACCCACACATAGAGCCACCTACAAAAAAAGCTACACACAGAGCCCCCCCCACACACACAGAGCCCCACACACACACAGAGAGCCTCCCACACACACACAGAGCCCCCCCACAGTCAACTATATCAGTGCGTACTGTAAAATTACGACATGTACATTGAAAAAACATTTGCGAAGTCTCTTGTCCTGGCACGCAACGTGCCACCCACAACGCAGCTTATCGCCGATGAAATATTTCCAATCGAGAGCTTTAAAATCCAAAGGCTGGCACGAGGATCGTCTTATGGGGCTATACAATAAAACGAAGAGGTAGTAAATCTGTAGTTGGGTCTCCTTTCATTACCCTCAACGTACCCGTTCTTCATGTCTACCTCCAGGAGCCTGCCTTAGCCGCCGAAGAAGCGCTAGATGTCCTTCTCCCGAACCTGGTAGCTTAATCTGCCAATGTAGACGCGCGGCATCCTGGATTCAAGAAAAGCTTCGAGCTCTATGTATAACCTAGCATGTCCAGGCAGCTCGTCAGCTTCCCAGCCTCCGCAGGCTGTAAGAAGACGACACAATAGCCTTGCAGCGCGTTTTACTGCGACGTCTGACGTCACACCTAGACTGAAGTAACGTATCACGCAGTGAGCCCTAACTAAACTAGAGACATGAAAAGAGGACGGTCTTCGTGATTATGCCGCGTACCCATTCCAATCTACATATTAAAAATGTACCGTGTTTTGTTTGTTTCCACGTAGCTAGTCGCTAAACCCAAAATGTATTAAAGCGTCCAAAAAATAATATAGGGCACCAGCTTTATCGTAGTTTTTCAGAAAAATATTTTGTATTGTCTTCAGAGGTTCTGTTACTATAGGCTATTATGCATCTGAAAAATAAAAAATCACAGTTCCTAGTGAAGTCTGAAGATATCTTTTTTTGTTTGTTCTTAATTTCCTTTTGCACAGTGGCGATTTCACTATTGATACGAGGCCGCATTCTAAAAGGCTGTTTCCTTGGCATATCTTTTCCATTTCAATAGCCGCCGAACTGAACTGGAATTTGGCGCATGCGTATCTACCTTCGCAAATCGCGGTTCGGACGAAACTATGAGTGGGGATTGTTACTAGTTCCTCGTAATATTCAGACCCATGTGTGAACTATTTATGCGTAGATTAGAATTATGAATTTAAATGTTTATTTATTTATGCGTTTTCATATTGCGCGAACTTTACCCGAAGGTGACAGAGCTTTAAAATAGAACCAGTTACATTACATAAGGACTTCACATAAAGCCCTGCGTCAGACGAAAAAAGCTACACAATTACAAAAATGTTTCCTGTTGAAAGCTTCAAGATAAAATGCGTGTGCCTTTACAAAAAGCAAGAGAGGAGCCTCCACACGACCACGTTTCTCCGAGGCGAGGCAGAAATGCCTCGGAGAAACGCAGCCTCATTTTGGAATTCGGGGGCGTGTTTTCTTTCTCTCCTCTTCCCATTGGCTGGAAGGTAAAATTCCAGCCAATGGGAAGAGGAGAGAAAGAAAAGCGAAAGAAAGTTAAAAACACACCCCCGAATCCCAAAAAGACGGGACTTGAACGGAGTGACGCCCCTCTCGTCCAATGGCTGGCCTCCGTTTAGGAAGCCAGCCAATGGAGAAGAGGGGCGGGTTCAAGCCCCACTCTCCAAGACATCAGTTTCTCCCAGCGAGACTGCGCAAGTGCAGCCTTCGCTAGGCGAAACCTAAAAAGGGACATACACAGCAACTCGTTATGACTGAATGGCTGATTCTGCTACTGATCACTGCCACTGGAGAAATGTTAGGATTGTGAGGGTGGTGAAACCACATCATGCATGATCCGCAAACTCCAACCCTTAATGACTGCGAGCATTGAGGTGGCTAGAATCCGTAGTGTAAGCTCAACTGCAGTTAGCAACTACTGACTACCTGAGCCTTGTAGCGCTTTAGAGTGTTGTGAGCAACTGAGGGTGCACAGTGGTCCAACCCGTCACTTACAGCTGCTCACTTGGCATGCACATCTTTTTCTTTTAACCTGAACATCTGGCAACTAAGATTTAAGCGACCCCTGAAAGATAATGAAATTAGCCATTTCATAATGCTCTCATGAAATCCAGTATTTGTAAAGCGCACAATTACCCGAGGGAGTCAAGACGCTGGGGGCCGTCGGGAAGATTAAGCGAGCTATTGCCTAGAGTCACATAGTTCTTGACTAAACTGCCGCCGTCACCGGGGATCAAACCGCGAATCCAGTGGTCCAGAGTCAGGCGTCCTGGCCGCTGCGCCACACCTCTTCCACTAGCACTCATGAGCAATTACTTTGACAGGCAATATTGCCATAATTTAAGATGAACGAATGCACTTCACTTCATTCGCACAGTCAAACTACCATCACAGGGTAAATGATGGTAGGTTAGAAGGTAACAGGATTTTCACAACACAAACAGCGTAATGGTAACCACAGGGGATGAATTCACTGTAAAAATATGCTTTCAGTCAGCACACACTCTGATCCTATCAGGCTTGGAAGAGGTAGCAACGTGGAGACAGACCAAGCAACAGCCAAGAACACCTAAGGGAGAGGAGAGCTGAGAGGGGCGGGGATCACGGTCAACTTCCGTTCCCATGGCCCACAGCGTGTCCCACTGACAGGAAGAGGAGGCCCATTGGCACAAACATTAACACCCGCAATGTGCCTTCTCCAATCTGACATGCAAATCATCACATACTAACATCCAATGAATCTGCCCACAAGCGTTGTATCTTGTTACATTATGGTCGTTGTTGGCTGAATTTTTTTTATGCATGACATGTTTGAAATAGCTCTCGGAGTACAGTGCCTTGGTCATATCTTGGCCATTAATCATTATCATGTACTGTCAAAATTGCAGCGCACACTGTCCCCCAGCTCAGAGAAGCGAAAGAACTGAAGATGGGGGATGTTATGGCGTCGGCCCGTGAGGGCGGCCTCTGCAACAAACAGTGGCATTTCAGCCAGAGCTGCCGACTATGGAGCAGGAAACCGGGCTCGTGTTTCGGCGTCGGCTCAACATCTTGTGACTCTGGGCAAATCACTTAATCTCCCAGTGCCTACAAAATGTATGCAATCTGAAACACCTGAATACATTTGGGACAATCAACTAGAAATTGTGCCAAAGGTATGTGTATGATGCAAGGGGCACATTTTAACAGAGAAGAGAAAAACCAATATTGTCTAAGAGACATTAGTCGGAATCAGAAACGTTTAGGTACAATGTAAGTAGGTGCATATCATCGTTTTGTAGGTGGGACTGTGTGTGCTCCTTTGGTGGAGCCTTTGCTTCGATACATAAGGCGGATGAGTCGTGCAAAACTGAGCGATTTTCAGAGAGGAGGCATTTGAGATACTCTGAGTGCCACAAGCAGCTTTCATTTAGGGTTTGGACTAATCCTGCAGGTTAAATCATGGCTCTAGCGCACTGAGCGAGACTGCCACAGCTGCACACCAGATGACTCGTTGTGATGTGCAACACTCTCTGCCAGACCTAGAAATGAATTACCAACACTTGGAATATTGAAAACGATAGTGTGAGTCTTTAAAACTACAACCCCAAGGTGAATTTCTTTTTTGCCATTAAATAAGCATGGACTGGCTGAATGCGTCACATGTTACACAAGGCAACTTGGCAGCAACGAACAAACAGTGGCTGCTGGTTGATTTTGAAAGAGGTGAGGCAAAAAATATTGTACCCTAATGTAATAAGCGAGCGAGCCCGAACTGCAAAAGGAGTGTGCAGGGGTTCTCCCCCCGCAAGAACACTTTTTAAAAAATGTAATCAAATGGTGGGTTTTACACCACATATTTACTTCAAATTGTGAAGAAAACATTAGAATCAAATAAAAAACGGTGCCAATCCTCAAACTGGTCTGCTTGCAAAATGACCCCCAAGCAAAGCACATCCAACCAACGGAAACAGGCCCTCTAAGTGTTTCCCACCTGTAACACATCTCTGAACCACCTATGTTTTCATTGTATATATTAATGAAAATGCTGCAGTTTGTTCTTATTTATCTTATGCAACTTACAACCATTGACAAAGCCTATAGTCCTAGTGGCTTGTAGTTTTAATGTCAATCGTATTATATATCTGGAGGCAATGACAGAAGAAGCACAATACCAGTGGGGTAGCACACTATGCCAAGTACAAATTTTTAGCTGAACAGTTTTAAGCCACCCTTATAATTACATCGGCTGCCCCTATGAGAGACCCCCCCCCCAGTTGTTTCATCCCACTTAAAGCCCTGCACACACAGAAGTGTGTGTGGGTTTCTTTTGTATATGGCGGGAGGCATGGTAGAAACAAAACGAAAGGCTGCGCAGGGTTTGAGGTGGGCAGGGTTTGCTAGTCTTTTGGACGTTACACTGCTTTGTTTGGCAAATGCTAACTTGCAAGGGTAAACATAGCAAACTGTTATTGGGAGTAAGACCTTAGAAAAGAAGAGGGTCATAAAATGCTAAATGTTCCACTGATTGGTTTTCCTGCAATAATTCATAACTTTGAAAGATATAATGTGCTGTGCTTGCAAGTGCTCATTATTGCTTACCTTCATCATCTCTTTTTTAAGTTTAATATTTTTGTTAAATTTCCATAAGGTGCAAAGACATAAGTGCAACAAGAAAGTGTCCATAATGAAAAAAATATGTAAACCTTAATGTTGGTGAAAACACCAGTTACTGATGAGTACGTAAAACTCTACTCTGCCATTGATATTGTTTGGACTATTAAATTGTATGGACTATTAAATAATTTGGCTGGAAAGTCACTATAAAGAAGGTGAAAATGGCGTTAGTTGCTAAGAATAGCCTTTACAACCAGGGCAAGTACATTCTCTGAACATGATAGGATACATTTAAAGCCTAGTCGTTAATTCCCAATAATTCATCATGCCTAAATATAAATAACTCAGTTAACTTTTATTCAAAACAAATGAAGAAATATTCAAGAAATCTTTCCTTTTTACAAATTTTCATGGAACATCGGGTAATGCTTTTATCTGCTTGTTGCCAGTGATTCTTTTATAAAAAAACAAAGGAGAAGACAAAAGAAAGGAAAATCTGCAGAGGGCAAAAGGCTTCTTAGGAGCCTACTGCCAGGGCTGCCGAATGGCGAATTGCTGAATACCAGGGCTGCCAAATCTTGATTCCACCTCATTCCTCTTTCTCCCACCACCATACACTTCCAGTTCCTTTACCTCATTCTTGCAGGTTCTCTTTCATAACAGCTTTCCCCTTGTCACTAGTTTTCTACCTATCTCTTCCTTCTTCTTTCTGCTTTTCTTTATTGTGCTCTGAGTCAAAGTCCGATAAAAAAAAAGTCCCAATCTCTTTAAACGTAGCCAGTGCCCACCAACTGGCACCACCTGCACAAATTAAGGACTGCTTGTCGTAGCAAAGCTCATGCACTAAGCAAAGATTGTGGTGCACAATATCTGAATTTTCTGCAATCATGCTGCTGCCAAGACCTTTAAATCAAAACATCAGACTTTCATTTTTGTCTACACTGTACTTTTTTAGGCTTGTTGGATAAAGAATGCAATACAGATGAGCAAAAATAATGCCTGGCAAGTTGTCATTTATACATCACAAGGAAACAACAAAATGGTGGTTACAAGTCCGATATAAAAAGGAAACTATAATGATCTTAATATTAAACTATAACTATTTATTTTGTCCTATGTTGTAATTATTAGGGACAAGTTCAGGCAATCCAAGGTGACATACAAAGCACACAGTATTGTGTGTAACTGATTTTCATAAATGATTCCCTATTTTAACCGAGATCCATACAGCTCGACTGCGATGCACACATCACGTTACAAATGTAGTCTCTCCAATCAAGCAGGCTTGAACCAGAGTGCCACTGCAACCTGGTGCAAATATGCGAAAAACAGACACAGGACGATTGTTTTGTTGGGAAATTATAAAAAAAGAACACCCACAATGACCCTCAGGGCCAGTAAAGAAGCATTAACCATCGACCTTCATTCTAGGAAGAAGGAGCATAACGGCAGGTGCTGTTCAGCAGCCATTTACTGGACAATGTTCACACTCTGGGCGCCAAAGTTCATTTAATAGGAACTTTTCGTGGTGTAAGCTAGTTCACAGTTATGCTACCCTTTTAGTTAAAAATGACGTAGATTGGTAATGACGCATTTTAAACTAACTGATGTGTATCTTTGATAGATCACTGCAGTGCCGCTCTAAAATTTTGGATGCTCGTATGCGGTCAAATCACCTTTAAGCTATACAGTTTTCATATAATTAGAACCACAAGTCTCTTAATAATACACATTTAACGATCACAAGACAAGCAAAGGCAATGTGAGAGGAAAATAAACTAAAGTCTTTACATTCTGCATCTATATGCATGATACGCTGTATCCTTTCTAACACTGCCCCTTATTTATCAAATCAAATCATGCTGATGTGTGCTCCACATGCAGCAGGGGGTGTAGTAATGGAGTTATACACGTACTGATGTAGTTGGCGTATATATATGAGATACAGACAAAGAGTTATAAATGTTATAACTAGAGAGCTCCATTTTCAAATGCGCTTTAGCTCCCAATGAGTAATGTTTGCATTTAGTGCGCTGAGTCGCGCAGACACCGCCATTTCCAGCGTTTCCTTTCCATCACAGCGCGCGTGCGCCATGGTACGTCAGACAAGGGTCAACCCCCCCGGGCGTTTTGGGAGGGCTGCGTGGGGGGGGGGGGGGGGGGGAGTTGAAGCCCAGAACATTCTGGATTGTTTTGGGCTATTTTTTAGTAGCCTTTGGTAGCATGGCTATTTAGGTCCCTGACTCCGCTTCCCAGCCACCATTTTAGGTTTGGTGACATGGTGGCTCGGAGGTTAGATAGTTAAAAGTTTTTTCAGGTTTTAGCATCGTTTTTATTGAGGTTTAGTTGCATTTAGTGTGCTTTTAGCTTCAATATAGCGTTTTATCTCGTTTTATCATGGAGGATCTTCGTGTTCTTGAGGCAATGCGCCTGTTATCCGAGTCTGGACGTCTTGATTTGTTGGTCGGCGGGGGGCCAGCGCGTCCCCAGCGTCAGGCTTCTGCCAGTGTAGCTGCGGTGGTTGCAGCGTGCTCTTCCCCGAAAAGGCGTCGGGCGGGTCAGGTGAGTGAGAGGGGCCGGTCGCGCACTAAGAAGCCGGCCCCTCATGAATCAGCGCGCGCTGTCGCGGGGAGTGGGGAGGATTTTGTGCTACTGTTACGGATCGGGTTTGAGAAGACGGTATGGCGGCAGGAATCGTATAGAGAATCGGCACTGGTGAAGCATGGCGAACCTGTCAGAATACTGCTTTGGACTACTAGCATAACGAAGAGCGAGACGCGTTACGGAGCCGTATAAGAAGAGATAGGCTTTACGATCATTTTATTTGTGCTGCACTTAAACAACCACACATTGAGTACAGAGCAGACTTCAAAACGAACCCTGATCTGAATTGGAACCTACAGCACTGCTTCATGTTTCATCTGGCATCTGTATACTATTATAACTTGGTTGTGAAATTTAACCCCTGATGAAGGGTTCATTGTTGAACCCGAAATGCATTGGGTACTTCTTTAAATTTCTGTTTTTGATTTGTTGAGAAAGTAATGTATGAACAAGAAACTCAGGAATTGAATTTTTCACTGAATTTATTAGTGTATTGAAACTGTGAATATATATAAAAATGAGTTCTATCGATATTTCAATGATATGATAAACCAGTATTTATGATGAGAAAATAAACTGGAATATGAGAAGAGTAAAATAAAAGTTTCATTTTGAATATTTGATTAACACAGAGGCCTTCTGCCCATAGCTGTGCGATAGGCAGCGTAGGGTATCCCCTACGCTCTGTTTAGACATATTTAGCTTCAATATAACGTTTTATCTCGTTTTATCATGGAGGATATTCGTGTTCTTGAGGCAATGCGCCTGTTATCCGAGTCTGGACGTCTTGATTTGTTGGTCGGCGGGGGGCCGGCGCATCCCCAGCATCAGGCTTCTGCCGGTGTAGCTGCGGTGGTTGCAGCGTGCTCTTCCCCGAAAAGGCGTCGGGCGGGTCAGGTGAGTGAGAGGGGCCGGTCGCGCACTAAGAAGCCGGCCCCTCATGAATCAGCGCGCGCTGTCGCGGGGAGTGGGAAGGATTTTGTGCTGCCCGGCGTTCCTTTGGGTGTTTCTGTGACAGTGGGGGGGGCCGGCTGAAGCGCCGGTTCAGGAGCAGGCGGGGCTCGCGCCTCGCGCGCGGGCGAGGCATGTTGAATCGCTTCCTGCGAAGCCTGTAGCTAAACGGGGGGGCGGAGAGGGAGCAAAAAAGCGCTCCGCCTCTGACCCAGTGTTAGAGCGTTTTTCTGGGCCGGTTTCAGGCGCTTTTCAGCGTTGTACACGGAGAGGTTCTCTGCAGCTGGGTGATGGGCAGGGAGTAGGTCGAGGGTTTTTACAGCCAGCTGAGCCTTTAGTAAATCCTGTGAGGCAATTGGTAGCTGAGACACAGCTCATGGGAGCGAGTGCCCCTGTCACTCAAGGGGCAGGTGGGGCAGGAGGGCATGGAGAGTTTGTTTTTCAAAGAGGTCAAATATATTCTGATAATGATGCCAGGATTGCGCTGTATGATGAGCAAGGTAATGTGGGTAGTCCTTTGTTGTTCTCTACTCCTGGTTCCCAGTCAGCTGCATTTTCTGTGGTAGGGAGTTCTAGGGGCGAAGGGGAGTGGGCTCAAATGGGTGAAGGGGGTTTTAGTCCTGGAGTCATGTTGGATGTTGAGGGCACGTCATTTGGAGCTGGTGAGTCATTATTAGCAGCCCAGAGTACGTTGCGGGGTGTTACTGTTGGTGCACATCAATTGCAGCTGTCGGGCATCACCCTTGCGGCACTTGCTCAGTCTGCCTTCAGACCAAACACACGAAGGAGATAGATATAGGCACCACGAGACCTTGGTTGCAGAGTAACTATAGTAATTGCAATAGTACCAATCTGATTTATATGCTGACATGTCCTTGCTCCACACGATATGTGGGTATGACGACCCGCAAAGTCCGAACCAGGATGTTGGAACACAAGAGTTCTTTTCGTTGTAAGAAAAACAACACTAAACTTACGAGACATTTCCTGGAGCGTGCACATCTAGAAACGGACTTCCAATGGACTGTCCTGGAGAAGCCATATATACCCAGTCACATAAGTGATGTGTCGGGTTACCTTTTTAGAAAAGAGCAAAAATGGATTTATAAACTTCGGGCAGATACAGGAGGATTAAATGATGATATTCCTTGGACCTCCCTGTAGCCTTGGCACTAGTGAGCAATAACTGGGATATACTGACTGTAATAGGGTGTGTCTATTTAAACATGTTGTACATATTGATTCATGCCTGAATTACTTTGCTCACACTTTTCTCATAATATCACAAATAGGTTTGATTATGGGAGTTTTCTGACATACACTGGAGGGTGACATATAGCTATGCACAATCATTAGGATGGTATCCACATTGTAAGATTTTGGAGCATCTGCATAGTTATGCCCATTGAATATACTCTGAGGCCACTCATGGCACACTACTCAGAGCACTTGCGTTCCCAAAAACAACATTGGAATATCATGGACCAATAGGTTGCAGTCATCGCACTACAAAGATGTCCGAAATGACATCATTGTGCAGCTGTGATTGCCCAATGACTGGTACTTTTTTCAAAAACAACACATGGTCAATCGTGATTCTATGATATACAGGTTGGAGCCTTCAGAACTACAAAGATGGCCGACATGATGTCATCGGGTAGTTCTGAGCGCATCTTCCCGCGTGATTTCGAGCGCTAAGTAGTGCGCTCTTGTTCCTAAGAAAACAAGCTCAACTAGGCTTACTTTGTAGAAAAATAGGCACTGACTCACAACACTGGGGGCATTCTAACATCATATGCACGTGAGGAATAATCATGGTCTAATGATTATCAGATTATAGTGTTAGGAACTACAAAGATGGCCGATCTGACATCATATGGTAGTTGTGAGCACGTCCTCTCGCGAGATCTCGCGAGATTTCGAGAGTAAAGTAGTGCGCTTAGTTTTCTTATGAAAATAAAGACCAATAAGGCTTACTTCACAATAAATGTCTGATAATAGTGTCCTTGCCACTAATATATACCAATTGAAGGGACACATGATAAGATTGCCACTATCTAGTATACATCTTAAAGGTGGAGGGATACTTCACTAACAAACCCTCACTAGACTACTTATACTAGCATCTCCTACAGATCGGTGCCTCCCCCAAGTCTCAGATGGGAGCTTGAGGTACCGACGGAAAGGTGAGCAGCTACCACAGAATACTTTTAGCTATACTATGTTGTAAACTGTAGCAAATCACAGGTTTTGAAGATTAGAATGTTGTAAAATTCCTGAATAAGCATACAAAGGAGTTTTAATCTTCCTTAAAGTTTGGTGTCTTAGTCGAGTTTCTGGGTCATTTTGAGGCTTAGTACACTGAGTTTGGGGTGTTTATCTACCTCACATGTTTTGCCTCTAGATATGGGGCATTTGGTTATAGGAATGATTATAGGAAGGGTGTAAAGCGAAAAAATGTCTTTACAGTACTTTGCCACATTCTTTTGTTTTCCCTATATCTTTGTAGTGCGGGGCCTCTTAGTACCTGAGCAGTGTCCAGGTGAGGTGAGGTCTATTGCCCTACCACAAAGGGTAAGCATAAAAATTAATTTTCTGACACACATTATTGGTTGGCTTGGTGACACACTATGCACATGAGACTGATGCATCGAATACAGTACTAATGATGTAACGTTTTCCTTCACAGAATTCACAGTAACCATTGTGAATCGGAGGGTTAATGTCCATGGTTGTTACAGGTTGTACCGTTTCTAACCAGTTTTACTACAATTTGTTTTGGTGATGGTGGTGAATTCTATATTTCACTATTAGGAGTGCAACTATTATACGAGCAGAGGCCCTGACGAATGCCAAGGGATTAAATACCCGTTAGGCAGAAACATGTTGGCCCTTATGTAGACAGATAATTGTCACTGTCTTCTCTTGCACTGTTCTATTTTTTAATTAGGAGGCGTGTCCAGTCCGCAGAATAAAGTATTTAGAAGGAGGACATTCCATCCTATTTTAAATCACTTTCTTGTTCGTTGCACTATTTCTTCTTACTTTACCATCAAAAGATCAGTCATCATGGACGGTTTGTGTATTTGGTGGACCAAATCCTGATACAACAATAAGGTGCGGAGCTGAGTGTCCCACTGATCAGGGGACCAGCCTCATTTGCACATGGGTTTGGCCAAATGATAGGACTGATCATTGAGTCTAATTTGATGGAAACCCTTTACAATCTGTTGTGGATTAATCAGCCATTTTACGAATAATCGATGATGTACCGGTCTCCTCTATGCATGTAGTGTTAGCCTTTTTTCCTTCTTTATCCTTATTAATACGTTATGTGTGTGCGATAAAGATATTTTGAGATCTTGTTGACTCCGTATCGACAGTGTAGCCTCTCAATTTGGCTGTTAGACCCCCTGTGTTTCGTGTGTTATACACATCAATTGCTACCTGTTGTTCTTCCTTCTCATGGCAGTGGTGTAGGTCATTTTGGTGGTTTTCATGATGTTGAGCTGCACACTTCTGGTGGGGGTAGGGCTTGTGAATTTTTGGGTACAAGGGCTGCCAACATGGCAGATTTTTCTCTTCAAGGTGAGGGAAGGGTAGGAATGGGAGGGCCATTGTCTACTAGATCTGTGGGGGATTTGCACAATATGGATGAGGTTGCTTTTGCTGATGTGATTCCTGGTCCACTTCCTCAATTGGGTAGGGGTTTGGGGCACGCAGTTGGTTTTTCATGCCAGGGGTCTTCTATGTCTTTTCCTCATCGGTCGGAGGGTACAGGTGGCCCACATGCGGGCCAGGATGGTGCATATAGGGAGATGGAGAGACAGGCAATGCTAGAAGGTTTCTTGCATGGAGGTGATTCTTCGGCAGTTTCAGATACTAGATTGGATTGGAGTGATGAGGAGGATGTGGTAGGTGCTTCTCCGGTGAGGGAGGTGCCACTGAAACATTTTGGTAGGGGTTTGTCACTTGATAGGTTGCAGGGGAGCTCAGTGAATACTGTGGTGTTCCAGCGGCCAGAGCTTGGGGCAGGTGTTGTTGTTAGGGATCCCAGCACACTAGTCCAAACTTTTTCTTTACAAGAGAAGGATAGGTACGGCGGTCCAGACTCGGTAGGGCGTGGCCCAGCTTCGCCGAGGGGAAGGGAGGAGAGCGCCTAGCGCGGCCCTTTCTGTTCCACCGAGGGAGCCCGTCGCGGTCAGCACATGCAGGTCTGGCGTGATCTCGCTGGCCCCGCCGAATAGCAGGTCTAGGTGGTCTACCTTACCGTCGGCTATGGAGCTCCAGAGTCAACGCACGGGGAGGTACAGGCGAGTACAGTCTGCTCCCCCGCCTGGAGGATCTTCACATCACCTTAAGAGTAATGTGGTTGATAAAGGGTTGGGTAAGACCCGGAGTGTTGCTTTCCCTCCTGATATGGAGGCAGTGGTTTTGGATTATGACGAAGATACTCCCGAGGAAGGTGAATTGCGTGAGGTGGATGGGGGGGAGCCCTCTAATGTATCTCGTAGTGTTTTTCAGACAAGGCCAGTTCAGAAGAGTCGAGAGCGCGGCCCGCCAGCCAGGGCTCCTCGAGGGCGACATACACTTGATGTGCCAGCGCCACGGGCGGAATCTGTGAGAGCTGTATCTTTGTTGCCAGGTGAGAAATCAGTCACACAGGCCAAACCTACAATGGTGTCTGTTGGGACGGCGGTGGTGGGGGGTACTGGGGTTGGTGAAGGGAGGTTGTTTAAGGGAAGGTATGTGAGAGACACTGCTGTGGGCACGGATGAAGGTCTTGGGTCTGCAGGGGGAAAGGTAGAAAGTAGTACTAATACTGAGGCTGCTGGTGGGGTTAAGGAGCCCCTTGACAGTAAAGAGTTGAAGTTTAAAAAATTGCCCTACATGGGTGTTACAAAACCGTTGGGCGCTCATTTAATGTTGTCCACGAAGGAGCGCATTTGGAAGGGTGAGTATGTTGAAATACTGAAGCTCCTTCATCGTGAGGTACGATCGAAAGAGGGTTCTAAGGAGGAAGAATATGAGCTTGCAAAGCGTCCAAGAGTTCCTTTGACTATTGAAAACTGGACGGCAGCATTTCTTATATATGCAAGTGTTTACTGTGAAAAGTTTCCGGAACGCAGCGTATCTATCTTTAAATACATGGATGTCATTCGGAAGGCACAAATAACTGGGGGGGGTTATGCTTGGGCCCAGTATGAGGAGGAGTTTAGGGCTAGGATGGCATGGGATTCAGAGGCAAAATGGGGGGAGCTGGATACAGATTTGTGGCAGCATACGATGAGGGCTGCCTCAGGGGGTAAGACAATTTTTACAGCCAGCGGTCTACCCTTGATCTATCGGCCCTTTCAAGGCAAGCCCACCCGTGGTGGGGTGGGGAGCACATCCAACACACAGTCTGGTACTGGCACCTGCTGGGAATTTAATAAGGGAACATGTAGCAGAGAATATTGCAGATATAGGCATGAATGTTCCGGCTGTGGTAAGCGACACCCCTTGGTTAAATGTTGGGATAACAAGCAAACAGGTGGCCAGCAAGGACAGCAGTCAGGTGCGGGAGGTTCTGGGATGTCCCCACAGTTTCAGGGAGTTCGGGGTAGTAGAGGTGCACAGGGTACTGGGCCCAAGGGCTCATACGCCAGTTAAACTGGAGAAGCTATAGCTTGCCCTTCAGGAGTATGAGGATGTAGATGTCAAACAGACATTGCTGGAGGGTTTTCAATTTGGTTTTCATTTGGGCTACTCGGGACCAAGGCAGAGACGTTGGGCTCAAAATTTGAAGTCAGCGTCTGAGCATAGTGCAATGGTGCAAGAAAAGTTGAATAAAGAGGTACATAAAGGGAGGATGGCAGGCCCTTTTCATGACTGGCCGATCCATAATTTGATTATTTCGCCTATTGGAGTGGTCCCCAAGAAAGACCTGGGGCAATTCAGACTTATTCAACATTTGTCATGGCCGGAGGGGTCATCTGTAAATGATTTTATTGATATGGATGCTGCTTCGGTTTCATATTCCTCAGTTGACGTGGCCATGTCACTTGTTGTGACCGCGGGCGCAGCTGCTGAGATGGCAAAATGTGACATTAAGTCTGCTTTCCGGCTGCTTCCAGTCCATCCAGATGATTGGTGTCTTCTGGGTATCCATTTTGAAGGTAAATGGTACGTGGACAAAGCATTGCCGATGGGTTGCTCTATATCATGTGCCCTTTTTGAATGTTTCAGCACCTTTTTGCTGTGGCATTTTACACACCAGTCTGGTCATTCACTGGTAACGCACTATCTAGATGATTTCTTCTTGGTTGGGTCCCCGGGCTCCGCGGAGTGCCAGACAGCTCTGGACCCTTTCCAAGGGCTCATGGATGATTTGGGGGTTCCCTTGGCTCCTGAAAAAACAATGGGCCCTGCCACCACCTTGTCATTTCTGGGGATCGAAATCGATTCGGTGGCAATGGAAGCCCGCTTACCAGTTGACAAAAAAGTGAAGATGTTGGAATTGTTGAGTGTTATGTTTCTCCCACGCAAACTTTTAAAGGCATATTACTTTATCGACCTCCCACCTCACGTACATCCATCCTGGAAGCTCTTAATCCTCTATTAGAACCAGTAGCTGCTTATACAGAATACACAATATTGGGTGATTTTAATTTTCATTTAGAAAATCGGGCTGATAAAGATTCCATCAAGATTATCACTGATTTTCAAGCAGTAGGCTTAGAACAACGAGTCTCATCACCCACCCACCAAGCCGGCCATATCTTGGACGGACTATTTACTAATAACATATTCATAAATCAACCTACAGTGATTTCACTCACCTGGACTGATCATTCGGCAGTCGTATTCTCTATACTAATTAGGAAACACAAACACTGCGTACCATCTGCATGCTCACAAATTAAATGTCGTGATTGGAAAAATATTGACCACCATGTTTTTAATAATGTACTCAAAGCCAATAACTACAAAGAGTCAAATGACCCAAGTGAAGCATCCAATAACTATGTCCGCTGGTTGAACGACGCACTAGATTATGTGGCACCTGTCAAAAAATTACGGCCTAACCGTAACAAACCTTCTGCTCCTTGGTTCTCCGAACTACTAAGGCTCGAGAGACAAAGATGTCGCAACCTAGAGAGACGATGGCGCAGGAATTACGACAATAATGACAAAGAGAGATATAAGACAGCCCTGCAAAGTTATAAAAAACTCCTCATTAAGGAAAAATGTAACTACTACACCACACAAATAGAATCAGCTCAAAATTCGAGCAAACAGTTATTCCAGGTGGTAAAAAAGCTATCCAACCCTATTGTCCCTGATTCCATAGAACCTTCTCAATCCTTCTGTAATGAAATTGCGGATTTTTTCAAAGGAAAAGTCACAGATATTTTTTATCACTTTACACTAAAAAGAACTTCTGACGCTACAGTTGGCCCAGTTACTCCTTATATACCTGCCAGACCAACCCTAGAAGCATTCTCCTCGCTCTCCCAAGCATCTATAGAGGAAATCATGAATGCGGTCAAGTCAGGATCTCCTATGGATTCCTGCCCACCAAGCACTCTCAAATTGGCATCTGATCAAGTAGCTCCGGTGCTTACCCATATTTGTAACACGATGTTCCAAACAGGAGATTATCCCAAAATCTGGAAGAAAGCCATCGTGAAGCCCCTTCTAAAAAAATCATCACTAAATCCAGCTGAGTTAAAAAGCTATCGACCCATTGCCTCGCTTCCTTATCCTTCTAAGGTATTTGAGAAGGCAATGAATCTACAACTTTCAAGCTTTATTGATAACAACAACTTATTAGATGACACCCAATTTGGGTTTAGAAAGGGGCACGGCACCGAGACCGCCCTGATAAAAGCAACTGAAGAAGTCAGAATAATTTTAGATCAAGGCGGCACAGCAGTTCTGATACTTTTAGATCTATCGGCTGCTTTTGACACGGTCGATCATAACATCCTGATCGACCGTGTTGATGCCATGGGCATCCAAGGCAAAGCTAAGACTCTTCTGGCATCTTTCCTATCAGACAGAGAACAGTCTGTGAAAATGGGTAGCTACTATTCCCCTGATTTCACCCTGCCGTGTGGAGTTCCTCAGGGCTCCTCGCTAAGTCCGACGCTTTTTAATATCTATGTATCGGACTTAGCGAGGGTGATTAAGTCATTCGGCATAGGAATAACCTCATACGCCGATGACACTCAATTAGTCCTGGCTATTCACAAAAATGGAGCTACAGTGGCAGCTAACTTTCAGGAAGGAATGAGAGCGATCTGCACCTGGATGGACCAGAACTGCTTAAAACTAAATTCTGATAAGACGGAGGTCATGCTCTTTGGTGAGCTGGCCCCGTCTTGGTCACCAGTTTGGTGGCCAGCAGAGCTGGGAGATCCACCTCTCCCGGTGCAGAAAGTTAGGAACCTCGGAGTCCTATTCGATAATAAGCTTACTTTCCTCAGCCATGCCAACGCAGTGGTTTCAGCGTCCTTTTACACCTTGAGAACGGTAAAAAAGCTTCTTCCGTTTCTTCCCCGAAACTCAGGTAAAACCCTAATGTCTACTCTAGTCCTCTCAAAAATTGATTATTGCAATGGACTATGGCTGAATGCACAGGAACAAGTCATGAATAAATTACAACTAGTGCAAAATGCTGCTGCGAGAATTCTAACTGGTACACCGAAATTCTCTTCCATCTCTCCCATTATTCACCAACTACATTGGCTGCCTGTCAGAAGCCGCACAAAGTTTAAGGCGCTGTGCATCATTTATAAAACATTGAATAATATTGGACCTGACTTCCTAAAAAAATCTATCACTATCCATAAACCTAATCGTTCCTTACGCTCTGCGGCATCTCAGCTACTTGACATTCCACGCACTAGGAAAGCAACATGGGGTGACAAACGCTTCACAGTCGCTGCCTCGAAATTGTGGAATCAGCTCCCCCTTAATATCAGATCAAGCTCTTCCTTACTTATATTTCGGAAGCACATAGAAACTTGGCTTTTCAACCAGTAAGTCCCTGTATGAGCTCTCTGCAATCCTAACGAACTCCAGCGCCGAGACACCGCAAGGTATTTGTGCGCTTCTAGAAATTTTATAAATAAATAAATTATGTTGCCTAAACGGAAGGTGTTGGTGAAAGAAATTCAAGTACAACTGGGACATCTCAATTTTGCGTGCAGAGTGGTAAGAGCAGGGAGGACTTTTTGTCGCAGATTAGGTAGGGCTTTGGCAGGTCAGCATTTACCTCACCATCGTGTACGTTTGTCAGCAGGTGTCAAAGAAGATTTGCGTATGTGGGAATTTTTTCTCACTTCCTTTAATGGTGTGCCTTTGGTGAGAGAGGTTGATTTTCAATGGGATGTGCAAATGTTTTCTGATGCTGCAGGCAGTGAGGGTTTTGGTTTGTACTGGAATGGTAAATGGTGTGCGGAACATTGGCCTGAGGATTGGTTGAATGGTGGTCGGAGCATAACTTTTTTGGAGCTTTTTCCTTTGCGAGTTGCCTGGTCTCTTTGGGGAGAGGATTTGGCACACAAAAAAGTTATTTTCCGCGTTGACAATATGGCTGTGGTAGAGATTGTGAATCGGCAATCTGCCAGAGATGAACAGGTTTTGAAACTCATGAGAGTCTTTGTGCTGGGCTGTTTGAAACATGACATTAACTTTCGCGCTTTGCTCATACCTGGTGTGGACAATGACATAGCGGATGCTTTGTCTCGTTCACAGTGGGAGAGATTCCGTTGACTGGCCTGGGAGGCGGACAAATCACCGACACCGATACATCTGTGGCACGTAGGCAACGTCGGGTCTTACAACTGGTGGTAGGTTCTTTATCTGTGTCTACGCGTTCTGCATATTCCTTGGCTTGGAGGGAGTTTTTGGAATCTGAAGCTTCCAGGCGTGAAGAGGTTTGGCGTCGTTCAGAGGATGTAGTTAAGTTCATTTTGGACCTCATGGACAAGGGTCTGTCTAGAGTGACTATTTCTGGGAAGTTGGCGGGCATTTCCTTTATGGGAAAATTGTTTTGGGGTTACTCCCCCTCTGCTGGTGAGATTGGCAGGAGAATGCTTGAGGGTTGGGCCAGGGAACAGGGGAGTAATAGGAAGCTGAGGGCTCCACTATCTAGGCAGACTTTGGCGCGTTTATTAGCAATTTTGCCTTCTGTTTGTATAGATGATTTCGAGGCTTGCTTGTTTGCCATGTTAATGGCTTTTATGTTCTTTGGTGCTTTTCGGGTATCTGAGTTGTTGGGTTCTAAATCCAGGGGTGGGATTTGTTGGCGAGATGTTTTTTGCTCAGAAGAAGGTGTTCATGTTTGGCTGTCTGGCTCTAAAACTGATCAGAAGAACTTTGGTAAAGGAGTTTGGTTGCAGGCAAGTTCCCCTAGCGTTACGTGCCCATTGCTGTTGGCTCGCCGCTGGCGTTCTTTATCAGGGGGTGGTGATGGTGACCTTGTGTTCCAGCATATTAATAAACCCCCTGTTACAGCCTATCAATTTCGCATGGTTTTGCGAAAGGCTTTGCAGCGCATTGGTCTGGACGGGGAGCATTATGGCACGCACTCTTTTAGGATTGGCGCTGCGACTGAAGCGTTTAACAGGGGTTGGTCACAGTGGGACATCATGAGGTTGGGGCGATGGTCATCCAACTGCTTTCAGCGTTACGTGAGAGGTGCCCCGGCTGAGGCGCTTGCGTCATCTTCCTTTGCATGAGTATTTACTGTTTTTTCTTTTTCAGGTTCAGTTGCTGGGCCCCGTTCTCCAGCGGTGACCGTTTGGATTGTGGGGCACTCGTTCGTGAAATGGGCCCGGGTTCAAGCGGCCCAAAGTTATTTCGGGGAAACATTAGGTTTTAATATCAGAATGTTTAATATGGTTTGGAAAGGTAAAGGTGGGATGCTTTGGAGGGAACTGATTTCATGCCTTAATAACGGTTTGGTGGGTGGTTGTTGCCCGGACATTCTAGTGATACATTTGGGTGAAAACGATCTTTGCGCAACCAAAGGAGTGGTGCTTTTGCGGGCCATCAAGAAGGATTTGGCTCTTATTAAAGAACATTGGGCTGGTTGCCATGTTTTTTGGACGGAATTGATTCCACGTAGGATTTGGAGGGGAGCAGTGAATCCTAGAGCTGCTGATCGAGCCAGGAAGAAGGTGAATGCGGTGGTTTCTAGATTTTGCCGCCAGATTGGCTTTGGGAGAATTTCTCATAGGGAGATTCGTTTTGAGTCAGTGGAGTTTTTCAGGGATGATGGGGTCCACCTTTCTAGAGTAGGTATGGATTTGTACTTGCTAGAGTTACGAGAAGTGTTAGCAAGGGCCTTGACGATGCAGCGGTAATTTTTTGCAGGTTTTCTCTTTTTCTTTTCCTACTGGGGGGCAGGAAGGAGAGGTGGGGTAGTTTTCCTTTCCCCCCCGCCCCTCCCCCCCCACCTTCCTGGGTGGCGGGGTCTAGTTGTTTCAGGGCTGTTGGTGTCAGTTTTTGTGATTACGGGTCAGGTTGGTTTATCGTCAGGGAACAATGAGTAGGTCATTGGTTGACCGTTTAGACGTTTTGTGGGGGTTTTGACAGGGGTGAAGGGTCAGGCAGGTGATTGGTTTATGGTGGTCCTGGTATTCATGTTATTGGGTTTGTTGATGACGTAAGTTTATTATGATGACGTATGTTTTATAATGATGACGACATGTTTTATAATGATGACGTATTGTTTATATGATGATGTAATGTTTCATAATGTTGTTGTAATGTTTTAATTGATGTATTGTATGGGTGGGGGGCGGCGTTTAGGTTATTTATTTAGTTAGTGAGGTTTAGTTTTGGAAGGCTTTGCCAAGGTTTATTACTTGTGATCTGCACCTGTTCCTAATAAAGCGGCCTTTTCCACACTCAAGTTTTTTGGTCTGCTTTAGCTCCCCCCACCTCGCCCTCCCCCCCAATAAACTGCTCGTGTTTCCTACTTCCATCCATCTCCCGCTCTCCTTGTCTCGTTCCAGCATTCCCCGGCAGTCAGGACCTGCCGCTTACTGTTAACATCCTAAATCACACTCTGGCTAAGACTTTGAAGCTCAGAACTCCCGAGGCGCTTTGCCGGGAGCTACGCTCGCCTCACTTTTCATTTGCGCACTTGGATATAGCACCTACCTCCCGTGGGGCTCTCCTGGGAGCAACGTTTCCTCAATTTTTAAAGTGTGTGTGTGTGCTCGGACTTTGAATCGGCACGCGCTGTTGTTTTTAATCTTCCTACCTGCCTCTGCCCTCTGGAGCGCCTCCCGCTGATCGCCCCCCTCCACTGTCTTTTTGCTTGTTGGAGCGGGGACGGGCGAGGTTGGCAGACATCTTGGGCGCTCTGGGGTTGACGGACTAGTCTTCTGGCCACTCCCTACCCCCCACGCCCCCTCCCTCACTCACACCATGACACCTCATCCCCGGCCGCGCAGCGGGCGCGACGAAGGCGCGCCGAAGTTGCGCCTAAGTTAAGCCCGTCTGCGCCCGTCCGCGACCGGCCGGGGCCTAGGGACAGGTACCCTGCACCTTCTTTTGTTTATTCCTCTGCTCACTTACTTTCTCTTTTTGCACATCAGCCCATTGCCTCCTCTCTGCTTCAGCGCATTGACTCACTCGGCATTTCTGTCTTTACTCCCAATTTACTTGCCCCCACTCTCCTTACTCCCTCGCCATACTGTCTTCCGCCCTCTAGCGCGACTCGTCCCCCTTCTTCACCCATCATTGCTTCTGCCTTCCTTCTTAATACTCGGTCGGCAGGCAGACATCAGCTGGAACTATTTAACTTACTGGACACCGAGGCTCCTGATTTCCTTTTTCTCACAGAGACTTGGTTTTCAGCTGACTCTCTGCTAGACGTACTTTCAACTCTCCCCGACACCTACTATGCTCTTCGGGCGGATCGTCCGACTGGTAAAATCGGAGGAGGCGTGGCTCTGATTATACGTTCCAACTTCCACTTCCAACTCCTTCCTCACCCCCCCATATCTTGTGTCGACTTCTTAGTCGCTCGCTCAGTCAACCTCCTGGACCCCTTGACCATAGTACTTATGTACCGTCCTCCCCAAAACATGCCCTCTTTTGTATCTACTTTGCAAGAACTTTTGGCCACGCTTGTGGTCAACAACTCGTCTGTTCTCCTGCTGGGCGATTTTAACTTCTGGCCTCGTGATCCTAAAGATTTCTCTGCTACCCTCCTTGGCCTCAATTTTCTTTCTCATGTTCATGCCCCCACCCATGTTCACGGCCACACCCTAGATCAAATATGGTCAGCCTCTTGCCCTATTCTTTCTCCTTGCACTCTTCCCTGCACCTGGTCTGATCATTCTTTGATCTCCTTCTCCATCGACCTTGGCGCATCTGAGAAACCCCCTTTACCCAGGAACATCTTTGCTCGAAATTGGAACCGGGTTGACCTGAATTCTCTTTGTGTCTCCCTCTCTTCCTCCTCTCCTGATCTTTCTGAGCTCCCCCTTGACCACCAAGAAAATGCCCTGAACTCCTGGCTATCCTCATCCTGTGACCTGGTCGCCCCACTTAGAAAAGTTGAGTCCTGTCGTCCACATGATGCTCACAAGTGGTTCACCGGTGAGCTGAAAACCTTAAAATTGGACCTCAGGCGCGCTGAACGCCATTGGAGACGCAACTATTGTTCCATCTTGCGAGCCAAATATAAGTCTCTGCTTATTGAGTACAAACGAGCCGTTCTTTCGGCTAAAACTAAATACTTTTTGGAGAAAATTATATCATCTGCCAATAAGTCTAAAGAGATTTTTTCTACAGTTCGTAACTTAGTTACGTCTGACAGGGTCAACCTTAACCTTGTCCCTTCCCAAGCACTCTGTTCCTCCCTTAATTACTTTTTTATAGATAAAATTGTCAATATCAAAGCTAATATTCCTCTTGCATCCTCTTCTTTCCTCTTTCCCGGTCCCCCCTCGCCTACCTCCTCCCTTGATCACTTTCCTCCTATCTCGTTAGAATCCTTCCTCGTCTTACTCCAGAAAGTTAAGTCTGGCTCACCGGCCGACTGTGCTCCAGCCCGCATCCTAAGAGAGCTTTTCATTAACTGCCGTGACCCCCCCCTCGCCTTTCTCAATGCATCTATTTCTCAGGGCCTTGTTCCAACACGTTTTAAGTCGGCCATAGTTTTTCCAATTCTTAAAAAGCCTGGCTTAGATCCTTCCCTTCCTTCTAACTTCAGGCCTATTTCTCTTCTTCCCTATTTAGGGAAGATTTTGGAGAGCCACATCACCACCTCCTTGTCCATATACATCGAGGACAACCACCTCTTGGCCCCCCTTCAAGCGGGCTTCTGCCCGGGCCACTCGACTGAATCAGTGGTCCTCGCCGTCCTTGACGAGCTCAAGAGTAGGGCTGATTCCAATCTTCCTCAAGCCCTTGTGCTCCTTGACTTGTCCGCTGCGTTTGACACGGTCGACCATCCCATCCTTCTCGGCCGTGTCAGCGCAGCGGGCATTCGGGGCACTGCCCTCTCTTGGCTCGCCTCTTTTCTTAAAGGGCGGTCTCAGGCGGTCCATCTTTCTGGCTTCTCTGCCCCCTTCCGCCCGGTCACCTGTGGGGTTCCTCAGGGATCTTCCTTGTCCCCCCTTCTTTTCAATCTTTATATCCAACCTTTGATTTCTTCTCTCTTTGACATGGGGGTCTCCGTGTATAATTATGCGGATGACCTCCAGCTTGTGTTTATCTTTCTTCCTCTGATTCTTTGCCTAAGTTTCATTCTTCCCTCGTCTTTATTTCTGAATGGATGAACCACAACCATCTTAAGCTTAACCTGGACAAAACGGAGTTGGTCCTGACTGGCGCTAACATCAGCCCTTGGTCAGCCGCCTTTTGGCTGTCCACCTTTGGCCCTCCCCCAGTGCCGGCGGCCTCAGCAAAGACCTTGGGCATCAAAGTTAGTCGGGACCTCTCCATGCACGCCCAGGTTAGCTCAGTGGTCTCCTCTTGTTTTTTGTCCCTCCGGATCATCCGGAAAGTTTCCAGTTTTTTCCCCCCTGATGCCCTTAAAGTCATTGTGCTAGCTATGATTCTTTCCCGCGTAGATTACGGGAACAGCCTCTACGTGGGAATTCCGGCCTTTGAACTTCGCCGTTTACAGGCTATTCAGAATCAAGCAGCTCGCCTCATACATCACCTCCCTACGTTTCAGCACATCACTCCTTTTTTGAAATCCCTTCATTGGCTCCCCATCTGTCAGAGGTCCTTTTTCAAGATGGGCTGCCTTGCCTTTATGGCTCGTGCCCGCACTGCCCCTTGGTTCATTAACTCTCTTATCTGCCCCTACACTCCTAGCCGCTCCCTCCGTTCCTCTAACCAATCCCTTCTCAATATCCCCCGATTCCGAAAGACAAGAACCGGTGGTACCAGATTCTCAGTACTCGCTCCTCGTTTCTGGAACAGCCTTCC
The DNA here is from genome assembly GCF_964261635.1 of Lissotriton helveticus. Taxonomy (NCBI): domain Eukaryota; kingdom Metazoa; phylum Chordata; class Amphibia; order Caudata; family Salamandridae; genus Lissotriton; species Lissotriton helveticus. Next base: position 732,961,246 of record NC_136069.1, on the reverse strand, counting down.
AATATCTATTAGGTCCATCACAGTTTATTCACAATTTCGCAAGGCACTTAAGTCTTTCCTTTTTTCCCAAGCGTACCCCTGCTAACTCCTTTATGGCTACCTTCTGGGCTCCTTAGTCCTAATTTTAGCGCCAGGAAGCCGCTTGGTCACAGTGCGCTCTATTAAGAATTTTTAAACTTCAAACTTCAAACTGGTGCAACTTATTACCAATGACGGGGCTTAAAACTGAGCTCCCACTTCTCCTGCCAGGGAGCAGAGGCAGGGGGCACTTCCGCCGTCTCCTACAAATGTAGTGATCGGAAAAATGGATCCGATACGGCTCGCTGCACTGCATGGGGGAACAATACTTCAGTTTGCATTCACTCTTGGTAATCACACTATTAGTTACACTTCGGCGAGGTATGTCTTCACATTACATTCTCCATATATGAACATCTGTGCAATTTGTAAAGTGCCACACCTACACCTGAGGTATATTTACGAACATGTGTGTACATTCAGGCAGGAGCACATTCCAGAAAGCGACACAATCTTAGATAAATAAACTAGAAGAACCAAAACACAATACTTGAACATGAGTTGTGAGCAACCGCTTGGAGCTGAAAACAGTTAATTCCGAGCGCTGACTCTAAGCACATATTCCCGCATAAAAATGGAAACACTTAAGACGATCTCTAATTTTGCCCTTTTAGCAACAAAGCCCAGTTTTACAGGCTTTTCGAAGCTATGGAAAACATTTTACATAGCCAACGAGTGGTGTCATACTTCGCAGTGGCGACTCGCAATACAGGGGGAGAGGGTAAAACAAAAAATATAAAATGTATCTGACTCGGTCCCACGCGCGCCACCTCTGCTCCTGGGCCAGGTCCCACGCCACCTCTGCTCCTAGACAGGGAAAGACATGCTCCCTCCCCTCCTGTAAGCCAGTCAACGCTGCAATGGCAGTGTTGTGATTGGTGCGGAGTTCCGGACGGCGCCCAGCCGGGTGCCTGTAGGAGGCCATTTTCTCTATGTAGGCTGCTCCTACATAGAGAAAATGTAGAGTGCGCATGACTGCCCTGGTCGGTCCCAGGACCGCCAACCGTCCCGCCCCCAACCAGGCATACGCTTATGCCCGCCCCCAACCAGGCATACCCATGTTGTCTGCCTGGTAAATGGTTACCATTTTATTTTCTGCTTCTCGCACTGCGAGAAAGCAGTGGTGCCTCGCACCGACGCCCTAATGGAGTGGCCGCCACTGCGAACAAGACTTGTCTCCCTCTCCTTCCTTCCCCTCTCTTCCCTTTTTTCTTGCTTTAATGCCTTTCTTGCTTTCAATTCTTACTTTCCTTCTTTCCTCCCTTCAGTCTTGCCTTTCTTTCTTTCCTTCTTTTTTGCTTTCTATAATTTGTCTTTCTATTTCTTTCTATTTCTCTCCTCTGTTACTGTTTTCACTCCTTTTCTTTCTTGCTTTCATTCCTTCTTTGTTGCATTCTCTCTCACTTTCCTTCTTCCTTCATTTCCATCTATCCTTCTTTGTCTTTCCTCCTATCCTTCTTTCTTGCCTTTATTTCCTTTTTTCTTTCTCTTGTTCTTTCTTCCCCTTTTATGCCTTCCTTCATTCTTTCTTCCCTTCCTTCTTTCTTTCTTGTCTTCCTTTCCTTCTTTTCCTTTCTGTCCTGTTTTCTTTCTTTCCGACTTTCTATCTTTCATTCATTCTTTCTTTGTCAAAGGCAAGAGGCTGGCAGCCAATGGCACAACGATTGGCTTTTTTAGGTCTGAGTTAGCCAAGACCGTTGGATTTTACTAAAACTATGTGTACTACATATTTATTTATAGGGGTTTTCAGCCACACTTTATCCCTTTGCCTGTGGTGGCCTCATTCACATTTCTTTCTAACCCACTCGAGAATGCATCAAGGAGCAATGCGTCACCCCACTTCAGCCACATTGTCAGACTTCCTCATGAGTTACGGCATGCTGCCCTTTCACAAAGAGCACATTTACACACAATGTAGTTCCCTTCAGGCCCAAGGAGTACTATGGTAATGTGTTCTATGGTAAGACCTTTAGTCAATCTTTTTTGTTTTTAGATTGACAAACTTCCAGGAGCTTCGCAAACAAAGTTTTTCAAAAGCCATGTCAAAATAAGAATTGCCAAATGGCTGGTGGACAATGCCAGACCCACTGCCTTTGCCAGTGCTTGTTTAGAATTTTGGTCCAAATTTCCTCCTCTCATGGCAACTCCATCAGCAGCATCCTAAAAGGTAACCTAGCTGAACAAGAAACGCTTCATGTAACTATTGAACGTTGCAAATCACTTCCTTCTTACTGTTCAAACGATCACAGCAAAGCCGCCTGTATAGTGTCAGATCTTTATTATTGGTCACACCAAGCAGTGCAAGAGTACCCTGCCCATTTTAATGTGTACAAAATAAGCCATTGATCTCAACCCTATATAAGCCTACATACAATCTACTAAATATCATTATCTTAGCTGAACTTGAGAACCCTCATGAGCGTTGACTGCCTTCTTTACTAATTAGCCTGAAAGAGCGGTACATGAAATTACTGATACCATACTTTGAGATACACTATATATACAATAGCGAACTAATTCATTTTTTGTATGATTCATATTCTAAGAGATTGTTTAGACCCAGGAGGTAGTGAGAGGTTCACAAGCACCTCAGTGCAAATTAGCTTCAGTTATAGTGTGTACTCTAAGGTGGAATATAATCTCGCAGGTAAGGAGTTGGTAAAAACCCATGCAATCTTCACTCAACAGGTGAAATTAAATATTTTATTGCATGATTAATTAAAATGATTGTAAATAGAAATACCAATTTATAGAGCATTTGTCAAAAATTTAAATTTTCTCTAAATTGACCCACGTCTATATTTGAATTAACAAAGTGCTAATAGAAACAGGAGTTTACTTGTATGCTTAAAAGGTAACTCACCGAGGGCTACAACAGGTATAAATGCTATTTGCAAATATTTACACACTTACCCAGGGGTCTTCACTGCCCTCCTTTGCTCTCCTCACTCCTCGACCATCTTTGTAATTATATTGCCACTATTTAGGAACTGTGTTAACTGAGTTTGTGCAAGGAGGCACATTCTCCTTTCAATGTGCGCGGGAAAGTTGCAGGGTTCAGAAAGATACATCTTGGTGCTAAATGTGCAACAAAGTGATTGTGCTGGTTATTTGCCATCAGTTTTCCCTCCTTCTACCTTCCCTCAAACTTCAGATGATATTTGTTATGGAGCACTGATTTCTGTTCCTTTACAATATATTTAATAATTGTGTTACAGTCAGACTGACAATTTGTTGTTTGACCTCTTTGTAGGATCAATTACAGTGGAAAAACATTACAAATGCATGACAGCATGACTGTTCACGTTACAATATGTTTGAAAATATAATAAAAAACATTGAAACTAAGAGTGAACACGCTTCATACTTTAAAGATGACGATAACAGTAGCACTAATAAATGGCTATTTAGGTTCGCTTTTTGACTAAAAAATTCAGGAATATCAGGGGCTGTATTACGGAAGTGTCCTGGGGCGCAACAGGTGATAGTGCCCCCTTTGTGCGCCCCCGGGGCGCTTTGGTACTGCAGAAGGGTCCATTGACGCTTGTACGGCCCCTTCCGTAATACAGATAGCGCCGGCACACATTTAGCGCCAGCACTATCACCAGAGGGTGTTCCCTCATTTGCTTGGGGGAGCAGCTCTATGCAAATGAGGAAAACCTCCTTGCCTCTGTTCTCAGGTTGTATTATAGTGTGGGTGCAGAGGCAAAAAAAGCTGTCAGTGTGCCCCCTGATGGCAGCCTTCTGGAGGAGGGAAAGGGGGTCCTATGGAAACCCTAGACATCCCCTTGCAGGCAGGTGTAGTCACTCACTGCATCCGCCTGGAAGGAGACCTCTCTCCCCTCTTAAAAATGCAAGTGGATTGCCGCCGGCACAGTTATAAACACGGAGCGGCTGCTTAAAAGCTGCTCCATTGTTTACTTGAATGTGCTGCCCCAGGGCGGGACATTCAATGTAATAGGGTGCACTTTCCCTGCTTGCGCCCAGTGCACCTGTTTTAAGGTGCGCCGTGGTGCAAAGACGGATAGTGCGCCGTATATGTATTACAAAAAAAACAACTGATGGACAGAATGCAGAACAATGTCATACATTCACCTCAGTACAGAGATCTGGGCCTAAATCCATCGTTTTTTTGCACTCCACACCACCCCAGTTCAGACATGGTCATATGCAAATCAGCCTTGACCCTGTGCCTCATGGGAACAGTCCAGCCCGAAATGCCAAACCATGTCTTTCCTGGACCGGAATCAAGCATCCTAGGACCGGTTTCTGGCTATCAGCCGTCCTCAGCCAGGATAGCTTGACTCCAGTGGTGTGGAGAGCATGGGACTCACGTCTGAGCATACCCATCCCACTCGGGGTGACAAATGCAAAAACAACAGTTGATTAACAGAATGCAGAACAATATCATACATTCACCTCAGTACAGACATCTGGGCCTAAATCCATCGTTTTTTTGCACTCCACACCACCCCAGTTCAGACATGGTCATATGCAAATCAGCCTTGACCCTGTGCCTCATGGGAACAGTCCAGCCCGAACTGCCAAACCATGTCTTTCCTGGACCGGAATCAAGCATCCTAGGACCGGTTTCTGGCTATCAGCCGTCCTCAGCCAGGATAGCTTGACTCCAGTGGTGTGGAGAGCATGGGACTCACGTCTGAGCATACCCATCCCACTCGGGGTGAAAAATGCAAAAACAACAGTTGATGAACAGAATGCAGAAAAATGTCATACATTCACCCCAGTACAGACATCTGGGCCTAAATCCATCGTTTTTTTGCACTCCACACCACCCCAGTTCAGACATGGTCATATGCAAATCAGCCTTGACCCTGTGCCTCATGGGAACAGTCCAGCCCGAACTGCCAAACCATGTCTTTCCTGGACCGGAATCAGGCATCCTAGGACCGGTTTCTGGCTATCAGCCGTCCTCAGCCAGGATAGCTTGACTCCAGTGGTGTGGAGAGCATGGGACTCACGTCTGAGCATACCCATCCCACTTGGGGTGACAAATGCAAAAACAACAAGTCCATCACCACCCCCTTTTGTATATGTATTACAGCCCCTGGGGTTACTATGACCCTACTCAATGGTACTACTCTAGCTGCCCTTGGAAAACTAAAAGAATACGAGGACCCGCCATGATCTAAAGCTACAATGTTCAGAATTCATAAAATCCATGCAATGAAGGCATTAGTCCTCTCCACTTTCACACCAGCTAAAATACAGCTTGGGTTTCAATGACAAGACACCATTATTCTTCAAGATAAATTTGTTGTTTTACACGTACATCCTATTTATAAGGAAGGTCGTTTAACCTTCTATTTAGTACTGACACTTTAATACATTTTGAGAACTAAACTAAAAAGGTCAATAACAAGTATTAACACCTAGGATGGAACGTTTGAAGCTGGCCTGCTAATTGGAATCGCTGTGGACAGCTGGCTGCATCACTTTGGCGTGGTGGGCACACTTCCTCATCCTACTCCGCCCTCTTGTCTTTTTTTTAGGTCGAGCCTAGCAGCAGCGCACACACGCTGCTCACTCTGCAAGGCATGCTGTAGTAGGGTATGCTGTGGAAGCTTCGCCCACTCTCCTCCCATATTTGTCATTGGCTTATGTCATTGTTCTTTATAAATGAGGGCTTCTGATTCGGTAATAGGCTTGTTAGGCCCTCCTTAGTACCGCCTTGTTTTTGTTTGTTTTAAGAAGCTCTGCAGGGATACAAACGGCTTGTCTCTCCCACTTCAGCTGCACAGCTGTGTATTTTTTCTACGCATAAGATGTTTGCTATGCAAGTCGTGCTGTGGCAGCCCCTCCCCTTCCTTTGCTTCAGGGGATGTAATCCCTAATAACCAGTGCTTGAAATGGAAAAACCGAAATCGAAATGCAGACACCCAACATGAAACTACCTACTTGTTTCTGAGAAGTGATGATATTCTCCAATTAATAGTATTGCACCTCTTATGAGAAGTGCTGGTACTGACAGTACAGGCCCATTTAAAGCAGATTTTCCGTACCTGATCGATACTTGCACCGAAGGCAAAACATTCTGAATTGATCAGCCGAATAGGTCTTTAGAAAATCCTATGGAGAAAAAGACAAGAAATTACCCTACCATGAAATCTAATTTAACGACATACAAAACAGCTTTTCGCAGAGAAACTTAGGAGCATCTAGAAGTAAAGGACAATTTGCTAATCATTTCTTAATATCATTACCACTGATCCATTCCTGAGCCATATTATGAACAATTCAGACGTCAGTACGTACCCAAAGCCAGTCATTAATGCAATGTAGAAGTACTGAATACAAAAATGTTTCTCAAATAATGTTTTCTTCCAATATCTACTGGAGTACATACCCTCCTTGTAATACTCTGCATCCAGGGTGCATGTTGAATTATGTCAAATTGTGACCTTACAAATTACCTAACTTGGCAGGACAACACTTGCTATTGTAACAATATTATTTTTTAGAGGCCATATTTACAACACGTGGAAATACCCTTTCACTAAGGCAGTTTTGATTGTTCTGCACGACATTACAACGCAGGCATTTACCATGCATGCCTTTACCACCCATTGTTTACAATGTATGCATTTACCGCGCATACAATTACCATGCAGGTAAGCATAAGTAAGGTAAGTGTAATACATTTCCAGCATTTTTTAAAGGTGGAAATACTTTTTTGGGGCTGCGAGGCCAAGCCCCAAGGCCCTCGCACCCCAACCGGCTCCCCGCTGTCAGTGGCAGAAGGCACTGCTCCCACTCAGAGGGAGAAGTTGCTAATGCTACTCCCTTCGGACGGGAGCAATATTTTGATTTGTTTCCCTGCTCGCTTCAGTGCGGGTAAGGAAACCGGTCAAAAGTCTGCTCCCAGCATTTTCAAAGCTCCCGCCCGCTGGGAGCAGAGATTGTGTTTGCTCCCCCTTCAGTGGGAGTTTTGAAAATGCTACTTCCAAGCGAGAACAAACATTGGTTTCCCTGTCCACGGTGGTACAGGCAGGAAAACCGCTATGTCCCAAGGGGGTCAGGAAGGGGATGGACATTGGACATAGCTTGTGAGCCAATCCACCCTCCCTTAAAGTAATCAGCCCCGGGGAGGGCTCCCCGGGGCCTTAAATGGCTCAAGGAGGGGGAAATGCGGCACCCCTCCCCATTATGTTAACTTTAGGACCTGGAGTGGGCTTCCTGTGGCCTTTAGAGGCTCGGGGAGTGAGGCCGCACACAGCTGCCCCCCTTTAAGAATAGAGAGCCAGGGAAGGGCGTCCAGGGGCATAAACACAGTAAATGTAACCCCGCTGCAATATATCTTTTTTAATATGCAGGATTGTGGGATTTTTTGCCTATATTTTCCCCCTTTTGGCCCAAGAGGGGTTACTCTGCCACCTTCCCTGGCCAGGGCCGTACGGGGGGTCTCAGTATTCCTAACCTGATATATATATATATATACAAAAAAGGAGAGAACTCTGGGTAGTTCTCAAGTTTAGGTGGAAAGTTTTTAAGCATAGGATTAGCACAGAGCTATCCACGCCGAGATAGAAAATGACAAAGTCTTTTGAAATTTATACAGCAAAGTCTTTAAGCATAGGACTAGTACAGTGCTGTCCTTGCCGAGCTGTAAAATTACAAAAGCCATTTATCACTCCAGGCACAATATTACAGCTTTGAATTAGTGAAATACCAACTCAAGCCAACCTGAAATGAGTAAAAACAACCCCTGACACAGTGTTTCGCTCTAATTAGAGCTCTTCAGAGAGGTATAGCTTTGTCCAGACACAAGGGAGCACCCAGTATTAAGTCAAAACAAAACTCTTTCAGGCATAGAGTGACACATAAATTATGCAAAAAAGAAGGAGAGACCTCTGGGTAGTTCTCAAGTTTAGGTGGTAAGCAGCCCCTGTTAGAGCACTCTCAACACCAGCGACACTCTAGATCTGCTCACCTCAAATGTCTGTTTTTCTATCAAAGTTTTTAAGCATAGGATTAGCACACTGTGGTTTAGACAATGTCGGAAGACCTCCGAAATCATGTAAAATAATATTTGCAGAAGTAAAGGGTAGTGGTAATGACATAGTAGATGCCAAAGTTTTCCTTATAAAAAGCCAAAATGATCTAGTACGAGGGCATTCACAAATAATGTTTTTAATATCACAGCCAGAAGCAGAACATCTCCGGCACAAAGAGTGTGTTATCAATTTAGCATGATGTAGTTTAAATGGAGACCAGTGCCATTCATGGATGATTTTGAAAATGCAAAATTTGAGACGAGCCTCTCGAGCACCTTTATGTAAACCTTCCAGAATGTGATCCCATTGAGTAATGGAATAAGTAACTGATAAACGAGATTGCCATTTTAATTGAAGAGCTTTTGAGAGGGGTTGCGAAAAAAGAGGATGCAGGAAAGTTTTATAAAGGCCAGAAGTCACACCTTTAAAGTTTGCCCACAAATGTAAATAAGACAAAATAGGAGACGCGGCTAACAAGTCAGGTGGAGAACCTAAATGTTTTGTGATGGCTTGTTGAAGTTGGGTATATTGACGGGATTGTGTGGATGGTAAATGGAATTCCTCACTGATTTGAGAGAAAGAGTTAAAGATGTTGTCATGGAACAGTTGTTCCAAAGAGTGAACACCAGCCTCCTGCCACAGAGGCCATGATAACATGCGACCATTAACACGAATAGCCGAGTTAGACCATAAAGTAGCTTTGAAATGGAGCCGCGGATTAGATTTAAGTAAACGATGACTTCTTTGCCAAGATTTATACATAGCAGATAAGATATGATTTTTAGGGTCGGAATAACTGGAACCCTTACCATATAAAAGGGACAGGCCAAGATTAGAAGATAATAAGTGACGTTCAAGTGGGACCCATTGAGGTATGTCTTTAGACTTGGGCAAAAAGAAGGAGAGTTGTGAAAGATGGAGGGCGAGTGAGTAATGTTCAATAGAGGGAAGACCCATACCGCCGTGTAATTGGTGAGATTTTAATTTGGCCAAGGTAAGACGCGGTTTAGCCGTACCCCAGATAAAAAATTTAATTTTGGAGTCAATGGACCGAAGAATAGCCAGGGGAATGTTGAGAGGGAGCATACCTAGAACATAAAGAAATCGCGGTAGGTTGACCATCTTAACCGCCTGAACCCGCCCCCGAAGAGATAAACCGAGGACTTTCCATTTATCGAAATCTCTTTGCATTTGTGTAATCAACGGTGTTAGATTGTCCATAACCATATTATCCAATCCTCTGTTAATCAATACTCCTAAATATTTAAGGCGGGAAGATTGCCAGTGAAATGGAAAACCAGAAATTGCAGCTTTTGTAGTACCAATGAACATGGGCAAGGCTTCACTCTTATCCCAGTTAATCTTATAACCGGAAAAAGAAGAGAAATTATTTATGATGTGAAGGAGAGCAGGGAGAGAGTGGGGAAGATCTGTAAGTGTGAGAAGAATATCATCCGTGTATAAATAAATTTTTTAATGACCAATTGGAAGAGGAACTCCAACCACTGCGGGTGATTGACGTATTGCAGCAGCCAAAGGTTCCATTGCCAGAAGGAAGAGAAGAGGGGAAAGAGGACAACCTTGACGAGTACCCCATCTGATTGGAAATGGAGTAGAAAGGAAACCGCCGCAGTTAACTTGAGCTGAAGGACAATCATATTACAGACGCACTTTAGCTATAAATTGGTTGCCTAAACCAAATCGTTGCATTATGGTAAAAAGATACTACCACTCAATACGGTCGAATGCTTTTTCGGCATCCAAAGAAAGGAGTAGGGCATCGTTAGCTTGATATTTAGCTGACCATAAAGCATGAGAGAGAGTACGTAAATGATTTTGAGATGAACGACCAGGAACAAAGCCTACCTGTGAATTGTGGATTAAAGAAGGTAAAACCTTACGAAGACGTGATGCGAGGATACTTGCAAGAATCTTAACATCAGAGTTTAAGAGAGATATGGGGCGGTAACCACCACACAGCAGAGGATCTTTACCAGGTTTTGGTAAAACAGCTATGATGGCTGTGTTGGAAATAGAACCAAGAGAAGATTCCTCCGTGGCTTCTGCAAATGCGGCATGGAGAGTATCAACCATACTCTGACCAGTCCACTTGAAAAATTCAGGGGGGAGCCATCATCACCTGGTGCTTTATGGTACGGTAAGGCAGCAATAGCTGAGGAAATTTCCTCCTTCGTAATAGCTCCATCAAGTAGAGCTCTACCATCATCAGAGAGTCGAGGAAGATGTACCGTATCCAAAAAAGTGGACATCTCTGACGTGTCTATGTGAGTACTTGGTGAATAGAGAGATCTGTAAAATGAAGCAAATTCATCAACGATTTCTTGCGGATGAGTAAGCATATTGATTGAACTTGATTTAATAGCAGGAATTGCCATAGCAGCCTCCCTCTGACGCAGTTGTGCAGCCAATAGCCTGCCAGCTTTTTCACCCTACTCATAGTGACGCCCTTTCATCTTTTGTAAGGCATATTCGGCCTTATAAGTAAAAAGACTATTAAGAGACATGCGTGCCTCCGCTAACAATTTACGATTTTGAAGAGTTGGTTTTGAAACATATAATTGGGAAAGTCGGCAAATGTCCTTTTCCAAATCAGCCTGTTTGGCAACGTTTTTCTTGTTATATAGAGCAGCGTCCCGCATAAATTGGCCTCTGATAGTTGCCTTAGCAGCTGCCCATACCGTTCTTTTAGAGGGAATTGAGTCCTCATGATTCAAAAGGTAGTCCTGTAGGTGTGACTGTAGGAGAAGTTTACCTGTTGGTGTTTTATATTTATTGATGTTTAAACGCCAGGACTTGCGCCCCGGACTGGAAAGACCCAAATCAAGAGACAGGAAAACAGGGGAGTGATCAGAAATGGCTGCTTCTAGAATTTTCGATTCTGTAACGAGCCGGACTGCATGTTGCGAAAGAAGAAAGTAGTCGAGACGGGAGAATGTACCGTGAGTAGAAGAAAAGAATGTGTATTCTTTATCTTGAGGGTGACTGAGTCTCCAGTGATCAACAAGACCAGTATCAGTAAGAATGTCAAGCAAAATGGCTCTATCGGATGCATTGATGGTATCAAGGCAACCGGTTCTGTCAAGGGCAGGATCTGGAGACAAGTTCCAATCACCTCCAATGAGAAATTGGGCAGCATTTATTTCTGTGAGAAGGCGATTGAGTCGAAGGAAAAATTGCTTTTTGGAACCTAATGGAGCATAGACAGAACCAAGACAAATGAAAGAATTTCCAAGTTTCAGCTTAACAAATACATACCGACCATCCGGATCAGTCCATGTCTTGATAATTGTAAAAGGAAGTGACTTTTGAAAAAGGATGGCTACCCCACATTTACGAACAGGGTTGGGATTAGTGGGATCTGGTTTAGAAACACTGCTATGAATAACTTTACCAACCCAATCCCTGCTAAGTTTACTAGATTCGATATCGTCCAAATGAGTTTCCTGTAGTAAGGCAACGTCTACATGTTTAGAATGCAAATAAGAAAGAACTTTCTTTCGTTTAATATAATGGGTGAGGCCATGAACATTCCAGGAAATCACCGACAACGGATGGGTAGAAGACATGACAATAAAATTGAACAAGAAGATAATAAAGAAAAGAGAAAATAAATAGATAGAGATAAGAGAAGAAGTTTGTTACTCTGGGCTAAAAGGAAAAAGAGAGAAGAAAAAGAAAAGGGAAAGTAGATTATAAAGGCAGAGTGAAAAGTGGAACAGACAAAGCAAGGATGAATAGAAAGAAAAAAGTATTAAAGATGCAAAGAAGCGAATGAAAGAAAAAGAAAAGAAAAAAGGAAAAGAAAAAAGAAACCTAGACTGTTAACTACGGGTCTGGGTGCACCTACAGCAGCACCAAGGGAGGTCGGACCCCCTCCGAGCAAAGAAGAATGGGGATTCAGAAAACCAGTAAGAAAACTGAATATGTAAAATGCATTAGAATATGATAACAACAAGAAAAATATGGGAAACCATATACCATTATCATGAAATATAAGCAGTAACAATAAGAGAATAACATGAGGGGAAAAAATAAAAGTAAGGGAAATGAAATAAAAACGAGACATAGTACATAAGAAAAGAGGTGCGAAAGATAGAATGAAAGAAATATGAAAGTTAATTGAGAGGAATAGATAAAACCAGCACCATCATAAAGAGGGGTGAAAAGAAAATAGAAAGTACAAATAATAATGCATGGGAATAAAAGCATAGGAAAATACCAGAACCTATTTTGAGAAATATAGGAAAGTATCCAAAGCGGAGTGCCACTAAAGGAAATGAATAATGGCACGTTAAGTAACGGGTACAATATCATAGGGAAGGAATGCATTGGAAAAAGGACCACCATAGTAAATGTAACAATTTTGAGGCAAGCCCATAAATAAAGATATACTCTGAGGAGGCCACATGCGTATTGTAAAACCATGAAAAAACAGCACACCACAAAAAGAAAGACGGCGGTAGAATAAGACCTAGAAGAGAATATTAGGACAAGGAAAAAAGGAAGAAAAACACAAAAAGGAGACAAATCAACAATGGCACATAAAAGGAGGAAAAGAGATAGCATGAAAAGACAAGGAGGGAAAACCAGAAAATCATGCAATAGAAGAGAAGCAAAAGAAAATGACCAGAAACAATCGTAACATAAAAAACAATGAAACAAATAGACACCATTCAAAAGCGGAATAGTTAATAAAAGGAATATTGAGTGATTACCTGAACAACAATAACAGCACTATAGCAGGGAGAATGAACAGGAAGAAAGAAAGACTACCTGCGGGGAGGTAACAGCCTTATAGTGTATAATAAACACAATCTTAAAATTATTAAATAACTGTAAAACTAAAATCACATATTAATAACAAACATAGAATAACAGTAAGGCATAAGGCACTATATAGAACATTAAGTATAAGGAGCCATATTATACCAGGCATTAAAGTCTCAGTGGACTAAACAAACAGCAAAACCATTATGAACAGCAAATACTGCTATAAACATATAGAATAAGAAAAAGAAAGATAACATTAGAACATAAAAGAGAATTCAGTCAGCATCAGAAGGTGTCTTAAGAGGCGATCTAGACTTGTCTCTGCTGTGTGTTAGGGAGAGAGGACACACACACAAGGGAGAGAGGAAACAGAGTGTAGAACTGAATCCCTATCCTCCTGAGAGCGAGACAGACGAGTGAGATCTCTGCCACGTTGTCTAGAGTCAGGAGAAGTGTATAACTGAGATGTTGGTAGATTCATAGAGGAGGACTTGGACTGAGGAGGTGGGACAGAGGAAGGAGACTGAGTTTCCATATCAGTGGATTTGACATCGTCCAGGAACTGTTGAAGAAGTGCAGGATCATAAAAGTCTTTGGACTCTCCGTTCCTGGTAATACGAAAACGTGCAGGTTCAAATAAACCTTATTTGATGTCCATTTGACGTAACTGGGGCCGCATAGAAAGAAACGCCTTCCGCCGTTCATTTGTTTCTTTAGAAAAGTCTGCAGCCATATGGATGGTATGACCTTGAAACAAGAAGGAGCCATGAGTGCGAGCTAATGATAAAATCTGTCTGGTTTGCTCATGCCGAAGAAAACAAGCAATAATTGGTCTAGGCCTTGCCGAAGGACCAGAACGTGGTGGGCCCAGTCTATGAGCACGTTGGAGCTCAAGAGGGGGAGCAAAAGAAATTCCAGTCAAAGTGGGAAGGGCATTACAAAGAAAGGACTTCATATCTTGCTTTTCGATATTTTCTGGAAAACCAAAAAAGCGGATATTGTCTCTACGACTGCGATCCTCCAAATCGATAATCTTGCTGTGTAAAAAGAGTAGATCTTGGTCTGAACCCTGAACAGAATCCAGTCGGCCTTCTATATTCACTATTTTAGAGTCAATGGCGTCAATCCTTGTGTGGAAAGTAGTGAGGTTTGCCCTGATAGACTTAGTCTCTGCAGTTAATGAAGTCATGGCAATATCCAAACCCCCCAGTCGTCGGTTAACTCCAGAGAGTTCTTGCAAAATGCGTTGCATAGTATCAGATAAGGATGTGTCACTCTGAGGAGATGCAGCTTGCGGTGTTGGAGATGACACAGATCCATTACCTTTAGCTGTCGAAATAGAGGATTGTTTAACCACATCAGTAAAAAGTGTTTGTTTAGGCCCACGATCACCATTTCTAGTATTAGACATTTCTGTGCACCGTTGCAGTGGTGGTCTACAATAGCGAATAGAGGAAATGTTGGAATATGAGGCAATGATGAAATCAGAGATGTATCAGATAACAAGGAAGGATTAAAATGTGAGCAGCAAGTGAATGTGCAGAACGAACAGCATATAAGTAATGCCTGAAATTTGAAAAGATCATTACAGCATTGCCACAAAATAACAAATAGTATACCACTAAACCAAGGTAGTGCTGAAGTGTCAAGTCATGCGTATCGAAAGTACCTCAGAAACAAAGTATGGAAATACAGTAAATGAGTACGATATTGGTGATAAAATAATTGTACATAATGTGAAAGTACGCACTGAATGTGAAGGTAGAGCGTTGCTCAAATGGAAAGTAGTAGATGAGAGAATAAAAGTTTCATACACTCAGGACTGCCATAAAGAAAACAAGAGATTATAGTACTGGCATATAAAGCAATGACTGTGAATAAGAGTCAAAAGTTACTTGAAGGCATTGCTGGTAGTAAGGCAAAATGAGAGAACTGACTGAAACTTTTCTTAAAGTGGGGAAAAGGCTGATAATCCTGCTTGTGAAATGTTAACAGCATAAGCGCAGTAATAGTTCATGTGTACGTGACATCCACACATTAATGTATTAAAATACAGTTGAAGTGGTTCCAAAAGTAGAAAGTGCAAAGAGGCATAACAGTAAATCTGGTAGAAAGTACGTTAAATAGCCTCAATTTGGTGAAATTCGTCGTGTGGAAATACTTCTGAGAGGATTCTTTAACTAAACTTGAAAGAAATCCACTGGAAAACACTTTGAAATGAAGGCGCCGTGTGTTAAGAAGGTACACAATGTTATGCAGGCATCATTGTGTGCTCCGTAGGCTGAGGAGCGCGGCCTAAAGTAAGGAAGAGCCTGGTCCTAAATTAGCAGGAGGCGCGGCTTACCCTGTGGAGAGGCGCGGCATCAGTAGCGCGCAACTCACGGTGCGCACCGCAGGACAGACGGGCTCCCCGCGCGCATGCCGGAAGAAGGGGGATACAGCGCCACCGAGCTTTGTAGAAGCACCGCTGGGCGTAGCAAAGTCCCCGCTTGCAATGGGGCACTGGCAGCAGGATCCAGAGCAGGAGGTGAGAGCAGAAAGCTCGTCAGGGGTCCATCCCTTGGCGGAGCCTCGCAGTCAGGCGGCCATCTTCCTGCGTGGCCAGACCACGCCCCCAATCCATTTATTCTGGCAATGTCAAAAATTTACTAAATATTGTAAAGCAGTCTTAGATGACAGACCTGATTTTCAAAATGAGGAACCCCCAATTCCTAAAATACATTATTCTTGATCTGCTCAATAAACAGTCCTTACCGTTTTTTCCTCTACAAAGGCAAACAAATGGCACTGTATCTCTATGCAACAAAACACGTTGTTTCCTTATTCTAATGTAGAGATAAGTTGCTCGACCACAGAACATTGATCTCTAAGCTACTGGGGATGGAAAAACAACCTATGGGAATGGGATACACAGGCAAAGACTTTCAGAAGTGTAGGAACCATATATCAACTTCCTAGCAGGTGTATTTCGAGTGCTCACTTGCCCAGATATGAGAGTCTCATGAATTATGCAAGAAAATGCCAACACAGAGACATCGGAGCCAAACCTTCACCCTACAGTGGAAAGTGAACACTCCGCTGAATTTAAAGTTAATACAAATTATCTTCATTTACAAACTCTATGTGACTGTAATCTAATATTTTTTTTGGGCGGGGGGGGGGGCAATGAGGAAAAATGGAGAGGAAAGGGGAAAAGCTGAAAGTTAATGTTGACAATTATTCCCTCACTGGCCTATCAATATAGGCTGGAATATGTGTTAAGTGATTATTGAAATCAACTAAAGGAATTAACCCATAAATTAAACGAAGTTAGTATCTTTGCCAAAAGCAAATGGTGCAGAGTTTTAAAGTAAAGCAGCAGCAACGGAAAGCCTCTACTGCCGAATCTTGAATGCTTAAATTTAGGAACCTGTAAAAGTCATTGGCCAGCTGATCTAATTTTAAGGGACGGTTTGTGCTACTCAAAGTCCTTTTTCTGGAGGTGAGTGAAGTTATGAAGCAATTTAAGGACAATGCAAAGTTTCTTGAACTTGATCCCCTCACTTATTGTCAACCAGTGTAGCGAAGTCAAGGCTGCAATGATATGATCACTTCGAGCAAAGATACTTTATTCTAGCATAGCAGCTACATTTTGAAAAACGTATAATTTTTGCAAGAACTTCTTAGATGAGCCCAGATAGACTGTTTTGCAAAAGGGCACTCAAGAGGATATTTACAATCATTACCTACTAGGTAATGGGAAAAAAGGGAAACTAATATTTAGAGTATTGGAGTGCAAAAACTGACATTTCTAACAGTTACAAGTACAATATAGAGCCCGGGAAAATGTGTATGGAGGGCCATTGAAAAAGTGGGATTCTGCAGAGGCTCTTTTTGCCACATAAATATGAAATATTTAGCACATAACCCATCACCTGTTGCATATTTTGCAGATTCCGACAAAAACAATTGTTTCTGACTCAAATGGGTTAAATCATTTTGGATCGCGGCAGCTGCTGATTGCTGCTTCCAGGCATTTAAAGAGGCCATACATTTGCCCAGATTGTGTAACATCCCCAACTAAAGAAGTTAGAGAAACATCTTTGTCTGCAGCAGGAAACAAAAAGTTACTCCACTTAAATATAATTAAAAAAGGATGGAAAACATGATTCTTTTCTTTTCATCAAAATGTTTTAACTACTGACACAAATTTATGTTTATGTCAAACATAGGTTATAATCAGCAGTTATTTCCAGAGGGCACTCAGAATCTAGAAGTATGAAATATATTTCCCCTTGGTAATGAAGGAACATCATAGGGGAAACTACCTAATTTAGGACTGAGATGGCAACCATAAGAATTTAATTATTTAGGTATTGTGATTAGGCAAGGTAGGGACAATGGTAAAAATCCTAATATAGGCAGCTATGCCTGTGTTGCTGATGGATCAGGTAACCTTGATTAAAATGATTATACTACATTGGTGCCTGTACTTGTTCCAAGGAGTGATATGTCTAATTACTGGGTCACTGTTTATGGAGGTCAACTATATATTGATTGGCTTGGTGAGGGCAGGATCTCGTATTAAAATTGAAATAGGTCTCTTGCAGTTGCCTCAGGACCAGAGAGGCTTGGCCAAACTTTGATTATTATTATCTGACACTTCTTAAGCATTTAGCTAGGTACCTCCCTCAAAAGGGAAAGCCTAATTATGTTACTCTTACATGTCTAGATTAGGACACGGCTTCAGAGCTACCAATTTGCTCAAATTGATGTCCACAGTATAGGAATGGGTGATAAGTAGAGTGAAAAGAGCACCCCCTTTTTAGCTATGGCTGCGCTAAAGCTTTTGCCACATTTATGTAGGCCATGGTAGGAGACTTGTGTGTGTATACAAAGAGGATGCCAAATGACAGGGCGACTTGTTCAACGGAGACACATTTTTTTTACATTTGAGGAGGCTAAACATCAGTATCAGTCGCAGCCAGGGCAATTTCTAGTTTATGTGCAACTGTTGAAGGCTGCTCAAATGACATGGGAGAGGTTTCTCTAAAGACCTCCTGAATCTAAAATGTTAACAGCCTTGACAAGCCTGGTCAATGGTGGCCTGCCCTCTCTGTGCTACAGAACGCCATGTGTGCGGACTGTCCACTACTGGGACTAGCAACACATAAAAAATAGAAGAAGATGCTGGAAATTTCTAATTTCTCTGACCAAAACTAAATGTAATAGGGTGTTATCCTATAAGAAGAGTGTGGCATGCTGGAGTCTCATTTGCCAAGCTTAAGCTTGTGAACACACACATACATGTGGATATGCACACATATACCTACATGCAGGGGGTTTTCAGTCAACCCTTAACACTTTGGTCTGTTCCGTTGTCATTCACATTTTATTTCCACCTACTGTAGCATCTCTTTTTTAATAAACAATTGTTTTTAAATATCTGTTTATTAATGCACACAAAAGAAAATCATAAACACATACAATAAGTACACTGGGTTGAGTCTCACACACATTACATATATATATATATATGACCTCCGGATCAAAGAAAAACATCAGAAATAATAACATACGGGTTCATGGGTTCTCCGACATTACTGGATCTTCCGGCTCGACAGGGGGAACGCAAATATCACCCCTATATGCATTCCAGGCCCCCCAGATCTTACCCCATTTCTTGGGTCTTCCCCTGGCCACATACACCGCCCGCTCTCTAAACATGCACCAATCCAAATCATCCATTCATTTCCCAACAGTAGGCGGCTGATTCGCTCCCCACAGCTGTGCGATATTGCGCTTGGCAATCCCGCAGGCCAACGTGGCCCAAATCTTTCCATGGGACGAGAGGTCTGTCGGTTCCCAGACGTTCAGTAGACACCGCCGTGCCTCCAACTCAAAGCTCACACCCAATACCTCACGTACCCTGGCATGAATAGCAGGCCAAAACTCCTGAATCAGAGGACAGTCCCACAAAATATGAAGGAACGTTCCAGCCACACCACAGCCTCTCTTGCATGCATCACTCGCAGCCAAGCCCATTCGCACCATCCGTGGGCCGGTCACATAGCAACGGTGAAGAATCTTTAATTGGACCAGCCGGAGCTGCATGTGAATTGCAACGACCCTCGGGGAGGCCACAGCCTCCCTCCAGTCCTCGTCATCTAGCATCAGTCCATCAGCTGTCCACCTGTCCCTAAGGACCACCAGGGGATCCTCCGTGTGGTTAACTAGTTTCCTATAAATCAAGGAGATCGTCTTCGTGGGAAGAAGACCGTCCAGTACTCGGTCCTCCAAAGGGGAGGCCCCTGGGAGCGTAGTATCCCGGGGGATACCGACACGCAACGCATGTCTAATCTGGAGGTAACGAAACCTCTCGCTCCCTTGCAGTTGATACCGTTCCTGCAGGGTTTCAAACGGAAGGATACCATCTTTACCCCAGAGATCCCCCACTCGGGAAATCCCAATAAGGTCCCATTTGTCAAAGCCCTTGGACTTCCATAGACTGCCCAGACGTTCAGAGTTCCAGAGGGGTGTAGCCAGTGTAATCCTCCCCTCCCACCCAAGGAGCGGTTAACCTCATGCCAGACCTGCACCGCAGCCGCTGCCGGTCCCACCAGGGGAAAACGTCTGCGCCGCGCATATAATGCCCTAGTAAATTCTCCCCCGGGAACCTGGCCGCGGTCCATGATATAACCGGGGTCCAACGGCGAGCCATAAATGGCCTGATTAACCGCTGCCAACTGTGACGCCCAATAATACTTACGGATATTAGGCAGACCAATCCCCCCATCATACCACGGCAACGCCAATTTCGCAAACGCAATCCTGGGCCTACCGTCCAAAAGGAGCTGTCTCTGGAGAGACTCAACCTCCCTGAAGTATACCGGAGGAACCGGGTCCATGGAGTTCTGAAGCGCATACAGGAAACGAGGAAGAGCCATCATTTGAAACAGAACAGCGCGACCGAGGAGAGAGAGCAGGAGCGATTTCCAGTGGGTCACATAACGTCTGAGTCGAACCAGGGGGGCAACAGGTTCTTGGAGTATCTGCTCTGAGGGTCCAAGGATATAAAAATACCAAGATACTGGAATCCCTCCGTTACCATTTTGACCGGACCACCCGGAGGGACCTCCGGGGGGTCACCACTCAAAACAAAAAGAACCGACTTCGTCCAGTTAATGGCGAAGCCTGAGTACCTTCCAAACACCTCCAGAACGTCCAAAAATGCTATAAGCGAAGTCCGAGGAGAGGTCAAATACAGCAAAATATCGTCCACGTAGAGCGATATCTTATCCTCCCAGTCAAGTGTCCATCTGAGCCCCTTGATCGACCTATCCCAACGGACCCAAGCCGCAAGTGGCTCGTGCGCCACTGCAAATAACAGCGGGGAGAGAGGACATCCTTGCCTGGTGCCCCTCCACAACGCAAAATCTACCGATCTATGGTTACTGACAACTACTCGGGCCAGCGGACCGGATTATAAAAGGCGGACCCAAGAAACAAACTCCGAGCCTATGCCCATCTTGCCAAGAACGGCAAAAAGATAGGGCCATTCCACTCTGTCAAATGCCATGATGGCATCCAAGGATAACAAAATCGTCGGCTTGTGTATCTGCGATGCCCCTCCAAGAACCCCATGCAACCTGCGCAAATTAAGAGCCGTATTTCGGCGAGGCATAAAACCTGACTGATCCGGATGAACCAGCGTCGTGATGACCTTTACCAGGCGAGACGCCAGCAGTTTAGCCAAGATTTTGGGTTCGGCATTTAGCAGGGAGATCGGTCGATAGGAGGAACACTCGGTCTTTGGCTTACCTTTCTTATGCAGGACTATGATGTTCGCAACCCGCTGATCATATGGGAGCAGACCCCTCTCCCTACTCTCCTCAAACATGTCCCTGACGAAAGGGGCCAGCTTATTCGCATTTACTTTGTAAAGCTCAACAGAGAGTCCATTGGGGCCAGACACCTTACCCGAACAAACTCCTCTAATCGCCTGCGCCACTTCATCGTTTGTGAGGGGAGAGTCGAGGAACTTCCTGTCCTCCTCCGAAAGAGCGGGCATCGGAATGTCACGAATCATGTCTGCATTCTCAGACTCCGGCTATTTACAATCAGCTGCATACACCTTCTTGTAATAGCCAGCAAACTCATCCACAATCTCCTGCGGGTTCGTGATTTCTTCTAACCCAGCTGGTTGCAGCACCGGAACCAACCGGAACGCCCACTCCCCTTTCTCCAACCAAGCAATCAGCTTCCCGACCTTGTCCCCATGCTCGTACACCCTACTCTGGGTATCGGCCTTTTGCGACTTTGCGTTGTCTCGAGCCAGACTCCGGTACTCATCCTTGAGGAGGCTCAAGCGATGCAACCCCTCCGGTGTAGAGGCACGCAACACCTCCCGCTCCAGCGCAAGCAACTCTGATTCCACCCTATCTATCTCAGCGTGCTCCTTCCTCTTCTGTTCGGAAACATACGATAGCAGTTCCCCTCTAAGGAACACTTGGAGTCTACAGAATCCATGTTCTCACGAAAATATCTGGCTGCTACACGCACAATCTCCTTCTTTGCCACTGGGTCACGGAACCTCCAAGCGCTTATGGGTGCTACCTGGGCCACATCACGCCCACCAAGGTCTAAACTGATCCAAACCGGTGAGTGATCCGAAATCCCCCTGGCCAAGTGCCGCACCTCTCGGAGCCACGCAGCCTGGGCCGCGGGCACCAGTAAGTAAGTAAGTAAATCTTTATTCGGTTCTCAAAGTACTTAAAAAAACATAAAAGACTTACAACAAACATATCTTATCATATACAACCGCCAATTATTACTTTTACATGATAAAATGGGTGATTTTTCACTCATTAAGATTAAAACTGTAAAAAAAATTAAACATAGCAAGCATTTTTAGGTTTATCTCAGTTTTCCTAATATGTACAATGGGGCTTTGTCAAAGATTTTCTCTATGCTTAAAAATACATTTTAAAAGGGTCGCAATACATTTGCAAGCCATTTCTGATTCTACAAATTGCAGACGCAGCATAGCGGGACGAAAACTTCTAAGACCCATTTTTCTTAGCAGTGGAATCAGCCAAAGTTTACGGTGTACAGAATAAAATTTACTAAACAGAAAGGTGTGCATGGTGGTTTGTTCTGATGTATCATCGCATGGGCACGCTGTTAAACAATCATCCCAACTATTTTTCGTCGGGAATGCCACCAATCTATGGAAAATATTCATTCTGAATCTTCTCAGTAAAAAACGCTCAAATTGTGACTGGACATATGTCAGATACGGCTCAATCTCTAGGGTGGTCATAACCGCCATGGAGTGTTGGACCGAGGGTTTCCTTGCCTCAGTACAAATCCGTAACTCTTCTACATGGCTCAAAGCCCTTTTTTTAAAATCTTTTCTGGATATTTCACCAATTAATTCCAGAGCAGAGTAATATTTACCAAACCCTAGATCAATGAGGAAGTTCTTCACATACATGAGCCACTCGATTTTCCCAGCATAATCCAGTGACATGCAGTCTGTCACTATCTGTTTAGAAAAAGAGTTCTTTGTCGTGGTCCATATACGTCGCCACAGCAGGAGCGGTTGTATTTTTGCCAAGTCCTCTATGTGCGAAATACCTAGCTCCATATGACAGGCAAAAGTAGATACACATTTGGGGACCGCCAAAAGAAATCTTAAAAAGGTATTCTCTGCAACCTGTAGGGGATTGGTGTTTTTGTGTCCCCACAGACCTGCCCCATAAAGTGCGATAGATTGACACTTCGCTCTATAAATATGGAGCAACTCTACTGGAGGCCTCTTTCCTAATTTCTGAGAGAATATTTTGAGGGCAGCGATTGCTCGCAACAGCTGGTGCTTTTGGGCTTCTATGGCTGGTTTCCAATTCATCTTTTCATCCATCATAATACCAAGGTATGGATATTGGGCAGTCACTTCAATCCTTTCGCTATCAAGGAAGATGCCTTTCCCCCTTTTTTCCTTGTTCCTGCCACCATAAGGTACGTTTTTTTAATGTTTATACGCAGGTCCAGGCTGCCCATAAACCTTGCATACCTATCCAATGCCTTCTGCAGTTCGCGTGGAGTGCGTGCCAGTATCACGGAATCATCCGCGTATAAAAGAGCGGAAACCGGTCGATTTCTTACTCGAGGAAGGTCCTGACCCCCCCCCCCCTGAACATCTCCACCTCAAGCCCGTTTGTATAGAGGGAAAAAAGAAAGGGAGCCAGGACACAACCCTGCCTGACACCACGCTCCACCGCGAACGAGTCAGATAGTTCGCCATTCACTCCAAAACGTACTCTGGCAGAAGCATTTGAATAAAGCTCTCTCAGAAAGGTTACGAGGGCCGGCTCTATCCCCATCTTGGTAAGAACAGACCATAGTTTTGAATGGGAAACACAGTCAAAAGCTGCGGACAGGTCAACATAGATCATGTACAACCTACCCCGCTTTGCTGAGACGTATTTCCCCATCATTAACGCCAAATTCAGGGCTTGCTCCGTTGTCCCAAAGCCCTCTCGAAAGCCAAACTGAATATCGGAAAGAATCTCACCGTCTTCTGCCCACTCCTGTAGACGCTGGAGAACCACTCTGCCCAGGACTTTCCCCAGCGAATCCAGGAGCGAGATTGGGCGATAACAGGAGACGTCCTGTCTTTCACCTTTCTTAAAAATAGGGACCATAGTAGATTGGGTCCAAGATTTGGGCAACCCACACTTGATAGCAGAGTCGAATAACCTTTTTAAAATTGGGGCCCACAAATCTAATTTGTATTTAAAAAAGTCCACTGGTACCCCATCTGGGCCAGGGGCTTTCCCGCTTTTACTTGCCTTAACTGCATTCATAACTTCAGTTAATGCAAAAACTAATGGGATTGGGAGGGGATTTATCTGTTGGGTATTGCTATCGCTCCCCCCTGCAAGATCTACTTCTGGGCTTTTCCCAAATATTTTTGAAAAATGATTTACCCATGCTGGTCTGTCGATAGCCACCTCTACTGATGGTTGATTTTTGTTGTCTACTAGGAACGGGGCTCTCACCACTTTCCAAAACGCCTCACTATTTTTGTTCAAGGAAATTTCATGTAGTTGGTTCCACAAGGTTTGTTTTAATTCAGATTTTCTTTCCTTGCGGGCTAAGCTATAGGACCTTCTTAGTGTCTTTATCTCCTCCAGATTTCTGACTGTATTAGATAGTGCTCTTTTTAAACTTTTATGGGCCAGTGTACATTTATGATTGAACCACCCTTTTTTTGTGTCCGTATTCCCTTTCTTCCTTACAGTTAGTGTTTTGTTCACGTTTTCCAGAATTAATCAAAAATTTTGCAGAACCTCCTCTTCCCCTATGTCAGTGTCTAAACATTTCAATATGGCCGGGTATACAGCACATACCACCTTGGCTGTTAGTTCGGCTGGATCTATCTTTCCCCACCCTAGAGTTTTTAACAGCGTCGGTGGGGGCGTGTCAATCAGGGAGAGCGGCCCAGGTGTCTCGGGTCTGGCTAACAGGGACTCCTAGGAGATGGAGTCCCTGTACCAACCGCTCGCAGCCCTGGAACTACACAGACCACCCCACGACAGTCTTGAAGGATCCGACCCTTCCTTAGAGCCTACTCCCACAGAGAGCGAGCACAGCGAAGCGGGACCCACGAAGCGGGTACGGCGAGGTGCAGCGCTTCAAGAGGAGGAGCACACAGGAACAGCACACTGACGGCAACAAGGGTCCAGTCCCGACAGGAAGCAAAATTGAGGTCCCCAGTACATAGTCTATCCTAGAGAGGGATTTGTGGGCAGCTGAGACATGTGTGTACTGAGGAACACCAGGTTTTCTAAGCCTCCAACCATCAACCAGGCCAGTGGTGTCCACAAAGTCAGTCAACCATCTTCGGGACGGTAACATCGATCAGCACACCCATCCATAACTGCATTGAAATCACCACCAACAATCAACAACCCAACTGGCAACGTCAAGAAAATCCTGCACAAATCATGAAAGGTATCAGTCTGAAGGGCCGGAGGAACATACACAGACAAAAAAGTTACAGTCCTCCCCTCCCACAACCCAGAGATACCAGCATATCTACCCCTGTTATCAGACCATGTGGCCTGTATGGCCAGCGGAAAGGAGTTTTTAATCAAAATCCCGATCCCTCTCGAGCCCGCCGTAAACCCAGCATGTGCAACCAACTTGTAGCCCCCTCTGTGAAGAGCCATACACCTCTTGCCCATTAGGTGAGTTTCTTGCAGCAACACCACATCTGGAGAAAGTCTCCGAATTAACTGGCCAACCATACCCCTCTTAATCTTGTCCCCTAGTCCGTTCACATTCCAACTCAATGCGGAGATTCCCTCCCCCCCCTTTAACGGAGGACATGGTTATTCCAGGAAAGCACAGGATAGTATGTTGACACCCAGTGTGAAAAAAAATTACATACAAAAATACAAAATACAATAAA
The DNA here is from genome assembly GCF_964261635.1 of Lissotriton helveticus. Classification (NCBI taxonomy): domain Eukaryota; kingdom Metazoa; phylum Chordata; class Amphibia; order Caudata; family Salamandridae; genus Lissotriton; species Lissotriton helveticus. Next base: position 732,935,905 of record NC_136069.1, on the reverse strand, counting down.
ACGCAAATCCATCCAATTCCCCCTCCACCAACCCCCCTCCCTGCACCCCTGCATACGGCTTTCGCTCATCCCCAACTAGCAGTGTGCCTGTCACCCTCAACTAGACTACAAAAATCTAAAAGTAGAACACAGAGGAGGGCCTACGAATCAACCCGCCCCCCCCCCCCGACTCTTTACGGATTCCCCTGCACCCAAAAATCTTCAACAACATGACACACACATTTCTGCAGGGAGTCCAAACTCGAACCCCGTCGACACACCCCCGGGAACAACTGTCCAATGCCCCTCGCTGAGCTCACGCTGCACCAAGTCATTGTTCCTCAGCTTCCTCCTGATCGCCTGGCTCCTTGTCCGGGCGCTGCACACTTTCCAACCAGTCCGCAGCCACCTCCGGGTTGTCAAAGAACCAGGCCTTACCCTCAAGTTCCACTCTGAGCCGGGCAGGAAACATCATGGCATATCTCATACCTGTGTCTCTCAGTTCCTTCTTGATCGAGACAAACCTCTGCCTCTGCTTCTGCACCGCCTGAGTAAAGTCCGGAAAGAACAGGAGGGTTGCATTTTCGAATTCCAAAGGATCAGCCGCACAAGCCGCCTGCAGGATAGCATCTCTGTCCCGAAAATTAAGGACTCGGGCTATGATCGGTCTAGGATTCGCCCCAACATGGGGCCTGCCACCAGGCACCCTATGAGCCCGTTCCACCGTGAAAAACTTACGGAGGCCCTTTGGTTTAAGGTGGTTAAGGATAAGGTTCTCCACGAAAAGATCCGCAGCCTGCCCCTACGCCTTCTCCGGTACACCCAGGATGCGAACGTTGTTGCGTCGGGCCCGCCCTTCGTATTCATCCAGCCGCCGATCGGTGCTCTCTCTATATGTCCGAAGATCACGCACCTCCTGCTGCAACTGGCTCACATCGTCTATGAGACTCGCTGTCTTTACCTCCAGTGATTTACCCTTTTCGTTCGCCTTTGAGAGGTCAGCCCTGATCAGCCCCATTTCTAGCGACACGGTATCAAGCTTGGTCTCCAGAGTCTCCATCTTTTGGCCCAGGGACGTCCGGACCTCATTAATAGCTGCCATGAGGTCTGTTAAGGTTGGCTCTTCCGCTGCAGATCGATCTTCGGCGCCGCCACCTGGTCCCCTTTTAGACTCCAGAGGCAACCCCTAGGCATGGTATACCTATCCAGCTTGTTAGATTGCACCTGTCGTCCTCCCCTGGAGGTCTTGGGCGGCTGTTTGTCCGAGTCCGTCTTTGTCGCCCTCTTATCGCACACCAGGAGATCACCGTCTGGAATGAAGCTCTGAGGGCACCCAGCCGAACTATGGGTATACCTTCCTTTCAACTAAGGCCTGACCCAATCCAGCGCCCCAGTATCTGGCGCACAGCTGCCAAGACCCCAAGGGCAAAAATCCATGTGTACCGCCGGCGCCCCGACCAGCCCCATGAACGACCCAAGCAGAGGCTCACCGGGAATGCAAGTCCGTCGCAGTTCAGTTTCCAGCCTCTGCAGCACACCTCAGCAATCCAGGAGACCTGTTGGAGCCACGATTGCTCACCGGGATCCGATGGGTACCCCCACCAGCTCGTGGGACACCACCTGGACCACCGGCACACCGGGCGAGACCAACCGTCCCACTCCTCCACCACTTCAAAAATGACGAGGTCGCCTTGGCCGTGGCTTCTGCAGGGCGTCCCAACCAGCTACCTGCAGGCAGGCCTCATTGCAGGCCCGGCCACAGTAATCACAACTAGGGCTGACAACCCCACCAAACCGGCTCCTCGGGCTCGCAGGGGGACCACCACTCATCCAGGAGCGTTATTCTGGGAGCCCCCCCTCCAGTGGGGGCTTCAGGAAGCAGGAGAGCCAGCAAGTGGGCAACAGCCGGCAACCCCCGCGACCGCCAACCGGACCGGCACAAGGCCGTCCCGGCAGCCGATGTCGACAGCCTCCGGCCGGCGGGCGCTGTAAATCGAGGCCCCGGCTCCCAGCCGCCGTAGGCCGCAAACTTGCGGGCGGCACAGCAAGGTCACCGGAGCACCAGGAAAGACCGGGGACGCCGCTACGGGCTCCGCTTGAGTTCCCCCACCCGATTCTCGGGTTGGGGGACAGGATTATGGTCAGGATCACGAGCCGGTGGAGCGGAGCCGGCCGGAGCCGATCTTCAGGCGGCCATCTTGGTCGCCGGCTCGGCTCCTCCTCAATAAACACATTTTTATTGAGATTTATTGCCTTTTAACACCAATGGAAGCGTTAAAAAAGTAGAGTAAGGCACATACCATGTATCAATATAGGAAGTAAGAAGTCCGTACAGGTTTGTGTAGAACAAAAGGTTTTGAGAAGTGGGACATGATTGGCATCAGCAGCGTGGGTGACCTCTGGTCTAAGGGTAATGTTAAAACCTTTGAGACGTTGAGGACGGAATATGAGCTCGGGGACAGGGAATTTTTTAGATACGTACAGGTGCGTCATGCCTTACTCTCGGTTTTTACTGCTGGCACTGATATTCCTGAGTCCTCTCCTCTCGAGGACCGTATAATGGACGGCATGTGCCTGATAGCACGATTTCATTGATTTATAAAAAGTTGATCAATAATCGGGCTGATCTACTTGTGCGCCTCAGAGCACTATGGACTGATGATGGGTTGGAGCTGGACGACGAGGACTGGCAGTCTGCGTTGTCATCGCCCAAGGAGGTCGCCATACCTGCCCGTCTTCGCTTTGTCCAGTTCAAGATCTTGCACCGTGTGTATGTCACTGGTCCGAGTCTGGTTCGAATGGGTTATTCTCTGGATGGGTCGTGTAAGCGTGGGTGTGGTATGCCTGGTACCTTCCTCCACTTTCTATGGGAATGCTCGGAGGTGGTTGCGTTTTGGGCTCGAGTACATGCTGTTATGGAAAGAGTTACCGGGGTGTCCCTGCTGCCTGAGGCCAGGCGTTGCCTGTTGAATGTGTGGGAACCGAATGATTACACTGCCGCTCAGATCCGATGGGCGACCCTCGGGATAGCTAAGAGAGACATCGCGCAGTTGTGGGGTTCCCAGAGGTCACCCACGGTATTGGTGTGGAAGGAGGGCATGGATTGGTGTATGTTTAGGGAAAAAATTGTGTATCTAGCTAGGGGCAGACCCAGAAAATGGAACAAAGTCTGGTCCCAGTGGAATGCTTACCGTGGAAATATATGTACCCCCCCGCATGACTTAATCCCTGATGTTTCCTTATCCCCCTGAACGACATTCCATGTATCGCTCATTAATTGTATTTATCGCAATGTTTCCCCACTGCCCCCCCTATGTATCTGGTTACAATTGTATGATTCTTATCGCCTTACTTGGAGCAACATTCTATGTGGACACATGATCGTAATTATTATGGTTATTGCCTTGTTTTTGTTGTAACTTTTGTGTTATCAATAAAAACTTTTAAAAAAAAATGGTGGTGAATTCCTTAAATTTTGCGAGGCACCTTCACTCATGTCAAGAAAGGTCGGCACTCAGCATTTTCTTTGTGCCTCATCGCAGAGGCAAACGCCGATTTTGATAACATAGAGAATTGCTTTTAGTCTAAAGTTGTCAGATCATTCTAACAGTTACGTACAAGCACTCGGATGGTATTTCTTATGGTTTCTATCTTTTATCCAGGACACGTTTTATGTTTTAATAGTCATATCGCCATGTGAAGGGTCTTGACGAATGTAAAGTGAACTGAACAGATATCCTACAACCGTCCTACTAATTTTCAATTTTAATATGGTCAAATTTTAATCTTGAGCATCGTCCCTCCACCTGCAGTGTGCTTTAAAAAGTCGGCTAATATGCACTATGTTTTTTTTTATTGTAATGGTTTTGACTACCCAAACAATAAAAATATCTATCTATCTAAAAAAAAAAACATACAGGGCACATCATCTGGTACTCATTAAACAGTACATAAATATTTATGAAGCGCACTAGCGACACAGCACATATAGTTAAGCAACACGTCCAAGCCATTTCCCCACACCTTGTCGTGCTTCAGAGGACAGCCTTGGGCCTCGTAGACCACCCGTTCCTGCTGTGCACACCAGTCCACACATTTCCTCTATTTTACCAGAGTGTGTGGTCTACAGTCCAACCACTGTGACGCAATGTCACGTTTTTCCACCAGGAGGGCCATTCCCAGGAAGAGCCTCTCTGCTCTTGTGCCCCCAGTCCCCTCAAATACCCCAAGGAGAATTAGTAGTGGGGACATGGAAATCTCCCAACGAGACCACTCCCCACCCGGCAACTCCCTGAGTACATCCATCCAATAGGTAAGTATGACGTCCCATGGCCAAACCATGTAACAAAAATCTGCTGGTTGAATGCCGCATTGCGGGCAAATGGGGGTGGGGTGTAGGCTGGCTCTATGTAAACGTGTGGGGAGAGATAAACAGAGAAGAGATAGTTGGTCTGAATGAGGCGCAATCTGGCCGAAGTTGATAGTTCCTGTGGGGCCATTAGCACAACCCTCCAGTCTTCATCCTACATGGGGCCCACCCAGTCTTCCCATCAGTTGTGCCGGGAGAGTTAATAATGAGTGTGCGGTAGACATATGAGAGCTCTTCCCTGCCCATGTGTCCAATCAACAGTTTGGTTTCCAGCGGGCTAAACTCTGGCAGGGATTACGATGGAAGAGAGTGGGCGGCAAGAGCGTGTCTGAGTTGGAGGTATTTAAAAAATTGGGAGTGCGTAAGGTTATATGTTTGTTGTAGATCATGTAAGGACCACATATGAGTTCCCGACCAAATGTCCCCCAGTCTTGTGATGCCAATAAAGTACAAAGGGCTAAAGCCGCTAAGAGGCTGCGTTTCCCTCAACAAGGTGCAAAGTTAAAGTGGGTTTTGCTGCGTGAGCATGGCTGCTCTCCATGCAAGAAATACCACCGAGTCACCAAAGGCAATGAGAGGGGGATCAGGGCTCCGTAAAGCATGCTCTGTATCTGGGAGAAGTCCAACTGTGTGAGTTCCACTCTGTAGGTGGGGTCCGACCATCACCCGTTGAACCAGTCGTGGATGACAAACAGGTGAGAGAAGAGATAGTAAAGACAGACGTTGGACATACCCAGGTCTCCATCAAAGGCCGTTGTTGGCTGTGTACGAGGGCGATGCGCAGCCAAGAGTCCCTCCTCCACGTGCTGTAGCATTATACACAGGCTAATGGGTCAGCCTACTTCACTGTAAGTGATGCGACTTTGCGTGTGCACCTTGTCTAAAGAGTAGTCCATTTCAGTGCCAAGGTTGGTGCACCAATCTCTGCTTTCATTTCATGTCTTTTCCAAATGTATTTTTCGATGTGATTTTTTATTGTAATCACATGCACACCACATTTAGAGAGCAGCATTTGTATTTTTTGTTTTCAAACGTTTAATACCTCTTGCCTAAATTAGGAAATTACCAATGTGAGACCGAATGGCTTTACCAGCGCTTCTTTTTGCACTGGAATCTGTATTGTATCAATGTTTGTTAAAATATCAACATAAATCCTACAGACACAACTTGCTTCTTGTCCTTGATAACAAATTGTACAGGAAGGGTTTGGTGAGGAAACAAACTTCATTTCTACCAGACCTCATTCATGGTGTTCAGTTTGGCTTCATCCCAAACAGGTCAAAGTCAACAGCATGACAATGGGTCACTTTGCTGAAAAAGAAAACAAGAAGATTCCAATGGTATTATTGGCACTGGATGCTGAAAAAAGCTTTCTTCAAGGTGTGTTGGACTTTTTTTATGAGTAGGGTGAATATGTAGTTCAGTAAGGGACTGTAAAAGGTCTGTTCAGTTTCTTTCTTTACTGCTGGAGGAAAGATGAACTCCTTTAGTAGTCAGAGTGTCACCATGAACAGAGTAACACACGTAACACTGTCAGAAAGTCCCATAAGGACTGATAATGCTTGATTGAAAATGGAGCTTTATGTTTTATGTTGCAGATGCTAAGCAAGGTACAAAACTCCCTCTGACATCAGAAAGAGAGAAGAACCAGCCCATACAATCCACAAGAATAATCCAAAAAGAATACTACAGCAGAAAGCAAAGATCAGGGCCAAAAAAACAGAGAACAAATGGGGGGAAGAATGGACAGAATTTGGAAACGAATGCGCTGCGATGCATCATCTTTTTGCGATAATTTTCTTTATAGGATTAAACAGGCACTGACATCACAGGAAAGGCTTGCGCGTCATCTTGGATTGGGAAATTCCGATAGTGTTGTCTGGACAAACATCTATCCAGCGAAGGGTAGGTCATAAGATAGACCATACCTCTTCCCTCAGAATAATGGCATTAGCTAAACATGTCAGGAAGACCAAGTTTGACCTTCTTTGCTCACTGCTGGATTTTGCAGCTTTTTTGCTGCCAGCATCATCTAAATCATCTGATCGCTACACAACCCTCTGGTTGACTACTGGAACAGAATCATCATTGTAGCCCAGCCCACCATGACGTCCAGCAACAAGCTGTTTGAGAGTGTGGTGCACACACAATCTTCTTCTGACCATGGTCAATCTTCTGTATACCCCGAGCACAGATGTGACAAGTTCAGAATGGGTGATTTGTGGATAAAGATGGTGATGATGGAACACCCTATCCATCCTGAATGGAAGTTCTGTTAATAGCAATGCTCTGACAAAGGCGATATTCAAAGGGGGGTGTCATATGCATGTCCAATATCACCAAAGCTGTTTGCAGTGTCCACTGAACCCTTGTCTATAGTAGTGAGACAATCACAGGACAGGGCATAGAATCTGTGGAAGAACAAAACATGAAATTACACTATTTGCAGATGACCGGCTTATGTCTGTGCTAGGCCCCAGAATTTTCAGTCCCACCCGTGCTTGATCTGCTAGCAAAATCTGGAAGGCCTTCAGGCTATAAAGTAAACCTCCCCTGAAAGATGAGGCTCCTGCTGATACAGCTGAACTGCCAGGATCAAAGAGACTATCTCCTTTAAATGTAAAGATTACTCCCTGAAATACCTTAAGGACTCAAATCACTGAACTGGTTAGAGCTAACATTGTACCACTGATCGATGAAATTAAACAAAAGCCACATAGATGGAGTAAACTAGCTATCTTTTGGGTTGGGTCAGATGCAGCGGCTAAATGACAGTGGTTCCGCGGCTGCGTTAAACATTCCAGGAACTCCAGATGAGGATTAAGAATACTATCTTCTGATCTGAGCCTCTGTGGCAGAAGAAGCATCCAAGAATACCCCAGAAATTCTTGGAAGTTCCTAAACACCGGTTGGGGCTGGTATTCCCAAATATTAACACCTACCAAAGGGTCTGTCAATTTATAATCCTGGAAAATGGTTGTTGTGAAATTCTAGCTGTCACTGGGTATTGTATTGTAATTGTATTTATATAGCGCTTACTACCCCATACGAGGCATCGAAGTGTCTTTCGGCGAGTAGCACACTACTACGGAACCCAAAAAGGATGAGTGGTGAATTAGTATAGGGTGATATTAAATTAATTTGAACGGTGGACATGTGAGTTTATTATTTAGATTGAGAAAGGAAAGGGGAGGTATTGACGAGGCAAGGGTTTGCATTTATATAGCGCTTGCTATCCCTGATAAGGTGCCAAAGGGCTTTTCGGCAGGTAGCACGCTACTTTGGAACCCAAACAGGACTAGTGGGGAATTAGTAAAGGGAACTATGAAATTAATTTAAGTGGTGGATATTTTAGTCTGTTAGTTGACTTGAAAAGGATAGTGGAGGGAGAGAAGCAGGAATGGTCAAGAAAGTGTTTTGTTTTTTTAGCTCATAGCAGTAGTAGTATATATGGACTGAGCGGTGGTGGGAAACGACCTCCGGGACATACAGCCGTTTCACAAATTCAGCCTTGGATATTTGTGATTCCACAGCTTTAAACAGAACGCTGCCAACAAAAGTACAGGGTATAATAACTCGCCAGACAGAAAATGGAGGACGCTGACAGATACCTATGGTAAGGACCAAAGTTTGATGTTTAAGAGCTGTAAAAGAGTATATAGGCAAGGCAAAACTGAGAGGTTCAGGTAATAAATACAGCACTGGGCAACGCCCTTGGCCTGTAGGGAGGTAGCAACACAGCAGTTGACGAAAAAGAGAAAATAATGGCTTCTAAAAAATTCCAGCTCCCAGAAAGAAGACAGGAACAGTATATTTCACGCCAGCATCATCTGTCCCACTCGTTTACAGGTGCTGTAATCCCTGGACCCAGGAGACAGATTTTATTAACTGCCTGCAGAGAGGTTGCTGCTTGCAAGGTGTCAGTGTCATAGATAAGGAAATTCCCTCATATAAAATGGCCATTACACCATGAAGTTGACACAGCAGCCTTCCTAGAAAATTAAATGCCTTCACTAGACACCTATTGAAAATGTATATAAAAAATCGAAACGTATATGAAATGCCACTGCCTGATACCAAAACGTGAAAGACATCTCATCAAGTCGATGCCTGAATGCAAGATGTCTAACAAAACAAATCATTGACTCAATGGAGCGGACTCAAAGCCCTTTTCTGTATATTGTATGTTGGGTGGTCATGAGCCCTGGCAGACAGCTAAGGATGTCTGTAGCTTCATCTAAAAATGTCTGTTCAATAGCTCTGGATCATGGGTACTCACAAACATTTGCCCTGGGGCCACAAAGTATTATCTATGGTGTGACTGAGGTTCACGCTGATGCCAGCGGGGTGGCCATCAGGGCCGGACTGGGAACCCAAAGCAGCCCAGGCAATTTTGTAGGACCAGCATCCCATCCCCATTGGGCGAGGGGGAAGCCGTGGGGGGGCGGTGCAAGAATGAAGCACTACTGCTTTTGTTACTGGGGGCCGATATTGCAACACCACTGCAAAACCGGCTCCCAGAAACAAAAATCAGCCCCCACAACTGCAAAACCAGCCCCCACCCTTCCAGCCTCCTGGGAAAACACCTGATGCCTGCTACAGCCAGTCCGGCCCTGGTAGCGGTAGGGGGCCTGGGTCCGTCATATTTGTTAAGGTGGTTGTAGGGGAAGGGATTGATGTACATTAAGTGGCTGCACTGCACCATGGTAAACCAGAAAACCTGGGATCAATCCCGACTTTTCCCTTGACCAAACTGTGTGATCCTAGGCAATTCTTTCTTCACTTTGCCTCCTTTTTCTCCATTATGGCATATAAGAGGACCTCGAAATACATCAGTTCAGAAAGTGCGCTCTACAAAATCTTCTCCTGTGCTTGATTATAATGTTGTCCACATATATCAGTAACCTAGGCCACCCAGGGGGTACATGACAACTGACTTGCTTCTTAGTTCACTATTGGCATTGTTGTCAGGGTGGGTGGGGAATCATGAATGTTTCTAATTTCATGTTTGAAAACTATCACTTAAAAGACAATCCTCTTAATGCAGTGGTATGGTAAAACGCTTCTGCATGGTAATGAAACATACTTTCTTGAATTTTGAAGGAATAATCCTATTTTTACACGTTTGTTGCAAGAGGTCTTTAAAAATAAAGTTGACTAGATGATAACTATACTAATAGAAGCGATTAGACTTCCAGGGTCAGTGGCTGATGTAATTATCTCAGGAATAACCATATTTTTGGTGGTGCCGATAAAGTGATGCCTCTTATGGATTCCTTATTGTAAGGTGCTATGATGATCTGCGATGCTAGCGAGGTTCGGGAATGTCCTTTTTTCCCTGTATTGCTTATATTGAAGGCATAGTGGTAATTTTCCTTGGGCGCCTTCGTACCTGATGCAACGTTCTTTTAAGCAAAACACAGAATCGCATTTGGAATGGAGCAAATGCATAGGTTTAAATTCGTAAATTAAAGGACATACCATTGCTTGTTACACTATGATCAAAAAAGACAAAACAGTCTTTAACTGGGTAAACTCAACAATAAAGAACAAATACTGACACAGCCAGGAGATTTGGCTTTTACACAATGGATGCACATGCAGCAACACAGCACATGGGCCCAAATGCACACACAGCATGCACGCATATGAACACATCTAATAATGGATGGAGTTTTTTCATTTTAGAACCATTTTGCTAAGCTCTTCAGCGCCTACCTATGGGTTGTAAGGTCTATACAAAATACTATAATATACAATACCTTACACTATGGGGCCCTTTCCAGTGATGCTGACCGGACCATGCTTGCTTCCCATGGTTCGTCCTGGACAACAAATGCCTTTTGGGGGCAGATGAAGGTCTAATTAGGAACCCCCAAGGATTAGCGACTCTTTTGGGATCAGGCTGGCCTCTCCCTGGGTTCAAATCAAATTATTTAATGCATATATTGACATGTTACTACTTTAGCTAATGAGATACTTTAGCTAATGAGATAGCTCAGTGGGTGAACGACTCTGCGATTTGCAGGTTGCGCACTATTAAATGCAGCAAAGTCTGATTAAGCCACTTACTTTTCAATTAATTTTGAAACTCATTAGGTGGCATTATCAAATATTAACTACAGCTCCATGCAACCTCAACGACAGCGGTGCAACTGCAAAATATAGACAACACGTTATCATTCTGAGGAGGCGGCACTCAGAATATTTGCTGATTACCTTGATGGTGATGTAATTTTTTAATGATTTTGACATTTTCTCTTCACTCCCTTTAAGATGTAAATGACCTAACGAGAAGGCAAAAGAAGATAATTTAGTATTGATAGTCTGATCAAATGTATTTCTTACTTTCAAACCTAAAAAACATTCAGCAATGCAAACAAAAACTGTGTTACTGTACTAAACCAAGAGCACGCAGATAAACAATGTAGATTGTAAATAACTGACTTTACTAGGAAAGTACACTAGTATTTGGGCATGCATAGTAAAAAGTTTCTTAATCAAGTTGTGGTAAAGTGCAATTGCTTATGATGAATTAAGAAACACTATTTGCAGGTGTTCAAAATAAGAACAGAAAGAATACAGAGAGAAAAAGTGGGTTACACATTAGCCCCTTTCAGTCATAGGCTTGTTTGAGTGAGCCCCACAGAGGCATTGATGGGCTTGAGTGGTGTTATATTGTGTAAAGTTGATATCTTTTATATCAAACTCCCCAGTCTCATGTCCTCATTTACCCCATCAAAGCTTTCTCATTTTGTCACAATGTGCTTCTTTTGAAAATTGACAGCAGGTGAACTGACCTACAGTTGCCTGGGGGAAAAAGTACTATGGTGTGGGAGGCTCTCAGGAGGCATGCAGGCGGCTGGGGTTGACATGCAAATTATAGCTACTGTGTGCACGACATAGTCCAGTCCCATCACCTCCAGGCAGGATATCACATGTGTCTTGAGAAAGGGTGTACCAGTGCATCGCTTAATACGTTACCGCACTTGTTGATCACGATAATGCATTATCAGTTTGTACAATTTCAGTACTTCATATGAATTACAAGATAGAAAAAAATTTGATGAATACCGTTTAATCTTCAACACAATTATTTTTTAGGGTAAAAAAACATGAACTCTCAGAAAATGAACCTTCCAGACCCTGCTGACCATACCCAAATGAATCGCCAGTGGAAATGTTTAAAGTTAAGGTAGAAATGGTTTGATAAATTATTTTGAGATAACATTTTGCTATTGGGAAAGGTCAGTATTAGTTTGATAGTTGAATATTAATCTTGCCTAAGTCTTTCCACTACAAATACTTTACTTGGTTACAAGCTCCACAATCCTGCTCTAATTGACCGGAAGTGCCCCAGATGCTTACAACCAGGATAGTGTTTGGAAAGAGTCTGGCTAGAGGTTAGAAATGTCCCAAAACTCTTGCTCTCGAGACGATGGGGGGGAGAACGAGTGTCAACTATACAGGGGTACCACTCTGCTCAGAGGAGTTAACTTCAGAAGCACCCATGGCTCGATATGGTGGAGGCAATCTAGTTTTTGAATAGAAAATAATGAATATTGCCTGATGTGTGAACCAGAAATGTATATTACAAAGAATATGTGCATGTATCCTATAATTGAACCTAAATGGCAAGTGTTGTGTGTAACATGTAAAAAGCCAATAAAATATAATAAAAAAAAAAAAGAAATGTCCCAAAACAAAATGATATTAAGAGCTGCCATAATTAAATTTTGAAAACACATCCTAATTTAAAATTGCAATCAAGCAGACTTTCCTCTATCAAATTTCAGAAATTACACTGAAACTAGAGGAAGAAACATTATAAAATCAAATCTACATTAACCAAACTTTTGAAGAAGTGATACATAGGTTCTAGATTTAAATATATTTTATTAGGGTTTAAATAATCCATATAAACAATTCATGTTCCAAACTACAACAAGAGAATCTAGAGTTATGCTTTTGTTAAGGAATATTCAACCACCTCCCTTTACGTCGACATTGGGGATATGAACAAATCTCAGCTGCAAAAAGATTGTAGTTATTGCAGAAATCAAAAGCATAATACAGCTTGGAAGAATGTCCAACTTCCCAGGGCATATTAATTAACTCATATGATTGTCTGAAACCAGTTAGAAAATTCAATAGACCACACACTAATAATTTTCTTGAGGTTCAAATTCGAATCTGGACTTATCAATTGATTTTGAAAAACACCTTCAGCTCTGAGAATATTTTAACAGATCTTGTAAAATGCAACATAATCCTAGAATGACTCATTCTAAAAAGTACACCAGTCATTTTCAAGCTACCAGGCCCTCCCTTCAGTCAGGAAGAGCCTAAACATTTCAATATGTAAATTCAAGATTGACTGTTACATCCTTCCCAAGTCGAGGTCTGTAGGAAGCTGGCTTTTCATGTAGTATACCAAAACAAGGTATAATATGTAGAAAGTCCAGCCGACCCTTATTGGTTTTCAGGGTGTCAATTAATATTCCGAAATGCTCTCTTTGTCGTAGTGTAGGTGAACAGTTTAGGCTTATCAGAGGGTAGTGTTAAGCATTTATTGAACATACACGCAGTCAATAAATGAGGCACACACTCAAGAAGAAACTCAAAGCAAATTTAGAAAATAATAAGTATTTTTTAATTCATTTTAACACCAAGAACTTTGTTAATGGGTAAGTACTTTTAGTAAAAGCAATTTTAGCAGGTAAGTAAAATGTTCACTCAACTGTGCTTTTACAACGAAATGGTTTCCTATGGAGATAAAGACATATACTGCATAAGCTTAGCAAACAGTTCTCAATGGCCCCCTTAGAACTGAAGGTGCTAAGGGGCCTATGTCTAAAGTACCACCAGCAGTTCAGAAGTGCCTGCCCTGGAGCATTTGGGTGCAGATGTGCTGGACAGTTTGGTTGCCTTGCACGCTACACCATACGCAAGTAGGGGAGCCACCTAGAATCAGGCTGTAGAGAGGGACTTGGGTACAGGTCTGGGAGCTTCAAACGGGGGCTCGGGTCGTGGGGCTCCTGGGAGCTGAGGAGTACCGTTGGTTGTTGTGGACCCGAGCCTGGTGCCCATGCTCAAAGGCACCCACAGGTCTCGGTTAGACCAGCAAATAGGACAAATCAGGAGAGCTGGGTCTCTCTCACCGCTGGCCTCTGCAATGCTGACGCCCCTTGTTGGCTGCTCGGTCGCTGTGGCAGTCAGGTCCGGATTGAACTCAAACTAGCTTTGGTTGCTGCAAGTTGTCCGGTACCCCAGTTATTGGTGTAGATCGGTCCTGGCATCTTCTCACTTGGTGGGGAGACGGATCTTACCCTGAGGAGCATGGTGAGCTTGTCCTGGGTTGTTGCAGGGTTTCTGTACTCACACAGAACTGTGCACAGAGGAGTGGAACCTCGGCAAATTAGGATGTCCCAAAACTTACCTTAGCAACCAACTCACCCCTTACCGAGCTAGCTACAGTGTCTCATTGGACATATCAAACACCCAATGTTTAGACAAACCAGAACATGAACTTACAGTACCTCAGGGTACGTGGGACTCATGAACACTCTTTCGTTATATTATCATTACAAACCAGAACATGGAGTAAAGAAGACACATGTGCATTTGAAATGTTTATTTACTAATGCCGTCTTCTCAGGCGCAGTATCTTTGATAATACAAGTATACTTATTATCAGTAGCAAAATTATCAGCATAGTTACTAAGACATAAAAAGCGAATGGTGACAGCATGTTAACATGCTGTAATGAATAAGAGTTAACAACACTTATATCTCACCCTCCCTAACACATATATTATATTATTATCTAGGAAGGTCTCTTTGGGTTGTTTTAGGGCGGGCCCATACCTTAGTGTCCTAGCATGAAGGAATCACATCAGCATACACCAGCTCTCTCTGCATGTGCACCGCATCAAGTGTGTTAACAATTCTCGTGCAAAGCAATATCAATCCCGCCTCAAGCCCAAGTTGGCAAAGGCTGCACTTGTGTTATGACTATGAAGGCGTGGAGATCAGACCTCATAACAATTCCATATCGTGTTGCTCCTGAAACTTCAGCACTCTCCGTGCAGACATGGTTTATTAAACAAAACTGATATCAGAGCAATAACATATTATTCTCACATACACCACGGCAAACCACTAGGTTGAAAGCTAAGTCAACAATTAAGGGTCGTGTGCAGAAGTTGCAAGAAAGGAAAAATGGCGTTTAAATCCGAAATGTACCTATGCTAACTTAACACGATATAAGGATATATAGGAGCTATACAACACCCCCCCATGATCCGAGAACGGACTAAATAAGGTAACAGAAGTGCCATCACATGAGAGCAGAATCCATGTATAAACGAGCATGAATAAAAATTCAATTATAAAAATTAATGCCAAAAAATAGCCCACAAATATAATGTGGCTCAAGCCAATAGGCAAGCAAAAAATAAAATGTCTTGACCAAAAGTCAATAAAATCAAGGAAATGCTATCAATCAGCATGTCAATTTGAGGCAGTGTCTATGATAAGACTGTATATGAAAAGTAAGCTGCAACAGCCTCCAGGAGGAAGTCACTGTCCTCATCCGAAAACAGTTCAGCCATCCAATTTAAAAGATGAAAGGAACATACGTGATCTTCCAGCACCGCATCCTCTATAACCATCAGAGGACAGCTCGGTGGGTTGTCAAGAAAACTCCGTTCCAAGAAATTTTGCGCTGCCGACAACACATCCCAGGGACCCATTAGTCCATGTGCCACCGCCAAGGCCATAATCCTTTCGTCAGAACAAACCAACTCGTGAGCAATGATAGGACTCATCAGTTGATCAAAATCGACGTCAGAAGATATTGGTCCGCAGAGACACAAATCAATGGCCCAAAGGAAATCACAGGTCAGGCAGTGAAATACAGGCTGGACACAGGTGAAATAGGAGAACCGAAAAGATAATCCAAACGCCGTGCTTAGAGTCGCCAACGGCAGTGTGCCATAATAATCAAGCATGCGGTTGCGAAACCGCGTCAGTAGTAACTGTGCGTGGTCTTGCACAGGAAGGGCATCCATATTTAAAAAGGCAGAAAACCACCAATGCGCCAGCCGCTAATGCAAGCAAAAACGGGAACCCTCCAAACAAGGATGAAAAAATAGAATGGAAGAAAGCAGGGATGACTCCAAAAATCTTCTCAAAGGAAGTCACGAGACCACCGCTAACAACTTTAAAAAAATGTGCTAGGCCCGTTGTGGAGGATGCGTTAAAGATAGAACGGACCATGGCTCCGAAATGCAAAGGCAAATCAGTGTTTAAAAGAGCCTGAACCTCCGTACGGGTGTTAGCAATGTGAAGCACGAAAGTTTCACGGGCCGAGCTCAAGGCCACCTCTTTCTGGGACAATAGAGCTCTTATTCTAGCCATGCCGCTGAATTCTGCTCCCAAGGTCGGTATCTGTGGCCAAATGGAAGACTCCCTATGTTCACGTGTGGGAGGATAAAGAACATTTCTGCAGCAAATAACTCGCTCACTAACCGTTACTATGAAAGCTATACCTTTAATTAAACCACAACAGTTTTCATTATTGAGCATTAAATAACTACCATTCTCTAACAATTTAAACGTGGGGATGATAGCAGGAACTGGCGTGCCCTGTAAAACGCAAGCCATATTCGGTCGGTCCTTGTTACATGAACCGTGTAACTGTATGTGTCTGCACATTAAAGAATGATCTGGCGTCTCAGTACACTCATCCCCTGTTAGATAAACCTCTTGTTCATCCTTGAAACATCTGTATGTGTATGGGAGTGACCAGACCTCATGAAGAAAACCGCTACCTAAGGGTTCAAAACGACCTATTGGCACATATTTCATACAATTTGAAAACTTATATAAAGCAAAAGGCAGTGTTATTAAACCGTGGATAAGCCACGTAGCAGCAGTGGTCTCTGCCACAGAAAAAGGTAAAGATTCCAATCTTTCAATATGGAGCATAGAAAAGGAAGCATCACGCATTGAAAGCAAGCGTTGTTTGTCTGTCAAATTAAACGGTGCAAATAAAGAGGAAACGTTCATGTATCCCCAGGGAACTTTACCCATTTTTAGAGTCTGTAGTGTCCATGCAAACTGCATGATTGAACGTAATTGATTTTGACCATGGTATAATACAGACACTTCATCATGCACAATATCAACAACAGACGACACAATATTATCTAATGTGTAAATTCTAGAGGAAAGCACGTTAATGCTATTGTCAACCACTGCAAGCACTTTCTCAAGATTTGCCTGATCAATAGCCCTAAGGCGTGAAGCAGCCTCAATCTGTGAGAGTTTCCAAATTTCATTGTAAACACCATATAACCACCTTTTCGACCTGCCACTAGCTGGGCCCTTAATGAAATCATTCAAATCCACGTCTGCATTCAGTTTGGAAAGGTGATACTTAACCGCAGGTAAAGTTGAATGTTTCAGCCAAGCTTGACACAACTTGCCAACAGAGTAAGAGGTGACAGTATGACTCAAATCAAAACGGGGATCAGATCTAACAGTCTTAAACCCGTCAGTTATATTTAAAAATCTTTTTTGACAAGAATCAGCACTACGGTGCCAAAGCAGCCAACCCTTGGGAGTCATACTGGAAATGTTAAAGGAGGAATTCAGAAGCAGAGCCTGTATATCTCTAATGGACAATTTAGTAAAATTACTCCAATTCTCATATTCCTCCAACTCCGGGAAAGACGGGGTGTTTAACCTTTTAGATGTAGCCAATCCAAAGCACGTGGTCTGGGAAATGGTTTCATTTAAAAACCACATATGATTTGGGATGAGACATGCACGGTGCAAAGCCTCAGTGCCTTGTACCTGCCAGGCCCTTGAGCCCCAAACTGATTTAAGGTCTATGGTATCCTTCCATAACTCATACCCTCCAGTAACTAATTGATCCAGGAAGGCCTTTGAATATAACAATTTTGTATTTGTAAGTCGAACCTTGGACAGTGGCTGTTTGTGAAATTTAAAATAAAAGGACTCCGGATTGGACTGATTAAAGTCAGTGAAATAAGTATACTTTTTAAGAAACGTTTCTGAACTCCCTTGTGTTGGTGCTGGGCAATGTTCCCACTGAGTAAAATTAACCGCATCCCTTCGGGAAGATGTCTTGTGTAAGAAGTGATTGCCATAATGTTGGTAACAGAACAATTCACCATAATTAGCAGATTCTAAATATAAATCCTCAGCATCAAAAGCAGCATAATATTTCAAATCAGAAAACAAACTTTCCACAGCATTAACATCCCAATCATCAGAACGAATGTTTTGTTTCACCACATCCCCCATATTAACTCTTAGTACATTAGGGACATTAACGACTTCCGTTGGACCATGAATCTGAAAACGAACTGCATCCCACGCGATTCCATCCAGAACAGGCCACGCTGTGATGTTAACCAAAGTCAAGTCTCTTTTTAATCTGTGTGTAGAATGTGAAGAGGAAAGTGGGGCTAAAGTTCCATTCAAATGAGTAATGCAAGTTCTCTCCTCGACATAGTGTCCATTCATAATCCGAAAAAAATAAAACACAAAACCAATTGACATAAAAAGGTAAACTGAAAAAAGGACCAGCCAAATGTATATCCAAGGAGGTATCAAAAAATGTTTTTTAAACAGGCTAGCATATAATGCAATTTTAGAGGGTTTTTTCGAGGCAAGGGAAGCAGAGTCAAATGAAAATCTGGATTCCGTGGCTAAACGAGCTTGCAGGTCAGGCATGGACAAATCAGTGGGGTATGTATAGTCTGTCTCATCAAGGTTAGTTCCTGGTAAAGTAGTCAATAATGGAGTGGAAACAGCAGGTAAATCGATGGCCACCTCAGGTTCATTATTAGAAGCAGTGGGCATAATTGAATTTCTCACAATGGAAGGACAGGAAACAGCCGGTGTCATGCTAAGAAGAATCGGCCACTCTGTGTATCTTGACATTGTCAATAGAAATAAACCTGTTTTCCTTACGACCTGGAAGTGGTGGTAAAATGACTGTTCTTGTGCCCTTCACTCCAAGCACTGGGACCGGAGCTCGATAGGAGGGACCAAACTCTTTCTTGTTGTCGATCTTCTCTCGAACCAGTTCTCCAACTTGGGGTAGCCAGCCAACTACCGGGATCTGCAACGCATCATCCGATGTGGAGGGCAAATGTTCCTTTGCAAGAGTGTCTCTCGTCTTTTGTAGATTCTGTAAAACATTGCAATGTTCATCTGCGTCAAAGGAAGTGGCGCGAACCACCGAGTCTAGACCGTCAAGGTCAGGGACGAACATCTTGATGCCAAAGAGCATTTCGTATGGGGTCCGCCCACCCAGAGACCTTCTAGGGAGATTATTAAGAGCACGCTGCACGCCATAGAGGTGAGCCAGCCAATTTCTGCCAGTGCCTATAACTCGGGCTGTCAAAGATTGCTTTAAATCACGGTACATTCGTTCAACTACACTATTACCCTCGGGTCTGTAGGGTGACGAAAACTTGACTTGGACCCCCATCGAAGTCATGGCATCCTTATACGCCTTAGAGGCGAAAGCCGGACCCTGATCCGAATGGAAGGTACCACAGGCAAAAATCCCTATAAAGAAACGCAAATCTCTGATGACAGTCCGGGAATCAGCGCTGCGATGTGGCCATAACCACACAAAGCGTGTGCATGAGTCAACTGCTACTAAGATGTATTTATACGCAGTATCAGATGAAAATGGACCGCAGTGATCTAAATAAACACAGCCTAGTGGTTTATTAGAAATGTACAACTGAGTCTGCGGCGGACGCGTAGCAGTTGAAGGTTTAATCTGCTGGCATATGTCACAAAGAAGTACATAATCACGCGTCTGTTTGTACAGTCCCCGCCACCAGAAACGTTGTTGTAGTTGCGTTACAGTGGCTGAGACGCCCGCATGCGCAGACGCCACACCTTCATGAGCCGCTGTAATCAAGTCTGTTCTGCGATCAGAGTTGGGAATCAGCCGTTCCCCAACATCAGGTATTGTCACAAAAGGAACCTTTTCGGGACTTAAGTGGTATTTATACTTCGAAGGGAATCCCGAAGGATGTTTACTTCCCTTCTCAGAGGCAGCAATCGCTGCCAAGATGTCGCTATCAATCTTGGTTTTCGACCTAGTAACTGCTGCAACTAAGTATGTAGATACTGCTGATTTCGCTGCTTCATCAGCAAGCGAGTTGCCAACAGCGTGAACTCCCACGCGCTGATGACCGAGAGTATGAATCACATAAACGAGTGGCAACATAGCCTTAAGCTCTGCCACTCGAACCCAGATCATTTTATGTTTTATTGTGCTACCCTTGGAATCATGAAAATCATTTTGAATCCAAAAGAACAAGTTTTCATTGTAAGACTGGACACAGTAGTAAGAATCACTTACAATTAGAGTAGTAACACTTGGATCTGCGTACTCCAAAGCTAGTAAGAGAGCACGAAGCTCTGCCAATTGTGCGGTGCAATCGCCCAGGGGCAACGTGTGTACCTCCCTGGAAATGAACTCATCATTCAACATAGCACCGACCACAATGGCGCATGCGGAAACGTAGGCATGTTTAGAGCCATGCGCAACCTGCGCCGACCCATCAGTGTAAATGATGCAATGGAAGTCCTCCAAAGGTCGCATCGCCAGAGGAGCAGGATGAACGAATTCATACTGCAAGTACTCCTGCGACCGTAAGGAAGCGTCAAAAATAAACATGACATCCGAGGATGACAATGACGCAGCCCACTGAATCCACCGAGGGTGCAAAGCTTTTGAATTTGGTACACTCGCTTTCGTGACTGCCTCCAAATGAGGACAGGGTGTTACCACTAGCATGCGTTTCCCCTGTGACAGAGCTCGTTCCTTTAGAATAGCCATCTGTACAGCAGTTAAAACCTTTTCTATGGTGGGAAACCGCATCTCAGCCGAGGTGTACAAGTGTGACTTGTAAGCAATAGGTACTGTGTCACCTTCATTAAAAGTGAGGTAAGTGAAACCCACCGTCCCAGGAATTATTCTTATGACCAGGTTGGTGTGGTTATCACGAGTCAGTAAATATTTAGAAGCGAGCAGATCAGCCTGCAAGGATTGCAAAATGGCTGAATGCTCAGGCAGCCAGCATGATTTTGAGAAAGTTGGTTGTATCAAAGCATACAAAGGCTTGATACGCTGGGCATATTCCGGAATGTAAGTTCTGCCGAAATTCAAAAAGCCCAGTAAGGATTGTAATTTTTTCAGAGTTGTTGGTGCGCGCAATTGTGCGCACTTCTCCAAGAAGTGAGGAGCCAAACCTCTACCTTCATTGTTGAGCTCATAGCCCAAAAACAACACTGTGTGTTCAGCAATGTGCGATTTTGCAAAGTTGAATTTGTAACCCATGTCTGCGAAGTTGCAAACAAGAGAATTTACTCGACACAGATGCTCCCAAATATCGTCGTCTGTGAGATATATGTCATCCACATACGAAAAAGCATCAGGGTCGAGTGCCTCCAGAATAGAGACAATTCGAGCGGTAAATACACCAGGACTATTCTTGTAGCCCATTGGAAGACGCCGGAATTGCTTTTGGACTCCAGCGCTTGTAAAACTGGTCCATTGGGAGCTAAAGCTGTCCAATCTGTGGGCATAAAAACCATTGGATATGTCAAGCGTTGTCTTGAAACGCTTACGCACGAGACTATCCACTAGGGCAGAGCCGTGGGTATTCTGTACTGCACAGTTACGGCAATGCGAGTTTAAATGCCGGTAATCCAAAACCAAACGAAATGATCCGTCAGGTTTATTCACAGTAAAAAGGGGATTATTCATCGGTGACACACACGTTTCAATAACTCCCTGATATTCCAATTGTTCAAGGATTTCCGCGACGGAAGATTTTGCTTCACGCCGAATGGGATATTGAGGTTGAGGCTGCGGCTGAGACCGCAACGGAATTTCGTGGCAAGGCGACAATTTATCCCAACCACATTGGTTACGGTACAGAGCCGGCGCGAGAGCCCGAGCCCACTCTTCTGCAAAATGCTGCGCATGCACTTTCGAGACAGTGTTCGCGAAACTGGGTAGGATTACCTCCTCCCCTCGCGGCGCCGCGAGCACAAAAGGTGGGGGCCAGTCAGCCTCCGAAAGTAAAATATCATATGTAGAAGACAGATTCTCCCAAAATACACCTTTAACGGTACGCTGTATGTCACCTTCAATTAACAGGACAATTTCATATAGTCTTTCAGGGGGAGCAAGTCTCGTATCCGCTGTTTCTATCACAACGTAGACATCAGTCGCTGTCACCCTCAGTAGTGGACGCAGCGCCTCTCTGACTATGGTTATCTCCGCCGCGCTGTCCAGCAAGGTCAGAGCCCACGTCAGATTCCGAAGCCGCGTTCTCACTATCTGTGGCATATCGATGCGCTGTTAAGGCTGCGACTTTCTTTTTCGCAAACTGCGGACGCCTAGGCGTAGAATCCTCCTGCTTCACTGCGCCGTCCGTCTGGCGGGACTGGCCACGTCCTTGTTGGCCACCACGTCCACGTCCACCCCCTCCTCCTCCACCGGTCTTCGGGGCCGATGTGTCCTGAAAGGAACGAGGAGAGCGTTGATCAGAACCCTGAAAACGATCAGGCGATTTAATCATCGCGCGGTCGCGCAAATCATAAACTTTTTCGGGTGGCGCAGGAGCTTGTATTGCAGGAAAAGTACCCTGAGTCTGCGTTGACTGCTTCCCCTGTGTCTGTTTTTTAGGCCAATTTTGTTTCTTGGACTTGGGCTGGGCATCTGTCACTGCAGATTGTCCCTGTGGTTGTTTTTTCTCCTTCACTGGAAAATATTTCAGACCCCTACTTGTGCGGCCAATCGTTTTATAAGCGGCCACCACAATTTTTGCCAACTGGCGGGGTTTGTCGGCATCGGGCAGAGCAGCCAAAGCATTCGACACCTGAAAGTTAACTGCATCTCCTTTAACATTGGAGAGAATGAGATCACTTACAATCTCAAAAGAACCACACAGGCGCATACCCAATTCAACCGCTGCCTCTGGACCGTGATCATTCTGAACACGTCTAACGATTTCAGGCAGGGCAGTCATAGACGGGGTGCCGAAACACCTTGTATAAACTGCCGCAAATGTTTTTCCCCAGCTGTCACAGTCAGCAAGTTCAGGAGTAATATCCTTCGGTAGAGTAATCGTTAACATTCTATGTTTATCAGCAGGAGTAGAATTCGGAAAAACCGCCTCCAGTTGATCAAACTTCTCTGCTAGCCAGAATGGGAAGTCATCGTTGTCAACAGGACGCGCACCAAAAACCGAATTTACCATCACTGGATTGAGACGCATACCGCCTCGTTCCATGGGAGCGGCCGCACCCCCCTGGGGACCACCAGGAAGATGTCGACCGATGTATTGCACTAAAGCACGAATCACGGAAATGGAAACTACATGCAGCCTGCGAATTTCAGCCAGGGTGCAAGCCCCGTGATTCGGGTGCGGGGTAAAGCCACCCAACGCAGGCCAATTAGTACCTGGAATTGAGAGTGGGCCTAACCTCGCAGGGGACATAGAGTGGGGGAGGGCGCCATCAAACCAAACTCGATGCTGCCAATGATCAATAGGTATTTCCAATGCCCTGTACGGCGTATATTCAGCTGGGACATCTGAGGCGGTGTAGGAGTGGAACAAACCAGAATTAGCGTCCACAGCCGGAAACGTAACCCAAGAGTAAAACAACTCGTAAGGAAACGCCGGATCTGCACATACCACGAAAATCACAGCCATCCCATCTACTGGGACCTGGTACGTCTGAAGATGGTTGCGTACCGCTACGCGACTATGCTGCGCAATAGCCACCGCTGCCGCCATTACAGAACTGGAAACAAGAAAAAACAAAGAATACTTTGTAGCACAACTGGGTAGTAATCCAAAGAAACCGTTTAGGTAAGAATCAAGCTTGAACAAAGACCTATTCCAAGAAATAGGTAGGTTTCACCAACACCCCGTTTTCCGGAAACGGACGTGAAGGGGTTAAGGCATGAACGATAAACTACTCGAGTGTCATGATATAAGACCACCGAAACCGTTGGGCGCCATGTTGCAGGGTTTCTGTACTCACACAGAACTGTGCACAGAGGAGTGGAACCTCGGCAAATTAGGATGTCCCAAAACTTACCTTAGCAACCAACTCACCCCTTACCGAGCTAGCTACAGTGTCTCATTGGACATATCAAACACCCAATGTTTAGACAAACCAGAACATGAACTTACAGTACCTCAGGGTACGTGGGACTCATGAACACTCTTTCGTTATATTATCATTACAAACCAGAACATGGAGTAAAGAAGACACATGTGCATTTGAAATGTTTATTTACTAATGCCGTCTTCTCAGGCGCAGTATCTTTGATAATACAAGTATACTTATTATCAGTAGCAAAATTATCAGCATAGTTACTAAGACATAAAAAGCGAATGGTGACAGCATGTTAACATGCTGTAATGAATAAGAGTTAACAACACTTATATCTCACCCTCCCTAACACATATATTATATTATTATCTAGGAAGGTCTCTTTGGGTTGTTTTAGGGCGGGCCCATACCTTAGTGTCCTAGCATGAAGGAATCACATCAGCATACACCAGCTCTCTCTGCATGTGCACCGCATCAAGTGTGTTAACAATTCTCGTGCAAAGCAATATCAATCCCGCCTCAAGCCCAAGTTGGCAAAGGCTGCACTTGTGTTATGACTATGAAGGCGTGGAGATCAGACCTCATAACAATTCCATATCGTGTTGCTCCTGAAACTTCAGCACTCTCCGTGCAGACATGGTTTATTAAACAAAACTGATATCAGAGCAATAACATATTATTCTCACATACACCACGGCAAACCACTAGGTTGAAAGCTAAGTCAACAATTAAGGGTCGTGTGCAGAAGTTGCAAGAAAGGAAAAATGGCGTTTAAATCCGAAATGTACCTATGCTAACTTAACACGATATAAGGATATATAGGAGCTATACAACAGGGTAGCTGCTGTGCCGGTGGACCCGGTGAACAGCAGAAGAGTGAACCCTATGTTGTGGTCGGTGCCTGCAGGCAAGAGGCTTCGCAACTTCAAGGGAGATGCTGATGGCTTGGAGACGTGCTGGAGGCCCTCTGTGGCTTTTGAAGGCTGCACAGCTGCAGGACGAGTTGGGGTGTCACACTTGTTGGGACAGGAGCGCATGGACAGGCAGGGTTTGGCTTCTAAGTCCACCAGCAGTCCGCAGTTCTTGCTTCTTCGGTTCTTCTTTGTCTTCTTTCTTCAGTCAGTCAAATCTAAGTTCATGGTGCCAGATGGCCACCTAAATACTCAATTTAGAGGTGTTAAAGGGAGAGGCCAAAGGGCTACTTACTCTTGAGGTCACTATACCCCCTCTATGATCACTTCCTATCGGGAGAAGACATAACCCTGTTCCAGAATTCCTATTTCCACCAAAATTAAAATGTTGAAACCCTTCTTTCGGGAGGTACATCAAGCGGCCCACCTTAGGGGTGTGACTAGCCTGGTAGTGCACCACGCCTCCTAGGATAGCTAATTTCCTGCCTGTGCTGGTCCCAAATGGGTCCCAGGGCAGGGGGTGGCATCTCTCAGGTCTGGGGAAAGCAGGATCACCTATCAAAGGTGACAGGAGCTTTGAAGTCTCTAGCCTTCGCATGCAGTTCGCTAGCCATCCTGGTGGAGGAGGTGCAAATACCTTACTCTAGTGCAGGCATTGTTTCTGGCCTCAGAGAGCATTGGCTCTTACCTGCAAGGGGTCAGAGACTTGGCTGTGGTTGCAAGCTGGGCGATATCAGTCAGCCAGCACACTAAGAGGATAGTAGGTTTCCAGGGGGCCCCTCTAAGGTGCCCTCTGGGTGCATGTTTTAATAAATCCACAACTGACATCAGTATGGATTTATTAAGACAAGGTGTTTGATACCAAACACTATTGGTTTCAGTGAAGCCATCATATAGCTGGGGAACTCGTAATGACCAGTGTCCAGGACTTATACTTAAGATGACTACCTGTTCACTTGTACTATCTAGCAATTGATCTAGGCAGCACAGGGGCATATCTGCTCATGCAGATACGTCAACACATGTAAAATAATGCACCCTGACTTAGGGCTATAAGGCCTGCTGGTGGGGGGACTTACATATGTTGCATGCAGTGTCTGTGGGCATGGCACACAGGGTGTGTGCAATATCGTGGTTTCACTTTTGTCAGCAAATGTATATAAACACCCCTTGGCAACCTAAGAGCCAACTAAATAACTGATAAATATACAGGTCAAAAGAACATGTGAATGCTGAATTACATATTTTATTTTATTTTACATATGACCAACATAACAAAAATGTAGCATTTAATCAGCACCATTTCACACATCCTGCAATGGCAGTCACATTAGTTTGGTGGTAGGTCCCTTAGGGTGGCAAATTACACGCTGCAGCCCTTAGGGACCCTCTTTAGTACCCATGCCTCAGGTACCAGTGGTACCATTTACTAGGGGCTTACAGATGTGCTAAACATCTTGTCAGTTGGGGAACAATGGCACAGTTTCTTTGTTTGAGGGAAAGAGCACTGGTGACCTGGTTAGCAGGAACCCTGTACACTGCAGTCAAAATTGCATTGAATACCAGGCAAAAAAGTGAGGAGACCATGTCAAAAAAGGGAACTTTTCTACAAGCTCAAATTAAATTTAACTCTGAAGGTTGCGTCTAGAGCATTTATCTCAGACCAAGGAGACAACGCCATCTATGCCCTTTTACCAGATCAATTGCTTTGCGTGCAATTGGAAACCACACTTGATAGCCATACCTTATTATCAGTTAAACCTTGCCGCAATAAGCCTTTATCAATGGGCATAGCCAGACACTCCTTACTGTTATAAACCTTAATCAATCATTACACTATTATAGTCACTCTATTCCTACAGCAAAATCGTGTTTCATATTAATTTCTCATTGAAAGTAGTAAGAGATATTTAAAAAACACAGTGACAACAGTTATCTTATGTTTGCTGATAAACCTGAAACCTGTAAAGTTACACTTCCCAGATGACAGAATTTGTCTGTTCACTAGTCAATAACTGTTGAGCGGAAAAGTCCCTCGCATGGTAGTAGACGTGAACCCCTGCCCTGAGTGCCCCGCTGTGGTGGTATCTGTATCCTTGGTAACATCAAAAATTAAGCGGAAGGTTCCCCTGGTTTACTTAAACACAGGTTGGGGGATTATACTACATTAAAAAGCAGTGGGCCTGTGTTTATGGTAAAAGACTCTATTAAAGTCAAGAGTCCTAGTTGGAAAATACCAATGTCCGCACAGAACCTAATTACATTCAGGTCCTAAAACTAATAGCCACTCTTGAACATGTGGAAAAACTTATATAACAGGCACCTTCCCAAGTGAAAACAATGATATATTTTGATTCAAGATAGACATCTATTTATAAACAGGTAAAACAGGTGAGCACACCAGCAAAATGAAAGTGTTAACAAAATTTATTAAAATACCTCCCACTAGGGGTTACACTCTAGATTAAAACAATAAAAACCATAAGAATGAACACATAAAAAGGTCAAAGTACAAAGGGTCGACGCTGCGTTTCGGTGTGAGTTTCAAATATTTACACCTTCTTCAGGACACTTTGACAGTTTCTTAAGTAATCTACAAATTAAAAACATCATTTTAGACACTGTTCTTTATAACACTTTATCGTATTTACAACATTTCTATATATTCACTGGTGTTTCTAGGGACATATCATTTTGCACTACCTGTTATTCTAGGGATGAGCTTTTGGACAGACTCCATTTGGTGACATTAACTTAAGTAATCAACATTCTTTCTTTAACACATTTAGGTCTTAACGTACCCGCCTTTATCAAGAATTGTATCCCAGTTAGTCAAAATCTGTACCTGTTGGTATTCTCTTTTGAACATTGAGAGAGACTTCCAAAATCAATAAGGGTCGTCGGTGCCTTCACTTTTGCTCAATGGCCTTAGTAAGGGAATAGATATTAAGAATAATTTTTAGTTGGCGTTCTTGTCTACTTCGCCCTTTATTCCAACTTATTTTATGCCATGCATATTACCTGATCTCAGTAAAGGTGCACGGTGAAGAACCCCGGAGGAGCCACCGGATCTCTCAGAGTTAATATAGACGGTTGTCTCACGTCTTTTATGTCTTTTGGGTCAAACAGCTTTTTTTCACATTAGCGCTGTATTCCTTGGTTTTCGATAAAACCTGTTAATGTAAAGTTAACGTGTTGTAGAGAACCACTGTAGACTTATGGGTCACATGTTATTTATGGTCTACAACATCAATTCAATTCGGTTTGATGTAAAATAAATTAAATAAATGTCATATTATATACATCCTCCTTGTTCCGTGCCTTATTGGTTATATTATCCAGAGTATTGGCGGAAACACTTAAAAGTTCCCCCTGGTTGGGCTTAACTAAACATAATGCGGCATTTTACAAACTTATTGGCAAAAATACTTAGGAGGTTCCCCTCTGTTGGGCTTAACTGGACAAAATGCCGCATTATCCAAAGTATTGGCAATAGTACTTCGAAGGTTCCCCTGAATTGGGCTTAGCTAGACACAGTACAGCATAGTGTGTTAGGCGCTGTCATTGCCCTCCTGTAATTTGACAGGACAGAAATACGGCATGGTCTATTTGGGTGCTATTACTCCCTAGCTACAGAATAACAAATGTTAAATCAATGGGTAAAGGACCCAAATCGAACCGCTGCCGCCGGGGTTGTTTGCTAGCGTGTACTAGCTCGCTTACCAGTATCTTGTAAGTCGGCCTCCCTGCTCCTCCGTGTTCCGCGTCATCCGGGTAAATAATTTACCGGATGCCGGACTGGGTTAAGTACTCGCTCTTCCGGGGTTGACCTGGAAGTAGATTTTTGGCATCCAGATTTTTATATCCCCATTATTCCATGTCTATAGTGCATTTCTATTTATAAACGAAAAACTGGGGATAGAAGTTTGCTTCTATGTCGGTTACTATTTATGCCGAGGTATAAATATTTATCGAGCGAGCATGACCCGGAAGTACTCCTATGGCGGGCGCGCTCGCAATTTTAAACTTATTTGTTTCTTTTACTATTGTGCATCACAGTGATAAAGCTGAAGTGTGCTCAATCTAATACATCCTATCCTAGTCTTTATATATGTGTATTAGTCTACAGTCGGCAGGCACTCGATAACTACAGAGTGTCCGCCATTTTGGATTGGGTAAATGTCAATAGTTTTGTTTGTTTACACTGTGAGTTACCCTTCGGTGTCTATAGTGTAAGCATTTGTTGGACAAAAGCAAGACCACATTACAATGACCTGCGCATTATATGTTTTATAAAAAACCAATCCCTAATATCCCATTCATTATATACAGTATCTATGTACACACTTCTGCATCTATCACAGGTGTGCAACACCATGGCAATATATAACAAATCATTAGGGCGATCCAAGTATATCAAAGCATACATAAAAAACCATACATAAAAAACAATTTTGAACCGCCAGTAGAACATGTTCATCAATACAATGGTCTTTTTGGATGTACAATATTTTTGTTCTATACACGGTCTATCTATATCTAGGGTTATTTTCAGCAATCTACGTCAGATATTTCATCAATCTAGTTTAGGCATTTGCCATTGACGGGTGTCCACAATTGAGGTATCCATATGAAATATATTATAGTTATTCATAGCCTTGACTAAGGTTACTCTATTGGTAATGAAAAAAATAATTTTTTGGGTGAGAATTTTTTTTTTCATTCTAGTGATATTTGTCCTTACATAATCAATTTTTCCCATTCCTCTCTGTTATTCAACCCTGTTCTGAATGTGTTAAAGAGAGACATAAAAAATTGTTCTCTCCTTTTCCTTTTCATCTGGATATCTCCTCCTAACAAACCCTAAGAGGAGGAGATATCCTAGATATAGATAGACCGTGTATAGAACAAAAATATTGTACATCCAAAAAGACCATTGTATTGATGAACATGTTCTACTGGCGGTTCAAAATTGTTTTTTATGTATGGTTTTTTATGTATGCTTTGATATACTTGGATCGCCCTAATGATTTGTTATATATTGCCATGGTGTTGCACACCTGTGATAGATGCAGAAGTGTGTACATAGATACTGTTTATAATGAATGGGATATTAGGGATTGGTTTTTTATAAAACATATAATGCGCAGGTCATTGTAATGTGGTCTTGCTTTTGTCCAACAAATGCTTACACTATAGACACCGAAGGGTAACTCACAGTGTAAACAAACAAAACTATTGACATTTACCCAATCCAAAATGGCGGACACTCTGTAGTTATCGAGTGCCTGCCGACTGTAGACTAATACACATATATAAAGACTAGGATAGGATGTATTAGATTGAGCACACTTCAGCTTTATCACTGTGATGCACAATAGTAAAATAAACAAATAAGTTTAAAATTGCGAGCGCGCCCGCCATAGGAGTACTTCCGGGTCATGCTCGCTCGATAAATATTTATACCTCGGCATAAATAGTAACCGACATAGAAGCAAACTTCTATCCCCAGTTTTTCGTTTATAAATAGAAATGCACTATAGACATGGAATAATGGGGATATAAAAATCTGGATGCCAAAAATCTACTTCCAGGTCAACCCCGGAAGAGCGAGTACTTAACCCAGTCCGGCATCCGGTAAATTATTTACCCGGATGACGCGGAACACGGAGGAGCAGGGACCCCGACTTACAAGATACTGGTAAGCGAGCTAGTAAACGCTAGCAAACAACCCCGGCGGCAGCGGTTCGATTTGGGTCCTTTACCCATTGATTTAACATTTGTTATTCTGTAGCTAGGGAGTAATAGCACCCAAATAGACCATGCCGTATTTCTGTCCTGTCAAATTACAGGAGGGCAATGACAGCGCCTAACACACTATGCTGTACTGTGTCTAGCTAAGCCCAATTCAGGGGAACCTTCGAAGTACTATTGCCAATACTTTGGATAATGCGGCATTTTGTCCAGTTAAGCCCAACAGAGGGGAACCTCCTAAGTATTTTTGCCAATACGTTTGTAAAATGCCGCATTATGTTTAGTTAAGCCCAACCAGGGGGAACTTTTAAGTGTTTCCGCCAATACTCTGGATAATATAACCAATAAGGCACGGAACAAGGAGGATGTATATAATATGACATTTATTTAATTTATTTTATTTCAAACCGAATTGAATTGACGTTGTAGACCATAAATAACATGTGACCCATAAGTCTACAGTGGTTCTCTACAACACGTTAACTTTACATTAACAGGTTTTATCGAAAACCAAGGAATACAGCGCTAATGTGAAAAAAAGCTGTTTGACCCAAAAGACATAAAAGACGTGAGACAACCATCTATATTAACTCTGAGAGATCCGGTGGCTCCTCCGGGGTTCTTCACCGTGCACCTTTACTGAGATCAGGTAATATGCATGGCATAAAATAAGTTGGAATAAAGGGCGAAGTAGACAAGAACGCCAACTAAAAATTATTCTTAATATCTATTCCCTTACTAAGGCCATTGAGCAAAAGTGAAGGCACCGACGACCCTTATTGATTTTGGAAGTCTCTCTCAATGTTCAAAAGAGAATACCAACAGGTACAGATTTTGACTAACTGGGATACAATTCTTGATAAAGGCGGGTACGTTAAGACCTAAATGTGTTAAAGAAAGAATGTTGATTACTTAAGTTAATGTCACCAAATGGAGTCTGTCCAAAAGCTCATCCCTAGAATAACAGGTAGTGCAAAATGATATGTCCCTAGAAACACCAGTGAATATATAGAAATGTTGTAAATACGATAAAGTGTTATAAAGAACAGTGTCTAAAATGATGTTTTTAATTTGTAGATTACTTAAGAAACTGTCAAAGTGTCCTGAAGAAGGTGTAAATATTTGAAACTCACACCGAAACGCAGCGTCGACCCTTTGTATGTTGTATCCTTGGTAATACATTTTTGGTCATGAACAAACACAGATCATTCAGAGATCTTTGATTCTGAAAAGGTCACTGATGAGAGGCACACAGACACATCTCAGGAAGGAGATGGAGCTCATAAAGCAATCATCAAGAGCAAGACTAGTACCATCATAACCTTTTGATTTACATATTACCAAGACCGCCATCCAGTAGTGATCCTCTAGTTATTGCCCTGGCCTGTGTTTGGACACTCTTGCTGAGATAGACTGCTGTCTGGAGGAAGAGCATGACAGACGAATGGGCACTTCAAAGTAGGCAACCACTAGAACACAAACCTCAAAGACCAACACACTAAATCACATTTATGTCTACAAACGGATAATAAAAGGGGGAGCTTGAGACTCCCGAATTTGCTAAGTGAAGCTGTACATCAGCTTGGAGAAGCTCAGCACAAGTTCTGGCCTGTTGTGACCAGAACTGGTGACCGAGGGTCGGCCAGTCTCCCATGCTGGGTAAGGGACATCACCCAGGAGAATCAAGAACAGTTGCCTGGAGCACCAGCCCCTGCATGATCCAAGACCCGAGGTCTCTGTGAGGAGAAGGAGATTGTCTGGAAGGAGCGAGGTCCAGCAGAGTTCCTGCTGAGTGGACCCCAGGAGTAGAGCTTGAGATTCAGTATAGTCGGGGTGCTGCACCGATCAGGCTTTCTGCAGTGTGCAGAATTCATGTCTTCTTGCTAGGCGGAGGCCACATGGAAGAACAAGCATTATCGCCTTTAGTGCTACGCTTTGTCAAGTTAAGTGCCACTGCACTGTGAAGCAACGCAACCCAGGGAGGACAGCTGCCTTGTTTGTGCAGCTCACAACACACATGTGCTAGCTAGGGGCTGCAGTGAAGAGTGAGGGACATCACCATTGGGCAGCCCAACATCGAGGAGAGGGCCGTCGCCATGGGTACTGCCGCAACCTGGCATGGGCTGCAGCTCTATGTACGCAGATATGACCCCTGAATGTCAGGGGGGCGCCATGGTCAAGTGGAAGGCTGTAGCACTGAACCGGGGTGCAAAAATTGAAGGAGAAGCAAGTCGTGACTTGCAAATAAAAGAAAGCCACTGGATGCAGGGAGAGACTTACCGCATGACAGCAGGCGCAACGTAGGTAATAGCCGCCTTGACCACATAATCCCAACTTCTATTCACTTCCAGGCTGCAGATGTGCACACAGGGACTCTGAACCGCCACTCCAGTGAGAAAGGCTAAGACTGACAACAAGGCCATCAGGCCTTGGGAGAACTTGTTCTGACTGATGCGCCATGGCACAGGGATATAGTGTTCAAGCGTATGGGGGCTCCTTGTCAAGATCTCATAGTTCCCACGCTGGTTTGCATTATTCATAACAATTTCCTCCGTTTGTCAGTCTCACCCATTCTTGCAGGGTGATGGCTCAGAGTCCCCAAGGAGCCCTCAGCAGTCCGGTGGTGTTGAGGCTCCTCTGATGCAGTAAATGTCTCCTGGGATCCAGGGGCAGGACTCCTAAGCTCCTGGACGGGGGAACAGACGTTGTTGCTCTCACTCTTCATGGATCATCGACCAAGATGTTTTCTCAGCTACACGTGGGTCCAGGGCATCAGCCCTCTTCCTCATTATTAGTCCTTTCCTTCTGCCATGCAGAAAGGGTTGCAGCAACACGTACAGGGTGAAGGCTTTCTTTCTTCACCGCTGCCCCCACTTGGCATACCCGGAACCTAAGCCACATGAACAAGGTGATAGCCCGCCTCAGGTCACAGCAGTTGAATTAGGCGATGGCCCTGTATCTCACATAACACAGAACTAAGGGTGGTAACCCTTATTCTTCACCCGGCCCCCTCCTGGCAAGCGGGGTCACAGATTTTGACACAAAGGCTGGCAGCCCGACTGGTGCTGCTGTCCCTTTAAGGGATCTACTTCACCTCACTGGGCCCACTGGCCTTTGGTCAAGCAGAAGCTGGTGCTATAGGCTCAAGCGAGTGTTCTTGATGCTCCTGAGTGATGCTTCCTCACCTTAGGGCCAGGTGTATCTAGGGTTTTCCCGTTCGCAAACGGGCCGATTCGCAGAATCAACCCGTTTACGAATGGGAAAAAGTCTTTTGGGATGTATCATCCCAAAAGGCATTCGCAAAATAGGGAATCGCAAAAATTGTGCTTCCCTATTTCGCGAATGCATTCAAGGAATCGCAATTTGCGATTCCTTAAATGAAATGCAGAAGCCAAAAAAATGTGCACCCTGCCAGAAACCGGTCCCAGGATGCTTGTTTCCGGTCCAGGGAAGACATGGCTTGGCAGTTCGGGCTGGACTGTTCCCATGAGGCACAGGGTCAGACTGATTTGCATATGGCCATGTCTGAACTGGGGTGGCAGAGTGAGCTAAAGAATGGTGATGGATTAAACCCAGATCAGTTGACTGTGGGTGAGTGTTTGATTTGCTCAAACGCTCCGTCCATCATCCCCTTTTGTATCGATGAGTAAAGCCACAGCACACTGTGAGGTAAATTATAGCTATATAGTCAGCTATGTCATTGTTTCACAATGGTGTGATAAAACTAGCATTTAATCTTTTAACCCACAGGCATGCAGAAGATTTTTGCCTTATGCTATACATAGAAATCGTATTCTCCTTTTCATTTTTGTGGCATTAACATCGTCAGGCATAAATGATATGTCTCCAATCCAAAACGTCCATAGTTTGTAGATCAGTTAGTATAATTTCATGTTACGACATGTTGTTGCGATCAGGACCACTGCTTCTGCTTAAGGAATCAACCACTATACCATCCATGGGATCTGTGCTCTCCAAAGCCGAATCGAACACAGATAAGCTGACCATAGCGTCATCACACTACGGTGGTATCAATGACAAACTAATGCAGGTTACAGCAGCAACTTTGAATGCAGGAATACTGTCAGAGCCCTGGCCCTAAACTAGCTGTCCAGACAGCACAAAGGAGATGTTATTTGAGCACCTCTCTCAATTTGTTGCCATGCCACATCAGCACTGTCTGTAATTTACATCTCCTGGTGTGCAGCAAAACCCAGCAATCGGACAACTGCAAATAAAGGCAACCACCAACCGTGGTCATCTGACAGGGCTTTGGCAGAATAATTAGGTGATCAAAATAACAAAGGATGCGTGGGTCCTTGATGCCATTTCTGGCACTAGAAACAGTTTTATAATATTCCACCTCAGAACCATTATGTGGGTCTTGAAGAACAGTACATGAGCAATTTATATATGGTGAAGACGTTAAATGGTTTCAGTCCAATGACAAACATATTCAGGTTCCAATTGTGGTTAAGGAGCAGAGGTGCTCGGGTTATTTACTTGGACACCATAATTTTTATGGCACAAGATTAAGAAGGTATGCAAAGGCATGTGAGAATGATTCTATGGTTGCTGATGATGATGATCTAGGTTCATAGTGAACAGAGACAAGTTCGATCTGACATGCAAACAAGTTGGAATTAATTGGACCCCCATGGCACCTACATAAAGCATTTTGAGCATCAAGAACGAGCTCTCGACAGTTTTGAAAGTAAAAGACACACAATTGATGGACGGAATGCAGAACAAATCAAAACATTCACCCGCAGTGAAGAGATCTGGGTTAAATCCATCATTCCATTCTTTTGCTCACCATGCCACCTCAGTTTAGACCTGGCCATATGCAAATCAGTCTTGACCCTGTGCCTCATGGAACAGTCCAGACCGAACTGCCAAGCCAGGTCCTCCCTGGACCGGAAACAATCATCCTAGGCAGGTGGTCAGGAGATGCATTTACATCCTTTACAGTTTCCCAAAAAAGGAATTGTTATCAGAGCAATAGCCAAGAACATTAGATATGTCTGATGAACGTTACATTCATGGTAAATTGGGTTCGTTTTGCACAGTCTGAGATGAACTCTCTAATAAAAAACGAAGTTTTGGTGATGGGGACCTATTTGCTCCATCTTTGGGTTTGTGAAGAAGATTGTCTGATGTAGTTAATTTGGATCTGTTGGCTACCAAGAGGGAGCTCACAAATACTAATGGTGGTGGAGATGGATGCCCTTTTGGATAAATGATCAATTCAACCTCCTCTTGGGCTAAGGCTATTATTGTATCTATCATTAAAAAGGGTTTGAGGGACGACCCTGCGTGTTACTGACCTATTTCTCTTTTAGATTTGTCCACAAAAATTATGGGGAAAGTGATTTTGGATTGTCTAACCTCTTGGTTAGATCATTTTAATGTCATTTCCAACATACAGTATGGTTTTAGGCAAGGTAAAGGGACGCTAGACTAATACATTAACCTACACCTGGTGGTGAGAAAATACACAATTGCGAAGAAGGGATGCCTGCACATGGCATTAATGGGCTTAACATCGGTGTTCAACCGTGTTAACAGATCCAAACTGTGGTCGACTCTGTTGGATCTGGGTCTGGGCGCAGACCTGGTGGTTTTTCTACACTCTGACCATAATAACACCACTGTGGTGGTGAGATACAATGAGGATGGTGGCGTGTCAGCTTCCTGAGGTCTGGCAGGGGTGTATGCTGGCCCATTTGTTGTTTACGTTTTACATTAACAAGGTAGGGGACCTTCTCTCAGCCAGCAGTAAAGACATCCCGAGGGCTGGCTCTAAACTGATTTCCGCACTTTTATATGCAGATGACGCGGTGTTGTTTGGCAGGACTGCCGTAGGTCTCCAATAACTTTTAAATGCTTTTATTGATTTTATGGACTCACTCAATCTTGCCACTCATTTTTCTAAATCCCACACCATGATGACTGGTACTCAGAAGGCACTAGACACAATTTCTTTTGTGGGGGTAAAACTAACAAAAGTTTCAACCTTCCTTTACCTGGGTGTGTTGTTTGATGACCGAGGGGCCTGGGTTGCGCAAAGAACACACAAAAAGAACACTCTGGCAAGGGCATTGGGGGCAACCATGGACTCTGCAAAAAGACTAGGAACAAAGGCAGTTACCACCCTGCTAAAGTTGAACAGAGAACAATGTATCCCTATAGCCACTTACGGATGTAATGTGTAGGGATACAAAAACGTGAGAGATATGCAGCGGGTGGAAAACAAATGTATGCGCAGGCTGTCCCCCCTGCACTCCAGCCTTCATGTTGCCCAGGGACCTGGGTTGCGCAAAGAATAGACAAAAAGAACGCTCTGGCAAGGACATTGGGGGCAACCATGGACTCTGCAAAAAGACTAGGGACAAAGGCTAAAGTTGGACAGAGAATAATGTATCCCTGTAGCCACTTACGGATGTAATGTGTGGGGATACAAAAATGTGAGAGATATGCAGAGGATGGAAAACAAATGTATGCGCAGGCTCCTCGCTGTCCCCCCTGCACCCCAGCCTTCATGTTGCATGAGGAGCTTAGCATGGGATACATCTCAGATCTTATCGCTGTTGCGTCTCTACTGCGTTGGATGAAAATCTGGTCTTGCCCAGCCACTACTTAAACCAACTTGTTATAGTGGATTCCACTGCACTTGAGTGGGCTCAGCGTATCCCCTGATTAAGGTACATAATTGAGCAGATGAGGTGGCTATGTTGCCATGGCTTGTGTACTAAACCCAGGCCTTTACGTCCAGTAGATATTAGGAATAATAAACACCTGTTTCTGGCCAGGCAGCAGGGGGCAAGGGAGGGTAAGGAGTTAACTAAGCCCACGGTGAGAAACTATATCACATTGAGTTTGAGTCAACAGGTGCAGCTTTATTTGTCACTGGTCATCAATGTGCACCATCGATTTGTGCTAACCAGATTCAGATTGAACCTTATACAGTGGTTATTAGCCTTTCCTAAAGGCTACACGAAGACCTGTGCTCTAAAGCCATGTCCATGTGACAATTTTTCTGATCAGGATACTTTACATTTTACCTTCTGTGTGTTTTATGCCCCACTGCGTAAAAGATTTATTCCCCCGCTCCTTAGATACGGCCAATTTGTTCAAGTAAGGCCTGCATTATTATATTTACAAATGCGTTCCTCCCCTGTGGTCTGTTTTGGGGTCGCAAGTTTTTTTACAGGAGCCTTAAGACTTAGGAAGAAGATGCTTATGGTGTAGTTCGGCTGAACTCGTCTAATGCTCTTAGGTAAATATAAGTGCCTATATGGCTTGAATATGTCGCTTGTTTACCCTGCTAATGCTCTGTCACTCTTGTACTTTATTTGTAACATTTTACACTTAGAGTGGCATTTTTTTTTTTGTAAATCTTTTTATTAGTTTCAAAACAAAGAAGGAAATAGACATATCAGGTGCCATACATCCAGACGTAATAATAAGGCGAACAGACGTAGATACAGGATAGATACTAAGCAATGAAGAAATGGTTGAGATGCCTACGCTAATGTACGAGAAACAGGATGTGCCACAATACAATATACAATTCACATTAAGCGCAAGCCCTCAAAGTCTGAGCACCCATAAAATCAGGATAGTAAATGAAGCATGAGCACCAGATATTAGAATACCAACAAAGTCAGGATGTTCCACCAACTATACTTATAAGGAAGTGAAAGAGAGTGTGAAGAAAAATAAACCATTAAAACTAAAATAAGGACAAAACAATACACCCATCCCCCCACCCTGCACCCCTGCATATGACTATCGCCTAACCCCAACTAGCAGTGTGCCTGTCGCCCCAACTAACTATGTACTAAATGTAGAAAAATAGAGGAGGGCATCTTCATACATGCCCCCGGTCTCCCCTCCCCCCGCCAGAACCAAGAATCC
This sequence comes from Lissotriton helveticus, assembly GCF_964261635.1. Lineage (NCBI taxonomy): Eukaryota > Metazoa > Chordata > Amphibia > Caudata > Salamandridae > Lissotriton > Lissotriton helveticus. The sequence continues at coordinate 732,897,775 of NC_136069.1, read as the reverse complement.
CCGGATTAAGGCCTCGAAATCTATTAAGCTGCAAATACGTAGCACAACAGGGGAAACTTCAAACACCGCCCAACCTCCCGGCTTCCAAGCTGGTCTAGGCCGCAAACTGCCACACGACGTATCTTTGTCTACCAAACTGGTAGAAATCTCGGGATTGCACCATTAAGCTCCAGTCAGGTTCATACACACGGAGGCAGGGCGCAAAATCTAGAGTGGCATTTTGTATCTGTTTTTAATAATGAGCTTTTATCCATATTTGTTTGTATACACAGCCCTAGACAAATTCATCCGGGCTAATTAGATTTTCTATGTATGTATGGGAACTTTTTTTTTTTTAAAGTTACTGTATTTTTAAGTATTTTATTTGGGTAGATTTATGGCTTTAGGGGCCGAATAAAGAATCTTTATATTGAGCGGAGTCCGAGAGTGTTGTGAGTTTGCCCATAGTGACAAGTCAACGAGGGCAAGTGTGGAAGAAGCCCAACCCAGGAGTCTTCTAGATGGGCCTTGGCAGAAGCTGGAGATGGGTGTGATAGGGCCTTTTTCCTTGGTCCCCTGCAGGAGATTCTTGCCATTGTTTTCCTAGATTACTTTTCCAAGTGGCAGGAGGTTACAACTTTGGTTGAAAGACTCACTTCACAGGTCTTTGGGGGCTTGCTTGACGTTTTTTGTCGCAAGTGAATTCGGGAAGAGATTGACTCAGACAATGGTCCCCAGTTTAGTAGCAGCATCATGCACGCTTACCTTTCCAAATCTGGTGTCAAGGACAAAAGAGGTGCATTTTATCACCTGTAGGCTAAAGGACAGGTTGAAATGTTTAATAGGGTGGCCAAACAATTGGCTATCTAGGGCAGAACTGAATGGAGAAAATCTCTTCAAGCTAGGTTGCTAACCAACAAAGGTATCCTTTTAGCGTCACTTGGGAGTCACTACTTGAACTGCTGAGGGGTCGCAAGCCAGGTGCTAACTTTATTTCTTGGAACGTACAAATAAAAATGATTTGGAACCAGATTCTTCCGTCACCTTTAAAGACATCACGGATGCTGTGACTATGTGAAAAAGTAAAATGGCAGAGTACATGAACAAGAGAAGGAATAGAGGTGTGACATTTTGTGTGGGTGGGAATTAAACTACTTGCAGGAGAAGGATCACCACATTGGCCTCATCCTGTATCGAGTTACTGAAATATTTATCAACGGGATGAGAACTGAAGCAAGTAACATGTGGAATATGTCTAGAATATCGAATTTTAACCCCTTGCATGCTGATGACGGCCCCCAGCCGTCATGCACTACGGCGCTCGTGTGCTGATGACGGCTGGGGGCCGTCATGAACCAGCCCACTTGCGATTTTGCAGCACAGGCGCAGAATCGCTGCCGCATGGAAGGGGTTAAGGGAGTGTGTGATTAGTAAGGTCAATGTTGCAAGGCGGATGGGGCTGAAGATAAGGTTTTTCTTGATGTTGCATGAAGTGATAGGGAGTCTGAGCCTGGTTCAAACTTTCCTACTTTGAGGGACATTGCTATTTTGAGTCAAAGCTTGTCAAAAAATCCTGGTAGTTCGGTTCTGGTTGGGGGATCAGTCGGTGATGGGCAGTGGGTAACCCCGTTAGCACATGCCTTCCAAATCTCAAGATGTTGTCTCCAGTGGGGGGTTATTTTTTTACAGAGATGAGTTGTATGATAGTGTGGGTAGCTTGTGGGTGTAGAACATGCTTTTTTGAGTGAAAGAATGATGCGACTGGCAGTTGGTGGTGGCAATTAAGTGGTAGTACCTCTCCTCTTGTGCTTCATACGATCTCTTGTACTTGTTGTAATAAGCCCTACTGGAGAACTTCCATTGAGTCTGTTGTCTTTTTCTGCCCACCATTCACTATCGTATTTGTTTGGAAAAGCAGCCGCCTGCTCAATGACCTTTTTGTATGAGCTTCACAAACTCAAAACCAAATTACGTTGCGTTTTTAACAGGAGAGCAATTACGCATTCTGCTCATAATGAGTTATTAGATTTATAACTGGAAAAATATATATTGACTTATTTAACTCAATTCCAGTAACTAGTGTTGGAAATCCACCTAAACTACAGAAAAGCGAACAGCTTTATTTTATGGTGGATTGAAATATGAGTTACATGACTTGTTAGCACAGACTTCTGATATGCCTACAGATTGTGATGATTTAATTGACCTTGTATTATAAATGGACCACTGGAGAAAAGAAAGAAAAGGAGAGAGAGGAAGAAGTGACATTTAGCATGAAAGTTACAGAAAAATATATAACTTAGATAGTACACACTCCAGTTCCAGAACCAATGCAAATAGGGACAATTCATCCTTCCCAGTCTAAGGATGAAAAAGAACAAGAACTAATGAACAATCTTTGTTTATACTGTGGCTCATATAAACATTATAGTAGTATGCCCAAAAAGACATAGAAAGACATGGCATGAAAAAGAGAATGCTGGATGGACAGAAAGGTAATTCCCTTAACCACAGAGACTAAATTAACCCCTTCTAGAACTATTGTACTAGACACATTGCAACCTGGAACAGCATGCAGAGTTAGATGTATCCTTATGTGAAAAAGAGAAGTCATTTTCTAATTGAACTCCACTCATTGACTCAGGACATACTGAGTATTCGCAGTTTGGCAATTTGTTAAATGGCTTGATTTATCAATACAAGAAACAGAAAAGGTGGAACAAGGTTCTCAGTCAATGTTAAGCGACCACATGAACTAGGTGGATAATACAATAAATGTCATCCCGTATCAGGGTAGTGTCATGGTGCCCAAATATTATATAGGTATCCATCTTTCTCTTTGTTGAGTGCAATATTGAAAGTTCAAAGATGGCACATAGATAATCCTCAATTAAGCATATGTGTTTTAATCTCCATAAAATGCACAACAATCCAGTGAGCTCTTCCTAAGGACACAATATGCAATTTGTCAGGTGTAAGGAATGCCTCTTTTTGCATGATCGCACCCAAAGTTTTGGAATGATGCTGTTCGGTTTTTGAGTCAGATTGCACAGAGGCCTGCTAACCAGGACTCAGTGCCAGTGCTATGACTCTTAAAATTATATGACTCATTGGCTTATACCCAACAAGTATAACTTTATCTACTCGGAAAGATCTTCCGTTGGATCCCCACCGAAACCAAGAAGACGGTAACCCAGGCCCTCGTCACCAGTCGACTGGACTACGGGAACACCCTCTACGCTGGAACCACAGCCAAACTCCAGAAAAGACTCCAGCGCATACAGAACGCTTCTGCATGACTCATCCTGGACATCCCTCGTCACAGCCACATCTCTGCCCATCTGAAAGACCTGCACTGGCTCCCCCTCAGCAAGAAGATCACATTCAGACTCCTCACCCACGCCCACAAGGCTCTCCACGACATGGGCCCAAAATACCTCAACAGCCGCCTCACATTCTACACACCCACCCGCCAGCTCCGATCCACCAGCCTCGCCCTCGTCGCCGTCTCACGAATTTGCAAATCCACCGCCGGAGGAAGATCCTTCTCCCACCTGGCGGCCAAGACGTGGAACTCCCTCCCCACCCACCTACGACTGACCCAGGACCATCTCTCCTTCAGGAAACAACTCAAGACCTGGCTGTTCGAGCAGTAGCTACCCCCCCCCCCCCAGCGCCTTTAGACCCTAGCGTGTGAGTAGCGCGCTTTACAAATTTGTTTGATTTGATTTGATTTACCAGGACCTGCGGATAAAAGTGTCCCACCAGGGCTCTAGCACACATTGTACCTCCCTGGATGAGTTAATGTGAAAACATATCTCACAGCCTGCCACTGCAGACTGTCAAGAGCAGTTTTAACCCCTTCGATGCTTGTGACGGAACCATTCCGTCATGCCTCACGGTTGAGCTGTGCGGATGACGGAATGGTTCCGTCACGACCACACCCGCGAATGGAATGTTCAGCACCGGGGGAGAATCGGCGCCGCAGGCAAGGTGTTAAACTACTGACTCGACTTTGCCATTTAAACTAATGGCAAGGCCTGAACCTCCCTTTTTAATATAAATGTCACCCCTACAGCAGGCCTATTGAGTCCTAAGGCAGGGTGTTGTATATTAATCAGTAGCACATGTATTCTTATATATCGTAACAGTAAAACCCTAAACTGTTGTTTTTACTGTGGAAAGGCTAGTAGCCCCATTGGCAAGTACAGAGTAAAATGAGGCTAATTCAGCTGAGCTAACTTCTGAATGAGACTACTATGGTTGGTACTGCAAGGTTTCTAAATACTCATTACATTAAACCTGACTTGATGCATAAGTCGAATCTAATGCAACTTTTAAGTAATTGCAACTTTTAGAAAGTTGCCACTCTGCTGCCCAGGTTTTCCAGTGGTCATTTGCAGATACTGACCACAAGACAGCCTTCTGACCTCCTGGGGAGGGGGGACAACAGAGGCCTGCCATTGGAACAAGTGTTATCTCTACCTGGCAGGAAGACACATAGACAAGGTGTGAGCCTGAAAGGCAAGCTACAAAGGGAAAGCAGCCTTTGCACAGCAAAGGCTGGAAACACACAAAAAAGGTTGCTCTTTTGTGCAGGTAGACAGGCTGGCGTCGAGGACAGAGAGGGAAACCAGCGGCCAAGCCATTTTTACCATTGGAGGGTAGCCCTCAACTGGTAGATCTTTAGGGTGGGCTACCAAGCTCCAGACACCAAGAGTAATGTTCAGCCACCTTGGCAGTGGGCAGAATAGTGCACTCTGGGATAGTAGATATCACTCTTTGCAGGCAGTCATCATCAGGCGGGAGGGGACCTGGTAGCCCATTGGCTAGTAGCCACCACATTTCCAGAATGCACTTTATGGGCATAAATATGGCAGCCCTGGCACCCAATCCTCAGATCACATCTGTAATGAAGAGAAGACTGGAGAAGGACTGTCCTGCTGTACCCTGAATCTGGCAAGAGAAGCTGCACCAACCACTAGACTGCAACTGCTGATCCTTGGGCTAGCAAAGAGAGAACTGTGCTGGCTTGTGGAAAAGTCACTCCTGAGCCCCAGACAGAAGAGGTGAATTCCAGGACTCAGTTGGCTGACTTCATGTTACAGCACCAGGGAAACAAAGGTTGAAGAAGCCCACCTGAGCAAGTCAGCAGCCACAACCATTTTGATCGCCTCTGACCACCAACGTGCAAGCCTGGAACACTGAATCCCGACACTCAAAAGTTGCAATTGAGTCTGCGGGCCTGAGAGAGTTGTTGGACTGCAGTTGAGTCACCCAAAACCGACACTACCCTTCACCAAAGGGAACCACGTGTTTCGCTGTGACCTGAGGCCAGTAGACCAGTGGCAACTGGAGTTGTGCTGGAACCAAGAGGACTTTGAGGGACATTGACCCCTGTGGCCAAAGTCGCCCCACAAAGTCTATGGCAGTACTGCCATTACACTTGAAACTGGACATGAGACAGCTTTGCAACACGGTAACTGTCCTGCACATCCTTATTGGCCCTACTGGCCTTCTCCCTGCTGAGTTGGCCACCTAGAGCAGGCTGGAGCAGCCAAACACAACTCTTTAAAATGTATATAAAGTCTCCCAACATTCCAGTTACTGATGCATGTTTGAATTCCACATCTAAGAAGCAGTGATTTACAATTTACATACAAATCTATATATACAGAACCTTCCAATGGATTTTGTTCACTTTGGTGTCTAAAAATTCATAAAAATAAGATCTATGTTTATAAATTGGTGTTGGATTTCGTTTGTGTTGAATGACTTTCTTATTTTGTTGTTTTGGTATTTCTAAATGCTTTATACTTGCCCCTTTAAGCTTTGCTGCTCGCTGCCACAGCTACATAGGGTTGAGCTAAAAGTTTTACTAACGAGTCTGACTGGACCCAATACGGTATTGTGGGTGTTTACACGGTAAGGTCTCACAACCACACCATATAACACACCACATTTCCTCACATCAGGGATATCCAATAGTATCTCCTGTGGTTTGGCAGTAACTGGATAGTGATTTGCAGTGGGTTTAAGAATGAAACATCCCATCAGTGTATCTGCTTTCTTGCACATGACATTATTCTCCAATCTGATCTACAGATCCGGCTTAGGGCCTGATCATGATCTTGGCGGATGGGATACCCAGTCACAAACGTAACGGATATCCCGTCTGCAGTATTACAATTTCGGTAGGATATAATGGAACTTGTAATACAGCAGACAGGATATCCGTTATGTTTGTAATGGAGTTTACCATCCGCCAAGATCGTTATCAGTTCCTTAGTCGCCCCCCCATCCCCATATCTCCAAGATACTCATGATCCCTTTGATAAGCAGCTGTACCAATATTTGTGCTTTATTGACAGGTTGAGTATCCTCCCCTGTGTCGATCTCGTCGCGCTGAGCTGGAGTCTTTGGTCAGTTGCTAAAGCAGTAAAGACATTGGCTCCTTCTCCTTCACACAGGTTGGAACATGCTATTTTGAAATATCAATAGTGGAATTTCTTGGTTTGATTTTATCACCACAAGGATTAATATAAATCTAGGCAATAATAGATAGGCCTACACATACATCTGTTCATGATATGCGGAGTTTTTTTTGGGGGGGGTTCTAATTTTTATAAGAAATGTATACAAAAATGTTCCATTGTACTTTCTCTGATCAAAAATTTGTTATAGAATGGCGTGCAATTTGTTTGGACCTCAGAAGCAGCTTTTCAAGAATTAAAACTCTTAAAACACACCAGCACCAATACTTAAACGTGCAGACACTCAACATACTTTTTTTGTTGTTGAGACAGACGTTCTAGGTTCAGCCACTAGATTTGTCTTACCTCAAAGTCTTCCGGACAACGGACAAATGCATCCTGTAGCATTTATTTCTAGGAAACTAAGTACAGCAGAAAACAATTACATAGAAGGAATTAGTAGACATAGAAGTGTCCATTTAAGAATGGAGACACTATCCTATGGGAAGTACAACACGTTTTGAAGTATATACATATCATCGTAACCTTTTGTTCCTTCCGCACGCTAAAGGTTTGCCAGCTGGACATATGTGTTGATATTTATTTTCTGAATTTAATTGTGTAATTCCTTACAGGCCAAGTTGACTTCATGGCAAAGTTAATGTATCATCTTGTAATAAGAGAATAGAAAAAGGATAAGCAAATTAATCTTCGGGACATATGTTTTCTCCGGAAAAGATTATTTAATTGCTCAAACTATAAAAGAACAAGTTAAGAACACCGTGTCTCCAGCACAAGTCCAAGGCTGGGTAAAGACAAGGGTAAACAGGACCAGTGAAGAAGATCTACTCTGGTTTGAAAATAAATGATTTCTTCCGATATCTGGTTTACAAGAGAAGGCTTCAAAGGTTTCTCATCCTTCCAGGTGGGGTGGGTCAGAACACATTTTCCCTATTTACTTTTCCATAGAAATTTTAGACACAGCTACAGCCCAAACTGCTGAACGGATTTCCACCAAATTTGGCAGAAGGCTGGATCTTTTGTCCAGAAAGATTGCTTTTGTGAAAATCGGTTCAGTGGGTTTTGAGCAATTAATGCTCAAAATCGTATACATCACGCTATACAGGATTTGCAGTACTGAGAGATCTCATGGTGGGGTCCGATTGGCTACCACCACACCAACAATGATATAGCAGCAGCCATCTTAGGATTCAGAAAAAAACCTAAGGGGGCAGGGTATGGGTACCCTGACCCCCTGGGTCTGGTGGGGTCCACAGTTAAATAAAACATAAACAAACAAATGAGTTGGCCCCTGTGCATTTTCATAAAATAACTCCCCCCCACACCTTCCAAGGGTGGGCCTGGGCCCGGGGGCTTTGGTGCATATATTAGGGTAGGGTGGCGCTGGGGCCCCCTCCTCAAGCCTGAAGAGGCCCCATGGACCCCATCCCCCGAGACCACAAATCAGTAGATGGGGAGGTGAGGAGCATAGCATCCCCAGCCATTGAATGGCCTCTGGGACCCCATCTCCCAGTGCTGCTCAGGTACGGTGTCCCAGGGCCTCCAACCCACGGGACACAATTTATTGGGTGAAACCATGGCCCACAGGAGAACTTATCTCCCAAGCTGCAGCTTTTACTCCACAGCTAGAAGTGCAGCCCCGTCTAGGGGCTGATACTATGGTTGCATTTTATGTGTGATGAAGATGTATTAAAAAAAATAAAAGGCTCTCTTGTGGTTGTTTTCATGATTGTATTTTTTGGGCTGAAAAATGTTTTTTTTTAAATTAAGAAACATATATATATATTTTTTAAAACAATATGTCTATTTTCACATTTTACACCCACAAAATAATAAAAACTATGTAATAGGAAAGTGACATGGATGTATTTTAATAAAAACGTTATTAAATATTTGTAAGTAATCAACATTAATAAACATTGCTTTGTGTGTATTAATGCAATTTACATTTGATTAAAATTATTGGTGATTTTTGGCGAAAGATGATAGATCTGTTTTACATCTAGGGGGTTGTGTGCTAGGGAGTATGGAGGTATGATTTGGCCGCAGGACATACGCGGCTGTTGTTGGCTTTAGGTGTAGTAATAAAATATTGCTTCACATTAAAAAAACTAGAAATTCACTGAAAAAAACAAAGGTTACAGTAGCGTTCTAGTTAGGTATGATAATTATATCTCACTTTTTCAATAAAATAAACCTTTTGACTTCAATAAAAAAACAAAGGTTAAAGGGACGTTATAGGTAGGTGAAAATGTCAGTTAAAACATGCGGTTTTAAACGTACAAACCCACTGAAATTCACCAGTTATGCTTATCTCAAGTAACTGTACCTCATGCCTTAAGGTAACTATAACTCGCGCTCCCACCACGAACAGTTTTGTACATTTATAATGGCATGTTTTTGGTTTTTTTAAATTCTTTTTATTAACACACAACAACAATTAAATACAAATGCATCGGGTGATACTCAATCGCTTAACAGCCGATGATATTGTACATTTATAATGGCATATTTTATCTGACATTTTCACCTAACTATAACGTCCCTTTAACCTTTGCTTTTTTTAGTGAATATATATATCGAAAGCAGAAAATATAAATAGGTTTTTGAAGGGCGTGTGAAAATCTGCCATGCTTTAAATCACTAACTAGTTTCAAGCAAAGCTAAAATAATCGAATGGGGTAGGGTGTGAGTGTGTTATTGTTATTACCCTGTATTAATAATTACGGATTACTATTAATTATTAATGACGGGTATTAAAAGCATTACATGCCTTTATTAGCTATTGAAAACAAAACGCACTAAGGTTTGTTAGCACCTATGTGCATTACGGGTGGAAGCACGACCATCATATGTTTTCTGATAAGTGAATGATACCTATTGTTTTGTGCTGTGAATTACAGCGCTACCAATGTATTGTGTTCTTGTTTTGGTAATACACATATGGTGTTACAAGTCACTTCATTTTCTAGAAAATGTGCACATTCGTTTTTGTAGTAGACTAGTAAGTAAACCATGAATTTTCATTACAGTTTAAAAGTACTTTCTTTCTCTGTATATGTATTGTGTCTTAGCACATATTTTGAAACCAAAGTTTCCGTTTGTGGGACAAGTAGACTACTGTTTTGGATGTAAGATCACCAGTGCTACAGAACAACAATAATGTGGCATTAAAAACTTGGGAATATCGTTTGATGTGGTTTCTATTTTAGAAGAATTGAGTAACCTCTGTTCACAATGATTCACAATTTAGTTAAATTATGCCCACCAACGGATTTTCTTGTCCACTTCTGGAAAGATCTAAAGATATTCCAGTTTTATCACTTTCTGCGTCGTCCACTCCTCAGTAGGTCTCCACTATCTTCTGTAATCAATCATCTCTGCCCAACCCATCTCAATAGGCTACAAGCTAATCGATTTCACAGTATTTGCTAGCAAACTTTTAGTTTACATTTTCAACTTGTGGCCTTTCTTTGGATGTAAAGCAACCAGGGGTAAGCCTATACCTCAACTTTTTAAAGCATAAGTAATTTCAGCTTCATGTACCGAAGGAACTCTGAAGGTGTGAGATATATGAAAAAAGACTTTTAAAACCGTGGTAAATGCGAGCCTGAGGAGTTAATGCGGGTAATGAAAAGCGGCGTCCTCCGTGTCTACTGGCAAAAGAGAAACGAGGCGTCCGCAGCCAAACAAAGACAGAATAAAAGAGGCTGGCCCAAGTGCTTTCCAAACAGGAACAAGCCTGTTCGATAAAAAGCCACAGAACACTGCGCTCCATAAAAAGAAAATACATGAGAAAACTGAGAAATCTAAAGCAAGAATCTTTCAATCTTATGGCCAGCAGAAGTGTGGGATGGTGAAATCACATGAACCAGATAAAAAAGAAAAAGCTCTGATGAGAGTCCTGTTAAGGAAATATCAGGACTTGAAACGCGTCGGCACATCCCCCCAAAAAATGTTGAGGAATGGGGGCTTAATTCCACTTCATAAACAAGGACTAAATGCCCTTGTAGTTCTAACTGGGAAAATTGTGATGTTTACTTTGGCAAAAAAATTATCTGGATACCAAAACGTAGACATTAAAAGAAAAACCTAGAATTAGGGCAAGAAGTTAGAAGTAGTTGTTGTTTGTAGCGTTGTATTTCAATATTGTTTTTTCACAATTGTTAGCTAAAGAGTCTTGTGATGTTGTTTGTAAAGCACGATTTATCATTTGTAAATGTGAAATGTCTCTTATGAAGTGTTTTGTGATGTGGAAATGAAGTGACAATGTTTTCATTCTTCATGTGCTAATGTTTGAAAACAAAAAATAAAAAAATAAACTTAAAAGGTACGAATAAATATACGAGGACAAACATAAATAATTACTTAGGCTTTAAAAAGTTGAGGTATAGGCTTACCCCTGGTTGCTTTAGAAGATAACGGCCCTGCCTATCCTTGTGGGCCTAACTCCCCTTAACTTTGAAACTTTCTTTGGATGTAGCACACCTTGAGATCAGACTTTGCATGTGATCATTAAGGGGTCCTGGGTTGTTTTTTGCACAACAATGAAAGCAAACATGATGGAAACAATACTTTGACAATTTACCTACCCGTGTGTAGAAAATAATTCCCCCATCGCTCACACTGATGGTACGCCTCACACTGTGCAATTTCATTTTCATGGTGTGGAAAAGCCAGATCAATTCCACCTGTGTGTATGTCTAGCTGGCTCCCAAACACAAGGCTGTAAAAGAGATGACACATTTGTCAAGAAGGCAAACATTCATTTTCAATGAGTTTAGAAATTTAAAGAAAAACCGAATCAACTCTCTGGTATTGGTGAGTGTGAAGTTTATGGGCCTACTGGGAACAAGCAGAAGGAATAAATAAAGAGCCAAAGTCACAATGGTCGTGATAACAAACAACTTTAGGTTGTACATTTTAATAAATGTAATAATTGTATTGGCCATCACTGTTTCATCTCAGAGTCCTTGACCATAGTTCCAGTAATCAGAGCCATTGTTTCTCCTGTCTGTCCAGTGCAGTACTTTGGGCTTGATGTACATCACTGGGTAGGTTGCAAACTAGTATGCAGATTAGACATAGGAGTATTAACCAAGCCGGACACATTTTGTGAATCTCAACGAATGTCTGCAATCGCAGCACAGAGATGCAGGCCTTCAAAAGACAGGAGACCTCCTTCCCAGCATTTGCCTTCTCTGGATCTCAACATTATATTTTTTACAAGAAGTATATGTCCCTTACATGGACAAACTCCGTTTTTTTTGTTAAAGTTCTCATGCAGGAAAGACATCAGTGAGAGCTTGCAACTGTCTGCTCCCATGAGACTGCTTGACATGATTCCCAACGGGAAAGATGGCCCACAGGGAAAGCTTCTGCATTGTAAATCCTTTACAATCCTTGCTTGGATGTTAGTAACTGATCAATGAGCTGCAACCACAACTGGGGGTCAAAAACCTCTGAGACTTCCACCTCTTACACATCCTCCATTTGCAATTCGTAATAGGTCGCAAAAACCTTTTTGCAAGTTCGAAAGACGTTTGTGGCTCCCAAAAGGGCTTTTGTACAATGCATAAAACGGTTTTGCGGTTGCACATCCTGTGATTTTGTTTTTTCCAGGCTTTGTAACCATAAACCTGGAACCCCGTAATAAATTTCACTAAAAAGCACAGCAAAGCACTCAAACATCCCACAGTAATGATGTAAGCAGGCACTAAATTGGAGGGTAGTCAGTTATCACGGGGATCCTCTTAACAAGGCACACAATGATGTCTAAACATGTGTGTTTTGAGCTTTTTATCACCAGGGGTCGTTCTTTTAACTTGCAAGACAAATTAAAATAGCTTGAGGTAGCTATATTCTAGAAGGGCAATAGAATTAAGGTAATAAAACACGAAAGTTACAGTTCTGATGCTAGGTTAGTGTTCACGGTATTCGCGTCTTTTAGCTAACATAGTAATAGATAGGGCAGATTTACACACTACCGTTAACAAAAGACCTCATCCCTCCAGACACAGGAGAATTTATTTCATTCCTAAAGCACTTATGCCTACTTGCTGTATACAGAAAACAATTTATAAACAGTAAACAGCAGATAATAATAACATGGCATGGATGGACAAATAATGTGATTCTGTTCTTTCCGAACAAAGAATTAGAAGGTACTGGGAAAGTCTCACGTAAAATATGGATTTTAAGACAGACCTGGACAAAGGGTAGAGGAAAAGCGCTAGGCTAGAGTGGGGTTAGGTACAAGAATGGGAAAACCTTTAAATGAAACACGGGTTGCACAGAAGAGAAGGGTAAAACAACTTTCAGTGTGAGGTAACAAGAAGGACTACAGAACTGGATTGGAGAAGTGCGGTAAGGAGCCGCCAGGTGATGAACCCCTATAAAGATGAAGCGTAAGAAGTGGAATTAAAGACGAAAAGATAAATGTCCAGCACAGAGATAGACGATAGAGACAAAGTGTATCCGAGGGGTCTGAAGAGATTGCAAATTGTAGAGTTAAAGACTGATTTTAGAAGAGTGTGTGGGTAAGAAGAAAAGACAACCAGTACACTGGGATATTCAAGAAGGAATAGAGTAAGAGTGAGATTTAGAGCATTGGTGGCCTGGAATGTCTTATGTTGAAAACAACAGGAGCAAGAAAATGTGGAAAACAAAAGACTGCATTTCAAGATAACGTGCAGACTACACGTGGAAGGTCAAAGAGAGAGGTAAGTAGGTATAGAAAGTCTGCTGAAATATTAGAGAAGATGGTGACAAGAAGAGCAAGAGTAAAAAGGAAAGTGCTCTCCAACAGAGCATAAGTTTAGATTGGAAAAAAAGGCGGGCATGGACTGACCAGTAAGGGACCCAGTAAAGCTGAAAAGAAAGAGACGAATACTTAGCCCAAACCAATAGAAGACAAATTAGATATCAGGAAACGGTGATCCAACTGCATCAAAAGCATTGGATTCCGTCCTTCCACTGGACGAACGCTGTGTTACTTTTGCACAACACAATCTAAATCAATGTACCAACCAGGGTGCTGCAGCCCGGCTATGTCTGGGACCTTCATCCTTGGCTAACACCCGTCCCCTTTTTCCATGTCAACACAAACCGAGATACATGCAAAGACCATGAACGGCTATTGTACATGAGGAGGAATGTTTGGGGGGCTACAGGTATAAATGCCACTATAACAAGTGTCACAATGTTGAGTACAAGTTCCTACTACTATAGTACATCCCAGGCAAAATCCTTCCAGGCTCATGAGCAAATTACAACGCACCAGAAATCAACCAGAGGCAGCAAGCTACAACACTCAAGAATCCAGCCAAAGATGTCCCGAAGCACAGCGTGAGCAAACGGAGCAGCAGCTCTGAGGTGAACATGCAATTCATAATGTTTGCAGAATGTGGTTAAGATTAGTGAAGTGACTGCTGGATATAAGAATTATAAGACAAGAAGTATGCAGTTCCGGTATGAGAGTCAAGGTCTACCAGGAGGTCAAATGTGGGGAGTGCTCCTTTTAGGAGCAAGGGTCCTCACAAACCCCATAGGGTGTCATGCTTCATCATCAGGCAGCTCCTCCTAAGGCCGGTGCTGCAATGCCCAACGGGCCCCACAGGGGGGCTCTTTGCCAGAGTACTCTTCTTTTTGCTGATATGAAGAGTGAGGTGTGGTGGGTGGCTAATGTGAGTAGAATGGAAAAGGTATGTGCAATAAAAATAACAAAAGGAGTCCAAAGGTTATTTAATCACTGTGTTCCTTTGTTATAGTTAAAAACGTGAGCTGGGCGAGAGTTGGATGTAATGGTCCACTCCAGCTCTAATTAGTGTATGTAGACAAATCAAGGGTCAACATGTTTTATGACTATTACTGTCCAAGGGATCATGGCATTTCATCAGAACCACTAATCCTTATCTACTCATAGAGAGATGGGGATTAGTGCATGTAGATAATACCATACCCTGTATAAGAAACATAGATATATGGTATACCTTCTGGGGGACGACTCCATCACAAAAGTACGGGCCAGAACGGACGCTCACTAGCGTACCAAAGGTCAGTAGTCGGTGCTAGCGTTGGACTGCCGACCTACCTCTGGTTCTGTTGGTGCATCCGTTCTGACCCGTCTACTCACATGTCTCCTGGGATTAAGGCTGTAAGTGGTGGAAAAGAGTGTGCCACTAAATGCAAGGACGTTTTGCAATTAAAGTAGAATATTTAAGTTGTGAAGCCGGAAATCTGTGGATTGAGGAGAAAAAGATTAACAGGCTAATGCCCCTCTTTCCATGAAAGTCTGAAAAAACCTCTGGTGAAACAAAGTGCGAGTCTGATGAGCTGTTGTTGTGAAATGCAGTAGAGGTTTTGTCAAAATAGAAGGACTGCAATAAAGTGACTGAACTATTTTGCAGATAACTGAAGTATTACCTTTATTCATAATATCAATCCACCTGAGGAAAAGGCTACATTTAACAACAGGTGAGAATATCAAATAAGAAGTAAAAATATCACAAGAATTTTAAACCATCTTATTTGCCTTAACTGATATATTGAGTATAAAGTTCATGAAAAGCAAGGAAGATTGAAGAAAATGAGGCCTCCAAGAAAGGCAACTAGGTATTGTTAAGAAACTGAAAACAAGCATTTACAATGCAACGGTTTCGCCTTTGCAAAAGTTAGAGCTATTGGCATTGTAAATGACAAAATTTTTATTTATGTGTTGGTTTTGAAAACAGATAAATAAATGGCATTGTCATTTACATTGCCAATAGCTTAAGCTCTCGCAAATGTGAGACCTATTGTACCCTACTGGACGAGCTCAGCAGACAACAATTACTACCACACACACACACCCAGAGCCACACACACACAGCCAGCCACACACACCCAGAGCCAAACACACACACACACCCAGAGCCACACACACACACACACCCAAAGCCACACACACACACACCCAGAGCCAAACACACACCCAGAGCCACACACACACACACACACACCCAGAGATATACCCACACACCCACACACACCCAGAGACACACACACACCCACACACACCCAGAGCCACACACACACCCACCCAGAGCCACACACACACATACACACACACCCAGAGCCACACACACACCCAGAGCCACACACACACACACACACACACACACACACACACCCAGAGCCACACACACACACACACACAGAGCCACACACACACACACACCCAGAGCCACACCCACACCCAGAGCCACACACACACACCCACACAACACACACACACCCAGAGCCACACACACCCACCCAGGGCCACACACACCCACCCAGGAGAGCAAGCACAGCGAGGGGGCAGGGAAGCAAGCACAGCGAGGGGGCAGGGAAGCAAGCACAGCCAGGGGGCAGGGAAGCAAGCACAGCAAGGGGGCAGGGAAGCAAGCACAGCCAGGGGGCAGGGAAGCAAGCACAGCCAGGGGGCAGGGAAGCAAGCACAGCCAGGGGGCAGGGAAGCAAGCACAGCCAGGGGGCAGGGAAGCAAGCACAGCCAGGGGGCAGGGAAGCAAGCACAGCCAGGGGGCAGGGAAGCAAGCACAGCCAAGGGGCAGGGAAGCAAGCACAGACAAGGGGCAGGGAAGCAAGCACAGGCAGGTTGCAGTGAAGCAAGCACAGGCAGGTTGCAGGGGAGCAAGCACAGCCAGGGGCAGGGGAACCAGGGGGCGGGGAAAAGGTTTATTGGTCACCTTTCTATTATTTATTACTATATTTTAGAGCGGAGCTTGCATTAATGAGGGGCAACCTATGCTCAGACATTGTTAACAAGTGTAAAAACTGCAAAATAATAAAGTAATACTACAGCTAAGTGTATCTCACTAAATCGTTATCATGCTCTGACAACACCGAAAACCAGCATGCTACTCTCAATGTACATACAGAATGATCATCCTTTTATTTCCTAAGTGTACAGTTCTTTTGAATTTATATACTGCATATGTATATATTATCGAATTGTTCTACTACTTCAGCACCTACAGTATGCCTTCACAACTGTATGAAATAACGTGTTGGTTTTACCAGTATTCCATCTGATCTTCCACTCGGACAAACATATCACTTTCCTAAAGTCCCTCATCCCTCCTCTCTCTTAAAAATTCTCAGTAATCGCTTTCCACTTGTTCATCACCTTGGGCTACTGAGGATTGCACAAAAGCTTCCATGCTATGAGTAAGGCAGGGGGTGCCAAGGTCTACTGCCCTCTCTGTTGCAGAGACTGCACTGAATAAACCACCGAACACTGAAGATTTAAATCACAATGAGAAATTGCCCAAGTTTACGTGTGCAAGAGACAAGATTGGCTCATGGGATAGCCGCCACCTCATCGTATATACCTTTTCTTTACGTGAAAGAGCGGGCCACACACCCTCATATTAAACAATTAATATTCAATGTTTTTTCTTAACTAAATGGCTATTATATTAAACAATGAATATTCAATGTTTTTTTCTTAACTAAATGGGTATTAGGAGATCGATCTATATGTCCATAATTATGAGGTGCACATGGATAATCTATAGGTCCATAATTGTAAGGTAATATTGAAGACAGACCATCTCACTTGCAAACCTGCAAAGATATAACTAACAAAATACAATGACAAGAGCCCTCCTTTTTACCATTCTATGACAAATCCTAGGACCTACTTGTCTAAACCAGACTGAGCTCTTCTTCCCACCGAACAATACACTTTAGAAATATCACCTGGTACCTTCATGCACCCAACACAGTACCAAAGCTGTATACTTCATTAAAAGTTGCACCTTCGACAGCACATCCATATCATGACAGATTTAGAATTCGCCGACATCAACAGAACACATTATATACACACACGTAATCAGCACAATCAGATACATAAAAGCAAGAAAAGCATTGTATTGTCACATCGACAGCATACGTACATACATCCTCTTTCTAGCCTATATGTCTAACGCAGATACATTTCTTGTTTGCAGTAAATCAACAGTGCACAATTATATGCAAAACAGCACTGAAACACATGCAGTTGGCTCAACAGAACATCTTTATGACAATATATGTACACTGTGCCTGAACCAACAAAGCACATCAGGCACATCACCCGACACATCACAAGAACACGACACCAAAGCCACTGCATAGTAGGTTGAGACTCGCCATCGCAAAAGCACGTTCATTTCCTGTCAATAACCATTAAGAATAACCATATCAACCATTCAGAAAGAAATCAACTTAAATGCACAAAGCACACTTAGTTATGATGTTGCACCCAACCACATAATCAGCTATGATACTACCAATTCGAATAAAAACTCCAAACTAAGCAACTGAACCCGCCAGAAGAATGAAATAAATGGCAAAGACCTTTGGTGCACACACACATCCATATGCACAATTCACAGCAGTCATGTTATGACAGGGCCCAGCAATCTACTACTCAGCATGAACCATCACTTAATGATACCCAATATGATTAATAATAAAACACTAAACACATTTAAACACAATATCTAAAGATTACATTAACTTCTGTTAGTAAGAATCCCATAACCGTAATGGGCGCCCAGACTCTGAAAGCACTGCTGCTACACAAATGCCCATAACATACGGGCCACTTGCTCATAACATAACATACGGGCCACTTCAAACACGGGGTGGTTGATCCGAACATAAAAACAAACGAACCAGGAAGCACTGTTTCTCAGCACGGAAGACGCCTTCTCTCTCTCAAAGCCGTGTGTAGGCCCTGGATCTCCTGAGACCAGAAAGCTTGGGTTTCCTGAGGAAAGGACCACCAGCCAAGCTCCGAAGAATACGTTGATAATGAAAATTCAATTTAGAACGTTCAAAGTTAAGCCAAATTTATCATCGATCAGTAATTTATGAGACATTTATGAATGGGGAAAACAAGTTCCCATTTCTAAGACGGTCAAATTACCCCGTGGCCCTCAACTCCTCTAACCACTATTAAGAAAAGACGAGTGCAGTTGATTACATGACTGAGGTCGCGTGCAGTACGACGGATCCACTGTAATCCACGGCAATGAGAATCAGCAGGTTAATCCGATCGGGCTGAGTGTATGATTGTTACAATGTCATTCTGGGACGTTGATCCACGCGGAAAACTATAGAGACCTTAAAGGCGCGTATTTTTCTCTAAACAATGAAATTACCACAATGCAGTACAAAATTAGGTTTGCGTGGGGTAGCTATTTAAATATTAAAGGCAAATGACTTCGCGTTACTTTGACATCGGAATAAAATGACAACTACGCCAAGACAAGAACAACTGGTCCTGATAAAGATTATTAAACACTGCAATTACTGTTGAAACACTCCGAGCAGCCTGCCTTTAAAGTTTAACAAGGAGGTGCTTCTTTGAGGGCGGGGAAAGGAGTGTGTTAAGCTCTGCGTATTAAATAAAAATGAAATCATCTCCATAGAGATGCAGACGGAGAGAGAAGGATAACAGAGCAAAACCAGTTAAACTGAAACGTATTTCTGTGGGTGGACTGCAGAACTTGTTCGCCGCTTTCAATTTTGAGGAGTAGACAGACTCGCACGGGTGACTTAAGGCAACACAGATTCACCAACAGCATCGGACCAATTTCGCCATATAAAAAAAAAAATCTTACTTCCGGCCATTTATAGCTCAGGAGTTTCACTTCGGTTTTAATTTAAAACAAGTGAGTGCGAGGTTAAATACATCACGAGCATGCAGTACGGCAAGGAATACATGGGTAGAGGGAAGGGGAGGGCTAGAGCAGGACAAAGGAGAGCTGCGGGCGGAGGGAAGGGGTGCACAAACAGGGAGTCAGAGGCAAGAAACAATGGCACAAACAAGGGGGGACAGGGGCACGAAGAACGGCACAAACAGGGGGGCAGAGGCTTACCTCATGTCCTCGGTAGACGCTGCTCGGAAAGCACAGCGCCCTGTAGGGATTCGGGGGCGTGTTTTTCGTGCTCTCCCCTTCCCATTGGCTGGAAGGTAAAATTCCAGCCAATGGGAAGAGGAGAGGGCGGGACTTAAAAAAAGACCCAGAAACGCCCCCGAATCGCGTCGGGACGGGGAAAAGAGTAACAGACAGCCATCTCTTCCAATGGCTAGCCTCCATTTATGGAGCTAGCCATTGGAAGACAGAGGCGGGACAAAGCCCCATACTGTAGATCAACAGATTTCGCCTGCGCGAACGCTGCTGCGCAGCGGACGCCAGACGAAACCTAAAAACTCAGCACAAGAAAAATATTTTAAAAAAGAGAACAATGGCTTCAGTAATCATTTGACTTAACATTGACAGCTTTCAATTCAAGTAAGGGTATGTGTAGGCCTTTCACATAGCAGAAAAAAAGACTGTGGATCATTTGAGGACAAAGCACAGTAATCAAAACTATATTCAGAGGAAACCATCGTTAACTGAACCTGACCACTGTTAACTGTGTCTGCAAGAATGGATAAGATGCAAAGACAATTGCTCTTAGAGGCCCACTACTCTAAATCCACCCTTGCTGCGGGGTAGATGCGGACTAATAAACTCAAGACACCAATGCTTTGACAACTATTGCTAAGTCATCACGTGGAAAAGAAAAGTTGTAAGCACTGGAGCCCAATGTGACCACCAAGCAGTGGTGTCAGTTTTATTCAAAAAGGACACAACAGGCATTAGGTCTGTATCAATGAACTGCCCCATTCACCAAAAGACCAAGACAAAAAGAAGATAACGCTGAACCGCATATAAACTGATGACGCAGTGGTATTACACCCGGCCCGCTTGCACACTATCTTCCCAACCGTCTCACTGCTATGGTTTAGATGCAAATCGGTGTAATAAAGTATAATGATAGTCACAAGGTAAATCCAAGTAGAGGTTTATTTATAAAGTTACAGGATCATAGTTGTTGGTTACAAGCAGAATGATGGTTGGTTCAAGATGAATTCAAGCTAGTTCATGGCCCCACCAGGAGCTGCATCTTCATAGCTCAGCCCACTCTCTCCAACCGTCACTCTACAGTCCACCAGGCACACCAACATTCCACACTGTCATCAGGCATTCTAAGGTTCCATACATACACACAAGCATACTGGCTGAGCAGCTGTAAATGCAAGCACAACAATCGGCAACGCATTATTTCCTCCACATGGTCCTGCCCCCTCGTAGCAACCTACTGGAAAGAAGTCCTGAGCAATATCAACTGGGTGGTGGTCTACCCACATCCCGATTCGCTCAACACAGTGATTCTGGGCATTCGTCCTGACAATGCAAGCCATGACACACTGTGACTGGCACCTCATAGCCCACATGCTGAGGGCAGCCAGCCAAAAAGCGAATTGCTCTTCACAGGAAGAAAGTCTCAGCCCCGTTAATAGCCAAGTGGTTCTAACACCTTTGGCAAGTATTGGCCATAGAACTTCTGTCCCATAGGGTGTCCTACTTTGAGAAGAGTTTCACACACACATGGCAACCTCTGATAACTTACTTCACCCGCTTGGAACACAACTGTTTTAAGCTCCATAGGCTCAAAGCACTCAACCTATTTGAATAACCCCCTTCCGTCAACGAGACCCCCACTGGCATCCAAGGGTCCAGCGCTTCCCCACCTGAACAACATCTTTTCAGCCATGCTCCTGCTCTTCCCAACACCTTAGCTTGAGAATGTTCTGCATACTCACTTCCCTGACATGGCACATTTACGCATATCCTTCAAAAATGACCCCACCTTTGTTTAGAGTTGTTATGTGTCTGTCTTACTCTGATCCGGGATCTGCCCCCTCCCAATTTGCGGTGTATTAAATTGCCAAGACTCCTTATACATTCGGCACTGAGACAGCATTATTGAGGGGCCTTATTTATACACATAGGATAATGCACATTAGTCCTGATGCCCTGTTGATCTCTTCACGTTTTGCATAATCTTGCATTAATCGGATATATACATCAGTGAATGCTTTGTTCTTTTATGTCTTCATGTCTTTGCCTGTTTTCAAAATCTCAATAAACAGATTTCAAACAAACAAAAAAGTAGATATACCAGATGTTAAAGATAACTCATAGCAGCCTGCAGGGATGCCAGTCACACCAACCAGTTATCCCATAAAGGATACACATCCCTTTGCAACACAAGGCAGCCACCACTCCACTACGGATTAAGCAAATACTGTGACATATAGCTGATGATAACGGGCATCCACAGTACTGGTAATGTCTTCACCATGCTACAAAATGCGCCTATCTCCTGTATGACTCTCAGATAAGTGCAGTGGAGAAAGCATTCCCCAATGTCTGCAGCACAGAGTGAATCCCATAACGGAGGCAAGATCAGGCTCTGTTCTAAGACAACAGTCTTGCAGGGTTTGGTTGGAAGACACAGGTTGAAGAGGTGGGGTTCTAAGATAGTGTAGGTACTCCCTGTGCTCTTATTCACATGTCAATCTGTGTACCAGCGGTGTACGCTCTGTTGTATTTAGAAATGCAACTTGCTATGTATGTTATGATCTGACAAACCATGGTCTCAAATGTAGAGATAAAACTGCATGTGATTACCCGATTATCACTACATTAAATCTGTAACATCTTATAAGGCTGGTTGCTGATACTGTCAAATAAAAGAAACCAAATGTCATTGTGAACGAACATTAGGACTAGGTTCCACTAGAGAACTGATCTGAGTTGGTCTTGCAATTCTATCCATTTGGTTGTATTAGACTTTGTGTACCCGACAGCCACAGTGAACAATTGTTTGATTGTATTAAAATAAAATATGTATTTTATGCATTTTTTTCTCTATGCAGACTAGGCTAGATTAAGAGGCTGTGAAGATCGGTACCCTGCTAAAGGCAAACCCCCAGGCCCGTATTTACACTACGCATAATTAAGTTTTTATGTGCAAGTCTGAGTACATGATAGTTAGGTAGACAATTCTAGTGTTTACTAAATTGTTATTATATTTGGAAAGAGTTCTTTTAATTCATAAAACATTTCGACCATTACAAGTGTAAACTCCTCTTTTCCGGCTGAATTTGTATGACAGTCATATCATTTCATACGTACTGATTTTCGACCAATATGTTTCTTACATTAAAAAAAATCAAATTTCTGTATGTTCAATGATGTTGAAGCATATACTACTCCTCTCCATACTCCACCATAACACAGAACAAGAGACAGGACAAGGAGGATACTGGGGGGTCACAGTGATCTCAGGAACATCCATTCAGAAGATAGTGGTGTCTGTTTCATTGGGTATAGAGCTTTTCAGGCGGGACAATGAACACAACCTGTCTGTAATGGCCGACGCCCTTCTGAACCAGGTAATGAATGGGTCAGATAAAGATGCCCTGAATTTTCTAATGAACATTCTGCAGCCATTGTTTAGCGACTGTTTTTTTTCTATTTTGGGGTGTTTCATTTTTTTTACATGTTTCTATGTATAGCTTAAAATTGGTGTAAAATAAATCGCATAAACTGGAACAATATTTCATAGTACTGAATGTACGCCTGCAGTTGGTACATATACAGGGGTCCTGTTTGGGTTTGCAAGTATTGATTGCATTGTATTCAGTGGGGCAGTACACACAATTGTTAGAAATAACATCACTATGCCTCGAACATTACTTTCTCATTGTTGTCCAATGGTAATTATAAATACTGGGATGTGCTTAAATGTCTGCTTGATGGTCGCTCATAAAGGGATCTCACGACAAGCACTGTGGTTGCTTTATGCAGACATGCAAGTATCTGCCACCTCTTTGAAAGTTAAAGTGTTCCCAGCAAGGCTGCTTGCTAAAAGCCACATTTCTTAGAGAAGAATTTAAAACAGTAGTTGGGTATTGTAATAGATGATTTGATGTTTCTTGCTAGATGTGTACATCCCCAGATTGGACTCTATCTCAAACAAACTAGGCCTACTATATTTCTAAAACCCTAAATGAAAAATTGACCTTCACATTAACTTCCAATTTTTCACATTTTATTTCCTTTGAAAGACCTTTCCCTTCCGCCTGCCTCCTGTATACACATACCTGTGTATCTCAATATCTCTTTGTGCTTGAAACCATATTTCTGCAACCTAATAATATATCCATTCATTCCATCAACTATTTGCTTCTCACATTGCCCCCATTACACCCCCCAAGATAACATCTAAGGTATGGCTTGCATGGGTCCCCCAAAGGTTTCCTACCCAAAATCCCCTGCAAACCTCAAGTTTTGATGAAAGAATCACTTTTTTCTCAAATTTCTGTGTGAGTAAGTTCTGGAATCTATGTCGATCCACAAATGTCCTACCACCCAGAGTTCCCCTAGGTCTCTCGATACAAATTGTACCTCACTTGCGTGGGTGGGTCAAAGTCAAAGATGCTTTATTCGGTTTGTAAAGAAAATACAACCATATAGCAACAGACATAATGAACATCAATAAAAATTACACAATACTAGAGCATACTACCATTGAAATGAAAACACAAAAACCCTATACAGTTGATTCTATATCTAGAATACATTTAGCAGCATTTGTAGAACATAAACATTAAGCCATTCAAAGAATGCATTTATCTATAATAGTGATATTTTATACAACCTTTAATTATGTGCAAATATGCAATTAAAGTGCTAAATGTCATCGCTATATTATGGTATATACAATTTAGCAATTCTAGAGAAAGGTTCGACGGCATCCTTCCTAAAGTGCAGTATGCAATTAGCAGCACTAAAGTGCAAGTGCTGTGTCTATACAACAGTGCAAATTATACAATAGCAGCGATTAAACCAACATACATGTATGTGCAAATTAGCATGATAAAGTGCATAATGTCAACAACATCTTATTTAAAGTGCACAGTACATTTAGCAGCTGAAAGAGTTCATATGATAATTGATTTTCTTGCAAAAATACATTTTAAGATATAGGTGGCCACATGAAAGCATACATCTGGGGTCTCTAGGTTAAACAATAGTTTCATTGCTATTTGTAAATGATTCGTATTATATTTTAAAAAGATGGGTCTCAAATAAAATTTCCTAAAAGAGGTATAAAAGGTACAAGATAACATAAAATGACACGTACTCTGTTTGGATTTGCCATCACATGGGCACAAACAAGTTCCGGGTTTTTTGGGCACGGGAAAGGCCACAAGGTGATGCACAATTCCTAGGCGGAGACGGGTTAATACAAATCGGTGGGAAGGAATACTAACAATTGCAAGGTAGGATTGAAAACCTTCATTGATGTTGTATTGCTGGTAAAGATTGAATGTATTTTTCCATTCTAATCCCAGCTATATATTTCAAGAACGAGACCTTCAACTCCCGCTTTGATGGTATAGGATCCGCTGTTAAGTCATTAAAAATATCCAGGCCATACAGTGTTTTATACCAATGATGTATATGATTCAGCCAAGGGATATTTGATCGGCGGTCAAGTTTAATACAATCGGTTATTACGTCCTGCGTAAACTTTGTTTCCTCCTTTTCCCAAATTGAGCGCCATAAGGACAAAGGTCGGAGGACAATTAAATCATTGACATAATGCATATCGAGTTCCTTATGTATTAACGCAATTGAGGCCGAAGCTGGGGCACTAATTAATCTTTTTTAAAACACATTCTCTTTCCCCTGAACTAGTTTGGCACTCTGTGCATCATACCCCCAGACCCCGGCCCCATATATAGCTCAGGAAATGCATCTCGCGTTAAAAAGGGTTAGCATTTCATGAATTCTGCGATCCCCTAATTTAGCAGCAAATCTAAATATACAATTTGTATTCCTAACCATTTTAAAAAGAACACTTTTTTGTTCATTTATCCATCTCCCATCTCCTGAAAAGGTGATGCCCAAATAACAGAAACTATTAACAGATTCCAATCTCCCCCTTCTAAAAAAAAGGGCTTGTGTTTTCTTGGTTTCTTACCACACACCATAGTAACCGTCTTCCCTTTATTAATTTTCAATTTCCTATTTTCAATAAATACGTGGAATTGATTAATTAAATACTGCAGTCCATTGTGGGTCCTAGAGAGAAGAACCGCGTCGTCCGCGTATAAAAGGACTGGGATAGGGTTACCATTTATGATGGGAGCATCTGCATTAGTCTTTCTTAAAATTGTGTCAACCTGATTAATAAAAAGAGAAAATAGTAGGGGGGCGAGTACGCATCCTTGACGGATGCCCCTCCTAACTTTAAAAAAGTGGGTGGGTCAAGTACCTGCAAGGGGCAAGGGCCCAAAAACGTATTGAGGACACATCAAAATGACCTAGCACAAAACAATCTGGTTTTGCAAGGGGGGTCACCTGGGTTTTTGGCCCCGGACTCGGCGGCCATCTTGGCAAACTACCAAACCTATACATTTCTGAAAACTAAACACCCGGGGGAGTCCAGCGAGGTATGGCTTGCGTGAATACCCAACGTTTTCTTACTGAGAATGCCCTGCAAACTTCAAATTTAGCTAGAAAAAAAAACACATTTTCCACATATTTTTGGATGGAATCTCCATGCCGGCACATATGTCCTACCCAACAGCGTTCCCGTCAGTCTTCCAAGTAAAATAATACCTCACTTTTGTGGGTGGGGCAAGGGCATGTGACTGGGAAGAGCCCAAAACCTAGGGTATAAGGGTATAGCACCGAGAATTATAAGCGCTACATTTTTTTTAAAATAAGTTTTTAGCCAATTCTGCATTGGACACCCACACAAGTGAGATATCATTTTACTTGGGACACTAAGGAGAGAGCTGTGGGGTAGGACATTTGTGCCACCATGGTGATTCCACACACAAATATGTGGAAAATGTGTTTTTTAGCTAAATTGAGGTTTGCAGGGGATTCTGGGTAGGGTAACATTGGGGGATCCATGCAAGCCATACCTCATTGGACTCCCCAGGGTGTCTAGTTTTCAGAAACGTGTAGGTTTAGTAGGTTTCCCTAGATGGCGGCGAGTCCGGGGCCCAAACCACAGGCCCCCCCCCACAAAACCAGGTAGTTTTGTTCTAGGTCATTTTGAAGTCTCCACAGTACGATTTGGGCCCTTTCCTGTTGCAGCCACTATGCCTACCCACACAAGCGAGGTACCATTTTTAATTGGGAGACCTGGGAGAAGGCTGGGTGGTAGGAAATTTGTGTCAGCCCAGTGATCCTACAATTTTCCCACACAGAAATGTGAGAAAAAATAGATTCTTTCAACAAATATAGAGGTTTGCAGGGAATTCTGGGGAGGGAAATGTCGGGGGACCCATGCAAACCATACCTCGCTGGACTCCCCCAGGTGTCTAGTTTTCAGAAATGTGTGGGTTTCCCTAGGTGGCCGCAGAGCCCGGGGCCAAAAATTCTTGGGACCCCCCTTGCAAAACCAGGTTGTTTTGTGACAGGTAATTTTGATATCGCCTCAATAGGTTTTGGGCCCTTGCCTGTCACGAGTACTTGAACCACCCACGTGAGTGAGGTACCATTTTTATCTGGAGACCTGGGGGAATGCTGTGTAGAAGGATATTTGTGGATCCATGCAGATTCCAAAACTTTCCCACACAGAAATCTGAGAAAAAATTATTTTTTTCAGCTAAATTTGAGGTTTGCAGGGGAATCTCGGTGGGGAAATGTTGGGGGACCCACGCAAGCCATACCTTGTTGGACTCCCCAGGGTGTCTAGTTTTCAGAAATGTGTGGGTTTGGTAGGTTTCCCTAGATGGCCGCCTAGCCCAGGGCCAAAAACTCATGGGACCCCCCCTTGCAAAACCAGGTTGTTTTGTGGTAGGTAATTTTGAAGTCGCCTCAATAGGTTTTGGGCCCTTGCCTGTCGCGGGTACTTGACCCACCCACACAAGTGAGGCACCATTTTTCTCGGAAGACTCGGGAATGCGGGCTGGGTGGAATTTTGTGGATCCACACAGATTCCAGAACTTTCCACCACGGAAATGTGAGGAAAATGTGTGTTTTTAAAACAAATTTTGAAGTTTGCAAGGGATTCTGGGTAACAGAACCTGGTGAGAGCCAGACAAGTCACCCCATCCTGGATTTCCCTGGGTATCTAGTTTTCAAAAATGTACAGGTTTGCTAAGTTTCCCTAGGTGCCGGCAGAACTAGGGTTCAAAATCTACAGCTAGGCACTTTGCCAAAAAAGGGTCCGTTTTCACTGTGAAAATGTGGTGCACCCCCTTTGCGTTTTGGGCCGTTTCCTGTCGCAGGCACTAGGGCTACCCACACAAGTGAGGTACCATTTTTCTCGGAAGACTTTGGGGAATGCGGGGTGGGTGGAATTTTGTGGACCCACGCAAATTCCAGAACTTTTCACCACAGAAATGTGAGGAAAGTGTGCTTTTTTGGACACATTTTTAGGTTTGCAAGGGATTCTGGGTAACAGAGCCTGGTGAGAGCCAGTCAAGTCACCCTATCCTGTATTTCCCTGGATGTCTAGTTTTCAAAAATGTATAAGCTTGCTAGATTTCCCTAGGTGCCCGCAAAGCTAGGGTTCAAAATCTACAGCTAGGCACTTTGCAAAAAAAGGGTCCGTTGTCACATTTCTGGTTTCTAATTGGGGCGGATCCCCCCTATTGTACTTCCTGCAATGATTTCCATATTGACCCTGTGTATGTTTGGGGTGTGTTGTAGTGCCTTTCTACCATATTAGCATCATGGCACATTCAGATGGCCCGGGGGAAGATGAACCTTAGTTTTTACCCTCTCCATGAGCTTCAAGGATTACTAAAACACTAGACCGCATCATAAAAATACTGACCATTTTGGGTGTGGGCAAAGTTAACAGTATTCTTCTGTGCAAGGGGAATTCTTTGGCTGGTTGCTCACAGTTACAGCTAAATTAAATTGTCACAGTCATATGATTATAATAGCTTCATCGACTTTATCCCAATTATTTACAGGGAGAAAAACAGAAGTACTCCCGAAGCCGGGCTTACGTGCCACCACCCGCAAAAAAGTAACATAATAGAGAGCCGCGGCCAATAGATCAAGGGAGCCGCTGGTCGAAACAGTTTGGGAACCCTTGCTTTACTTTCACCACTGTTTATGGTCATCTTGCACGACCCAACTACAATGCTGCAGGCCTTAGATGTCATTTCGAAGGGATGGTATTTCCAAACATTTTAGGTGGGGATTGGAATGTTGCAGTGGAGCTTACTGACTATTTATGAAAAGGAAAACCATCTCTGAAATATATTAAGAACTGCTGCATCTAATCTGATGCATAATCTACAGATAATTTGACACAGTTATGAAAGTGAATCCAACTGACCCTGGAAATTGTGTTTTCAGCTAGATGTCACGTGTGGTCGTTATCAACTATTTTTTAATATCAAAAGAGTTGGCTGTGAACATTTTGACTGTTTCAACTACTCTACAATACCTGGCCAACCATCTGGTGTTATGCCTTGAGATCTCTGTGCCGAGCCCCACAAAGAGAAAGAGGAGAAAGACTTCCAATAGAGCTTTATTACTGGATTGGAGATTTGTGGCACACATGCATCATCAATTAAAGGAATTCATCCAAGAAAACCTTGGCTCAGACATATTGTTTTCAGATTGGATTCTTTATAGGCCTTTTTAAGGGGTGTTATTATTAAAGACAGAATTTAAGATGGCTGAAAAGGCAAGCTGAATAAATGGGTTTCTTAAATAGAATCATTAAACAGATTTATATATGAAAGTAAACTTCTGGAGATTAACAAGACTGCTCTGAATGCACATTTCAAGGAGGCACAAAGAACATATCTGCAGTGGCCATACGAAAGCACAATAGCAACAAGCACTGGCAAAGCCAATAGATCCCACTTCAGCAACCTACTGACTTTGCCAATGTGTTTTGGCAATGCAGTACAGCATTGACAAAAAACATATTTAGGTGGAGGATTTACTGTGTCGCCCTCCAAAAAAAAGAAATATATATATTGAAAAGGACTGTCGGTGTGGGGGTTCTATGGAGAAGCCGAGAAATACAATAACATTTCAAAAATGGGTGTAGGCAAGGGGGGAACAGTAACCCCCGAGGGACAGAGGAATACAGAGCCGGGGAGAAGAACATAAGGGAAAGTGCAACACAGGCCGTGGGGAGGGAGAAGCTAAGGTGTAAGAGAGCTGGAAAACACATCCAAAATCATAATTCCTTAACCAAACAGAAAAAATAGTAGTTCCTGAAAGCAAGCAGTGTAAGGATACAAGTTAGCTATTTAAAAGGACGATAAGAGGCTATGGACCAGGGGAGGGTCAAACACATGACGCCAATGCAAGCCAAGGAATAAGAAGCAAGCAAATAAGAGTGAAAATAGAGCCACTAATCGTAAGGAATATGTGGACTGTAAGCTCGCTGTCAGTCCTTGGTAAGCGAACAATAGGTCTTTCGCAATTAGACAGCAGTAGCGGAGACCAAAAAATAGCCCTCCAACAGTAACAACATACCAGTTAAGTGAAATACGTATCAAATTCCTATCATGCCAGACAAAACTGAAAGAAACAAAGAATAAAACACAGAAGGGATAGAGCTAATCGTACCATTCAAGAAGAATTTCAAGAAGCCTTCTAGGACTACTTCTTGCCTCTTTATTTGCAATGTATCCAATGGGATTCAGATAAAGAGGAAGATGTATTTCCAGATCTTACATTAACAAGTCTAAATGCATTTTATTTAGGTCACCCTGAGAGCTCGGTATCAACGGACAAAGATAGAAGCTGATCACAAAGACAACCCAAGCTTCGCTCTCGCAGTTTATTTTAGGTCACTTGTCATCCCTCTGTGGAAAAGCACCAGCCCGTTGTTGACAGCTGCCCACCCATCTCTAATTCTGTATGTCAAAGCATGGCTAGGGTAGATGACAGGTCAGGATTAGGTCACACAATAAGCACCAATTTATAAGTCACTGAGCAATGGCACTTGTATAGTGTGGTTTCACTGAAACACCTCATAGAGGCACTGGAACCTGTGAAGAGCAGTACAGTACATACTGGTTACAAACAGACAGTGGTTCATAAATCACTGTCCACTTGTCTCTTCTTTAAACAGTAGTTTATGCTCCATGTTTGAAAATATTATTTCTTCTTTAAGCAACTTGAATTTGTTATGCCCCTTTCCCTACATATGATTACAAGGACACCTGCGTTATTACTGCATTTTGACATTTTTAATTCCATCTGCTGGGGAAAAAGCAAGCACGTGACATCTGACCTGGCAATTGTAGAACACTCGATGTGCCAGCCAGGCCTTCCTTTCCCCCAGGGAGAACTCCAAAATGGCTCCTGTGGTTTAGATGTTTTCCACAAGGCAAAATCCTTGTTATGCCGCTTGTCGCTCTCACCTGGCAACAATAAACAATCATGGATGTCATCAAAATTACAAAAACAATTCCTCAGTTACATTTTCAAAAATAGTTTTTTACGTCACAAGAGATTCAGGCATGCAGAAAGCATTTCAAACCCATACCCTGAGACTGCGTTCAGAAGAAACACTAACAATAAATAACAAACTCAACTACCTACTGCCATTTGAGCAGAGAATTGATCAGACAATGAATGTGTTTGATAACTGAACATTAAACGACTTGTGTTGCCCTGCGTGGTACACTAGTGAATTGATTTCTTGGAAAACGTAGGAGTTTTACTGTGAATAAACGTGAATGAAAGCCATCCAAACCCTTGGAAAGTCTTCAACAGTTATTTACGTTCATTTAGTTGCAAAGCACACATTCGGGTGATGTGACAGAATGCTGGTAGACAAAACATGCAAGTGGAAGATGCAGTTTCTCATTCTTTAAAAGGTTGCACGACATGACCTGGCTGCTATATAAGAGGTTGTGTGTTCCCCCGTGTGCTGTTTGTGGATTTGATCTGTGTTGCCTGAGTGCATGTGTAACTACATGCACGTTGGGCGGTAAGTGTCTGGAAACCTGCAACTATTGAGCCACATCCACTGAAAACAGCAAAATAAAATACTTAACTATAAGCAATAGCACACACAAAATATGTATTCCTATGGGAATAACGGCCATATGTATCATGCAAATTCGCAATCGCAAAGGCCGAAATTCGCAGAATTTCGGCCTTTGTGAATGTGAATTTGCTAAATGGAATGTATGAAGCAAAACTGGTGCAAAATAAGGAATCGCAAAATCTGCGATTCCTTAAATGCAATGTATGTAGCAAGCAAAATTAGCAAAATGCCCTTAAGGAATCGCAAATTACCAGTTGCGAATTCCTTGAAAAATGCAAATTTTTGCATTTTTCAAAGTGCCATGTGACGCACATACATGCCCTTAGGGCATGTATGTGCGCCACATGTGCACCCATGCATATTTCAGGGGTGCAACAGGGTGTCCTTTGGACACCCCTGCACCCTTGAAATTATTCTCAATTTGCGAATCGCAAATTGCGAATCGCAAATTAAGGAATACTTTCCCATTCATTCCTATGGGCCCCCTGGCCCATAGAAATGAATGGGAAAGTATTCCTTAATTGCAATTCGCAATTTGCTAATCGCAATTAAGGAATTCTAAGGAATCGCAAAAAAAAAGCGATTTTGTACATACATACCCATTTGCGATTCTCAAATAGCGATTTCTTAAAAATCGCTATTTGAGAATCGCAAATGGGTATTTTGATACATATGGCCCTAAATATTTACCTCTGGTCATTTATTGTTTTTCTTGCAGTGTTGGTAATGATTCGCAGGTAAATAAATTAAATACCCCTCTGTATATTTAATTATAGAGAACTTCATCTTCTTGACAAACATTTGATGTGGCAGATGGGCTCGTTGAAATGTGAATCTTTTTTTTTTTTGTAAAATTTTTATTTTAAAATTTTTCAGTTGTAAAACACAGTATAAAACAGTTCAACAAGCGACATTGCTGAATACAGATTACCTACGGGCAGCGCACTTCGCAGGAAGAGTCTCAACGGCCTCGAGGCCCAGATAGTGCAGAGTCAAAGCCCAGGTCCCCGTCCTTGCGGGTAGCCGGAGTGGAGTCAAGGTGGCTCCTGCCCAAGTCGCTGAATCTATCTAAGGGAGCTATGGATGTCGCACAACAACTCAATCCACAAAGAACCCCCCACCCTTCCCGCCCAACCCACCCCCCGTGGCGATGACAGCCATTCATACATGCACACATACGAATCACAATTAGAGTTGGAAATGATGGAGCGCGCGCACCGAGGGAGGGCAGACTGCCGAGGGCAATCCACTGGAAAGGAATCGGACCAGAGGGCCCCAGCGGAAGATGAAGTTCTTAAAGTTTCCCAGAAAGATGTCCGCCACTCTCTCCACACTCAGAAGTTTCTACAGTCTCGTGTGCCACAAAGAGATCGCTGGGGCATTTGGCTTCTTCCATGCCGCAGCAAGGGGGAGTTTAGCTGCCCCAAGGCAGAGCCAGAGAATCCGCTTGTCGGCTCTCGTTTGGTGTGTAAGGTCCGGGTCTCGGAGCCCGAGTAGGACATGTTCCAGTGATGGAGATACTGGGTAGCCAAGTATTTCTTTGAGGTGGGACAGAATCTCTTCCCAGTAGGGGCGGATGATCGGGCAGTCCCACCAGATGTGGCGGAAGTCCCCCAGTAGGCCGCAGCCCCTCCAACAGCGGTCTGAGGAGAACGGAAAGATGCGGTGCAGTTTGGATGGGTACAGGTACCAGTCCATCATTGTTTTGAGGTGTGCCTCTCGCAGCGCTATAGAGCGATTGTGCGCTACGATGTCACGCCAAAGACCTGCCCATTCGGGGTCGGCGATGTCCCTCCCAATCGTTTCTTCCCAATGCCCCATATAGCGTGGGCGGGGCGAAGCCGCAATAGTGAGCAGAAGCTTGTAGAGGAAGGAGATGGCCCCTTTCATAGAGGAAGTGCGGAAAAGGAAGGCCTCGAAGGTGGTCGCACCGCTGCCTCGCCCGTTCCGGCGGAGGTAGCCCAGTGGAGAAGCTGGAGATGGTGATATCTTTCAGACGGGGGGACCCCATAGTCTCTCATACAGTTGGCGAAGGTGAGTGGGGCGGTACCATGGAAAAGGTGAGTAAGAGCCCGGCACCCTCCCTCGCGCCACAGTCGGAAGGGAGCCTCTTGTAGAGCTGGAGGGAAGGCCGGGTTGTAATGAATAGGGGTAAAGGGCGACGGGAACGTCGTCCAGCGGTCGTCGCCCGAGACTGTATCCCACACCTTCAGCACCGTGCCGGTGGGAGTACTGATATAGGCGTTTCTGGGCCTATCCCCCTTGGGTTTACAGGCTAGATCCCATACGGATCTACCAGTGACACTCCTGTCCATATGCAGCCAGTGTTTTTCTGAGAGCTGCTGGGACCACTCCACAATAATACGCAATTGAGCCGCTTTGTAGTACAGGTGTAGATCAGGAAGACCCACCCCCCCTCCGACCGCAACCGACGTAGTGTAAAAAAGGAGAACCGGGCGCGCCCGTCTTGCCAAAGGAAGCGGAGGATCAGAGTTTTGATGCGTCTACAAAAATACAAATCCAGTGGAATGGGGAGGGCCTGAAAAAGGTAGAGGAATTTAGGGAGGAGAACCATCTTAACGGCATGTATTCGGCCCAACCATGAGATGTATTTGGGCCTCCAGCGGGCCAAGTCAGTCCGTATGGACGCCAGAAGTGGGGGAAAATTTGCAGAGAACAGGCCCCTCACAGTAGGTGTCAAGTGAACTCCCAAGTACAGGAGGGACCCGGTCGCCCAGGATAGGGGGGTCAGGGGTCGCACTCTATCAATGTCAGCCGGTGATAGTGTGAGGTTCAGGATGTACGACTTCCCAAAGTTCACCCTAAATCCGGCCACCTCCCCAAACTCGGCTAGGACCGAATGGACGTGTGGGAGCGAGCGGACAGGGTCCTCTATGGATAGAAGAACGTCATTCGCGAAGAATGAAATCTTGTGTTGCTCTCCTGTGAAAGGGAGGCCCCGAATCCCCTCGTGCTCCCTCACAACCATCGCGAGTGGCTCAATGCTAAGTGCAAAGAGCAGAGGGGAAAGGGGACAGCCCTGCCGGGTTCCGCGAGAGTGGGAAAAGAAAGGTGACAAATGTCCGTTAACGGTCACTCTGGAGCGGGGGGTGTCGTAGTTCGCCCGGATCATCGTGATGAATTTGTCTGAGAAACCGAAGGCCGCCATGGTACGAAACAAAAACCCCCAGTCCACCCGATCGAAGGCCTTCTCTGCATCCAACCCCACCAATACTGCCGGGATACGGAATCTATCAGCCTTTTCGATTAAATGGATCACCCGCCGCAAATTGTCGTGGGTCTGTCGTCCCGCGATAAAGCCCGACTGATCAGGATGGATAAGGATCGGCATCAGATCCCGGAGGCGCCTTGCAATAATAGCGGAGTACAATTTCGCATCTATATTCAAAAGAGCAATCGGTCGGTAGGAGGAGCAACTGGCGGGATCCTTCCCGGCTTTAGGAATGACCGAGATCACTGCCTCGGCCATTGAGCCAGAGACGCAGCCAGTTTCAGCCATCGCGTTGAAGAGATCCACTAAGCAGTCACAGATCTCGGCGGAAAAGGTCTGGTAAAATAGCGCGGTATATCCATCTGGCCCCGGCGCCTTGTGAGGTTTCAGGGCTCTGATGGCGTCGAGAATTTCCTCCCGGGAGAAGGGGGCCGCCAAGAGTTCGTTCCGTTCCGCCGAGACTTGAGGGAGAGCTAAGTCCGCTAGATATCGCTCCTGCGCTGCAGGGGCGAGAGCGTCGCTGCGGTAGAGGTCGGCGTAGAAGCGGCCAAACAAGGCCGCCTTTTCTTCGTCGCGGTGGAGGGGGTCCCCCGCTTCGTCACGCATGCTCCCGATGTATTCCTTTTCCCGTTTGTCCCGAAGTTGCCGAGCTAAGTGTTTCCCCACTTTGTCACCCTGGGCATAGGAGGTCTGACGCAGACGTAGAAGAGCAAATTCCGCCCTATTGTTGTAGTGGGCCCGCAGCTTGCCCCGTACCGCCGTAAGGGGGCGAAGGGTGAGTCGGGAGGGGTTCAACTTATGCGCCGATTCCAGGGCGGCTAGTTCGGCCTCCAATTTCTCCCGCTCCGCCCTACGCAGTTTGTTAAGATTAGCGTTCAATGCAAGGCACGTGCCCCTCAGGGAAGCCTTGCAGGCATCCCAAGTCGTGAAGATAGAGGTGTCCGAGACTGGGTTGAGAGCCCAGAAGTCTCGGATGGCCACACGTAAAGCCTTGCAAGAAGTGTCATCTCGGATCAAGGCGGCAGGGAAGTACCATTTACGAAGTCCGTCACCCCTCGCCGACCAGCGAAGCCCAAGGACCAGCAAGCTGTGGTCTGAGACGGAGAGTGGAAAGATGCTGGAGTCGTGGACATCACCCCGAAGGGCTTGGCTCAAAAAGATATGGTCGAGCCGGGAATAAGAGCGATGGACAGAAGAAAAGAAAGTGTAGTCTCGGGATTGGGGGTGCAGTGCGCGCCATCCATCAATCAAACCCAATGTACCTATCTTACGCTGCGTAGCTAAGGAGAACGAGCCGGCATCGGCTCTAAGGGTGCCAGAACTATCTAACAGTTTGTCCCACACTAAGTTAAAATCACCGAGCAGAAGCAAATGACCCTCAACAAAGTTTTCAGTTTTACGCAGCAGGTCTTGGATAAAGCTATTCTGTCCTGAATTAGGAGCATACACTACCACAAACGTACAAAGTCTTTCGCGCAGCAGCCCTTTGACCATCAACCAGCGGCCCTCCTTGTCACTTTGCATCCCCAAGGGTTGAAAATGAAGGGACGCGCGAAACAAAAGGGCCACCCCCCTATGTTTGGTGGGAGCCGAGGATCTATAAATAAGCGGAAAGTGCCTATGTCTAAGTCGGAGCTCGTCCTTGCGCGCCAAGTGGGTTTCCTGCAGGCCCACCACATCGAGCTGATGATCGGACAAGTATTTCCAAACTTTTTGGCGCTTCTGCGGTGAGTTCAAGCCCTTCACATTCCAAGTGGCAACGTTAATCGGCATAGTGACAATGTAGATCCACCCGCTCTGCAAACCCCATAATTATCCTTATTTCCGAAGTAGCCAACCCTGCGGCCCAGCTCCCCCAGGCCACCCAGCCCTCACCGTTCCTCACTCCACCAACAGCACACACAACACACCACGCATTCCTGTCATCACCACCCCCCAAAACAACTCCCCCAACCCCAAATCCCAGCGACCCCTCAACAAACCCTCCCACAAGTAACACTGCTAAGTCCCAACCACCCACAGGAGTAGCCAAACACCCCCACATCCCAACAGACCCCCTCTCAGTAACCACCCAAGTCCCTTCCAACCCACCCCGCCCCCAGTTCCAACCCAAGAACAAAGAAAAAGTACTTAGCAATTCCAACGAAGAAGACGTTGTCTTGACCCTTCCGGGTCGGGGATGCGGAGACCAAGGAAGGTCCCCACAGGCCACGGTACTGGGTGTCTTCTCCAAAAGTACTCTGAGCCCCAAGATACCTGGCAACACGGGTCCCTCCGGCCCATCCGGCTGGCGGCACGAAAAACTTAAGCGGCGCCTGAACTTTGCTGGGACGAAGCCAAGGTGGCCGAGGCCACCGATGCTACTGCACTCCCTCTCTCTTGCAGGCTTGCTGCACGATCCGGACGCCCACGATCCGAGGGCGGGCCCGCTCTCTGCCACGAGGAAGAGCGTCTGCGTCGTCGCGGCGGCGATCCGCCAGCTCCATGCGAAGGAGTCTCATCATCCAGACCTAACAGGCCCTTTGCTTCTTGGAGAGAGCGAATCTGCACCAGCCTGTTCTCCCAGCGGAAGATGATGCGGAAGGGATGACCCCATGAATAGGAGATGTCGCGGTCCCGAAGAAAAGCGGTCACTGGGCGAAATTCCCGTCGTTTCTGGAGGGTCGATGCCGCTAAGTCCTGGAACAGCAGTGGGCGGTGTTCTCTGAACTGCAAGGAAGGGATAGTCCGCGCTTTACGCAAGATCCTTTCTTTGAGCTGGAAATCATGCACACAGACTAAGATGTCCGGGGGTGGCCCTCCGCCCCTTCTAGGGAGCCCGACCCTGTGAACTCTGTCCATTTTGATCTCCTGCACATCAGTATCGTCCAGTATTTGCAGAAAGAGAGCCTGGTCATACCCCCGCAGATCGCCCGCTTCACCATCCCATGGCACTGCCCGAATACGGATGTTGTTCCGACGGGAACGGTTTTCCAGGTCCTCCGTACGGGCTTGGAGATCCAGATTCTGCTCCGTGAGCCTAATGATATCTTGCTGTAGTTGATGGACATCGGTCGCTACGTTCAGGTCGTGGTCCTCCAGCGTGGCCACTCGTTCTCCGAGGCCATCCACGTCCCGTCGCACCTCACGGAGGTCCGATGCTAGCTGGGCGCGGAGTTCAGAAATGTCCTCCTTGATAGAGGCAAAGAGTTCCACCATAAAGGCCTTGGTTGCGGGCGCCTCATCGTCCGAGGTCTTGGGTGACGCACTGGGTCCGGGAGATGACGGGTGTTGAGGGTTCTTAGCTGCGCCGTCCTTTCCAGGCTTCCCCCTGCGCTGTGCGGAGGACATCGTGTCCTCCCTGGGAAGTGAAGAAGCTACCTCCAAGGAATTCACAAGTCGCTGCAATACCCAAGAGGGAAGAGTCGATCCGCAATCAGGGCCACCCCAGAAGAGGCTGCATTAGACAGGCCCAACCAGCACCGCAGGCTTCGGTCTCCAGACCACCGTCTCTGGGGGTTATGTAGCCGAGTCTATTGCCAGTGCCGCAGAAGCAGGGCCCCCCTCGTGTCTATGGACCTGGGCAATGTCCAGCCTCGTCGGTCAATTGAGGCCGGAGCAAAAAGGGGGGGGGCGATGGGACCCCACCGGCGCTCGTGTAGCAATGCGGTAGGGCCCTCTACACCTCTTATGGTGCTCCGAGATGTGGCAAGGGAAGGAAGGCGCCGGTCCGGGGCTCCAAGAGGTCACCGGGTCACCCCCTCCCCCTCCCCCCACTGGGCAAGCTGAGAAACTACTTGCAGCTCGGGGCAATGTCCAGATCAGTAGGGGTCAATCGCCTGCCCCCAGATTGATGCTCCCTCGCCGCGCTGTCCCCCTCACCTCTCATGCGCCACGCGCCGAGCTCGGGGGCCCGTTTCTGCCAGGTTCCCAGGACACGGCCGTTAGGAATTGCGCTGCTGGGGAGGGTGCCCTCTCTTCTCAGCCCCCACTGAAGACGGCAGCCCACACGGGTCCACTTTGCGTCGTGAAGCAGGGAGCTGGGTCAGGCAGGCACTACCGGCCGGGGGTCCCAGGACGCTTCCCGCCGAACCGCCTCCGGATCCTCCAGGGTTCCCACCGGCCCTCAATCAAGCATGTAGTCCAGGGGCTCATGAAGGGACCCCACTCCACCGGGATCCCCCCCTGTAGCTGGAGCCGCTAACCTGCCACTCCGGAGCTCCACCAGAGTCTTCGTTTCGGGGGGGAGGGGGGGCAAGCACCAGCACCTTGTCCAGGGGCCCCCAGAGCCGCAGGTCCCCCTCGGAGCTCCACTCCGCCAAGTGGGAAGGCCAGGGCCCGAGCACACGCAGCTCCCAGGGCCTGAGAGCGCCAATCTCAGTCTGCGGGAGACCGGAGCTGCCAGGCAGGCCCCCGCCCCATCCGCGCGTCCCTCCGGTCCCACCACTCCGCCTCAGGGCCACCACAGTAGAAGACGCGGTGAGGAGAGCCCGGTCAGGCCTCCTCCTCCAAGCGGCCGAAGCGGGGGTGGGGGGGCGGGGAAGCAGCGAGGCCACCGCCTCAGTAATGGTCACCGCTCCTCCTCGTCAGCGCCCCCTCGTCGCAGTGTCGCTCTAGGAAGGGGAGTCGGGTCCTCAAAGTCACGGAGAACAGAAGCAGCGTCTCCGTCTCTCCCCCTCCGACGCTCTCTCCGCGATGCCGCAGACCGGAAGTGCGGCCCACTCCGCTAATCCAGGTCGGGGATTGAAGGGCCGCAGACCGCCGCCGCAACCAGGTCCGCCTGCGAGCTCAGCAGGTCGTCCTCGAGAGTCCGGATCGGCTCCCCCAGCACCCGGGGTCGCCGCAGCACCCAAACAAGCAGGTAGCAGGTCGCAGTCGTAGCTAGGACAAGGCTAAGCTGGGCCTGGCGCCGGAGGGACCCAGAAAGACGTCTCACTCCGTCGCCATCTTGGCCACGCCCCCGAAATGTGAATCTTTGAAACAGCAGATATAAAGAAGTTGCAAAAATCAACTTTTAAGGTGCAATAACTTAGTTGTTTCTAATGTCCAAGATCATTTAGCCGGGGAGGAAGGGGGTTGTTCATGACTTCAATTAAGATTTCTAAAATGAAGAAACAGGACAATAAGTTGAGTAACCTTTTCTTCTGCATCATAGAATCTTCATTGATAGTTATAATCAACAGAGCAACCTAACAACCTTTCCTTATTGCAGCTGCTGGGCTGTAGAAAAACAGACAGTAAGCTACTGAATATCCCTAATTATGAATCTTGACCTAACCTAAGAGATTTCTCAAGGTTGCCTGGATGACTCTAGCATCAGCTTCTGTTTCTGCCTCTGGTCAATGTCACATGAACATGTGTACTGCTCTTCATGTAGCAGCTATGCAAACAGACGCTATTGAGACATTTCTAAGCCAGGCAGTGGTGGTCGCAATAGCTCTGGTCGAGTGAGCATTTTGTTTTCTGGGAGAGGTTCATTTGCCAACTGCCAACATAAAGAAATGCAAGCCATGATCCACCTGGCGATAGATTGCTTGGATGTGGCTAGACACTGCCTAATTTGGCCGCAACGGATGAACACTATGGATTTTCTCAGATCTTTCATTTGCAGTAGGGGAAGTAAAGTATCCTTCCAACATCTAATGAATGAAGCAATTGTTTGGCTGAAGTGGTCGAATTAGGAACATTTGTGGGTAATGTGAGTGTTTTGTTAATGAGACAACCCCAAACAACATGCTTTAGCTATTCCAAAAACTCTTTGATTAACCTGATAAAGATACTTGGTCTGGACATTTTTTATGAGCGTACTAGCAGCAATCAAAATTTTAATTTTGTTTTGGCCAAGTTTAAAACATATGGAATGATAATGTTTTCTTGATATTATATTGGACAGGCAAGCCTTGAAAATGGTTACTAGACCAGCAGGCCTAGTTACTTGAATGATTTACTGGGCCTAACTCTTATGCGCTTGACCCATAAACTTGTCTCAAAATGTGTGAACCTAGGTAAATATTTCAGGCACCTTTTTTTTCATTTTACATATGAGTATCCTAAAATATGTGAGTTCAGAATGTGTGTTTTAACAAATCTCTTTTGTCCGATTTAATAGACTAAACTTTTGCTCCATTTATAATAAAAATCTAGCCCACATATAGGTTACACATGACAACCGACTTGCCTCTTAGTTCACTAATAGCATTGTCATTGGGAAGGCATGTTCCCCAGTTTATATTTAAAAAACTAACTTCTAATAAATATATGACTAAAGCAGGATGTGGTAGTGTTCTGCCATTTACATTTTCCATTGGAATAGCCACAAACGTACCCACTGACCAGGAGTTTTACTGAGAAAGCTAAATATCGTACAAACAATTATGTGTGGAAATCGGGTTCCTGCAAATACTTATCATTTGCACATCACCCTGTAAAGTATTGTGAATTGTTTTGATCTTATTATGATCTTTGTTTCCATCTCACTGCAAAATTACAAAATAAGTGCTACTGAAATATATGTTGAAATATTTGCATAGGTAATTTACAAGCTGTTTAACACGACTATCAGAAACTTCACTTTACAAAAGCCTCTAACTTTGCAGTTAGGGAAAGAAAAGTAAAGACCAATCTCCAGAATGAAACAAGCGCAATTGTAAAAAGACATAAGCTGACATCTGACCTCTGTTGTTGAACACACACCAAATGTGACAAGATAAAAACAGGATTTAAAGGCATTTTTATTTTTCATTTACATTCTGAATGAACAGAACACCTGTTCCTTGCCAGCTAGAGCTCTCTCGCCAGACCAGACCAGTAGCCCCCAAAAAACCCTTGCCTTGATAAAAT
The DNA here is from genome assembly GCF_964261635.1 of Lissotriton helveticus. NCBI lineage: Eukaryota > Metazoa > Chordata > Amphibia > Caudata > Salamandridae > Lissotriton > Lissotriton helveticus. The sequence goes on along the minus strand of NC_136069.1, from coordinate 732,856,312 downwards.
CTGACTCACCATAGCCAGTGAGCAAGTAGTTTTCTCGAAGCCTGACCGGTACATCAGTCGAGCACCATATACAGAACCTTTACAATTTTATTCTATAACATGTCCTGGATGAAATACACTTTGCCTCTTTTAAAATCTCCATGCATGCTGGTGGTGTGTTCAATTGTCCATACTGTCTGACCCATTCTGCTGGACATCTACTTGACCCAATCTTTTCCAACCTCCTACGCCTTTTTGTCTCAATGCCAATATGTTGGTCTGATCATTATCTGATCCCTATCTCGCTGCCCGGGGTTGTGCCCACTCAAAAATCATCCCAGAAGCCCTTGCTCCGTCGCCCCTGGCACAAACTAAGCTTTGATCGCCTTAGTTCCATCCTTTCTTCGAGCGTGCCCAGATGGCCAGAAGATCCAGATGTCACCAGTGAAGCACTATTAGACTTGCTACGACATCCTTTGGATGATATGATCCCTGCCAAACTATCCAGATGTCGGAGCACTAAAATTAACCCATGGTACAACACCAACCGTACCAATATGCGTAAAGCATGTAAACAGATGGAGAGAGCTTGGAGGCGAGACTTTGATCCCTTACTGAAGAGCTGCTACCAGTCAGCCATTAAGAACTATCATAGGGCTGTCCAGAAAGCAAGAGCAGCACATTTTGCTGAGGACATCAAAAACAGTCACAATCCTTCTAAAAGGATTGTTTCTATTCTTAAAAACCTTAAAAATGCTGGGGCACCTGTGACGTCTGCCATCAAGTCTGACAAACACTGTGTGGACCTCGTCGCCATCTTTATAAATAAGGTGGATAACCTCTATAAAACCTTTCCTCAGATCACCACGGCCCGACCCTGGGGATGCACCCCCCCCCCCGCCGCTCATACACTGACCATCTTCCCGCCAATCTCTGAGGATGTGCTATGCGTACTTTGTGGTAAGGTTAAATCTGGCTCCCTGGCTGACCCTATGAAGTCTGACCAGCTGATAAGACTGTTCCCTGTGCTACTATCACCTCTGAACCAGGTCGTCAACATGTCTCGGTCAATGGCCAAGGTTCCCAGGTTATGGAAGCAGGCCAGGGTAATGCCACTATTAAAGAAGCCCACCCTCGATCCATCTAAACCGGAGAACTTTTGCCCTATTTCATACTTCCCCGGGCCTCTAAGATCTCCGAAGCCTATGTCAACTCCATCTTGTCAGGCTACTTGGAGGACAATAACATACTTGACTCCTCCCAGTGCGGGTTTCACCCGGGTCTGAGCACAGAGTCTGCCCTCCTAGCTGTGAATGAACATCTAAGAGCAGCACTGGATGAGGGACGCACTTTGGCACTAATTCCATTAGATCTTAGTGCCGCATTTGATACAGTCTCCCACCAGATTTTGATACAGAGGTTGAAGGAGGCTGGCATATTGGGCCGCGCCCTGGATTGGTCTATCTCCTTTCTTTCGGAGAGGTCCTTTCAGGTGTCAGCCCCCCCTTTCACCTCAAGATTCCATCCTATCAAACAGGGAGTTCCGCAGGGCTCTGCGTTAAGTCCAACGCTCTTTAATCTGTTTGTTCAGCCCCTAGCTGAGGTAGCCAAGAGGAGAGGGTTGACTATAGTGTCATTTGCTAATGACACACAATTAGTTGTCGCCCTCTCCGATGACTGTTTGAACGACGCTGCAAAATTCCGGAGCGGTCTCGTGTACGTCACAGGGTGGATGAAGGCCAACTGTCTCCAGCTCAACGCCAGCAAGTCTGAGGTCTTGCTGGTCGGGAAAGACCGGGAGCTGTGGCGTGAACAGTTGTGGCCCACCACCTAGGGCCCCGCACCCATACCCAAACAGGTGGTGAAGAACCTTGGTGTCTGCATGGACTCGGCTTGAGTTTTCAAACACAGTCTAAGAAGGTGGCGGCGACATGTTTTGGCATCCTGCGCTGGCTTAAACCCCTGCTGGGTTTTTTCGACCCTTCCATCTGACAGATGATTGTCCAGGTATCCGTGCTGTCGAGATTGGACTATGCCAGCTCACTATACTTGCAATGTATTGCAATGTCAATGCCCGAGATATTGTGGGCTTACATTATGCTTTCTGTATTCTTTTCCCAGCCCTGAGGAAGTCGTGGGTCTTGTCCTGTACGACGAAACACGTGTTGGCTGTTTCTAAGCGAGATACTAACATTAAAGCATCTTATTGATTATTGTGGTCATTTTGAATCTGAAGTTTTGTACTTGTAATTATCTATGCATTGGTGTGATAGTGATTTGCATTACTTTAGAGATCTGCTGATCCGATTTAGGGGGAGTTGGATGATTGCCCCCTCCCTATGCACCCAATAACTAAATAGCAACCAACAACACAATATTACCGAAATTTGTGAGCGCCAATATCTATCCAGGGTACAATCATCCAATTTTTCTCTATAGTGCATTATATTAAAACATTTATATAGCAATTACTACCCCCATATGTGTAGCACTGAAGCACTTGCCTACATGGGTAGCACGCTACACTGTGTAGGGTGTGTGGCTAAAAGTGTGTTGTTTTTCGTTTGATCCTTTGTGGAAAGTGTGTCATGTGTCAGGAAAACTGAGGTGCAGTTATTGTGTTAGGGGATGCAGCACTTAGCAGTGTGATGCATGAAGAAGTGTGAGAGATAGGCGGGCAGATTATAGTTTTCATTAAACTAACAGCTTTGAGCAGCTCTGCAGGACCCTTAATGCCATTTCTTATGCCCATAATCCACTTAGGTGGTTACTGCATTGGGTTATCTACTCAGAGGTATTTTATTGAACATTTACGGTCCGGTGCAGGCATAGTTTAAAGGAAGTGTGGTAGAGCGATCTGCTGGGATGGACATTGCTAATAACATCCTATGTCTAATTGATATTGTGAGATGTCAGAGTATCTTCCTCAAGAGTTCTAAGATTTTCTCGGAGTGGACTTGGAGGTCTTTTGCTGGTACCAGTATCGCTAAATATCTGTTGATGGTGTTCCAGCTGGTATGGCTTGCGAGAGGATTGAGCCCTACATGGGTAGTACTTTCTATCTCTGGTCTTGTACTGCTGCCAAAAGAACCTCTTTGTCTCTTCAAGGCATCATTCTTCATTTTAAACAATTCCTCCATGGTATGTTGTCCGAATAAGGAACATCCCAAGAAAGGAAGGAACATAATCTTTAGTTTTGCCTTTGGCTTCACATTTGATACCAAGAAACCATCATCAAACAATTCTTGAAAATCTTGTGGCAGTTCCTCATGAAGGATTTAATTCCTTTCCAAATCTCCTTATGGTACCTCCCCAGGAGAGCAGTCATGCTGGCGTCTTTCAGGCGAATAGCCACCATTTCATATATTTTTCTGAAAGTTGCATTCAAGCATTTTCTTTCTCCTGTGGAGTGATTGCCTCCGGTGCTGAGGTGTTGCGGACATCTCACCCAATTCACTATGAAGGAGTGCGTTTCATATCTGACTTGAGAAAGTCTAGAACCTGATGAGAAGGTCTATTTGTTTTTAGTCAGGTGTGGTGTTGCTGCCTTTATTGTTACCGGAGTGAGGAGTTTCTTCACCACAATTTTCAGAAGTTCTAGAATCAAGGGCAAGAGAGGTTTGGGAATGGCTCTAGATTGAAAAGTCTCTAATATAACTGAGACCTCCAACAGGATGTGCATTTTCAAAGAACCTCTAGCCAGGTCTCCATGAAAAGTTATGAATTCATCAACAGGTGACACACGAGTAGGTAAAGCAGCAGGTGATGTTGGAGTGTAAAAAGATATTGACACGTCCATGCCTGACTGTGAAGGTGATCCAGAACCTTTATGGCATTTATGCCTCCTGCATTGTTCTAAAGATGTTGTCATATGCCTGGACGTTGTCAGTGATGAAGTGTGTGCCCACATCATCCAGACTCTCTTCGATGGGGAGGAAGAATGAGCCATCATTGTCTTGGATGCCTCATTTGACGCTGAAGACCTGAAAACCTCAGTGCACTCCCAGTGGTGGGAGCCCCCAGTGACTGTACAGCGCCTTCTGTGCTCAGCGGCGTCTGTTGGCCCAGGGGGACCCTACTGGCCCCCTGACACTTGGAGGGAATCCCCTCATAGCAAGACCTGCAACGCATCAGACCGGTGCGCCACTCACACTGGACTCTGCTCAGGCTATATAAGGTCTACCAGGTGAGTCAGTGTCAGAGGAGGGCTCCACTGTGCACAACCCTCAAATTGGTCCTTACTACTGCACTGAGCAACTGCGCTTACTACAGCTGCCACACTTGCAGGGAGGACTGGGGATAGCTGTGATTGCTTTCACCCCTGAACCTTGGACTCTCCTCATCCCACACCCCTCGCTTTGGCACCCACACCAGGTCGCATGGGGGATAGCCTTGTGAACTGACCCCTGCTTTGGCGAACAGATCGGGGTCTTCAGGTGAGAACCATGCGAACCACAAACATGTACAGACCCCCCCAATCTCATAATTGGCGCCAGGATAGTGTCAGAGAGAAGGGGAATCAGTCTGGCTGATCGCAACTCTACTGGTCATTTTGCAAGACCTAAGGAACCTGGGGACCCTTTGCTACACCTCATCATGGGAGAACCACCTCCTCGCAACCTCCTTTGCCCTGCTGACCAGCTTCTGTGCCCCCCAAGGGGTACACAATGGGTCAACTGCACTCCGCTACATCAGTGCCACCTCCGGCCACAGCCCTTCCTCCCACCATCGTGCCAGACACCCCATTGACGGGAGCCTTCTTGTCGATCTCCATATCTGATAAGCTGTATCAGGTACTGGCAGCCATTGAACACTCCAGAGTCTCCATGGAAACTAGACTTGGAACGCTAAACAGTAAACTGAGCTTTTGTGTGATGATCACTGCAGCTTAGTGGACAAAGTATCAGACCGAGAAAAGGCCCTAGCTACCATACAACCCTTGGTAACGAACAACCAGTTGAGGATCCAAGACCTACAACAAAGAGTCCAGCAAGTTGAAGACCAAGCGGAGAATGTGGAGGGGCACTCTCAGAGGAGCAAAATACCGATGTTGAGCCTATCAGAGGGAGCCGAGGGACAAGACCACCTCTCCTACTTGAAAGCTTGGTTCAAGACATTCACCCCAACGGCAGATCTCACCCCCTTTTACACCACAGAAGACCCAGAGAGCCCTGGATCACTGCAGCGTTCTTGACCCCCCCCTCATCATGCCCACAACGACACCATAAGTGTAAGGCGCGAGTCAACACTATTCTCTGTCCTTCATTGTCCGCCTCTTCTGACCGTGAAAAAATTATAGCGGATCACAAAAAGATTTACAAGCAGCGACCAACCAGGGGTCCACTCCAGCATCCATGGATGAGAAGACTGGCCCACACATCTTCATGTCTGAAGAGGACTCCATTGTTCAGATGACACCCGCAAGGATTTGCCACCGCTTCCATCAGTGACCCTGTGGGCCGCATGTGTCATCACACATGGAGATACCAGAATGGTAATAACGTCTCTTCACATTACGACTATGCTCCCCCGACCTCCTTTTTCCAAGCAACCTAAGCATTCCACCTGGACCCACCTTACAGCACTCCAGGCGCACCTAGGGGTCCTTAGTACACCTCACTACCATGGGATGAACTGGAACGTTCTTTGCTCCCCTTAGTCATGACTTACTTCTGAACCCGTTACATAGTGTGCACCAGATACACTGCTCTATCTCTCGACTAAGCCACACACCCCACTTAACTATAGAGAGTACCTTAACATTATGACCAGTTTGGGCATACCACCAATTATGGTATGATCCACAAGTTGTTTCCCAAAAGTTTCACCCAGTTTATTCACTTCTGTCCTCATTAATACACAACTTAGGCAAGCGGGCTCCACACGTGAAATAGTATGAGTAGGTCACGCAGATGGGACAGAGGCGCCTTCCTCCCACTCCTCCCCCACTACTCCCTAATCCACCCTCCCACTGTCATCATGATACCCACAACAGACATTAGAATACTTTCCCTAAATGTGCAAGGGATACACAAGGCCCAAATATGTTATGCCGTCTATTCCTAGGCTAGGCGCCGACGGGCACACATTGTCCTACTTGCGCATGCGATGGCGAGACACACTAAATGCTAATACCTACTCGGCGTACACGCAGGCCGCCCTGATATGGGTCAGACCTGGTGTTCCCTTTCAGGAAATTGGCGTTACTGAGGATAGAGATGGCAGGTATGTACAACTAGAGGGTCGCCTAGGTGGCAGATCCATACTCATTGACAGCATCTATGTACCCAACACAGAACAAGGAACATACCGGGACATTCACTCTGGTGACCTAGCCCACAAAACCAAGGTTCCATGGATCAAAGGCAGGGATTACAACTGTGTTATGGACCCTGGCTTGGACAGATCCCATACCTGCTGCCATATTCCCTCCCATCACACAGGCATCCCAACTCCGGAGATGGACCACTCACTGGTCCTTAACCGATGTCTGGAGGTCACAACATCCCAAAACTAAACTTGACTTCTTTCACTCTATCCCCTACAAACTCTATGTCCAGCTGGACCAATTCCTTAGATCAAACTCCACCATACCCCTCCTTCGGATTACTGAGGGCGCATAGTTTCTGACTATGGCGCACATTTTGGACCGGAGATGGCTGGCATCTCGTCCCCCAACACCCCCATGGCATCTTTCCGGAGACAGCCTGGAGGACCCGATCTTCCGCGAGTCGCAAGAGGCGCACACATCCACCATATTTTCACAGAAAACCATTATAAAGCCACCACTAGAACATAGAATGGCATGCATTTTTTTATTATTCTTTTTATTGAAAGGGAACAAAAGAAACAATAGAATCAGGTGAACAACAATTGAAATCATTGTGAGGTTCGATTTGTCATTCGTACAGAATCATATATTACAATATGCATCAAATTTGGGTTCACAGGGATTACTGTGCTTCCCTTTGCCGCATCGGGGGTATACATAGTTCACCGCGATAACTATTCCAAGCCCCCCCAGATCTTCTCCCACTTCTCCGGACAACCCCTGGTCACATACACGGCCCTTTCCCTGAACATACACCAATCTAGATCCTCGGCCCATTTAGTAATCCGGAGTGGCTGGCTGGCACCCCACAACTGAGCAATATTCCGCTTCGCCACCATACATGCCAACTTCACCCACTGTTTCAGATACCCGTTCAAATCCGTGGGTTCCCATACATTCAGTATACATCTCCGGGCTTCCGGTCGTATCTCCTCCCCCAGTACTTCTTTGATATCATAAAGTATCTTTACCCAGAAGTTTTGTATCTCCTCACAGTGCCATAGGATATGCATGAAAGTGCCAAGTTCTCCACAACCTCTTCTACATTCTCCGCTCACCGCACGCCCCATGTGTACTAGTCTAGGCCCTGTGATGTATGACCTATGTAAGATCTTGAGCTGCACCAATCGGAACCTCAAGAATGGCATACATTTAAGGTACTGATATGGGGTGCTTGTATACAGGAGATAACTGGGGTTTGCACAACCTTAGAAAGGGAGATAACTGAAGCAGAGAGGTGTCTTGCTGAATTAGGGAAAAAGGCAGATCATGAACCAACCGTCATCTCAACCTACACATAAGCGAAAACTACCTATGCTGCTCTCCTCGAACGACTAAGACATTTAAACTTCACAGCCCATGCGGTCAAGGTACATGGAGAAGGAGACAAATCTGGGTGCTTGTTCACCTGGCTCGTCAGGCCGGACACTTGTACCAGCCCCATTACAGAAATTCGATCACATTCGGGCGCAGTGGTTTGTTCCAACGACAAGATTCCAATGGAGTTCCAAACTTATTATTCTGCTGTCTACCAAGCTCCCCAGATGCCTCATCAACTATCATGAAAGCTTTCCTGGCATAAATAACTCTCCCACCGATCCCCACTGCCACTAGAACAGCCCTAGAGGCCCCAATATCAACACAAAAGGTGACACAAGTCATCCGGGACCTAGTGCATAACAAGGCCTGAAGGGCTCCCTTTAGAATACTATGCTACTTTCTCTACAATCCTCTCACCTCGACTTCCAGAAATGTATGAACTGCCCCCCGTTCTGGAGAACTTCCTCAGTCACTCCAGGAATCTTTCCTGGTCTCTTAAATCTGACCTGGACCCCATACTGTTGGGATCATACAGACCTTTTAGGTGCCGATTAAAAAATTCTGGGTGAAAGTTTCACTAGCAGGTACTCTCAGGTTGTCCCGGAGCTTATACATGTAGACCAGAATTGGTCTGTCTCGGGCCGAAACACGTCCCAAACATACGGCAACTCTTCGATATACCAGGCCAGCAAAGTTTTCCAAATGCTGCTGGTCTCATACTGGACCTAGAGAAAGCGATTGATATTCTCTCCTGGGATTATCTTTCCTAGTATTTGCCCGTATAGGCGTTGAAAAACGCCTACTTGCGTTCAATGAATAACTATATAGGAATCCAAAATCCAGGATTCGGCTAGGCCCCTTTATCTATGCCTCTTTCTCTGTCGGTCAGGGAACCCGACAAGGGTGCCCACTCTAACCCTCCCGCCGCCGGCCGTACTTGGAGCCACTGGCTGTTCGGCTTCTGGTGGCAAACATGGGGCATACCTTTAGAAGACCTAATGCATGCTGTTTTCTTGTATACGGACGACTTGCTCCTATACCTCCAAGACATAAAGCAGACCTTACTTCGTTCCATGACACTCAGTCCAGCTTTGGCAAAGCTTCAGGGCAGAGGGTTAATTGGATTTGGTTGGCGACCTATCTGCTTTGTCCCAGTCAACCGCCATGTACCTTACACTTTGGCGAGGCACAGCTCCATTGTTGCCGGGAGGCGATCCGCTACCTGGGCATTGACTGTATCACGCTCCTCATGACCTGTATGAAGGAAATCTCTGTAGAGCCCTGGCAGGCATCCGGTCACAAGTTAACTTCTGGCAATCCCTCCCTCTTGATTCAATTGGCAAAATAGCCCTGGCGGAGATGGCCATTTTGCCTCGGATGTTCTACTACTTCGCTAACCTCCCTGTCAGCCCCAACCCCTGCGACCTAGACTCCCTCCTATGTATGCTTGCCTGGCGTTCCAAACGGCGTTGCATGGCATCAAAAAGTGACAACTTCCAGTGGGCCGAGGGGGAACTGGATGCCCTCTCCTTTGAAGAATAATATCTACCCACACAACTACAATGGTTCTCACGATGGACTGCGGGGAGATATATGGGTGCTATTGATTACTACAGTACATAATATCCTCCTCCCAAAGATATTACCCCTTCTCCCTGACTCCTACAGGTGGCAGTTCCACATGCATGTATGCTTCGGATACATCGCCTTTCCCATAGCAAACAGGCATATGCCCCTTACCTCCCCTTGGTCCGCCTACCCAGTTTTCTAGGTTTTCCTCGGTTGACATGACAGCCTGAACAACACACTCCTTGCAAACAATCGGTGACCAATAGTCTGAGGGCCAAGCTGGCTGTAGAGCATGCTCTCTCCTGGGCTAGTACCTTATGTACAGGTAACTCTGTAACACCTGCCGTACCCTCAGAAGTACCTTTGAATCAGAACCGACTACCCATCCTGTCCTACAGGCCATACTCATGATGGGTACAGACCCCCACCAACTTATCACTTGGCTCTACAGGGCCATTTGCAACCTCTTGGATGCTTCTTTCAACGTGCTGAGAAGTAAATGGGAGGCCTTTGAAAGGGCCCTTCATGATAAGGAGTGGGAGCAACCTCAGCAGGTCTCTCAAAACTCCCGTTTCAACAATATGCAATTCTTTATGTTGCATAGTGAGTACCTTACCCAGCTGAACCATTATTACCCGATGCGCACATTGCCTGTACCCACTGTCATGCCCCAGAGGCTGACCTCCAGCATTTTCGGTGGTCATGTGTGATGTCACGAGACTATTGGATTGCGATACACACATTGCAAGAGGTCACGGAGCTTACAGACTGTCACACATGGGAAGCATGTGCCTTAGGTATCGTCGTTCCCAGGAAGAGACACAAAGTGCGCACCCGCTTTGCAGCCCTAGCACTTCTTCTTGGGAAGAGCACACACACACTTCATTGGCGCTCCCCAATGCCTTAACCTGTGGAGGCATGGCAAGAGGCACTGCGTAAATGGGGCACTGCAGAGGAAGAAGCCCTCCGCTATGAAGTGATCCGGCACCTCCGTAAGCATCCCATTTCTCCCCAATGGGCAACCCGCCTAATGGATTTTCAGCAGAGAGTGAGTAACAATGACATGCCTCCGCGAGGAACCCTCTCACCTGTATTAAACCCCGCTGCGCTCACAGCTAACACCCATGGCATCATTTCATACCCACTATGACTGTCAGCAACTTACCTTCCCCTCCCATTTACACCGTTCCCCCCTTTATTTTGTGCCCCCACAGCAGGCTTTCCCCAGCTGACGGCAAGTCCTAAGCTATGTCGGCACCCTTCACGATTCGACCACCCATACCCTATAACACTCACAAAACAGAGATCCACCCATTGCCACTGCCACAGAACCACCCTTGTCTCCCACCCTGGTTATATTGCCTCACCCAAGTTATTGGCATTGTGGCAGAGGATGGAAAAACCTCTGGCCTACCAAACAGCACTTTGCACTTTATCAACTACATATGCTACTCTTTAAGCATCCCTCAGCTCTATGTAATACTTCTGTCCCAATCTGTGCAATGCAATTTGCTGTGAATATAATTGTCTTACTGCCACTACTGTGTATGTTACAAAACCAAATAAAAAGATGTTTTAAAAAAATTATGACATGGTTCAGCCCTAAATCTTTGTTAAGGTGAAAGAGATACTGGTATTTCTTAGTGATGGCATGGTTGACGACATTGTCACTGCAAGATCCTGAAAAATTAAAGGGCTATTTTAAGCCTTACTAAGGCGACTAGCAATTTCAATTTTGAGGACTTTATTCTGCATTGGAGAAAGGAATACATTTTATTATTTACATGTGGGAGGTCAAGGCAGGAATCCCCTGGTGGTTAGACTGCAACATCTTGGTCTCTACCGGACAAATCATAACATGGAAATCATGCTAGCAGCCATGAACTGCATTTATACCTGCAGGGGACCTTTTAGAATCAATCGTTTTTATTCTGTGGCAGAGCATCGTAAAACACAGTCCAGGTGCCTACATCCAATTGCCGGCAGGGTGTAATCTCTTAACTACACAGCGTACGGGTCTACAACCTGGAGGGCAACCCCTTGAAAGAGATTTCAAGCCATAACAAACAGCCAGGGCAGTTGCGTGGAGACAACTTTTAACAGAAAGAAACAAACAAAAGAGACAAACACCCAACCCCTCCACTCCCCTAACCCCCCCAACCCAGCTCCGCATCAGCTTCCACCTCCATCATCTACCCCCCAAGATCCCCAGACCCATCTCACCACCACTCAAGCAACATTAGTGGCCCCCCAAGGCTCCAAAGGAATAAGCTGAAGAATTTGTAGGTACTTCGCGCACGTGACTTCCCTCAGATCTTTAGAAAGGAGTTGTAGGAAAGGACCCCATAGCTTTGCATATTCAGAACCCTTTCCTTCAAGGCCCAGCGAGAGGTGTTCCATAGCTAAGATATACCAAAGCCTTTGGATCCAATCCCGTGGGTCAGGTGTGGCCGAGGAACCCCATTGCGCCAAAAGAACCTGCTGCATCGCGAGCAGAGCTAATGCAATCTGCCTACCCCTCAGAGAGCGCAAAGGAAAAGACTTAGGATGAGGGAGTCCCAGCAGCGTGTACTCAGGTGCCCGGCGAAATGCAATCTGGAAGGCACCATCTATGTCATCAAGAACCGCTTTCCAATACCGCACCAACTTCGGGCAATGCCACAACAGATGCACCAAAGTACCCGGAAGCCACACCCCCGCCAGCAGAGGCCTGACCACTCTACATCCCATGCCTTGACGCGTGCCGGAGTATAGTACCAATAAGCGGTCACCAGTGTTAGAGGCAGTGTGGTGTAGACTGTAAAAGATATGTTCCCATTCGTTACGTGTCAGAGGGCGCCCCAACTCAGTCTCCCAGCGAACATGCGCCTTCGTAAGCTGTTTCTTGGAGCGCAACAGAATCATCGCATACAATTCAGATATGAGCTTACGGTCATCCTTCTTGCAAACTAACCATTTTTCAAAAGCAGTCAAAGGGCGGGACATTGAGGCAAAGTAAGAGGGTTGAGTCACCCAGTGCACTAACTGCGAGTAATGAAAAGCGTTGGTCTCCGGGAGACGGATGTAATCCCTACGCAGTTGGGGAAAAGGGATCAGGCCTTTAAGGTCGAAGAGGGAGCCTACTCTCTTACAGCCCTCCTCCCGCCAGCGGTGGAAGACTAGGGACGCACACCCCGGGCGAAAATCGGGGTTATCAACAATGGGAGTCATCGGGGAGGGAAATGTAGTCCAACCTCTACGTAGCGCTAATTGATCCCAGGCTTTCAAAGTCGGAGAGGTCTCTGGGGAAGAGTAAAGGCCCCACGCTCTGTTTGCGCGGCAGCCACAGCTCACGCCAGATATTACAGCCCGCTACCATCTGGTCCATAAAGTTCCAGTGCTTGCTGGACAGGGGCCTATTCCACTCCATGACATATCGGAGACAGGACGCTAGATAGTAAGCCGACAGTAAAAGAAAGCCCAGCCCACCTGCAACCTTTGGTGTGGTGACAAGGGACAGAGCAAGTCTTGGCCGTTTGTTGCCTCACAAGAATTTGTTAAGGAGCCCCTGCAATTTCCGAAGAGTGCCCGGCGGGGGACTCAGAGGTAGCATCTGGAAAAGGTAGAGGACACGCGTGAGCACCGTCATTTTCACTGCCGCCATCTTCCCATACCATGCCAAGTTGAGGCGGGACCAGTCTGAAAGTGCTTTGGTAGTTTGATCAACCAGTAGCCTGTATTTAAGCGAGACCGTTTTAGCAATAGAGGAGGTCATTCAGACACCCAGGTATGGAATATCAAAGTGCACCGACTGAAAAGCGAAGTCTTGCTGTAAATCGTGCACCTCAGCATCAGGAATGTAAACATTAAGGATTAGCTATTTTGAAAAATTGATTTTGAATCCTGCAACCTTTGCGAAGTCGAGGAGTTCCGCCGACAGACACCGCAGGGAGGAGTGAGGCTGGGTAAGCGGCAGAATAACATCATCAGCATATTAACTGAGTTTGTGAGTATCAGCACCAAACTTAATCCTCGTAATATCCATATTTGACCGTATGCGTTGGGCAAAAGGCTCAATATAAAGCGCGAAAAGCAACGGGGATTAGGGACACCCCTGTCATGTCCCTCTAGTGATGGGGAAAAGGGCTGACTTGCACCCATTCACGCGCACTGCTGCCTTAGGGGCCGCGTAGAGGCATCAAACCCAGCGCACAAAGTTGTCACCCATCCCGTAAGCCTTCAAAACTGCCAACAAGAATTCCCAGTACACCCGATCGAAGGCTTTCTCCTCATCGATGGAAAGAAAAAAGGCCTGAGCCCGAGATCGGTGGACATGGTCCATGAGGTGAAGAAGTCGTTTGGTATTATCCCCCCAATGCCGCATCGGGATAAAGCCTACCTGTACCGGATTTATGATTCCGTCCATCAATGGACTGAGTCTCGCCGCTAAAATACTCGCAAAGAGTTTTGCATCAATATTGAGAAGAGAGATCGGCCTATATGAGCCGCAGTCCCTAGGGTCCTTACCAGGTTTAAGAATGACTGTAATCGCTGACTCTGACATGGAGGGAGTCACCTCTACTGTATCAAGAAAGGAGTTGAAGAGACAAGTTAAAAGAGGAGCCAGCTCCACACAATAGGTTTTATAAAATATGGCAGAGAAGCCATCCGACCCCGGGTATTTAGCAACTTGCAGTCGAGCAATCGCAGATATGACCTCCTCTATGCGGATCGCGGAATCTAAAGCATCCGCTGATGTCTGGAGAAGAGGTGTAATGTCGCAGAACACCAAGAAGTCCGCTATTTCCCCAGTGTCCGCCACCTCCCTCATGTACAGGTCCTGATAGAACTGCCGAAAGGATTCCACAATAAGGGAGTCAGTGGTATGCTCAACTGCCTGAGGATCTCGAATGGATTGTATGGCATCAACTGAGCTCGTGCTCGCAGCCTATGCACCAGCATCTTCCCCCCCTTGTCCCCACTAAGGTAAAACTTATGTCGCAAGCGCAGGAGGGCGTGCTCTGCTCTGTCTAGGTCGAGATGCTTCAGCATGCGCCGCTTCGTCTCTAACTCCCTCCACACTCTCGGCCCCCGTCCTCTTGTGTATCGCTTCCTAAGTGCCCACCTCCTTCTCCAACTCTACGCGCTTTTCCTTGCGCAGCCGCACACACGATGCCGCTAGCGCAATAAACTCACCCGTACTACTAACTTCAAGGCCTCCCATACCGACGCTAATGGTGTACCATCCTGATTATTGTCTGTGAGATAGTGGGTGATAGTGTCTCGTATGCGTGCGACCACCAATTCCGAATGAAGGAGGGAGTCGCAGAGGTGCCAGCCGTGCAACAGTGGCCGCTTGCCATGGGAGGTAAGTAGGACCAAAATAAGGGCATGGTCGGAGAGGGAGCGTGGTGTAGTGTCTGCTGCTGACAAATGAGGTAGGAGAGAGGATGTGGCTAAGAAGTGGTCCAAGCGCGCATAAGTTTTGTGCACTGCAGAGTAGTAGGTGTAGTCGCGCTCTTGGGGGCGCTGGATGCGCCAAATATCATTCAACCCACCCTTGAGCAGCCACTGTCTCCTCCCCTGCGACATTGCTCCTGCCTGGTAGGACCGCTGCTCAGACCGATCCCTCCCCGGGTCCATCACAACATTCAAGTCCCCACCCACCAGGATCGATGCATCTGGCGACGCTAAAACCTCAGAGAGGGCCGCCCTCAGAAATGGCTCTTGTTGTTCGTTCGGGGCATATAGTGACCCCACTGTGAGCTGTGTCTCCCCCCCCCTCATTGGACGTGGACAGCTAATAATCTCTCCTAATGTCAGCCACCTGAGAAAGAACTTTGCAGTGTGCACGAGCACTAAAAAGGATCGCCACCCCATGCTTCTTAGCAGGACCTGAGGACCAAAGTTGTAAGGAAAAGTGCTTATCTGTCATCCGCTTAGTATCCCTAGAAAGGAGGTGGGTCTCCTGTAACAGGCACACATCATCCTCTGCATTCTCCAATAGGGAAAGGATGGCTGAGCGCTTAACAGGGCTATTTAAGCCCCTAACGTTCAAGCTCACAATCTTCAGATCCCTACCCATAACCCCCAGAGTGAAGGGAGTAGCCAATGTGGTACCTACTGCCAGCAGTGCAGAGTGGGCAACGTTGCATGGCCTGTGGGCCGGATCCTCGCCTGGCCTTCTGGAAACCTGATGCGGAGCCCCAAAAACAACCCCAAACCCCCAAAAAAAAAAACAGACCCCAAACCACAATACTGGACAACACAAAAAGTAAAGAGACTCAAAAGTCGCATGTAGCGACTATAGTCCGTCTTGCAGAACCAACTGTTAGGGGAACATGGCGCCATCGTGGAACCCTTCACGCACCTGATATAGGGCACTTCCGATTCACAAGGGCGAAGTAACTAACAAAAACACTTTCTCATCCACGAACTTCCCGCCTCCAGTGCCAACTAAGGACCCAACCAGTGCCAAGCAAGTGGATCTCAAGGGATCTCAGAGTTATCCGTCACCAACGCCACAGAGTTAACCGCAGCTTCTCTCTCCAGTAGGCTCGCGGATATGTCCGGTTTCACCGGCGGGGGGGGGTCTTCCCAACTCGTTGCCACTCAGAGGAGCGTCTACGCCGCCTAGCAGGTGATCCAGTGGTTCCGGGCAAAGAAGCAGGCCGCTCCAGTCCCAAGATCTCGAAGGCAGCGCCCAGTGAACGAACCTGCAGAAGCTTGCCCTGGTGCTTGAAGATGAGCCGAAACAAATGGCCCCATGAGTAGGGGATGCCTGTTCAGGAAGGTGGTAAGTGATGGGCTTAAAGTCCCTGCGTTTGATGAGGGTGGAGGCCGCCAAGTCCTGGAAAAGCGCTGGTTGATGGCCCCGAAACTGCACTGGATTGAGGTCACGGGCCTTCCGAAGGATCCTCTCCTTAATCTGGAAATCATGAACACACACCAGTATGTCCGGTGGCAGAGCTTTGGCACCTCGCGGCAAGCCAACACGGTGGACGCGATCCAGCTGTATATCCTGTTCTTCCTCTTCGCCAAGGGTCTGTCGGAACAGCTCACCAACGTACTCACAAAGGTTACCTCCCTCCCCCTTCCACGGGACCACCCGGATCCTAATATTGTTCCGCCGGGACCGGTTCTCCAAGTCCTCGGCATGGGCCTGGACATCTAGGTTTTGTTCCGTGAATGTCTATTTAATCTCACTAGTAGGAGAGGGAATGTCCAGGCAGGGATCCTGTACATTGGTAAATTTTAATTGTGTGCACTAGGATATAGACTCGAAGTCGTAGACGAGTGCTAATGTGAGACTGGGGAGACATCTTTGTAAATGGTTGTTCCCTTTCACTGAATACACAGAGTAGGTTAGGTGGTGTTCCCTCAGACAACAGTAAATGTAATTGCATTTATTTAGCGCTAACTGCTCCTGACGCAGCGTTGAAGTGCTTTACAACGGACAGCACGCTGCTCCGTAACCCAAGGTTAATGGTTAGCCCAGTGTTATTGGCTACTGTTACTTATTAGGGTTAGTCTTGTGGACTCAGAGCAAACCATTCCATGCAGTCATTTCAATTGTTTATGGTGGACTTAAGTAATAGTGGTTGGTTGTGATCATTAGTGTGGGTAGGGGGAGAGCAAAATCAAGCACATGGTTTCTGAAAATAATACACGTGTTAGAGGAGATTAGGTATTGTTAGGTTGCGGGAAATTTGCTAAACTAGAGAATAGTCAAAGCTGCATGTGTCAGAGTAGGTCGTGCTCAGAGAGAGGAGGGATGCAGAGAATGGAAGGGAATGGGCCAGGGGGTAGGGAAAAAGTGCTATCAAAACCACCCCCTATTCAGCACCCAGTAGTCAAAGACGCTCAGGAAACAGTCAATGTAGACTTCCCATCAAAATCCATAGGGATGGGGTTAGAGAAAGGCCCGGTTCAACTCATTGTAGAGGCCTCCCCCCTAGTTCTGGTCCTGGCCAATGTACCTCCCCTAAAACCAGGTCAAGTGGAATCTACTTCTTCCTTGATTAGCAAAGCATTCCACTGGTTATCTAACAACATGGTGATTTCCCCATGGGGTAAACAGCAGCTAGCTGGGGAAATTACCACGGCAAGAAGGGTAGACTGGATAGGGAACAGTGTGAAAAAACTCAAAGGAGATTGCGTAGTTCTGCATTTTTTAAGTCCAGAAGTACTCCCTGATGTTTTGAGAAACATACTTCCCCCACAACGTAGGAGCACTGACATTATCCCGCTAACTTTAGATTTCTTCTACCGTAGAGGTAGCACAGTGAATCCAAGTATACTAAGGACAAAGTGGAACTCGGTGTCAAATAAGTGGGGTAGGGGTGTACAACCCAGCGAATGGGGAATCAGCCTTGAAAATAGATTTGCGGCACTCTCAGACTTAAATGAATGCGATTGACTTGAGAGGGCAGAGAGTCTAGTGCTTAATGAACCGGCTGAGTTAAACAGAACATATATTCCCACAGACGAGGGCATTGGTCTTACAAATGTTACTTCCTTGACCCCAGGAAGTCTGGCAGTTGATACAATTTCTCTAGTAAACAACAAGGAGTATAAATATACCGAGCTACCACCTGCCCCCACCTTGTTAGAAACATGTTCTCTTCCCGGCCCAGAAGCTCCCCCACCTGAATTATTAGGATATCACTGTACTAAAATAGATCTAGAATCAGAGCTGGAGGACGAAACCCAAGGCATACTAATAAGTAGCGAGGGTAGGTGCCCGTTGGTAGGAAATGAGATGATTGGGTCTGAAGTGTGTGTTGTTGTATCTACAGTAAGCCTTAACTCTGAGAATGCCCCTGAGAGGGTAGATGACACTGATGCTAACTGTCATGAAGGTTTGCTAAATGAAACTGAACAGGAATTGCCTGAGGATAACGATGCCAACCCTCTACTGAAGGCTCCAGATGGTATTGTGGAAAAC
This sequence comes from Lissotriton helveticus, assembly GCF_964261635.1. Lineage (NCBI taxonomy): Eukaryota > Metazoa > Chordata > Amphibia > Caudata > Salamandridae > Lissotriton > Lissotriton helveticus. Next base: position 732,838,187 of record NC_136069.1, on the reverse strand, counting down.
GTAGGGAAACTGTTTTCATGGAACATTGCAGGGCTGTGCTCTAAATTGGACTCTGGAGAGTGGCTTCGGTTTGTTAATTCTTTTGATCTATGTATATTCCAAGAGACCTGGTTATGTGAACCATCCTTTGCGCAGGGATATTTGAACTACTCTGTGCCTGCATTAAAAGGTCCAATGGGGAGACCAATGGGTGGTCTAACCATTTGGGTCCGACAGCCCCTAAAATTAGCTGTCAAGGTAATAGAGACCAGCCACGGAGACATTCAACTAATTAGAATGATCTCTGATGTTGTGGGAACGCTCGACATCTACAATGTCTATGTGAGGAGTTCCAGGGGTGGGAGGTCAGAGGTTTTAACGGCCCTGGGCTCCCTCCTTGATTCTTACTCTCAAGATAATAATATTGTCATTGCAGGTGACTTTAATCGGACATTTGAACCCTTAGCCATAGAAGACGATTTCCCTGGGGCCGAAGAGGATTGGCATTGGAGAGTCCCAAAATTAGAGCTGAAATCAGTTGTACGGTGGACCGAGGATGTGATTAATTTGAATGCCTTATGCTTAGAAAAAGGTTTAAGAGCATTAAATGGAAGGACATCAAGTGATAAAAATGGGTCTATGACATTTGACAATGGGCGGCATAAAAGTAGAATAAATTATGTACTCTGTAGTTTGAAACTGTGGCCGTTGGTATGTGACATGGAGGTTGTGTGGAGGAGTGAGAGCGACCACAACCCTCTGTGTACAGAGCATAAATGGTGGTCATCAACCAACGGGCCTAGAGTCCCTACTACCCTTGCACCACCCTTAACAGTCCCTGCAAATGATATGCGTAGGTTAAGATGGGAAAACGTAGCGACCAACCAACAGGCCATTGCTAACATCAACACTGAAGTCGATAAAGCGATATTAGCCATGGAACATATTAATTCTTCTAGTTCTGGGTTAAGTAGCGTGGTTGAAATTCATGATACTCTTTTTTGCGCAATCAAAAACCACTTTTGTAAGCCTGTGAAGGGTAAGGGTGAGAGAGTCCTTAAGCAAGCAAAATGGTATAATGCTCACTGCAGAGACGCACGAATTGTCCTAGGTACTGCTTTAAAGGGTAGGGAGACCAGGGTTATCCAAGCTGCTAGAAGGGAATATAAAGCTAGTATAGTGAACGCAAAGAAAGCCTGGGATGAGCACCATTCGTCTGAATTAAAAAGAGCTAGTGATAAGAAAGATTCTAGACTGTTTTGGAGCATTGTTAAGTGGGGTGGTGAGGGGATACCTGAACCCCCAAATAACAATGTACAGGAAAAAGAGTGGGTAAAATTCTTTAGAACACAGTATGCCGTGGCAAAACAGGATACATCTACAGCTGACATACGTCAAACCCACTCAAAAGATAACTCCTTTAGTCTCAAAGAAATTATGGTGGCCTTGAGTTCCGCGAATAGTGGGCGAGCCCCGGGCCTAGATGGTGTTCCTGCCGACGTCTTTATTAATGACAAAGAACGTTGGTGTAAGTACATCTACCTGCTTATTAACAACATTTCCAAGGGTGCAGAGGTACCGTCATCCTGGCAGGGAGCAGTAATTATACCATTGTACAAGAAAGGTGACCGATCCCAGCCCGGCAACTACAGGCCGATAAGCCTTATTGATACCATCCAAAAGATAGTAGGGCGTGTGATCGTGAACAGGCTTCTTGATTGGGCTGAGGATAATAATGCTCTGTCACCGTTCCAAGCGGGATTCCGTAGGTCCACAAGTACAGTGGATCAGGTATTCCGCTTTAACTTGTTGCAATGGAGGACCGTGGTGCTGGGCGGGGGTAGCCTATATGCGGCTTTTGTCGACTTCGATCTAGTACCATGGTCGAAGCTGTGGTCTGTTCTCAAGAACCTGGGTGTTCCAGATGATCTACTGTCACTGATAATGCGGCTCCATGAAGTAACTTTTGCCAGAATCCAGTGGGGGGGGGGGGGGGCAGGGCATGGTGACAGCGGATTACCCGGTTGAGCGGGGAGTCCGGCAAGGCTGTTCAATGGCTCCCACTCTCTTTACACTGTTCATCAACTGTGTCGTATCCCGCATGTTATCTGCGAAGTTGGACGCTCCTTCATTAGCTGGTATAAATATACCTATTTTAATGTTCGCTGACGACACGCTTATTCTATCTAAGACCCCTAGTGGTTTACAGTGTGCATTGTCTATCTTTGAGCTATTCTGCGGGGAGCACGGCCTAGAGGTCAATGTGACAAAATCAAAACTTATGATTTTTAATCCCCACCGCAGTTTTAAATCTAAAATTATCATGAATGGTCGTCCCCTAGAAGTGGTGAACAACTTTACGTATCTGGGTATTCACATCTCAAACAAGAGCAGATGGTGCCAACATATAGACATTGCAACATTGAGGCACAGGCAACTATCAGGTGCTATTAGTTCCGAGCATAGAAAGTCCCTGACGAAACCTGTAAAGCCTGCCCTTCAGGTATATGAAGCAAAGGATCTTGGCTCCGCACTTTATGGTGCCGAGCTATGGGGTTTCGACAAGGTGGTTGCTCTACAAATTTCGGAAAACAAGTTCTTCCGGGCAATAACTGGTGTCCCTAAAAGTACCATTAGATTAATGGGGTGTTCACCCACAAAATCAAAAAGGACCTGGGTATTTATGGTATAATAACAGTGGTCCTTGACTATAGATTTAAAATGAAATCATCAGTAAACCAATATACATTCCGTAATGCGAATCAATCTGCATTTATCAAGACTAAATCTGTATGGGAGAAAAAAGACTTTTTTTATAAGCTCTCTGTATGGCCTACAGAGACAGTACCCAAGGGGAACAACTAAATTTACAAGGAAATGAACCAAACAATAATGGTATAGTCTCAATTTCAAATTTTATCAGCAAAAAAACACACAATCACATTTATTTACAGTACCAACAGGGACAGTGCTGTTGATATCCGGCGCAAGTGCTAGAAAAGAAGGAGAGAAAAAGGGGTGCTCAAGTGTTTTAAGTGAGAAATGAAGAAATCATGCTAAAAAACAGTTCCAATATTTACAACAATATACACAAGCGATAGCTTTCCGCAATTAATAATACAAACAAAAAAGCCTGTTCACTTCCTTCCAGGAAGAATAATGGAAGGGGGGGGGGGGGTTGGGAGAAACTATGATACAGGCGGTTTACAAATTGGGCGTCGACGTTTCGACCCTATTGCACGTGGGGAGTTTACTACCTCGGCGGCGGGTCTTCTTCAGGACAATAAGGGGGAGAGGGGGGGGGGAGGAGGACAGAAGGGCTTGGCCACAATTCACTAGGATTCTGGATAGTCACCTGTAAAACAGAATTACGGTGGATTTTAGCCCAAATGTTGCTTAAAAGGCCTCCCCCCCCCCTCTCCCCCTTATTGTCCTGAAGAAGACCCGCCGCCGAGGTAGTAAACTCCCCACGTGCAATAGGGTCGAAACGTCGACGCCCAATTTGTAAACCGCCTGTATCATAGTTTCTCCCAACCCCCCCCCCCCCCTTCCATTATTCTTCCTGGAAGGAAGTGAACAGGCTTTTTTGTTTGTATTATTAATTGCGGAAAGCTATCGCTTGTGTATATTGTTGTAAATATTGGAACTGTTTTTTAGCATGATTTCTTCATTTCTCACTTAAAACACTTGAGCACCCCTTTTTCTCTCCTTCTTTTCTAGCACTTGCGCCGGATATCAACAGCACTGTCCCTGTTGGTACTGTAAATAAATGTGATTGTGTGTTTTTTTGCTGATAAAATTTGAAATTGAGACTATACCATTATTGTTTGGTTCATTTCCTTGTAAATTTAGTTGTTCCCCTTGGGTACTGTCTCTGTAGGCCATACAGAGAGCTTATAAAAAAAGTCTTTTTTCTCCCATACAGATTTAGTCTTGATAAATGCAGATTGATTCGCATTACGGAATGTATATTGGTTTACTGATGATTTCATTTTAAATCTATAGTCAAAGTCCCTAAAAGTACTCCCTTGCTGCCCCTTAGGTACGACCTGGGCAGAAAAGCAGTTACAGACTTGGCCAGGCTTCGACCTATTCTGTACTGGAGAAGGCTTTGGACTACGCCTGAGCTTTCCCACTATGCTGAGGGTTTTTTAGACATTATCAAAGCGGATACATTCCATAAAATCGGGTGGCTTAAATCGCTGAAAGCTATTTTGATTGAGCTTGGAATGAGTTCGCTCTGGTCAGACCCAGCTGGAGCAACATTCCCTACTAAAAGCGTTCTAAAATAAATTTATTGGGAAAAGGTATCCTCCCGGGGTTGGAGTAGCCCTAGTACAGGATCTATGGCCGAAAGATTCCTAGAGGCTAAACTGTATCCTTCTTAGGAACCCTACTGGGATATCATAACCAGACCTGGCGATAGAAAACTTTTCTTTCAACTGAGAGCAGGTGCACTCCCCCTTAGATTTTTGACAGCTAAATGGGTAGGTGGGTTGAGTGATAGTTGCCCTGCTTGTGGCTCCACTAAAGAAACAACTGGCCATTTTTTATTTTCCTGTATAGCTTATTCGAACCCAAGATGCGTATGGTTAAAACCGATGTGCAAGTTATTAGGAACTACCAGTAGTACAGTTGCCTTGCGCATTATATGCACTAGCACTGCGATTTGGATATCAATCGCCACTGCCAAATATCTTGGATGGGCATGGTCGATTAGACAGAGACTGCTAGTTACTTAACTATTCTCTGTCTGGATAAATTGCTACGTTTTTATTATACAATTGTTTTATTTCAGGTGTTTTTTAACTTTTTATTACTTTTAAAAATTCCTAATTTTGCATTGTATGAAAACTTTCAAAATTGGAACTGTTTATCGAATCATAAACTGTAAATCTTATGCTTAGTTCACAATATAATTGATTGTAAATTTAATCTGTACTTTTAAATTTAGGATGTTCTTGCTTTTATGAGTGAAATCTCGAATAAAGCATAATTTGATTTGATTTGATTTTGGAAGGGAAGGAGAGTGGCATTGAAAGAGAGAAGAAAAAAGGAGAGCCGAAAAACAAATGCTTTAATTAAAGGACAATTTTTTAATTCTGGATTTAAGGAATGTAGTGCCTATTTTTGAGACAGCATACATACAGTTTGAGGAAGAAAGAAGGCATGTAGAAAGAAACAACATTATTTACTTGTGAAGATTGTATTTTCTTTGGTTCTCAAAAGTACTAGCCGTAGTGGTATACTCAGTAACGCCAACATTTCTATCACATTTGTTATAAACGTTGGTACATACCTCACCACTTCTAATTTGCTGTCAACAGATTCTTTATTTCATTCTCGGCCAAGAACTGAAAATGTGGAAAGAACAGGAGGGGTCTCGTGTTTCTTATAGAGTATTGTACTCTTAAAATGCATCGATGTAAGAACAAATTCAGTTTATGAATTAAGCATGTCGAAGAATCAATATAAAAGGATTTGGGGATTTTTAGAGGCACGTCTTGAGAGGATGTTGCGACGTACAGATAAGGTCACCTGGCACATACAAGAAAAGTTTCCATGCAAATATTGTAGTTTCAGTCGACATTACATCCTTGATCATTGTTGAAGATAAAACTTGGGCAAAGGTTGCAGGTCTTATTTTACACCCAAGTAGTTTATTGCGAGAATGATTAAAAAAACATATTTGCAAGAGGATGCAAACCTACTAAAAACATTACCAGCTGCATCCTAAGGTAGACTGAAACCACAGCAGCATAATTAAGATACATTTTGATGCTGTGGTGTTTGCTATTCAAGTGAGGTTTCCTAATGTAGTTGTTTTATAATTTGTAATACCTTTCCTTTAACTCTGATTTTCATACGGTGGAGCAGGCCTCACTTGCGCAAATATTAAGAGATGGCCACAGGGTGCAAGCCTTTGACCAGACAGAGGTTACCTTACTTATCTGACTACCCATAGCACTTTGCAAATGTGATTTGAAAAGAACATCTACACATCATCACAATGTTTTAAAACCCCTAGCTTCTGCGCTTTCCAAGAACCACCCACATGCTGTAGCGCCATACCTCTGCCCCACATCCCCCCTCCGCTTTAACGTATGCCCTACATAGACGTCAGGATCATCAAGAGTGTATGTAATTTGACATGCTCTGTGCTCTACATTTCAAAGGGATCCTGAGCTTCCCATGGCTAATGTACCATATTTCTGTCAACAGCTAGATGAATTGAATGTTATTAAGAACCACCACCAATCTCCAGTTCCAGATGCTAACAATCTAAACTGAATCTAAAAGGTCCTCTGCGGGCGTGGCCAAGATGGCGGCGGAATAGGACGTGCTTTCCTGTCCCTCCGGCGTCGCCTGAACATAAGCATTGAATATCGCCGTACCTGGTGCCCATCCAAGCCAGCCATGAGGCTCTGCTGCACCTGAAGCAGCCCCGGCACCGACGGTGCGCCTATTTCCGTACTGTGGGGTAGCTGTTGTCTGTTCCGCGCAGTCCGGCCCGACCTTGCTGTGGCCCGGCGGGACTGGTGGTAGAGAGTTGCGGGGGCTGTCTCTTGCCTTGTAGCCCCCACTGTCCGGTGCGTGCGATCTCTGGGGGCATAGCCGAGGCGGTGAGTTGGCAGCCTGCACGGAGTCTTGTGAGTCGGAGAGGAGGAGGAGGCGTGCAGACGGGGCTGCGGCCCGAGGTGGGGCTGCCAATTTCTCGCTCTGCGGCCTGTCCCACGTGGGGAGTGTGGAGCCTGGGAGTTCGAGAGGCCTAGTGCGGTGCAGGGCAGCTCGAGCACATGTCCCGGTGAGGCGGCAGCGGTCGAGACCCCCCACTGGGCGGGTGTGAGTTCCCACGCCGCTGTGACAAGGAACGACGGTATCTGGGCCCAGGTGACAGCGAGAGACGCGAGGTGAGGAGCGGCTGGCACAGGACTGGGTGCTCAGTCCGAGAGTCGGCGGACGGTGGGAGGACCCTGCGAGCGGAGTAGAGAGGGGCCTCGTTGCCTGTGCTGGTGCCTGGAGTGGTCCGTGGCCCCCCCCCCCTTGTTGCCTGGCTGTGTGGCGGTCCCGCTGAGAGAGTGCGGCGGTGCTCTGGGTGGGGGCCGCGCTGGAGTGTCTCTTGCACTGTGGAGGACTGCGCAAGCTGTGATGGCGGCAAACGGCCTGCCTCCGATGTGGGGGTTGCATGTGTCCTGCTACGCCTTTGGGGCTTGGGAGCCCTGCAGGGGGTGAGGAGTCTAACGTCGGCCCGTACATCTTCCTGGTACCTAAGACTGAGAGAGAGCCCCGCTGGGTGTGAGTGGGCACTGCGGGCGGCGGCTGGCCTGGGGGGGCCCGCACTGAGGGGGGGACCTCGAGGCGGTAGAGCTGATAAGCGCCCCCCCCCCTGTGTAGCTACGGCATAGGCCTTGCTGTGTAGCTGAGGCCTGGGGGTCCTGCGGAGAGCGAGGGGCCCATCTTCGGCCCGTACATCGGCGGGCGGAGTTTCCTAGCTGGAACCTGGACTTAACCTGAACAGTGAGGTGGAGTGCGTTATCAGGGCCTAACTGTGTCCTGTGTGCTGCGGGAGGGGTGCAGAGGGTAGCTGCTGCCCCAAGCGGTGTTTGAGGGCCTGCATCTACTCGAACGTGGCGGTGGGCGCAGTGTGGAGAGCCTCGGCCGCCTTCTCGGTCCGTGTTTTTTCACCGGACACGATACGGCGCGGCCCAGCCATGGGGGGCGGCGCGGTTGAGTGAGACGCCGCTGTATGTAGTGCGGAGTGTCGTCATCCCCCCCACGCTCCCAGTATATATCTGTTGCGGGCGGAATTTGGGCCCCTGGCTGCAGCCCCTACTGCTGCCTGAGACACCACTTTGGACCGGGGGATTTGTGTCGCTTTGAGGGACTGGGTGGAGGCCAGACCAAGCTCTGGCCCTCCTTCTTCCAGACAGCCACGAGGGCTGTGTAGCACGGTGGTGTGAGGAGCTGCTCTCTGGGCTGGCTCTGGCGCCCTGACGTGGGTGAAGTACGGCTGCATCCCTGGAGAGCTGATCACACAACCACACACACAATCACACATACCCGCCCACACACAACCACACATACAACCACACACACACACACACAACCACACACACACACCACACACACAACCACACATACACAACCACACACACACACAACCACACATACAACCACACACACACACAACCACACACACACAACCACAAGCACACACACAACCACACACACAACTAACCACAAACACAACCACACAGGCACAACCACACACACAACCACACCCACAGACACAACCACACAAACACAACCACACACAACAACCACAACAACCACAAACACAACCACACACACCACCCCACACAACTGCAACCCCACACACATAGCCACACACACACAACCACACACACAACCACACACAACCACACATACGCAACCACACACACACACAACCAAACACACAAATACCCACACAACCACACACAACCACACAAACAACCACACCTCCACACTCACACCCACAACCACACCCACACACAACCACACACACACCTACAGACACAACCAAAGATACAACCACACAACCACACACACACAAAACCACACACAACCACACACACAACCACACATACAACCACACACACACAACCACAACCACACACACAACCAGACACACAACCACATACACAACCACATCCAACTGCACCCAACCACACCCACACATCCACACAACCACACACAAGCACACACAACCACACATCCACACAACCACACACACAACCACACACACACACACACACACACAACCACACCCACAACCGCACCCACAACCACACCCACACCAACACATAACCACACACAACCACACACACACAACCACACACACAACCATAACACACATACAAACAACCACACACAACTACACCAAACATTGGCATAGCCAATAGGTCTCGCCTTTGGGACCTTATAAGTGTTTAGCCACGCAACAGGATATTGTGCTGCATAACTAAATACTTAGAAGGTCCCAAAAGCGAGACCTATTGGCTATGCCAATGCTTGTTAATACATATTAAGCATCTAATCCAATACTGTCTCAATGTAACAATATGAAAAATGAAACCTACACTCAGCATTAAATATATGTATGCTGTATACAGTCATAAGAGTTGGTAACATCACATATTATTGTAAAACATACCTAGCTCCTCTTCTGTGTTGAGAAAACTACTTGAAAACGTTCCATATTTGTCGCCTATTGAGTTAATGTCGAAATAAACATTGCCTGCAAGGTAAAGAAGAAATACATAAATTAGCGTTATTAGACTGACATAATTGATGCCATTTGTATTTTGGGACCATTAAAGAGTCATTGAAAACAAAGTATAAAGTTTATATTTTTTTCTAAATAGTGTGAAAGTAATGTGATTAGATTTAACTTCTCAAAACAGCAAACAATATGAAATCCCTGTAGAGATACTTGGTTCACTTTAGATAAATGAGTTTAGAACTACTTTTTGTTGAGGTATACGAAGTATAAAGCTGCCATCCACAAGGAGATTCCTCTCCAATGACAGCCGGCTAACCAATGTTGGCTCTTTCTAGCAGCGTTTGACAGAGGACTGCTGGTGAAGGCCCTGCAGGCACTAGTGGTTGTAATGCACTAGTGGGAGTGTTGGAGGTGGAGTTCCTGCTTGACTTGTAGGTTCTATGGTCCCAGCAGTGTCAGCTGTGGCCCCACACCCTATGGTAGAAACACCCACAGTACGTGTATGAGATTCTGCCGTTAGTGGCAAAATAGCTATCAAAATCTAGCCTTTATAGGAGATGAATTTCTAAAGTCGGGCGAAGGGGTTCAATCGCAGTTTACCGTGCAGATGTTGATTGTAGTAATCTTTAATAAGATGAGGGCCCTGAAGGAGTGACACAACAAGTCTCTACTTGGTCTTATTGATCATGGGCTCCTAGACATTTTTACAATATCTTTTCCGTGGAAGACATACAACTGGCCTTCTTCAAGTGACATACGCTGCAATTAAAATGTGAAATGTTGCTACAGCATCCACTGGCTGGACGGGCAACACCAAGGAGCCTTCTGGGCTTTATTAGAAGTGACAGTAATGTAGGGCTTCAGACTCTGGGATCCAACAGAAATTTTACATTTGGGAACACTACAGGCAATGGCACCCTGAAGTACTTTGACAACTTTCAGAAAGAATAAGGGGCCATATGTATGAAGCAAATTTTTAGTCGCAAACGCTGCGAATCGCAAAAAACAGAGTTTGCGACTAAAAATTGGCTTTTTGGAATGTATATAGCAAACTTTTATCGCAAAATAAGAAAACGCTAAAATAGCGATTCCTTACGTTGCGAGAGGCAGAAATGTGTGATTTTCCGTGTGATTCCTTATTTTGCGATTACCTCAGTTTGCGAAAATCGCAAATTAGGTCATCGCAAATTAAGGAATAGCAATGAAATGTATCAAAAAATCGCAATTTGCTAATTCTCGAAAATCGCAATTTAGAGAATCGCAATTACCACCAAGTGGGAGCAGGTGGTAGCCAGGTGCAAAGTATAAAAAGAGGCCCACAATGCAACTGACTTTTTCCACAATGTCTGGGCTTTACGTGATAGCGAGGAGGCTGCAACTGAGAGCTGCTGCACAGATGAGGAGACGCCAAGAGAGGATATGTTGTGCGCTCATTTCCATCTTCCAGCGCACAGAGGAGGACATCTACACACACTACAGACTGGATGAAGAGAGTATCCTTGACTTAATGGAGGAACTCAAACCCTTCCTTGAACACCCCACACGCAGGACACAATCCATCCCCACCCACATTCAGGTCCTGTGCTCCCTGCACCTCTTGGCATCAGGCAGTTTCCAGGGGGTGATAGCCACAGCAGGAGGGGTTTCGCAAAGTGCGCTTTCGCGCTTTTTCCATGCATTCCTTGATGCCATGGTACAGAGGATGCCCCACCACATTTACTTCCCAAGCACACCACAGGCACTGCACCAGACCAAACAGGACTTTTATCAAATTGCCCAATTTCCCCATGTCATCATATGCATAGATGGGACGCACGTTGCAATATCCCCCCCATCCCACAATGAGTACGTGTTTAGGAATTGTAAATCTTACCATTCCCTGAACATACAGGTGGTGTGTGATACTAAACACATCATCATGGACATTGTTGCAAAATACCCTGGCAGCACGCACAACTCATACATCTTCCGCCACAGTGGGATACACCGTAGACTCACTAATGGGGAGTTTGGGGAGGGCTATCTACTAGGTAAATGCATTTGAACAGTGGACACACTTGTTAAGGATAGCATGTGCAGGACAGTGTCTAACCATATACCTTCCTCCCCTCAGGTGACAGTGCGTATGCAGTTTGTGACTTTATACTAACGCCCTACCTCAATCCAGCCAATGCAGCTGAGCGGCGGTACAACAGCGCACACATTGCAACAAGAGGCACCATTGAGAGGACATTTGGGATTCTCATAAGCAGATTTAGGAGCATACACAAGAGTGGAGAGGCACTGCAATACAGCCCAGAAACCTGTTGCCAGATAGTGGTCGCATGTGCCATCTTGCACAACATCGCCACCAGGAAAGGCACACCGGTGGAGGTCAGTGAATCTGACACATCAGATGTGGAGGGCCCAGCTCCAGGACGCATGCCTGCCGGCTTAGCTGGTGCAGCTGCTGGGCGCCAGAGGCGGGATGAGATTACACGCAACTATTTTTAGGCAAGAGAAAATGACACAATGCTAAATTACAATTGTCAGACTGTGTTTTTATTCCTTAACATCAGGATTGTTAACGTCACACAGGCTGAGTGAAAAACAATGTCCTTCATAATGTCCAGCACATGTTAATGCACAGTGCAAGTATCCCTTCATGGGCAAGTGTCCACGCGCAGTGGTTATCTGCACCCATCCTGTGGTCCCATGTATGTGTCCTTACAAGCGATTTTTTCTTTGGCAATAGCCCTGTGCATCTGTATGGGGCGTCGGTCGACTCCGCACCCATCGTTGGAGTCGGGTTCGCCGGAATGACGTGGCGGTGTCTTCTTAGACACCGCCCCTGCACGCTGACGTCAGGTCTTTACACGACATACCACGTCAGAAGTGCAGAGCCATGCAAGACACTAACCACTGGTGCACAAGACTAAGGCCCTGAAAGGCAGTACCTTACTCTAGAAGTCAGTTCGCAGAACGGGGAGGATGGGTGGGGGGTTAAGGAATCTATAACTAATATATGTCTCTCTCTTACAGATAGATCGTTACTGAAGGTAAGTAACTTGTTAATCTGAAAGAGACTATTAGTTATAGATTCCTTACCTCAGAACAGATACCCCAGCAATACCAACCCTGGAGGTGAGTCTATGAACCAAGTTCACACCAGAAAGCCCTGGAGAACTGAACGGCCAAAGAAGCTTTCTCTCCGGACTTGACTACCCAGGCACTATTGTTTTGTGAATGTGTGCAGGGATGCTCACGTGGCTGCCTCGCAGTTGTCACAGAGGGAGACTCCACATCCCAAAGCAGTAGTAGCTGCCGTCACCCTGGTGGAATGGGCGCACAGCCCTACCAAAGGCTCCTTTTTCACCAGGGAATAACAGATTTTAACGAAAAGGACGACCCATCGAGAGATGGTCCATTTTTGCATGGCCCGACCTTTCTTGGTGCCCATATACCCAACAAAGAGTTGATCATCCACCCATAATTAATCTGTGTGATCCAGATGATAAAATGATAATGCACATTTTGAATCGTAACGGTGGAGTTTCTCTGTCTACTTGGAAGGATGCGGGGCATGAAGAAGGTGGGCAAAGTGATGGTCTGTCCTATGTGGAAAAAGGTAATCACTTTGGGAAGAAAAGAAGGGCTAGTTAGAAGGACAACCTTGTCCGGATGAACAGCAAGGAAAGGAGGTTAAGAAGAAACAGCCTGCGAGCAGAGGTGATGGGACCCAGAAAAACAGTTTTTAAGGTCAAGAGCCTGAGAGGACTATTATGTAGTGGCTCAAAAGGAGCACACATAAGGAAAGTTAAGACCAGATTCAAGTTCCACTGGAGCATTACGAAAGGAATAGGAGAAAAGAGGTGAGTAATGCCCTTAAGAAATCTAAGGCTGATCAGGGAAACAAAGAAAGACTGAAATGGACGAAAGATAGCCATTAAAGGTGCCCACAGCAGAGCCCTGCTGGGCCAAAGAAAGAATGAAGAGGAGAAACTCCGAAAGAGGGGCAAAAAGGGGATCCACAGCCTTTGCTGTGCACCATGCCACAATTTTGTTCCAACTACAGGCCTATACCGTTTTAGTGGAGGGACGCCTGGCTGCCAAGATGACATTACAGAGTTTAGGAGGAAGGTCGATAGTGGTTAACTGTCACCACTCAATCTCCACGCAAGGAGGTGGAGGCTGCACAGGTTCGGGTGGAGGAACGTGTCCTGTTGCTGCGACAGAAGATCCTGCAGAATAGGCAATCTGATCAGAGGAACGATGGCCATGTTCAAGAGCTCGGTATATCAGACTCTCCATGCCCAATCCGGAGCCACAAGAATGACTTGGGCCCGGTCGCGCTTGATCTTCTTCAGCACTCTGGGCAGAAGTAGTATAGGCGGAAAGGTATATAGAAGACCGCAATTCCAATCACAATGAAAAGCGTAACCAAGCGAGTGCCGCCTTCCAAATTCCAAAGCGCAAAACTGCTGCCATTGCGCTTCTCTTCGGTGACAAACAGATCTAACCAAGGCTCTCCCCACTGCTGAAAGAGACCTTGCCCCACCTCAGAATGAAAACGCCATCGTGCACCGGCAGCTGAGCTCGTGAGCCCTGGCGTTCAATGAACCGGCCAGGTGTTGAACCACCAGGGACATGCCCTGATGTTCCAGCCATGTCCAGAGATGAAGGGCCTCTTGACATAGGGTCTACGACCCCACCCCGTACTGGGTGTTGCAGTACCACATGGCGGTGATGTGGTTGTCCGTGAACACCTGCACTACACTTCCCTTGACAGAAGGAAGGAATGCTTTCAGTGCAAGACGGATCACCCAGAGCTCCAGAAGGTTGATGTGGAGCCCGGACTCCGCCGGACAGGCGCTCTCTTAGAAATTCAGAACGGATCTGGAGATCAGTCCCATCTGCTAAGCACCTGAAAATTCTAAGGAGTAAGAGAAAAGACTATTACCGAAAGATCAAACGGACTAAAGCCGAATTTTTCTCTCACCAACTAGATCAAGCAAGAAATCGACCACTAAAACTGTTTGATCTAATCAAATCACAATCTAGAGAGGAACCTAAAAACTACAAGATACCTCAGGCACCCTACCCTCTTGCGACAAATTCTCTGCTTTCTTCAACCTAAAAACAGAAAACATAAAGAGGGATCTTCTTAATGACCTCACAGTCCTACAGTCCCGCCCCCTATTACAATCCCTCCCTCTCCTCCAACTCCGCCACAACAAGCATCCTCAAAACTTCAACTAAAAAATGAGGCTACCTGGTCCTCCTTCGACTCTTACTCCGAAGAAGCTGTAGGCAAGATTCTTAACACCCTCAAGCCGGCCAATCATTCCACCGATCCTCTCCCTGCCAACGCAGTTAAAGATCTAACCCCTCTGATCCTACCGCTCTGGACCAAGATCATCAACAGCTCTCTACATCAAGGCTGCATCCCTGACGTCCTCAAAATTGGTCAAGTCACACCCATCCTAAAAAAAAACACAGCTGACCCTATGGACCTTAACAACTATCGCCCTATTTCGAACTGCCCTACCCTAGCCAAACTCTTGGAAAAATGCGTTTTCCAACAACTGACAAAACACATTGACCGCTTCGACCTCCTTGACAATCACCAATCTGGCTTCAGAGCAGGACATAGCACCGAAACAGCCATGACTCACATTATCGACAATGCGTTACAAATACTTGACCAGAATGGATCATGCCTACTCATCTTGCTAGATCTCTCATCTGCCTTCGATAAGGTCAAACATGAGAACCTGATTGAACTACTGAACCTCAGAATGGGTCTTTCAGGCACAGTGCTCAATTGGTTTACATCCTTTCTTCAAAACCGGACCCAAAAATTCAAGGTCAATAACTCCTTCTCCAAATCTGTACCGGTAACTCTTGGAGTCCCACAAGGCTCCGCACTATCCCCTCCACTATTCAATCTTTTCATGGAACCTCTTACTATCCTACTGCAAGCATCCAATGTCCAATTTCACATGTACGCAGATGATACACAACTCTATCTGAAGATTCATAACCCTGAAGATGTCAAACTACTCAATCAAACGCCCAAACATGGCTAGCTGAGAACCATCTCAAGCTTAATGCACTCAAAACTGAATTCCTACTCATAGCTCCACCCTCCAAAATTCCCCCCTCCAGGATTGGTTCAAACACCTCACGGCTCTCAACGTGCAACCAACAATCATTGACTCAGCTAAATCTCTGGGTATAACCCTTGATGGCAACCTCAACATGCAGAAACACATTGCCAACGCAACAAAAGGAGCAAATTTTTCTAGATTAATATTCTGAGGAAACTTAAACCCTTCCTACCAAAAAACGACTTCAAGACGGCAGTTCAAGCTCTAGTTATCCCCAGGATCGAATACGGAAGTGTCTCTCTGTGCGGTCTCCCCAAAGCCACAACAGCACCACTAAGAGCCACCAATAACGCGGCAGCCAGGCTCATCACGGGCTCAAAAAAAAGATCCCACATCTGCCCTGACCTAAAAGCATTGAACTGGCTACCATGGAAAGCCAGAATTCACCTAAAAATAGCATGCTTGACCCACAAAGCCATTCACCATAAAGCACCCAGCTATCTCTCTCGGAAACTGTTTATCTCTGGAGGCAAGAGCTCCACAAGAAGTGCAGAAATCCTATTGCTGAAACCACCCAGATTTAATAAGGCGAAAAGGTACAAACGCTCCTTCTAAGGGATGGCTCCTAGGATTTGGAACGCACTACCCCCTGAAACCAGACTTACCAAGTCTGCCGCAATGTTCAAAAAGGAAGTAAAGGCGATTCTCATGGAAAAATTCACATGAGCTTCACTGAAGGACATGACTTTTATAGATGCAAATAGACAACATACATGACATTCGGTTCTCTCGGCCCGCACCTTTATCTGTATCCTATTTGGCACAACGTAGGATTCAGTCTTGCTCTACCTCTCTCATTGGTTGTATTTATGCACAATATGGACACGCATACTTGTATTTCGTACTGCGTTGTATAACTCTCACTGCTTAATATATATTAATATTTTGTTTTTGTGTTGTATAATTTTCACTGCTTGTAAAGCGCTCTGATACCCGCAAGGGTCTGGTTCGCGCTCTATAAAACTTTTCCAATAAATAAATAAATCTGCCGTTGACCCAATCATGGTTTGTTAGCCACCACTGCAATTGGTGTGCAGTGCCCTCCGAGATCTGGACAACATCGTAAAGATTCCCCTGATGCTGCGCCCACTGGGACTTCATGTCCCACTGCGGAGCCCGCATGTGCCACCTGGCATGGTCCACCAGCAGGATGCAGGAGGTCAGGAGGCCCAGCAGCCTCAATGTCAATCTCACTGAAATCCAGGATAGAGGCTGAAACATGGGTATCATAGCCTGAATATCCCGGACTTCCTGCTCGGGAGGATAAGCCCGAAACTGCGCTGTATCCAGAACTGCTCCGGAAAAAAGGAGCTTCTGAGAGGAAATCTGGTGTGACTTTGACACGTTGATAGTGAACCCCAGCAAATGCAGGAGGTCCGCAGTAGTCTGGAGTTGGGAGACGACAACCTGTGGCGAGCCCGCATTCAACAACCAGTGGTCGAGATAGGGAAAGACTGGAACCCCTGTTCTGCGCAGATGAGCTGTGACCACCGCCATCACTTTCGTGAACACCTGAGGGGCGCTGGTAAGGCCAAAGCGAAGCACGGTAAACTGAAAATGCCCATGGCCTACTGTGAACCGTAGGCAATGCCTGTGGGCCAGCAGGATGGGAATGTGAAAGTAAGCATCCTGCAAGACGCTACCATCCAGTTTCCATGGTCGAGGGCAGACAGGACCTGAGCCAATGTCAACATTTTGAACTTCTCCTTTCGGAGGAAGCGGTTGACGTCCCTGAGATCCAAGATAGGACGCAGGTCTTTGTACCTCTTGGGCACCAGGAAGTAGTGGGAGTAACAACCATGACCTACTTCTGGGACAGGGACTCTCTCGATAGCCTCCTTGGCCAAGAGGGCCGTAACCTTCTGACGGAGAAGGGCCAAGTGATCCTCCGACCTGCGATGGACTGTTGGTGGCATGGAGGGAAGGGTAGTCTCGAAGGGGAGGGAGTAGCCCCTTCGGGCTATCTGCAAAACCTACTTGTTTGACGTGATGTTGTGCCAGAGGGGGAGGTGATGGCGGATCCTGCCGCCCACTGGCAACTGGTGGCCCTAAAATGTCGGACTAGGAAGGCTTAGAGGCTGCTGTAGAAGGGGCACTGGTGGACTGGCCCGCACGCTGACCCGCAGCGTTGAGTCCCACATAGATGGCCGCGCAGAGGCTGGGTTGTTTGCGCCGGCCTGTGGCCCTGGGAGGAACGTGGTGGGACACCCCTTCTGTAGCCACGAAAGGGGTGAAAGGCATACTGCGCAGGACAAGAGGTGGCAGCGAGGCCCAAGGATCTGGGCGTAGCACTAGAGTCCTTGAAGTGCTCAAGCGCACAGTCCGTCTTGTTGCCAAACAGATGACGGCCATCAAAGGGCATGTCCAAAAGGGTCGATTGGCCATCCACACAAAAGCCAGTGGATCTCAGTCAGGTGTAGCGTCTTAGAGCGAATGATGTAGAAATCGTTCTATCTAACGAGTCGGTGGTGTCCAGTCCACAGCGGATGGCGAACTTTGCTGTATCTCTCCCTTCTGCGACTGCAAGGGAGAGTGTGACCCGGGCCTCCTCGGACACTGTAACAGCACCTGCGCAACCATATTCCACACAGAGTGGGTGTAATGGCCCAAGAGACCTGCGGTGTTAACTGACCGCAGTCCTAAGCTGGCAGAAGAAAACATCCTCTTCCTAAGATGGTCCAGCTTCTTGGATTACCTATCTGGGGGAGCAGAAGGGAATGCACCTTTGGATGTTGAGGCTGGGACCACCTCTAAGCACGAGCCTTATAAATCCAACTCGTCCATGATTCTATAGTCCTGGCTGAGAAGGCATAGCACAAATGTTGCATAAAATGGCCTGGCACCATCTCATGCCAAAACTGTGTTTTTTTTCTTGCTCCCTCAGGGATTCTGCTAGCATTGTTTTATGGGGTTTATAACAGAGAAATACACGTTTTACGTATATTTTATGCTTTTATCTTGAAAAACAAGGATCTCCAAGAGAACGTGCTATAAATATTCTTAACACATAACCCCAGTGGAACTTTCTAAAACTTGAACCTTCTACTAGCCGCGGCTCGTGCAGGTTAGAGTGGTGAGGCGGTGGGGAGGGGTTGGGGGGGGATTCGACAGACTAGCACGAGGGAAAATGAAATAAATAATTAATTTTCCCTCGTCGTTAATCGAAATCCCACCCAGCCCCACCGCCCTTACCTGCACGGGCCGCGGCTGTCTTCTACCATCTTTTACAAACCAAGAAAGCATATGCCATTAGTCCTAATGTCATCTTTAAGCATTTCCAGGTGTGCACGTGGTACAGGGCTTGCCACCACACTAGTAGCTCTCTAAATGAGACAGGTCAAATGCCTCATCTAGTCAGCGCTATGCCTACCGCTTCTCCCAGGCTTGTGACATACTGTGCAAACTTTTCAACTTTGGAATTTCTCAAACTGGCATTGAATTTGTTTGTGTTAGCATTTGTTTTCTCTAGCAATCTCAAAGTGTAGGTTTCTTCTCCCTGCTATTTTCTTTTCTGTGTTCTTATATGACATTTAAGCTGTTTGTGAATGTTGCTATTTTTTAAATATTATTTTTTGTGTTTGTTATTTTTTGCCCCTCAATGTTTCTTTTTCACTCAATATCTAAAGAATGTTGATCTGCTTTGCTATGATCATTCTGTTGGATTACGTTCCACTTCTTCTGGGTCCATCTGTCACTTTAAGTCTTCCGCTCTAGTTCGAGAGGCCTTGGGTCTGATATCCATCAGATATGCTGGCCCCAGAGCAGGAATTGCCCTCTCCTCTTCAAATTAAGGGCTATCCTCCAGTTGTATTTTTGCCCTTCTGCCTGCATGCACATTGCCTTAGTCTTGATAGACTTGAACGACAGTCCTGCCATGACTTTTCCTGACTGCTGGTACTCAGGCTCGATTTCCTATGGGACGTGGTCAGCCTCCATGAGGAATATACTTAGGATTGTCATTTGGCTCTATTTCGAAGAAGCTGCTGCTCGGGAATTCTCCACAGGATCTTCTCCCTAACTCCTACCTTCCTTAATCAGCCTTCTTTAGATACCACCTATCATCAGAACCTGGAGAGGACTGAATTGGGCAATATGAAAATCAGCACAATCTGCAGCTGAAGCTCTGACAACCGCTACAAGTCCTATGGGTTCCGTTAGCTGCCTACTGAAGCCTGAATCCTTAAGTCCAACCATCCCAGATCTTGCAAACTATTTGCTTGCCATACTGTGATAACAAATAGCACTTATTCTGTTAAGTTCTCATACACAACATTGTTTTTTGTTAACGGTCCGACAGAAGCACAAAAATAAAACATTTTAAGATGATATCAAAACTTCTGTCTGAGACTCCATCGTATAACAGTTGTGGAACCTGTTAACCAACTCAACGTGGAAGGTCTCTGTAACCCGCATGGTGCTACTTTTATATTAGCCTGTGGGCTCTGCCTTACACTGCTGCTTAAGTACTGATTTTGTAGAGTCAAATAGATTCTGAGTGTAAAGACAGAGAATCTATTTGCAAGGGGCAGAATGGAATATGAAGGCAAATGGACTGTACAAGTGAAGAAAGATGCATTAGACATTTTGAAAAATGAAAGGCCAAATTAAATTGCATTATCATATTTTTCAGTGACCATTGGCTATGGATTTGTATTTAATTTTCAAGGCAAATGCACCACTTTCCTACAATGTTGTAAAGGTTTTCTTGTGGTGGTGTACCCATACATTTCAAGAAGGGTCAGACATCTTCATACTCCACAGTAATGTTGGACTATTTTATGAGCATTTCTTCAGAATCTAAGGCTTTTAGACAACCAGTGTAAGAAGCTCGTTTTTACCAAAATGTTCATCAGAGGAAGAACCTCCAGAAAACAAATCTGGGGGAAGTTGGGTTTGCTAACTTTGATAGTTGCCTTTTTGGCCCACGCATTTGCACCACATTACATTTAATTGCCTAAGCTTTTCACTTTCCTGTGCAATAGGCATCTGAAATACCCACAATATAAGATAGTTATGATATGCAGTTAAAAGATATGAAGGGGCTATTTTTATTATATTGTCATATATAAAATCCATATCCTAACTTTGATGTAGTTATAATTGATTTCGTTTTCCTGGGTATGAGCACTGATGATAGCTGCATAATGTATTTCCTCAAATAATGGTTGTACTGATATATTTAAAAAATAAATATTGATAAAAGGAGAAAAGCACAACCTAAGAACATCTCCGAGTTCTCAGAGTTGTTGCCTTAAAACTCTGAAGCCTTCTGATTTGAGACATAATAACACAATAAACAATGAATATCAGATCACTCCCATAAGGCATACCTTTAGCTGTTGCATAAGCATGTCCGTTCTTGATGATTTGTTCTATGAATGATATTATCTGAGGAATATTATCAGTCACTCGCATGTAGACTGTAGGTGGAAGAACCTTTAGCAGAGAAGATAAACACAATTATCACTCTTCTATATGTGGCATAGCTGTTGTGATTAACAGTCATATCTTTTTCAATATATACTGTCCTCATAAAGGACAAGAAAAACACAAAAACATCAGTCCAAGTTAATGCAACACATTTTAATTGTGTTACATTTTTACTATCATCATCAGGTTCATTGTATTAATTATAAAATGAGTACAATAAATATAAATAAGATAAAAAGTCACTAAACAGCAATAACAAAACTATATAAAGAACAATGTAATCGAGTAGAGAAAAGGGGCAGCTTCCATATGACCAACGCATTGCCAACATCTTGGTCATCCATAAGGAGGGTAAACCCAGAGAATGCTGTCCGTCCTACAGACCTATCTCGCTGCTGAAAGTAGAACCCAAGGTTCTGGCGAAGTTGTTGGCTACGAGACTGACCAAGGTTATCACCACCTTGGTGCACCCGGACCAGTCGGGCTTTATGCCACGCCGCAATACTGCCCTTAACCTGCGCCGACTTCATGGGGTCTTGGGCCTTGCAATTTAGGAGCCTGCGGCGTTGGTGTCCCTAGATGCCACAATGGCATTCAATAGAGTAGAATGGCACTACCTTTTTGCTGTCCTCGAGAAACTTGGCTTTGGACCAGATTTTATTGACTGGGTGCGCCTTTTGTACTCGGCCCCATTGGCCCGTGTAGTGGTGAACAATCGCAAGTCTCCCAATTTTTCTTTAAGCAGGGGTACCAGACAGGGATGCCCCCTGTCTCCACTTTTATTCGCATTGGCCTTGGAGCCATTGACAGGACCTATCAATACGTGGGATGAGATGGTCTTTGGAGTGGGAGGATAACATTTCACTCTACGCTGATGATATCCTTCTTTACCTCACCAATCCGAAGTGGTCCCTGAGCGGTTTCTTGGGTGTATTGGCTATATTCGGACGATACTCGGGCTTTGCCATTAATTGGTCTAAGTCGGTCTTCTTTGTCCTCACCGGGGACCCGGCAGAAGTTCCGAGTGCTTGCCCGATAGAGGTCGCAACGGAGGGGTTCAAGTATCTTGGGATCTATATCACCTTAGATCCTAAACTCCGTTATGCCCGGAATCTGTCTCCCCCGCTCATTCGATTCAGGAATGATGTGGAGCGATGGAAGGCGCTCCCACTTTCCCTTCTAGGGAGGGTGATACTCTTTAAAATGTTGGCCTTGCCCCGTTTCCTGTATGCACTGCAGAATGCAATGGACCCCGTTCCAGCGGCTTATTTCAAGGAGATAGAATCCCTTCAAAGGCAGTTACTCTGGGATGGTATACCCCACATTGCGTTTCGTAAACGTACTCTTCCCTGGTATGACGGGGGCATAGGCTTGCCAGATCTCAGGAAATACTACTGGGCCTCGCAGCTGGTGGCAGGAAACCACGGGATATATGGTGCTCCGAATGACCTTGGATACGCCATGGAACGCTGGTTAATGCCAGGAGGTGACAACACTAGGGCACTTTATGCTAAACCCCACAGACTGCCGTGCAGGTATGGCACGCAGCTAATGGGCACCTTAAATAGGAAGGGAAGCTTACGTTCGCCACTCCATTGTGGAGCTCAGAGAAGTTGGGTAGCTTGTGGAAGTCGAAAGGTTTTGACAAGTGGGACCTAATTGGAATTACGCATGTGCGGGACATCTGGGGGGAAGGCACGATACTCTAGTTTGCCTCCCTTAAGCTACAATATCACCTGAGTGACGGTGAATATTTCCGTTTTTTGCAGGTACGGCATGCATTGCTTACTCATGTCCCCAGGGGCACGGCACTGCCTGAGGCCTTTCCCCTTGAAGACAGAGTGTCAGACGGCCATCTCCCTATGAGGGCTATCTCTTTGAGATACAAGAAGCTTGTCAATATTATGGAAAACCCGCTGGTAGATCTAAGACGGCGCTGGCAGGATGATTGGCTGGAGCTCGATGATGAGGCCTGGCAGAAGGCGGTGTCGTCCCTGAAGGTTGTGGCAATTCCGATGCAACTCCGACTGATGCAACTAAAGATCTTACATAGATCGTACATCACAAGTTCAAGTTCAATTTATTTGATTTAGTTCTCTACTGAGAACAACAAATTTCATATATAATTTCTGTTACTATACACATAAAACAATCAATACAAATTTAAAAAATATTTAAAAAATGTAAACAAATGATGACATACAAATTCGTCTGGGGAAGAGTTTAAAAGCATTATCAAATTTTGCACAGATGCGGTATTATATCTAAATCGTATTGGTTTTAAATAGCGCCTCCTTGACTCAATTATCGGGTTTGGGCATACCAACAATACATGCTTCAGATTTTGCACACCACCATTGCATAGATCACAATTGCTGGAGACCTGTTCTTTATGGGACCATTTAAAAGTCAGTGATTTAAGAGGGAGTAACCCAAGCTGCAGTAAAATAATGCACCGCCGAATTCCTTGCCTTAAGGAGAAATGGATATATCGTTGAGCCTGTTTGTAAAAAATTGTTTCTGCATAATGTTCGTAATGATGTAAATTGGAACAGTGCAAAAGTCCAGATCGTAACTAATCCTTGACGTCAGATGTTTCAGAAAGAGCTTCAATTGAGCGTGAGTTCTATTGTGCAATTAGATAATTTGAAAGCAATCATCAAGTTCTGGCTTAGAGTATATTTCGTAAAATCGGTCTTGAATGTCTCTTTTTTTAGTAACTATCTTAAAGTGCCTTGGTCTGCGTGTAGACGATAGTACGCCCATCTTAATAGATTTGTAATTGCTCTGGCAAAAGAACTGACTAAGGAGAATTCTAAATGCAGAGCTTGTGCAGGGACAAGATTTTGTACCTTAGCCAGTTTACGAAGGATTTTCCCTTCTTTTGTTTGAATTTGATGCCACTGGGCAATTGGAATATATTCTAGAGCATACAATAGAATCGGGGGGATCTTAGAGCTGTAAACCTGACGTAAGGGATGAAAGTGTCGTTGTCCAGAAGAGGAGTATAATCATTGGAGGGCACCTGCATGAATATATGCTTTTTGACTTAGAAGCTTTAGGTGGCTAGAGTTTCCTAGTGATTGATTAAAGATCCGACCCAAATAAGTATATTATTTTATCACTTCTAGCGTTTCTCCTCCTAGTGTCCAGTTATAAGTTGTGTAATGTTTTCGCCCTCTAAAGGGGACTATTTTTGTTTTGGATATGTTTGGAACCAGAACATTTTCCTCTGTATATCTAGTTAGTACATCTAGATTCCTTTGTAATCCGAAAGGGGTAAGATCAAAGATTACAACATCGTCGGCGTACATCATGGTGTGTATGCTATAAGATGCTATCTTTGGGGGGAAATTTATAACCTGTAGAAAACTGTCTGGAAGATCACTAAGGTATAACGAAAAAAGTAGGGGAGCCAGAAGGCAGCCTTGCCTGAGACCGTTTGATGTTGCGATTCGGCTGGTTAGACCCTTTTCTCGTCCCAGTTGTGCTTGGCACCACGTTTCTGAGTGCAATGAAATAATAAGGTAGAGAAGAGTTTCCGGGATTCCCAGATTTCTGAGTTTCTTCCAGAGTGTTGGTCTGTCCACTCTATCAAATGCGGTTGAAAAGTCGACAAACACCGAGCACATGACCTGCGATTTCAGTGTTACGAATTTGTCGATAATAGTCTGTAGAACCGCTATGTTGTCTGTTACTGAATGTTTCTGCCTGAACCCTGCCTAATTTAGAGGGATCGCTCCGGAAGAAAAAGCCCAATCTTTGAGGTGGTCCAGGACACTTGCTGCAAAGATCTTCCCTATTGCGTCCAACAAGGCTATCTGTCGGTAGTTGCCTGGATACAGCCAGGATCCTTTCTTATAGATGGGGATGACTATACTCCCCTTCCATGACTTGGGAATGTTCCCAGTATCGTAGCAGTGTGAGAATAATGGGTCTAGGAATTTGCTCCATTCCACAGAGTTACTTTGTAGTGCCTTCATCGGAAATTTGGTCCGTGCCCATTGCCGCAGATGATCTTGCTTTCTTCATATGGTACTCAATTTGACTGGCCACAGTAGAAGAAATATTGCATTCATTTTCCGTCTGCATACATAGTGGAAAATTCAGATTTTCTTGGTTCCCGTTTGATTTGTATAGATTACGTATGAATTTTTCCCATTCCTTCGGGGGAACTGGTGTTGCTTGCCGAGATTTCTTTGATCCTGTTTGTTTGACTATTAAGCTCCAATACAGACGGGTGTTATTTTGATTTGCTGCAGTTTGAATTTCGACCCTGTTTTTGTCCTGCTGCGAATATAGCAATTTTTCTTTATCTTTCCTCCGGTGTCTTTTTAGATGTTTTATTTCCGATGCTCTCGTCTTAGAAGGGTTTTGAAATTGCATACAAATTAATTTATTTAATGTGGTGGCTCTTATGTCTGAGGTCTTTCTTATTTGAATTGCAGCACTGTTCCTCTGGATTTTTAAATTTGCCTCTAGAGCTTGCATTAGGTTATTGAGGACTATTTAAAAATGTTCTATTGGGTCACAGGAATGCGTAAATTGTAATACTTTTGCCTTGTCGATTGCATAGTTGATTTTATTAAAAGCGGTGGCTGCCCATAATATTCTCCTTTGAGTGTGATTCACAAGTACTGAACTTTGTGCATGCATAATAGGTGCCAGAGATGTGCGTTGCAATATTATTTCGGTTTCAAGTCTTAATATGGCGTGATCACTTCCTTGATAAAATGTTATAATTAATTTTACAATCCTGTGAAGCAGAACTAGACTGCAGATTATATAGTCTAATTTAGAAGCGGTAAGAGTACCTTTTCTTGTGAAGGATGCCAGAATGTCTCCTTCTATACGTCGTTTAGGATGAAGCCGTTTATTATGGGGAGGGAAGATAGTAAGATTTTTCCTCGTTTATCTGCTTTGATACCAGATGGAAATAGTGGGGGAGGGATTGATAGAGCTTCTGATTGTTCTTCGTGTTCCCATTTATCTATAAGATCGTTGGATATTTTACCATTGAAGTCTCCTATGAGGAAAGCAGAAGGAAAATTTCTCCCTTCCACCACCCTTTCTTTATCTTCGAATATTTTGACCAAAAGAGCGTCATTCGAGGAACCTGGTGGAATGTAAGCGTTGAAAATTATTAGATCAGTTGGAGAGTCCTTGGCGTCAAGCCAACATTTGACCTTTAAGGGTTGGATATTTCTTTGTTCCATGGGAATTACTTCATGATCCCAGAAGAAGTCCTCATGGACCAAGATTGCTAAGCCTTCTTAGGCATGACCCCGAACCACTGGTTCTGCTGCTATTTGTGGGGAACTGGGGACCTTTATGCATATCCTGTGGCATTGTACAAGAGTGCAAGAGTATTGGGGTCAGGTCCATTGCATGTTGCGCACAGTCCTAGGCACGGAAATGCAGTTGGAAGCCCGCAGGTGTATTCTGAATATATGGGCACCAACCGATCTTAATTCGTACAAGAAGCAATGGGCAACACTGGCACTCATGATTGCGAAGCGCAATATCACGCAACTATGGGGAGCTCGCCAGCCGCCTGGGGTGGAAAAGTGGAGGAAGGATTTGGACTGGTGTATGTTCAGGGAAAGGGCAGTGTATTCCACCAGGGGCTGCCTGGGAAAGTGGTGTAAGATCTGGGGGTCCTGGAATCACTATAGAGGGGATATCTGATTCCCCCCCCCCCCGACAGGGCCCGAGGAAATTGAAGAGCACATGTCCCCTTGATCCATTCAATGGTATATCCGTACAATATTTTGATGGTATGGAATGTCTGTTAATGGCCGATATTATTTTGAATTGTGTCCCCTGATGTCTCTTTTTTTGGTTGCTTTTGATTGAATAAAAAGTAATAAAAAAAAGAACAATGTAATCAATAAGCAATAAATAATAAAGAAGCCCACCAAAAATTAAAAATGTCTAAATATAAAAAGACCTCCATTAATTAATTAAATCCTGAAAATGCTTTAGGGTAAGCTGAATCTAAGAATCTGGTCAGCACACATATGATATAAAAGAAGAAGCTTGATTAGCAAAAGAGAATTTAATTACTTTTATAGTGGACCGAATATCTGACTAGTTAAAATATTTTCGAAGATATAGTTTCAGCAGGTTTAACAATTTAGGACAGACACAGAAAATATGTTGTATTATGTTGTATTTTCAAGTTTATAGCTACATGGGCAATACGATCCGATGTTGTTCAGATGAGGATTCCAAGGTTTTTTTTAACTGAGCCAGAGGAAATTTAAATTGAGCTGACTCTCAAATAGTTATTTTTCTTCCAGCCATGAATTATAATTTGAGTAGGAAGTATGGACAAAGTCACTGTATTTATAATTTGATAATCAATGTCTTCGTTGCGGTAAGTCTGACTCGAAATTCTTTTCATCAATTGCTTTCATTCAATGCTAGACAAGGATGAGAGTGATTCCAGCTCTGAAGGATTGTGATGCCCTTAATTTGGATAACATCAGTGAAGTAATTAAGCAAGACTTCTGGACTTGCTTTGATTTAGGTTCTCAAACATTAGGGGGGCACATGTATCATTATTTCAAACAGCGATTACCTAATTGCAATTCTCTGTGAATCGCAATTTGGTAATCGCTATTTGAATGTATGAAACTCCAGGGGCCACTTATATCAAACAATTTTGCACTCGCAAACAGTGCGAATCAGTTATCTCGGCCATTTGCGAATGCAAAATAGCCTTTCAAGATGCATAAAAGTCTTTGTCGTCACAATTTTAGGTAATCGTAAAAATAGCGATAACCTAAAATTGTGACTACAAATGTAATCACAATTTGTGATTCCCTTACCACATGTGCCAAGCATTTTCTAAATGCTAATTTTGAAATATGCACAAAAATGCA
Organism: Lissotriton helveticus; assembly: GCF_964261635.1. Classification (NCBI taxonomy): domain Eukaryota; kingdom Metazoa; phylum Chordata; class Amphibia; order Caudata; family Salamandridae; genus Lissotriton; species Lissotriton helveticus. The sequence goes on along the minus strand of NC_136069.1, from coordinate 732,810,477 downwards.
TTTTTCAAAGTGTCATGTAGCACGCACATGCCCTGGGCATGTGTGCGCTTTAAATGTGAAAGAAACAATTGATGGACGGAATGCTGGACAATGCAAACATTCACCCCCAGTCACAAGGATCTGGGTTTAATCCATCATTCTTTTGCTCACCACACCACCCCAGTTTGGACCCAGCCATATGCAAATCAGTCTTGACCCTGTTCCTTAGGGGAACAGTCCAGCCCGAACTGCCAAGCCAGGTCCTCCTTGGACCGGAATCAAGCATCTTGGGACCGGTTTCAGGGCATCACCCTTCATCAGCCAGGCTACCTTGAATCCAGTGGAGTAGTGAGCACGGGACCCACGTCTGGGCATACCCTTTCCACTTAGGGCTACATATGCAAAAGAAACAATTGATGGACGGAATGCTGGACAATGCAAACATTCACCCCCAGTCACAAGGATCTGGGTTTAATCCATCATTCTTTTGCTCACCACACCACCCCAGTTTGGACCCAGGCCTATGCAAATCAGTCTTGACCCTGTTCCTTATGGGAACAGTCCAGCCTGAACTTCCTTATGGAAACAGTCCAGCCCGAACTGCTTGTTTCCAGTCCACGGAGGACCTGGCCTGGCAGTTCGGGCTGGACTGTTCCCATTGTGTGCAGGGTCAAGACCGATTTGGATATGGCTGGGTCCAAATTGGAATGGCATGGTGAGCAAAAAAAATGAGGATTTAGGCCCAGATCTCTGTACTGGGGTGAATGTATGACATTGTTCTGCATTCTGTCCCTCAATTGTTCTTTTTGCATTTGTCACCCCAAGTGGGATGGGTATGCCCAGACATGGGGCCGTGCTCTCCATGCCACTGGAGTCAAGCTATCCTGGCTGATGAGGGCTGAAAGCCCAAAACCGGTCCTAGGATGCTTGTTTCCAGTCCAGGGAAGACCTGGCCTGGAAGTTCAGGCTGGACTATTCCCATTGGGCGCAGTGTCAAGACTGATTTGCATATGGCTGGGTCCAAACTGGAATGGCATGGTGAGCAAAAAAACGATTAATTTAGCCCAGATCTCTGTACTGGGATGAATGTATGACATTGTTCTGCATTCTGTCCATCAATTATTCTTTTCACTTTAAATGTGCACATTTATTTGGGGGTGTTTCAGGGGGGCTTTTGGCCCCCAGGCACCCTTGTCTTTGCAATACCTAAGTTGCAATTACCAATTAGGTAATCGCAAATTAGCTAATGCAAAACCATTTGCACCTATGGGCCTTAGGAACAAATGGAGTAGTATTATCTAATAGTGATTACCTATTTAGCTAATCGCTTTTTAGTAATATTAAGGAATCGCCAAATCTTTGGTGATTCCTTACATACATATGGGCACATGCATCAACCTATTTAGGAAGTGCAAACGGTGCGAATCGGTAAATTCGGCCGTTTGCGCTTCCTAAATACGTTTTTGGGATGCATCAAACAATTTTTCAAAATTCGTTTTTTTTGCATTTCCTAAAAATGCGAATGCATTTAAGGAATCGCATTTGTGCGATTTCTTAAATGCAATGCATCAATTTTTAAAAAAATGCGAATTTTGAAATAGGAAGTGCAAATTAACACGAGGTTGACCCTCGTGTTAATTTGCGAAAATCTTTAAAAAAGCACAAAAATGCATTTTGGAAAGTGTCATGTTACAGACACACATGTCCTTAGGACATGTGTGTGTGAAACATGCACTTTAAAATACATTTCAGGGGTGGAGGGGGGGTCCTTTGGACCCCCCTCTGCACCCTTGCAATGCATCAAAAAATTGCGAATTCCAAAAAAAAGAAATGCAAAACGGCATTGATTCCTATGGGCCTCTAGGCCCATAGGAATCAATGTAATGCCTTTCCTTAATTGCGAATCGCAATTTCTGAAAATTAAGAAATCCTAAAAACTTTTAGGATTTCTTGATGCATAGGATTTTGCAATTCCTAAATTGCGATTCCTTAATTTTCGCAATTTAGGAAGTGCAAAATCCTACAATGATGCATGTGCCCGATAGTATTTTGCGATTGCCAAATAGCGATTCGGTAAAAATTGCTAATTTGGTAACTGCAAAATGCTTTTTTAATACATGTGACCCCTGAGTTTCATTTAGCATTTCCTAATGGGTTGAAAATAGACCTACCTCATTAATATTAATGAGGCAGGTCACAATTTGCGACCCATTTGTAATCGCTAAAATCACAGGGATGGTGGCCTGCTGGTGTCAGCAGACCACCATGTCTGTGATTGTTTTAAAATAAAGCAATCATTTTTTTTAATACAGCCCGTTTTTCCTTAAAGGAAAACGGGTTGCGTTTAAAAAATAAAAATAAATAGTTTTCTTTTCATTTTTCAAGAGCAGGCGGTGCGTGGGCCTTAAGACATTTTATAGTGAAACTGTTATTGTTGACAGTCACAAATGAAGTTTATTAAGGTATTGTATAAACCTAGCAAGGGTTTATACTTAATTTCATTCTTATTTTGCTTTGAGAAGTAGAGGTTTGCAGACTTAAACGTTGCTTTATATTATATATATAGGTTTTTTCTAGCTCTGTTAATGTTTTACTGTTGACTACCGCAGACGCAGAAAGCAGAAAGGGAGTGAGCTTTGATGTTATTGCTGTTCCTCCATCGAGCTTTGAAAATCTTCTCATGGCTTTTACAATTGTGTTTGGCTTTTGCCTCCTAATTTTCATGTGAACCAACAAGAGAGGTTTGAATCAACAGTTACGCCCAATTATGCATAGCTGTCTTGTTGCTCTATGGTTGCATTACCAAGCCCCCAACCAATGGGATTCACTTTTGTTTCCAAATATTGCAATTTTTGTTTTGCAAAAGTCAACATGGAAATCGATTTCAAGGTTGTAGGTGTTAAGTTTGGGTAGCTGGTGCTTTAGAACTTTTGGGGTTAAAGAGAGTAAAACAATATAGTCATAAAACGCCAAGTGAGTAATACCTTGGTTACTTACTAGCTTTTGCCAGTAAACGCTTTACTCCATCTAGATACCTTAGGAAGTCGAAAATGTACAGTAAAAATAATAAGCTTGTTTAAGACCATTTACTGATACATTTTTTGATGAAAAATAGTGTTCGTAGGGGTTAATTTCACTCTTACCCAAGTCTTTTTTCATGTAATTCGATTAAAAAATTAAGCAGGGACGAATCAATGCTCCATTTTAACAATTTATTTCAAAATCTTCTACAGCTGATTTTATGAAAGCGGTACTGTAATCAATAAAAACAAGAGCAGGGAGTGATGTTTTTGAATCTTGCTTTCTTTGCCAAAATGGTCAGTGCTGCAATTTTTTCCATTGTCGAACAGCCTGGATGGAATCCAGTTAGGGTGAATGGAATTAGGCAATTATTGAATAATTTTCCTTCACAGTTCAACAAGGCTGTTAAGCGATAATTCCAAGGGTCAAACCTCTTTCTTTTTTTTTTTTAAATCAGGTGAATACTAGAGCCCTTCCAGGACTTCGAAATAGAAACTGCTGCAACTACGTGTGAAAATAATTTAAATAACATTGAGTTCCACAGGAGAGGGTTAGTTTTTAACACGTCTGTTAGTAGCCCTTTCAAAATAAGGCTGCGGACCTGCGTGGAGGCATGGTCAGCCTGGGCAGCATATGTTCTACCTCAAATACTCTATCAACCCAAATCCCCCCGCCCGAATGAATCAACCAACTGAAAGCAGCCGAAAACCCATGCAAAGCCACGTTCACCCTCTCAATCCCAAACCCTTTACAGACTCATCAGATGACATTGGCTCAGGCGGTCTTGTCACACCCGGCCGTCCTCAGTGGAGGAGATGTTGCAGCTAATATTAGGCGAAATCAGGAAGATGAAAGTTTCGCAAGAGAAGGCTGATAAAGAGACAAACTACCAACTTGGTCAGATTAACTCAAACATTCAGCTGCCCAGCTCGCGAGTCGAACAAGTGCAGCACAGAATCTGATCTAGAAGACTGCAAGAATAAACAAGACTCTACGACCTTGAAGCCCCAGTCAGAATTAGCTAAGCTACAGTTAAAACTTGAAGATGTTGAAAATAGAACTTGTTGTACTAATCTGCACTATGTCAGGATCCCTGAGGGACGAGAGAATGGCCAGAATGCCACCCAATTGATCTTGGATCTAATCAATAAGTATGTGTCCCCAGAACTAGCCGAAAAAGATGTGGATCTCACAATCGCATGGGCACACTGCTTCTCTGCTTTTCTGCTCCCTAATTCAAAATAGCCGCAAACAATTCTAGTGAATTTTGGTTACTTTCTTATAAAAGAGCGGATTTGACCAGTTCTATAATAGATAAAGCATAGTAAACCTCAGAAGATTATTCCTTTCAAATCTTTTCAGCCTTGTCTCATCAGTAGCGCAGTGGCGCAAAGAGTTTAAGACACTGATTGACAGCTTCAAGAGACAAGGGGCACCAGCAGGGATTTTTCAGCAATCCAAACAGTTCTCTATAAGGGACAATTACACATTTTCGTCTCCGTGGACCAGGCCAAAGATTTTTTTTTATAAACTATCCATAAATATAATGTGGGAGAGGGAGGAGAGAGTAGGTATTATGGGTAGGAGGGCCTCAAACAGGATGGTAAGGCATGTGTTAGACCTGGCATCCTTTGCGTGGTTTCCCCAGACTTTTTGCCTCTACCTCCTACGTTTTTGACACTGTGATGCATTTTGTTTTGCTGGTTTAGATGCTTTAGGCACTTTGCCACTGCTGATCAGTGCCAAAGTGCAAGTGCTCCCTAGTTAAATTATTACTGTGATTGGTTATCCATGATTGGCATATTTGTTTTACCAGTAGGTCCCTAGTAACGTGCACTGAGTGTGCCAGGGCTGGTGATTCAAATACAACTAGTGGGCCTACAGCACTGATTGTGCCACCCACATGAGTAGCCCTAAAATGGTGTCTCAGGACTGCCACCGCAGTGCCTGTGCGCAGTCTGTGAACTGCCATGTTGTCCTGGCCTGTGTACACACTATCCGGACCTGGTGAGATGGGTAGGCATTACTGGCCCTGACACAAGCAGTAGAAACATCAACCCCTATGGCTTCTCCCTTGATGTCAGACCCACCGGGTACTGTTGACACTCCATAACTCTAACCTTTAGGCAAGAGCAGGGTCAAACAGGTAGTACAACTTATGTGCTGTATTTAACACTGATACTAATCATTAGGTCATGTTTTGTAGATTGTAGTTTTTTATTAGGTCCTGAAGAATCGCAGTCAATGTACTAGAAGCGAGAAACATGTTGACCACACCACTTGCACTTTAGCCCCAGTCCAATCTGGGAAACCAAAGTTCCCATGAACACCGGCTGCCCTTGATTTTAATTGTGGTAGAGGACCACCAGAATAAAATTGTTTTCCGGTACCTTGTACCGCATTTTATCCTCACCCACACTATCTACTCTGTCCTGGCCCCTCACCCCCATTTCACCCATAGGCAGTTGGTTAAAAGATCTCCGATAAAGAGCCCCTCTTTGAGGTGAGCCCGTTGGGCATTGCACCGCCTGCCCGATGAGGAGCATTGCCTATGATGAAGTATGACACTCGCAAGGGTGTGTGAGGCCATTATATCCAACAAATTGGATACCCAGGGGTGGTCCTCCATTGAGCACTAGCCCTTATACCTTAGTGACCTTCTCCTTCTTTCTTTCTCCCCCTAGGAACAGCCCAGTCATCTCTCTTGTTGTCTACACACTGGCCAGACCTGACCCTTCCCTTTTCTTACACATTGAACACCCCTATGGTAGGCCCAATGTATCCCCCTGGGCAGGGTGCAGTGTATGTGAAAGGCAGGACATGTACTAGTACTAGTAACATGTCCTGATAGTGAAATACTGTCAAATTCGTTTTTCACTATTGAAAGGCTATCTTGCCCATAGGAATACATGGGGAATGCTGTGTAACATGTTTACCTGAATATCTTCCCATAACCGCAATATAGACATATGTAACCTGGTATCCCTGAACTCAGAATTTAATAACACATCTTTAGTGAAGATGGTTTTTAAATTCTAAATTTGGAAATAGCACTTTTTAGAAAGTAGCTATTTTGTTGTTCAGCCTTTCTGTGCGCCTCTGCCTGTTTGGGGATTGATGGTCAGGTTTGTGAGTGACAGGGGCTGGGGATGGCTCCTGGAGGCTGGGGGAGTCAGCACTAGGCTGAATAGCCCCATCTGCATGTAGAGTGGTGGGGAGGAGTACACCTGGGTCGGAATAAGGTTGTGCCTGCCACAATGCTGGCTCCACCTACTGCGGTGCGTCTGATGGCCCTGGCCCACACTCACAAAGGAAGAAGAGGTGCACTGGCAGAGTGCACCCAGAACTGGTATGGACTGGGTCCAGGACCCCTCACACAAGAAGAACAAAGACTTTTGGGATATAAAAGTAGAACTGAGACCCCTGTAATATTAGATTAGGAAACTTTGTGATCAAGAAGGAATCCCTGCCAAAGAAGAACAGTCAGGAAGACAGAGGAACAGTGCTGCCATTGCTGAGTGCCTGTGAGCTGACCTACAGTTGCAGTGATTGCTGAGGAAGAGGACCAAGGGACTGTCTGCTGTGTGCTGTGTCCCCCTTACTTGAAGAGGAGCTGGGCTGTGTGCTTTTCCCCCTCTGAAGACCACCTATCTCCAAGGGCCTGTGAAGAGCTGGCATCCTGTTATCAAACTCAGGGACACAAAAGATTGCAGAAGAAACCATCTTTCTGGATCTGATTGTGTGTGTGGCTGCGCACTGACGATGGCCTCCTAATCTTTGCCCTGCTTGCCTGTGTGGTGTGGACTCGGTGTGCTTGTCGGCACACAGCGGGGCTCTGCGTGGGGTCTGCCGTGCCTCTACTGCGAATCCCCTGAAGGGCTTCCTCGGCACTCGAGAGTGTGTGCCCATGCACTATCCAAGGCCGTAATCAAAGGGGCCGAAATCACCGCCGCATTCCCGTTCCGAGGAAGGAGAAAAGAAGCACTGTATGATGCAACATCACCGCCGCCAGCCCGGGAGCCTCATCAGTCAGTGCCGACGTCAGGGGAGCGCCGCGCTGAGATTGTATCGCCTAGCAACAGAGGGGCTCGTCAGGCTGGAGCTGCGCTAGGATTGGAGG